>NC_067245.2:108074631-108699631 GCF_019359855.2 Lolium perenne | reverse complement strand
TTTGGTGTTCAGGGGGGTACGTGCGCACCCCCTAGATACCGTTGATTTGCTTTTAGATTCGCGGAGTGCTAACGGAGATCAAACGGGCTGTGAAATCCCAATCCCACGATTCCGCCTACATCGAGCACGGCAGGCTCGATTCCGCCCGCGAGCCTGGGCCTCGCGTCCGTGGACCGCCCTTGCTCCGGCGACGTAGCCGACGTAGCCGCCCCAGTGAGCTTCCTCCTCGTCGCCCTACTTCGCGCCGCCATCTCGCCCCGGCCGGACTCGCCGACGGCCTAGCGCCACGAAGCGCGAGGTACGGCGGCCGCCCGCCGAGGCTACCCTCTGAAGCTCCACGAGGTCGGCCGCAGGGCTGCTCGAGGGTTGCTCGAGGGCTGTACAAGACGCTGGAGCGGCGCTGGGCTGTGGCGGCCAGTTGCGACGGAGGTCGAGCAGGGGGTAGAAGACGGAGGTCGTCTCCTACCTCCGCCCTGGATCCTGACCGATTCGCTGACGCTGGTCCTCCTCTTCAACGCCAAATCCAGCAACAGCTCTCGATTCTTGGCCGGCAGGGGAGTACGCGGTGGCGGCACTCTGATTCTTGGCCAAATCAACTCGTTTTCCTCTCCCAAATCGAACACGAAGACGCGAGGAGGGGCTCGGTTGATTCCCAAATCGATTTTGAGCCTGGTGCGGCTGATGAAGCGGAGCCCTTTGACCGCGCGCTTGGCGCCGGCGTGGGACCGATTGACCCTGGCCTGGATGCGTCCTCGCGCTGCACCTCGCCATGCGTGGGCGTGGGCGCACGGGGGGAGGGGAGGGCACCGGCGACGGGGACCAGGCAGCTTAGGGGTGCGCGACGGGATGAGGCTCAGCGACTGGCCGACGCGCGCGAAGTCGGCAGCGGCGAGGGGCACGGCGGCGTCGGCGAAGACGAGCTCGGCCCCGGCGTCGCGGACGACGCGGCCCGCGAAGGGGAAGAAGCCTGGTGGGGATTTTTATTCCCATATTTATTGAGTTTACTGTATCGAATCGTGCCTGGCTCCTCCTTTCCACCTCAGCACCTCACGGCAAGGATTAACGCCGTTAGACACGTGTCGTTTCGTGGGGGCGTGCTCACGTACCCATGTGATTACCGAGCTTCATCCGATTAATTGTATGGGTGGTAAAACTCTAGCAAGCTTTTGCTCTTAGAAAGTATGTATGTATGATCAGCTATTATGATAACTAATGTTTGTGTTCATCTTAATTTGCATTTCCGTTTTAGAAAAAAACTTAATTACTATTTTGGCTGACCTGTTAGAGAACTATCAGATTGAATCCACAACATGATTCAAATAGATTCATTACACCGAGCCACATGTCTTGACCTTGCTATACACTAGTTCCATTAATCAGTGCAAGAAGGCTTACCTGAGCTGCCTGAACCACGACAGATTTGAATCCACCTTAGCTATCTAGCTAGAAATACAACCTTTGCAGAAAGAGGATTTGCAGTACGGGGAGGCTGACATTGGGACCCATGAGCCAGCAGCGTCGTCAACGTTTTAAAGGCGGCAGGAGATCGAAACAAAAAAAATAAACCAAAAATCAGTTGGTAAACAAAATCCAAGAAATGAAACATTTACCTTTCTGAGAGGATGACATGCGGGACCCATGAGGCAGCAGCATCCTCAACTATTCCAAGGCGGCAGGGGATCAAAATAAAAAAAAAGGAAATAGCCAGAAATTAATTAGGGTCAAAAATAAATCTATCAAAGGAAACCTTTATTGTTCATAGAGGATGACATGTGGGACCGACCTGCCAGCTGCGTCGTCATCGTTTCAAAGGGGGCAGGGGATCAAAAGAAAAAGGCAAATAGCCAGAAATTAGGGGTAAAAAATAAATCCAACAAAGGAAACTTTTATTGTTCATAGAGGATGACATGCGGGACCCATGAGCCAGCAGCTTCCTCAACGTTTCAAAGTCGGCATGCGATTGAAAGAAAAAGGCAAGTGACCAAATATCAGGAGCCAAAAATAATCCAAGAAAAGAAATTTTATTGTACATAGAGGATGACATCCGGGTCCCATTTTGCAGCAGCGGTCTCAACGTTTCCAAGGCGGCACAGGACCAAAAGAAAAATGAAGTAGCTAGAAATAAGGGGCTGAAAAAAATCCAAGAAAAGAAATATTTCAATTGGGCTGCATCTGGACATCTGGGCCTTCGAACTATCCTGCTGGGCCTTTTGACTCGTACAATTTCAGCCCACTCCAAAACAGGAAAGTTCGGATTTTTCTAAAAAAACAGGAAAGTCCTATGCTTCGCAAAAACACAAAACAAGGAGATTCAACATATAAGTTTGTTTATGTAAAAATAAAGATTTAATTTATCTGTTTGCAATAGCTCAAAGCGAAATACACTGTTTATTGTCTGCAAAATAATCAAGATATCACATGTTTCTTGTACGGGGAGGCTGACATCGGGGACCCATAAGCCAGCAACGTCGTCAACATTTTAAAGGCGGCAGGGGATGGAAAGAAAAAATAAACCAAAAATTTGTTGGTAAAAAATCCAAGAAAAGAAACATTTTCGTTCTGAAAGGATGACATGCGGGACCCATGAGGCAGTAGCATCCTCAGCGTTTATTGTTCATAGAGGTTGACATGTGGGACCCGTGAGCCAGCAGCGTCCTCAACGTTTTAAAGGCTGCAGGAGATCGAAAGAAAAAATAAGCCAATAATCGTTTGGTCAACAAAATCCAAGAAAAGAAACATTTACCGTTCTGAGAGGATGACATGCGGGACCCATGAGGCAGCAACATCCTCAACGATTCCAAGGCGGTAGGGGATCAAAAGAAAAAAAGGAAATATCCATAAATTAATTAGGGGTTCAAAATAAATCCATCAAAGGAAACTTTTATTGTTCATAGAGGATGACATGTGGGACCGACCTGCCAACAGCGTCCTCATCGTTTCAGAGGGGGCAGGAGATTAGGGGTCAAAAATAACTCCAAGAAAGAAAACTTTTATTGTTCGTAGAGGATGACATGCGGGACCCACGAGCCAGCAGCTTACTCAACGTTTCAAAGGCGGCATGAGATCGAAAGAAAAAGGCAAGTGACAAAATATCAGGAGCCAAAGATAATCCAACAAAAGAAACTTTATTGTACATAGAGGATGACATGTGGGTCCCATTTAGCAGCAGCGGTCTCAACGTTTCAAATGCGGCTTGAGATCAAAAGAAAAAGAAAGTTGACTGTACATAGAGGATGACATGCGGGTCCCATGAGTCAGCAGCTTACTCAACGTTTCCAAGGCGGCAGGGGATCAAAATAAAAAGGAAATAGCCAAAAATCAGAGGGTGAAAAAAATCCAAGAAAATAAACTTTTATAGCACATAGAGGATGACATGCGGGTCCCATGAGCCAGCAGGTTCGTCAACGTTTCAAGGCATGTTATCGAAAGAAAAAGGCAAGTGACCAAACATCAGGATCCAAAAATAATTCAAGAAAAGAAACTTGATTGTACATAGAGGATGACATGCGGGTCCCATGAGTCAGCAGCTTACTCAACGTTTCCAAGGCGGCAGGGGATCAAAAGAAAAAGGAAATAGCCAAAAATCAGAGGGTGAAAAAAAATCCAAGAAAATAAACTTTTATAGCACATAGAGGATGACATGCGGGTCCCATGAGCTAGCAGGTTCCTCAACGTTTCAAACGTGGCATGAGATCGAAAGAAAAAGGCAAGTGACCAAATATCAGGATCCAAAAATAATTCAAGAAAAGAAACTTGATTGTACATAGAGGATGACATGCGGGTCCCATTTAGCAGCAGCGGTATCACCGTTTGAGAGGTTGCACGGGATCGAAAGAAAAAAGGCAAGTGACCAAATATCAGGAGCCAAAAATAATTCAAGAAAAGAAAGTTTTATAGTACATAGAGGATGACATGCGGGTCCATCACCGTTTGAGAGGCGGCACGGGATCGAAAGAAAAAGGCAAGTGACCAAATATGAGGTTCCAAAAAAATTCTAGAAAAGAAAGTTTTATAGTACATAGAGGATGACATGCGGGTCCCATTTAGCAGCAGCAGTATCACCGTTTGAGAGGCGGCAGGGGATCGAAATAAAAAGGCAAGTAACCAAATATGAGGTTCCAAAAAAAATTCTAGAAAAGAAAGTTTTATAGTACATAGAGGATGACATGCAGGTCCCATTTAGCAGCAACGGTCTCAACGTTTCAAATGCGGCTTGAGATCAAAAGAAAAAGAAAGTTGATTGTACATAGAGGATGACATGCGGGTCCCATGAGTCAGCAGCTTACTCAACGTTTCCAAGGCGGCAGGGGATCAAAAGAAAAAGGAAATAGCCAAAAATCAGACGGTGAAAAAAAATCAAGAAAATAAACTTTTATAGCACATAGAGGATGACATGCGGGTCCCATGAGCCAGCAGGTTCCTCAACGTTTCAAGGCATGAGATCGAAAGAAAAAGGCAAGTGACCAAATATCAGGATCCAAAAATAATTCAAGAAAAGAAACTTGATTGTACATAGAGGATGACATGCGGGTCCCATGAGTCAGCAGCTTACTCAACGTTTCCAAGGCGACAGGGGATCAAAAGGAAAAGGAAATAGCCAAAAATCAGAGGGTGAAAAAAAATCCAAGAAAATAAACTTTTATATCACATAAAGGATGACATGCGGGTCCCATGAGCCAGCAGGTTCCTCAACGTTTCAAACGTGGCATGAGATCGAAAGAAAATGGCAAGTGACCAAATATCAGGATCCAAAAATAATTCAAGAAAAGAAACTTGATTGTACATAGAGGATGACATGCGGGTCCCATTTAGCAGCAGCGGTATCACCGTTTGAGAGGCTGCACGGGATCGAAAGAAAAAGGCAAGTGACCAAATATCATGAGCCAAAAATAATTCAAGAAAAGAAAGTTTTATAGTACATAGAGAATGACATGCGGGTCCCATTTAGCAGCAGCGGTATCACCGTTTGAGAGGCGGCACGGGATCGAAAGAAAAAAGCAAGTGACCAAATATGAGGTTCCAAAAAAAATTCTAGAAAAGAAAGTTTTATAGTACATAGAGGATGACATGCGGGTCCCATTTAGCAGCAGCGGTATCACCGTTTGAGAGGCGGCAGGGGATCGAAAGAAAAAGGCAAGTGACCAAATATGAGGTTCCAAAAAAAATTCTAGAAAAGAAAGTTTTATAGTACATAGAGGATGACATGCGGGTCCCATTTAGCAGCAGCGGTCTCAACGTTTCAAATGCGGCTTGAGATCAAAAGAAAAAGAAAGTTGATTTACATAGAGGATGACATGCGGGTCCCATGAGTCAGCAGCTTACTCAATGTTTCCAAGGCGGCAGGGGATCAAAAGAAAAAGAAAATAGCCAAAAATCAGAGGGTGAAAAAAATCCAAGAAAATAAACTTTTATAGCACATAGAGGATGACATGCGGGTCCCATGAGCCAGCAGGTTCCTCAACGTTTCAAGGCATGAGATCGAAAGAAAAAGGCAAGTGACCAAATATCAGGATCCAAAAGTAATTCAAGAAAAGAAACTTGATTGTACATAGAGGATGACATGCGGGTCCCATGAGTCAGCAGCTTACTCAACGTTTCCAAGGCGGCAGGGGATCAAAAGGAAAAGGAAATAGCCAAAAATCAGAGGGTGAAAAAAAATCCAAGAAAATAAAATTTTATAGCACATAGAGGATGACATGCGGGTCCCATGAGCCAGCAGGTTCCTCAACGTTTCAAACGTGGCATGAGATCGAAAGAAAAAGGCAAGTGACCAAATATCAGGATCCAAAAATAATTCAAGAAAAGAAACTTGATTGTACATAGAGGATGACATGCGGGTCCCATTTAGCAGCAGCGATATCACCGTTTCAGAGGCTGCACGGGATCGAAAGAAAAAGGCAAGTGACCAAATATCAGGAGCCAAAAAAAATTCAAGAAAAGAAAGTTTTATAGTACATAGAGGATGACATGCGGGTCCCATTTAGCAGCAGGGGTATCACCGTTTGAGAGGCGGCACGAGATCGAAAGAAAAAGGCAAGTGACCAAATATGAGGTTCCAAAAAAATTCTAGAAAAGAAAGTTTTATAGTACATAGAGGATGACATGCGGGTCCCATTTAGCAGCAGCGGTATCACTGTTTGAGAGGCAGCAGGGGATCGAAAGAAAAAGGCAAGTGACCAAATATGAGGTGCCAAAAATAATCCAAGAAAATAAAGTTTTATAGTACATAGAGGATGACATGCGGGTCCCATTTAGCAGCAACGGTCTCACCGTTTGAGAGGCGGCACGGGATCGAGAAAAAGGCAAGTGACGAAATACGAGGTGCCAAAAAAAACTCCAAGAACAGAAAGTTGATTGCACATAGAGGATGACATGCAGGTCCCATTTAGCAGCAGCGGTCTCAACGTTTCCAAGGCGGCAAGGGATCAAAAGAAAAAGGAAGTAGCCATAAATCAGGGGGTCAAAAAAATCCAAGAATAGAAAGAATTTTGGTTCATAGAGGATGACATGCGGGACCCATGATCCCGCATCGTAAATGGCTCGATCGGAGAGCGTTGAACGAGATGGCGCGATCGAGAAAAAAAACAATGCCAGAGAGGCTGCCATCTGGGCCCTACATCCCTGGGCGGTGCGGATTTGCGTTGACTCAGCCGGCGAACCTGAGAATTCGAGATGCACCACGTCCCGGGCCACCATACGCGACGTTTTGGCCGTTTTCATCGGGCTAGGTGGCCTCAAAAACGAGAAAAAAAATGTTTTGACAGGCACAACGGAGAGACCAAAAATCGTCGGGCATGGTACACCAGCAACCACGGCGCGACTTCAACTTCGTCGGCCATGGAAACTTTTCTTATAGTGACTTGTGCCACAACATTTGATTACATCCGTCAGGGATAACCCTGAATAATCGTAACTCAGTACGCGGATCATCAACCATAACCTTTCACTTACATATCCTAGCATAGGCACCTCTCCCCATGAGCTTGGCCTCCCATTGAAGAGAAACCGTCAACCTGGGAACTGCACAAGGCTTGGGCCGGACATTCACCTCATTTCACGTCATTTCACATCAGTTCACTTTGAACGGAGGCAGCCTCGGCATAACCCCTATGACGCTTGTTTAGAGGGAACCCATACTAAGACACATAAACTTCCAGTTAAGCCCTACCCATAATCAGGTATTGTGGGGGTACTTGTAAATTGGAATGGTATCGCATCCGAACCCAACCATCAGTTTTTATCAAATTCATCATGTCATTCGAGTCACATTCACCTTCAAAATCTTTCAAAGTCATTTCATTTCACATGTTCCCATCTAGAGTAGTCAATTTTATTTGTTAGCACTAGCAACTAGTCATGAGGGGTGCTAACTGGCTTTGATTGCTCTAGGCTAAGTTTGATGCTCTTGTGCTACTCTAGACCAAGTGAATCATGAATCAAAAAGTAACTTTGATAAATCAAATTTAATAAAGCTTGTAAAGTAAAAACTTGGGATAGGACCATTGAGCATAAAGTAAAAAGGTGGTGAGGCCTTGCTCTTGTAGAGCTTTGCCTTAGGATAGCTTGCAAGAATATTAGCTTGCCTTGATTGGGGTAGTGATCAAAGTTCTCTTATTCTTCTTCTTGGTAGAAAACCTCCTCCTCTTGATAGTCTCCGGTACTAGCGTCTATAAACGAATACGAGGATACAATCACCAAACAAAACTTATATGCTAGACTAAGCGCACCAAAGGTTTACACAAACCTATTCTAGCATCACATCATTCATAGCATAGTGATTGACTTGGTTTTCTTATTTAAGAGAAAAATAATTTCCTCTCATTACCATTATTGATTTAGTTTGCTATTTAATTCTTTGGAGAAAGTAATTCCCTCTCATTAAATCCTATTAAGATTTAATCTCCACAAATAATAATAAGGTGTGAATATATGTGACCAAGGTCAACATGTCATATCTATTATGTGGGAGTATGATTTAAATGAGGTGCTACACCTCATGCATTTTAAGAATAGCATGGTAATGATTTAAAATCACTAAGTAATAAAATATGAGGTTTCTTAGACTAAGGTCATTACCTCTTATTGAATTACTTAGGATCAAGATTTAAATGAGAGAGTAGCTCTCATACCATTTTATCCATTTAATTGAGATGATTTAAATGAACGAGAAATGGCTCCATAGCCATTATTCTGCTCTAGTCCATGATCATACAAACCACTTGACTATCTTTTTGCATAAACAATTAGAGTATGTCAAATGTGATTTATGAGAGTTGGAATCAACTCAAAATCACTTCTGGTTAAATTTTAAATAAAGTTGGAAGTTTGAAAAGGCCCTGCCTTGTTATTTTTACTATTCAAATTCTACAATGAATCTGAGGGCGATACCAGTGGGGTTATTTAGATAATTGCATAAGCTTTCTAAGGATATAAAATTTGCTGAATTTGGTCTAGTAGATTTGAAACTATTCAAATTTGAAAACAGTGCCAGCATTGAAATTCTAACTAATCCAGAATTTTGAATTCAAACAAACGGGCTTAGGCGGGAAAGCTAAACGGGCCGAAGCGAAAATAACTGAGAAAACCAGCCCAGCTACGCGTCCAGCGCGAGTGGGCTGTCTGACGCTGGAGTCCACTTGTCATTGGCTTATAAAACGCGAAGCGGTATGGGCGAGCGTGGGACGTAGGATTAGAGGGAGATCCTACGGCTCACGATCGTCGTCTTCTCCGGCGAGAACGAACTCACTGGCGGCGAGGGTAGGGGTCGGAGAGCCTACCAGCGTTCCCGCGGTCGACGGCGAGGTGCGCGGCGACGTTGGCGAGGATGCTGAGTCGACTGGTACCGGCGGCGAGGCGTGGGGAAGCTCCAATCGACGGCGATGATCTCCGGGTAATGGCGGCTTCGATCTTCAAATTGGTGCTACTTCGGCGACGATTTGGTTAGCTAACGGTTCAAGGAGAAGCAGAGATGGGAGGAGAAGCAGTGTGTGTGGAGAATTGGGGTGCGGGAGCGCTCTATTTATAGAATGGAGGGGGTGCCGCGGGTGCTGAGAAGGGTTGGGCATGGCGCGGCGTCTCCGGTGCTCGAAGGGGCAAGGTAAAAACGGCAATCGGTGGGCGACGGCATGGCGATGCTCAACGTGCTGCTGGCGCAGAAAAAAGGTGAAGGGATGGCTCGGGCGCGTGCTAATCATGCCGCAGTACTTGGCGGCAATCTCCGGCGAGGATGATGGCGATGGTGCTTCTGCGCGCCATTGAGCATGTCTAGGAGCTAGAGGGGAGGGAGACGTTGCTCGACGCAGAGGTAGGCTTGCAGGGGAGGACTGAGGCGACGGCACGGCTTGCCGCTCTGGCGCGTCCAGTGCGCGGTGAGCGCGCGTGCTGGCACGTACTGGGCGTGCTGGGCACGGTCTGGCTCGGCCAATGCCAGCCTCGCGCGGGTTCCAGCTGGGCACTGTGATGATTAGCGACGCAAAGAGATTCTCCAGGACAAGGTTTTGGTGAGAGAGGGAGATCAGAGGTGATGAGTGCAAGAGGGTCGGCATGTGCACGACATGGCCTAGTTTGTGGCTTTCCACAGCTTTAATCACTAGGGCAAGGACATGGCTTGATGCAGGAGACACAGAGGGGCACTTATCATCTCAGAACTAAAGTGGTTTAGGCTAAAACCTGGTGGATAAAAGGGTGTGTGTTAAATCCAGAATTGTGTCTGCAAGGTATTCGATGAAATGGCCGCATGAAACTTTTCTTTGAAATTTGAAATTCTTTTTGGTGGAGTTTCTTTGAATAAATATGGGAGTAGAATGGTGGTGGTGGTGGTCAATTTGGTGTAGGTTTGCAAAGTTTCAAAATTGTGATGATCTACACTTTGTTCTCATGTTGCATCTTGTCTCAATTATAATGGTCAAACTAGGTAGAGTCAACACTACTGGTCAACATCAAAAATGTTCACCTTGACATGGTCTTGGATGAGGTGGAAATAAGTGAGGGGTTTTAGTTTAGGATTCTTCCAAACCAGGGGTGCAAAGTGGACATGATATTAAAAAGGGGCTAAGTGACCATTATCATATGTATGTAAATTTTGAATTTTCCTTTGATTTGATTTCTGTTTCTTTGATGCAATTGTGTTAGTTATTGTTATATTAGAGTTTCACAAGCAATGGCACAAGCAATTGTGGCCTTGGTTGATGATTTGCAAATTTGACCAAATGTGTATGTGAGTGAAATTGCATTTTTCTATTTCTTTTATTTCTCTCAATTTGATTTGGTTTTTCTTGATTCCAGAGTGATTCTTATTTGTTTTGGAACATTTCCAAACCATTGAAACCATTCCAAAAGGCCTAGTTCAAAGATTTGCAAAAATGGCCATAAACACATAAGAGGTGATATTCCAATTTTTCTTTTCTTCTATTTTGTTCCTCTTGCTTTACTTGGGCATGGTCTAGGGTCCATTTAGGGTTAGATTAGGTTTAGAGATGGTTTCAAACCATTTGGGCAAAATATGAGGGCATAGGGCAAGATTTGGTAATATGGCTATGTGTCACATATGCCTCTATGCAAAGTTTATTTTATTTTTGTTTCTCACTTGAATTAGTTGATAGGTACTAGGTGTGGTTTGTTGATGTTTTCAAAACATCTAAACAAGGTAGAAAAGCCTAGGTAAAAGTTTTAGCAAAAATAGCCATAGGCACATAGGCCCTTTTTCTTATTTAATTTCTTTTTATTTTGTTTTAACTTGGATGGTGAAAAGGATAGGGTTTAGGGTTTTAGGTCATTTCAAAATACTACAACAAACAATCATGGCAATATCACAACATCTAAGCATGATCACTATGTATCAAACTTAAATTAATAAAAGTTTTTGTTGGTTCCAAATTTTGGAAAAAGGGAAACTCATTTTCTTTGTTTTGTAATTTTTGGGATGTTACACCTCCTCATAGGGGTCACATCCCGGCGGGATATGACCGCCACCAGCGACAGCCTCCGATGCACCGGTGGTGGCAACGAACGTTGAGGGGACGGCGTCGAAGAGGGAGGCGTCGCGCTTGGAGCCGACGACGTCGTGGATGATGGGATTCGCATTCTCCTTGTCCATCTCGCCGGCAGAGGAGAGGGAGAGGGTTTTTTGCTTTGGAGAAGATGATGGGGCGTGAGAGGCAGCGTTGCGTGAGCGAGTGAGAGTGACAGAGATAGTGCGAGGAGGCGTCTATAAAGGCGAGGGGTGGTTAATGCGACCCGTGTCCTACGCGTCAACCATTGCACGTCTGCACGTCTTGGACTTCTACGACGCGACACGCGTCCACGATTGCACGTCTTCTACTTTTGCACTGCGACTCGCGTCTACACGTCAACAATTTCACGTCTTCCACTTCTGCACCGCAACACGCGTCGTCGAGTCTAACCCTGGAAATTTAGATATACTCAGGTATACCCTCGAGTCTTATACTAGCATTTTTTGTGTGCTCAGTTTTCCCCTTGAGTGCTAATACTGGCTAGTGCAATATACTCAGTTTTACCCTCAAGTGGCTGGTCAACAGAGAGTCAACAAATGGGATTAACTAGTTAAATGAGTCATTTAATGTGCAAAAAATTCCAAAAAAGAGTGGCACTTACTCATGGATTCTTCTTACGCGACCTGCCACGTTGGGAACCATAACAATCATAGATAAATCAAGTTTTACCACAAATTGCCACTTCTCAAATCACCTAGTAGCTATGCAGATGCATGGCTTTCCACAATAAGCCCTTCCCAAAACAGCTTTCCTCAAAACATACTTTTTCTGAATGAGGCCACAATTCTCACACTCATGTATATTTGTATTGCAAATAGTTTGAGGTAGGCCAAGATGGGTTTCATTGTAAAAAACACGCATTTTCCATTTTTTAAATCTCATATTTGAATCCCTTAGTCTGTTTACTACTCAGGTGCTCTTGGTTTCTTGATACTACTCAGTTTTGCCCTCTCCCTTCACAAATTCTCACAGACGTGCAACATTGCCCTGATTGGTCTAGCCCATGTCATGCGGATCGTGTCCGCCGACCGTTGATCGTATGATCTAACGGGCAGGATAACCCCTCTCTCTCTCTGATCGGGGCCACCACCCTCTCTCTCTGTCGGCGGTTAGCTTCCACCCTCTAACTATGCTAAAGGGCAGTTTTTTGTATTATTTTTCACGCGCTAAAAATTATAAACTCTTTTAGGCATTACTTTTCACGCAAAAAATGATAAACCATTGCCGATTTGTTGTAGCCATTACTTTTCACGCAAAAAATGATAAACCATCACCGATTTGTTGTAGCCATTAATTTTCACGCAAAATGATAAACCATCACTGATTTGTTGTAGCCATTCCTCCGGTCTTATCTAATTGACACAGATTTAGTTTAAAGTTGTACTGAATCCGAGTCTATTAAAAGAGACCGGAGGGAGTACTTTTCATGCAAAAAAATGATAAGGGAACCATCACCGATTTCTTGTAGCCATTACTATTCACGCTAAAATGATAAACGAAACAATCTATCTATCTCTATATTTGAAGTTTGGGAGGGTTCACCATCTACTTATGTTAACTTTCGAGGTTTTGACCTGAAAATCAAATGGGTATTATAAAGGGAAATAAAAAGTTGTTACAAAAGCTGGTTTCAGTGAGACCTAACCAAGTTTGGCATACATGATGCCATACCTATAACAACAAGGAATGTCTAAAAGGGAAAGTTTCACAAAATTTGAAATTTAGGGTGAAAATGATGCCATACATGATGTTGTTTTTCGAGGTTTTGACCTGAAAATCAATTGGGTATTATAAAGGGAAATAAAAAGTTCGAAAAATGTGAAAATGAAACAATCTATCTATCTATGTATAGAAGATCATCTGTATGAAATTTGAGGTCATTTAGAGAAGGTAGAAAAAAATCACATTGTTAGAAAAGCTGGTTTCAGTGAGACGAAACGGCATGCGCTTAAGCAAAGTGATTTTTTCGAACATCTCCAAATGACCCCAAATTTGCCATACATGATGCCATACGTGTAACAACAAGGAATATCTAAAAAGTGTCAAAAATGTTTGCCGAACCATATAGCTCTATCAAAAAGAACCTCACCATGGTGCTAGCATAATTTTTAGTTACAAACTTTCGTATTTTACCTAACCTTCAACATGAAACTTGTTTCAAATTCATTTTTGCGTACAAGAAACAAATCCCACCTTGATTCGAGCTCCACATCCTCCAAACAATGCCGATGCCGATATCGTCATGGTCAGAACAACTATGCTTGCCGCCACTACTAGGTCACCGTCGGGATGCACCCGCAATCCCGTCCCCTCATTCGATCACTGACACACCAGAGATACCGCTGAGGCGAATGCCGAACGTACATGCTGATGCCAATGCCGAACATGCATGCACGCTGCTATGGGCACGGCCACGCCGCCCCGCTATGCTGGACGCCACAGACCACCACAAGGTCTTTCCCTTCGCCACCACTCTCTCCTAGCACCCATCTATACACGCCATAAAGGAGAGACACTAGTTTTCTCTACATTGCTCGCGTTCGTGTCCGACATGGTCAGTCAAAGTGTTGAGGTAGTCGTTGATGTCCTCGACCATTTCTTCTCTTCTTTGCATGGTTAAACACGTCTAGTTCATATCCATCTAATGTGTCTGGTCTCGCCTCATGCAGTTTTTTGTGGATGTCGATCTCATCTCGGCACCCCGCAGGCCACCTCCTCCGTGCCATCGCTGTAGAGCTCCGTTCAAAAATCTAATCCTACCCGTGTATTGCCCCTTGTATCAGTGTCATGGCCCCACTTGTCATTCGATATACCGAAGCCCCACTCGTTCGCGTTTTGGTCAGGGATACAACGATGGTTACTGTCAAACAAAGATGGATGGTCTGACGTGTCTTTGCAGGCTCTACGTGGCCCCACTAGTCAGCAGATAACGGTCAACCGTAGGGCAACCGGCCGTTACAGCACGTGTGATGGTTTCAGACAAGGGCTTGGGGAAAACTGAGGAAAAACTAAGCGGCTGGGGAAAACTGAGCACAACTAAGGACCCGAGGGCACGGAAATAGAAATCCCTTCTATATTTAACCTACACCAGCTATTATACTGATCAGGTATAGCAAAACGGCTAACTAATAATTGCTGCCAGGCATAGTGCCTATACTTAACACACCACATGAATTAGGGGAAGCGGGTTCATTAAGACCTAGGATTGCTTACATCAACACCAACAACTTGGTTCATGTACACTCCACATATAAAAAAATGTGACAGTACTTCAACCTCATATCAAGGGCATCCATGGGACCCCTGCATACTAATTACATCAGGGGAATACACCATATCCCTTATCAAAAGACAGTGAAGTTCAATTGTGCACACCATAACCATAACTAACAGCATGCAGGATGCATACGGGGCTGGACACCTAGGAGTGGCGAGAACATAAGTACGGAACTAAAGTGGACGACTCAGCCTTGCAGATCTTCACTTGGAGGTCGTGGTACTTCTGGATGAACACTAATATGTCATTGAGCTGCAGGTCATCACTCATGAAAAATTCATGCCAGCCCCGGGACAACACCATCTGCCCGTCCAATTCCATGACTGAAACCCAATCCGCATAGGAACAATTTGCGGACACGCAAATAGAAGTTGGCAGATGGAACCTCAGGAAGACCTTTAGCACACTCCAAAAATGGGGCGGGATGACAACCATTTCCAAGTCATCTAAGTCTAGATGGACATAGAAGCGATGTAGCGTTTCCCCTTTCGACACGCACATATTGCGAGGCACTCCATCGGGACTACCGAGAAGAGCCACAGCCTCCTTCGTGCCATGAACAAAGGGCTTCACTGCCCACACTTCGTGGGGAGCAGATCAGACTCAGATTGTGGTTGGGAGCCCTGACCCACCATCTCACACTTGGTCATATACATCATCTAGTCAAGGAAAGAGGCATTAACATTATTTATGGACATATATATCTTTATAGCAAACTGTGATCATATATAATTTAAAATCAAAAAGCATATATATGTAATGTACTATGTATAGTGAGTTATCAAGGCACTGCACGAGATCAAAGCATGTCACAATGTAACCATCTGTGCTCTTTCTTTTTTGAAAATTCATTTGTATTCGTTAATTGAGCTCAATAGTGCTCATACACCTCATAGCCATATATGTTCCACCACAGCAAAATATGCATGTAATAAAATATCTACCGAGAAATATGCATTGTGGAACAATGTCAGGTTGCACCTCGCATGATGCATGTCATGCCTCGAACAATGATCCACATATATGCACCAACAAACCCTGACCCATAATATATCGATCCCAGCCTCCCATGAGACCTAATGTCAGGTTTCTTGGTTTTGCTTCTTCCCTTTAATCCCTATGGCCTAGTTGAGCAGCTCTCCATTTTTTTCCTGCTTATCTAATCCAGGCCAGACGGAAGCAAACTGCAGCTCCATTTTCAGACCGTAGTGGTGCTCAAATGGTGGCCATAGCCCTTGCTGCCACCTACCTCCGTGGATATTGCCAACGGACCATCAAATCGAACAAGATATCTAAGAAATTAAGTTATGGATTGTTTAATCCTCTTGATATGGAGTTGATCTGAAACTAGAAAATCACCTTAGGTTGTTGGATTTCCACATTGCACATGCCAATTGTGATATTTGGAGTTTATTTTTTTTGTTAGCTACAAATCCATTAGGTAGCTGCAATTTGGGGTAGCTGGTGCTTCTGAACAAGAACCATTGGCATGAGCAATTCTTTGTTGCTTCGGTTTTTTTTTCAAGAATTGCATGTTTTTGGCTTTAAAGGCATTTGGCCCTACTTATGTTCTGCGCCTCGCTCCGCCACTATGGACGAGAACCAAAATCTCAAAGCATATGTTCCGAACCGAAATATCAACAGATCTAGTGCGAATCGTCCGCTCGCTGGCCCTACCTATGAAGGCGGCGCTGCTCGTAAAACCCTAACCCCTAATCCAATCCCACCCAATCTAAGTCTACAAACCTAACTAAGTAATGGAGCGGATATTTGAACTTACACAGCTATCCCGAGAAGGAACGGGAACCACCATAGCATCAGAAGAAGGCGCCGCCGTTGATGCAGGACAAGGAAAACAAAACGGCATTGGCGACGTAATAATCTCTGAGATTTCCTCGTCCTGGAGTCCCAATAAGGCACTGATCCTGGCCTCCACTCCGACCATCCAGCGGGCATGTGGATCCATGCCGAGGGGGAAGGGAGGAGATTTGGGGGGAGGGGGAGGGAGGCGGCGGCAGAGCTATCCAAGGGAAGCCCGCGAGGGGGAGCGACCGAGCGAGGGCAGAAGCACTGATGAGGGACGCGCTTCCAAACGCGAGACAGAGCATATGCCTGCTCTGATCATAAAAAATGTAGCGTTCCCCAAAGCATGGGCCGAATTTGCTACCACGAGGACCATGTTGGGCCTTAAACGGCCTATGAAAGACGATACTTCTCGATTATGTTGGGCATCATACCCGCCCCCGAGCGACTGACCCTCATAACTACTCTTTTTTGTGTTGTGCCATTTCCGCACAAGATGCTATCTTCAGGAAATCCATTGAACCGTCCAGATCAAGAAACCCCACAATGCTAAAAGCAAGTAGTTAATTTAAAAAAATAAAAGACACAATACAGTTTAAGACGCGCTGCTACATCAGTGGCAACCGATGCTCCTTACAAACTAACATCGGGGGTACATGCCCATGAACCAATTGGCAGGTTCAGTTCAGTAGCAAAACAACTTATATTAGGAGTACACATCCATCATTAAAAAAACAGGTTCAGTTCACTACCAGTTCAGCATCATCTACTCACTAATACAACATTGCTGCTCAAACAACACAAGTAGAAGGCCTTACCGCCTAGTCGCGAGAACAGAGGCAGGAAACCTGAGTGGAGAAGGCGGCGCTGAAGATTTTAACCTTGAAACTACAGTGTTGGAGCTTGAACATGAGAATGTCATTAACTTTCAGTTCATGCTTCCATAGCAAGGACTTCCATCCTAGGAAGATGACGATCTCCTTGTCGATCTCCTGGAACTGCACCCACCAGTTGAACCACTAATAGGTGGCCGATGGCACTCTACAGGGCAGTTGAGTGTTCAAGGAGCGCATGAACTCCAATGGGATGACAGTCATATGCTTGTCTTCTCGGCCTAGCTGGACATAGAAGCACCAAGGTAACGCCTGTTTGGCTAGGTGCCCGAACATGGGACGGCACATCTTCTCCCTAGAAGCCTCTAGCCTGCCTGGCAATACTGCATTCTTTGCCCACCACCGGTTCCTGGGTAGAAAGTCTTCTAGGCATGGTTGTGCGGAGACAATGCAATCCTCAGTCTTGATTACCTTGTCATAGAGCGAGACGCTAGTGATCAGCATTAAAAGCAAATATGTTTTGATATGTGACATTTGTTGACTACTCAAAGAGTTTTCAAACTTCAAAGTGACATTGGTAAGTAATCATTCGTACGAATCCTCATATATATGTGACAATGGTGATGAGAAGGATCAAAGCATTGCAGAGGTATGCATCTAGGTTGCACATATATGCATGTCAATGCCATGTTAATGATGTGGGAAAGGGGGTCAATCTATAGCACACCGAATGTGGACCACGATGAACACACATTATTGTTAAAATAGATATTTTTAGCAGTGCATCACCGCTGCATATACAAAAACAGAACAGTGCATCATGAACACAGACAAATGGGGCGTGTCAGATTTAAGCATAGATAGAACTTACATCTGACGAAGAAGGACTAGGCACATCCGTCGGCGACAGACGCTTTAGCGAGGGTGCAGCGGATCTAGAATGTGCCGCCGACACATTCCATGCATCCGCTATCGCATTCCAATTGTCCACCGATGCAGACCAAAAGCAGCTTTAGTCGCAGCCAATGCAGTCCTCAAATCCAGCGAATCAGCCGTCGATTAATATCCTAGCGCCGCAGCCGGAGAAGGTTTCGTGGCAGCATGCGGAACAATGATGGATCTCAGTTTCCATGATTTTAAAGCGTCCCTCCGCAGTGCGTACAAATCCTCCCGAATCCGCTGCACCTTCTCAAGCTTTTCCTTAGCCGCAATGAAACCCTGGAGAATAGGATCTCTGTGGTTCATTCTGGAAGCCACCGGGAAACCAGTGAGAGGGCAAGAGCATGAGACAGAAAGTACATAGGGAAGTGAACGATGGAGAGGGAAAAAGCAACTCCTCCAAGCAATAAACTCCTCCGCGTAGTCTTTGAACAACTATCAATGAGTGTTGGGGGGATGACCCCCGGTATGCCAAAGGCATGCCGAACTTGCCTGGCTTAGGTTAGTTGAGGTACCGGTTTAAAGGTTATTCCGGATAAGGAAGTTGAGTTCATGCTAAAGAGAAACTATACCGGTATCCCAGGAGGGGTATACCGGAATAGGTTAAGAAGATACCGGAGTACCGGCATAGGCTACACTGTAGCGCGTCGGCAAGCTAGTCAAAGATTCTCTCAAGAGCTAGAGGACAAAGATGAGCGAAGCACTTCAGCTTTAATCGAAGCTCTGAGGCCAAAGCAGAGGATGACGTAAAAGGTACCGGAGGACGTCAGTGTTCCTGATTAAAGACATACCGGCATCACTGGCTGCCAAAGAGGCTTTGTAAAGTAGTTTGTCTAGTCAAAGATGCCATTAGGGTTTCTTCCCTTGTAAGCCACCCTCTCCCCTATATAAGGAGAGGGGGCACACCCTTGCGCGGGGATCGATCCAGCCAACTGATAGCCTGTAACCTAAAACTGGCCATGCAATAGAGAGATAGAGCTTGTACTGTTCTTCTTCAACCTCTGGCCAAGGCCAAGTTCATCAACAGAGATACCGGTAATCCATCCGGAATTCATCCCTCTTGTTACCAAAACTCTCCCCCGAATCCTCTAGCGCACATTCGGCCCCAACTTAAGCCATCCCATGGCATCTGTATGTTCACCACGACGACAGTTGGCGCCCACCGTTGGGCCAGCAGCTGCGCTTGCTGGAGTTCATATTCGGGCGGGCCTCCTCACCATCTCCGGCGAGCGTGTGGTTAGTGGCCTCGTCTACCGCCTTGGCTCGCTGGACTTCATCAACGACAACGCTGGCTGCTTCACCAATGGCGGTAAGTTCCCCAAGAACGGCCACATCATCGAGTTCGGCAGCCACCGCGTCTACCTCGGCACCGTCCCTGTGCGCTAGTACCTCTCGCTGGTGCTGGTAGCGCCGGACCCGCCAAGATCTGCTCGTGGGCTGCGCAACGGCTGCGCCGCCGGCAGCATGGAGGTGCTGGTGGTTGGCGCGGCTGACGCCGGCAAGGAGGTAGCGGCGGAAGGCGCGGGACAGACGAAGTCCGCACGCACGGCCAAGCCGCCGACCGAGCGTGACCAAGGGGTTGCGGGAGCGTCTGCACCGCCACCGGAGACTCCTCTCCAAGCGGCCATGAGCTTGCTGGCGACGCCCATCGCGCAAAACATCGATCCGGCGGCGGCCCAAGCAGAGCTGGAGGCGCAGCGGTAGAAGCTGCTCTCCGGAGGTGCGGACATCATCAGGGTGCAGCGCGAGCTGAACCTAACCCTACGTGAGTATAATGCTGCCCATGGCTTTGCTTCTGTTAGCGCTCAGCCTGCTAGAGTACCAGAAAACCGGCTTAGAGCTCGCAACCTAGATCACGATCTACGCCGGGAAGTTCTTGCCGGAAAAAGTACATCGGCATCCTTGAGCATTGTAGAGAAACCTAAGTACAGCAGCCCGGATAAAACGATAAAAGCTGCTAAGGCCGTGGTAAAGATGTGTGATTCGCTTACCGGCGATGCTTTAGCTAAACAACAATATCGAGTTAGAGAGTTGCTAGAAATGATATAGGAGAAAAATGCTGAGCTTGCCAAGGCAAACCAGGCAGCTGCAACATCCAAATCGGTGCATTCGGCAAGAAATGTCGGAAGCAAGTCCCATGGGCGGGCATCGTCCCCCCATCCGGACAAAAGAAGAGAAAAAGAGGCAAATGCGCAGCAGATGACTGTGTATGATCCGGTACTTGCCGGGAAACGACAGGCCGGGCAACATGATGCCGGTAGAAAAAGCCAAGGGGCAGGTCGTGGCTATGCCGGAAAAGGCTATGCCGGAAATGCTTATGCCGGTAAAGGTGAAACCGGGCAAAATTATCGAGCTGCAAGGGCAGCATATGTTGAAGATGAAATGCCACCACCAAGGTACCGGCAGGCAAGAGCCGCGGTACCGGAATATTATGATGAAGCTGATTCTGGAATGGAAAGGGTCGGAGCTTACCGGAACCCATTGGGTGAACGTGTTGGGGAAAGACTCCTGCCAGACCAGGATGCGAGGTGATACGTCTCAAACGTATCTATAATTTCTTATGTTCCATGCTTGTTTTATGACAATACCTACATGTTTTGTTCACACTTTATGATGTTTTTATGCGTTTTCCGGAACTAACCTATTAACGAGATGCCGAAGGGCTAGTTGCTGTTTTCTGCTGTTTTTGGTTTCAGAAATCCTAGTAAGGAAATATTCTCGGAATCGGACGAAATCAACGCCCAGCATCTTAGAATTCCACGAAGCTTCCAGAACACCCGAGAGCCACCAGAGGAGGGCCACAGGGGGCCCACACGTGTGGGCAGCGTGACCAAGGAGCCAGGCGCGCCGCCCTACTGTGTGGTGGCCCCGTCAGCCTTCTGACTCCGCCTCTTCGCCTGTTTAAAGGTCCCTGACCTAAATCTTCGATACGAAAAAGCCACGGTACGAGAAACCTTCCAAAGCCGCCGCCATCGCGAAGCCAAGATCTGGGGGACAGGAGTCTCTGTTCCGGCACGCCGCCGGGACGGGGAAGTGCCCCCGGAAGGCATCTCCATCGACACCACCGCCATCTTCATCACCGCTGTTGTCTCCCATGAGGAGGGAGTAGTTCTCCATCGACGCTGAGGGCTCTACCGGTAGCTATGTGGTTAATCTCTCTCTGTACCCCAATACAATGATCTCATGAATTGCTTTGCATGATTGAGATCCATATGATGAGCTTTGTATCGCTATTAGTCTATGTGCTACTCTTGTGTTAAAGTAGTCTATTCCTCCTTCACGGTGTAATGGTGACAGTGTGTGCATCGTGAAGTACTTGGATAGGTTATGATCATAATCTCTTGTAGGTTATGGAGTTAATTATTACTATGATAGTATTGATGTGATTTATTCCCCCTTCGTAGTGTAAAGGTGACAGTGTGTATGCTATGTTAGTACTCGGTTTAGATTGCAAAGATCTATTATGCTCTAAAGGTTACTTAAACATGAATATCGAATGTTGTGGAGCTTGTTAACTCCGGCATTGAGGTGCTCTAGTAGCCCTACGCAACGAATGGTGTTCATTATCAAACAAGAGTATATGTAGCACAAAGGAAGAGAACTTATTTATTTATGTGATCAATGTTGAGAGAGTCCACTAGTGAAAGTAGGATCCCTAGGCCTTGTTTCCAATACTGCAAACACCGCTTGTTTACTGTTCTACTGCATGTTTACTTCCTGCAATATTACTACCATCAACTGCACGCCAGCAAGCACTTTTCTGGCGCCGTTACTACTGCTCATATTCATTCATACCACTTGTATTTCACTATCTCTTCGCCGAACTAGTGCACCTATACATCTGACAAGTGTATTAGGTGTGTTGGGGACACAAGAGACTTCTTGTATCGTGATTGCAGGGTTGCTTGAGAGGGATATCTTTGACCTCTTCCTCCCTGAGTTCGATAAACCTTGGGTGATCCACTTAAGGGAAACTTGCTGCTGTTCTACAAACCTCTGCTCTTGGAGGCCCAACACTGTCTACAAGAATAGAAGCACACGTAGACATCACGAGGCACAGGCTGGACAGGGTGCATCTTTCCGAGATAATTGAAGCTGAGGGTCCTCCGGGTCCAAAGTGCTTTGGCCCGCGGATCATGAGAGAGGAACCACCGGTTCGCAACTTCCAGTTGCCCCGTGATACAAAAACATATGATGGCACCACTAAGCCGGAAGATTGGCTTGCGGACTATGTGACCGCAGTGTACGTCGCTGGCGGTGGAGGAACCGCCACAGGCGGAGGAAACAAACGTTGCGCCGTGAGAATCATACCGTCCTTCCTGGTAGGACCGGCATGAATTTGGCTTAACAATTTGCCAAAGGGAAGCATAAATGGTTGGCTGGACTTTGAGGAAGCTTTCGTGAGCAACTTTAGCAGCACATACCGGAGGCCAAACAAGCCGCAACAGCTTACTCTGTGCCAGCAACGCTCCAACGAAACAGACCGGGATTACCTGACCCGGTGGAACTCCACGAGGAACTCCTGTGAAGGGGTAATCGAGGCACAGGCCATTGCTTGGTTTTGCAATGGGTGCAGAAGAGGTTCACCATTGTGGCAAAAGCTGCAGAGAAACAATCCAACCACTCTGGCAGAGATGATACGTGTAGCAGATAGCTACGCATTGGGAGATCCAATGCAACCGGCAGTTCAGGCTGAGCCGGCACAAACGAGCCAGCCGCGCCAAGATCAATACCGGGGTAACCGGCACAACAAGAGAAGGGAAGATTTTCTGGATCGAAGGTACAGTCCGCAGCAAGTGGCCGCGGTGCAGGATCATTCCGGCGCCAGCGGGAGCCAGAGGCAAAAAACCGGATCGCAGCCATGGGCGGGTCCAAAGAAGCAATGGGTTGAAAAGAAACCGTGGAAAAATGAAGATAGATACACCATGGAATCCGCAATGGATCAACCATGCCGGTGGCACACACCAAATCCGGCGAGACCAGCAAACCATTTGACAAAAGATTGCTCCTGGACAAAGAGGTTGATGGAGAGAGGCACGATGAAAGATGCCGAAAATCAGGGTTCCGGAAGGTTACCACCGCCACCACTTACCGGTGCAAATGCGCAACCGGTGTTGCCTCTGCCTAACCGGCAGCAGCAAGAAGTTCACCAAGTGGAAAATGGCAATGACCAAGCACCGCCGCCGGCACCTTTGGGCCGGAATGTTTACCTAGATCCACACCTGTGATGTGTCGTGTTCGTCACTGAACCCACAGATAAGCAAAGTATGCATCGCCGTTCCATGGAAGTGAACGCGGTGATGCCGGCAGTTCCAAAATACATGCTATGGTCAGATCAGGAGATCACCTGGTCGTTCAAGGATCACCCAAAGATAATGCGAAACCCGGGTGGTTATGCACTAGTTGTGGATTGATACGTCCATTTTGCATCACTATTTTATATCATAATTTACTGTTATTCATTGATATATTTCATATTTAGAGATGATACTTATGTTATTTCATCTATTTTGCATGTTTCATGATTATTGGAGAATCGCGCACCGGAGTCAGGATTCTGCTGGAAAAAGCACCGTCAGAATGCAATATTTCGGAAGATCAGCAATTGACGGGAATTATACTGAAAATCCTATTTTTCCAGAAGGCGGAGGGAGCCAAAAGGAGGAGCCGAGGAGGGCCCCCATGGGCCCCCCTCATAGGCCGGTGCGGTCCCTGCCCTGGCCGCGCCGCCTTGTGAGGAGGGGGCCCATAGCCCCCTCTGGCCTCCTCTCCTTCGCGTACTTCTTCGTCCCGAAAACCTAAGCTCCAGAGGATAGTCGCGAATAGACACAGCCGCCTCTGCGGGGCGGAAAACACCAGAGAGAAAAGAGCTCTCCGGCGGGCAGGAATCCGCCGGGGAAATTCCCTCCCAGAGGGGGAAATCGATGCCATCGTCACCGTCATCGAGCTGGACATCATCTCCATCATCATCACCGCCATCTTCACCATCATCACCGCCATCTCCACCGCTGCACATCGTCACCGCTGTAATGATTCGGGTTGGATCTTGATTGTTTGATAGGGGAAACTCTCCCGGTGTTGATTTCTACTTGTTATTGATGCTATTGAGTGAAACCATTGAACCAAGATTTATGTTCAGATTGTTATTCATCATCATATCACCTCTGATCATGTTCCATATGATGTCTCGTGAGTAGTTCGTTTAGTTCTTGAGGACATGGTTGAAGTCTAAATGTTAGTAGTGAATTATGGTTGAGTAATATTCAATGTTATGATATTTAAGTTGTGGTGTTATTCTTCTAGTGGTGTCATGTGAACGTCGACTACATGATACTTCACCTTTATGGGCCTAGGGGAATACATATTGTACTCGTTTGCTAATCATGGGGTTGCCAGAGTGACAGAAACCTAAACCCCCGTTGGTATATCGATGCAGGAGGGATAGCAGGATCTCAGAGTTTAAGGCTGTGGTTAGATTTATCTTAATTACTTTCTTGTATTTGCGGATGCTTGCAAGGGGTATAATCACAAGTATGTATTAGTCCTAGGAAGGGCGGTGCATTAGCATAGGTTCACCCACACAACACTTATCAAAACAATGAAGATTAATCAACTGTATGAAGCGAAAGCACTAGACTAAATTCCCGTGTGTCCTCAAGAACGTTTGGTCATTATAAGTAAACAAACCGGCTTGTCCTTTGTGCTAAAAAGGATTGGGACACTCGCTGCAATTATTTCTCTCGCATTTTACTTACTCGTACTTTATTTATCTGCTATATCAAAACCCCCTGAATACTTGTCTGTGAGCATTTACAGTGAATCCTTCATCGAAACTGCTTGTCAACACCTTCTGCTCCTCGTTGGGTTCGACACTCTTATTTATCGAAAGTACTACGATACACTCCCTATACTTGTGGGTCATCAAGACTATTTTCTGGCGCCGTTGCCGGGGAGTGAAGCGCTATTGGTAAGTGGAATCGGTAAGGAAAACCTTTACTGTACGTGCTGATTTTATTTCTGTCCGCTGCTATAATTCATTATGGAGAGATCTTCTCTTGAATTCCTATTTGGAAAATCTACTACTACTGCAAAGGTAGTGGATGAGGTGCCAGGTGAGAAAGAGGTTCCATACAAAATACCTATGAAAATTATTGAACGTGTTGTGGATAACCGCTATGAAGGGGATGGAACTGTCCATCCTGGTGATCATTTACTGTTTCTACATGAATTATGCGGGTTATTCAAATGTGCAGGTATTGCTATGGATGAAGTTAGAAAGAAACTATTCTCTATATCGCTGTCTGGTAAAGCGGCGCATTGGTATAAATTGCTGAAGAATGGTGATTCTCTTGATTGGAAAGATATTGTGCCTCTATTTTATTCTAAATTCTATCCTCCAAGTGAAATTCACAAAGATCGGAACCGTATATATAACTTTTGGCCTCATGATGGAGAGAGTATTGCCCAAGCATGGGGGAGATTGAAGTCTTTAATGCTCAAATGCCCCATTCATGAGCTTCCTGGTAATATTATTATTGATAATTTCTATGCAAGATTGTCTTCTCAAGATAAGACTCTGCTGGATACTTCTTATTATGGATCATTTACACGCAACAAAGAAGAGTTTAAAAGGGAACTTCTTGATCGGATCCAGGAGAATACTGAAGGATGGGAGAACGACAAAGATAGAGAGTCGGGTATAAACTATGAATATAAATGCATTGAAGCTTTTATGGATACTGATAAATTTCGTAATATGAGTGCTACTTATGGTCTTGATTCTCAAGTTGTTGCAAATCTTTATAGATCCTTTGCCTCTCATTATGAATTGCCTAAGAAGAATTTTGATAAGTATCATGAACCGTATAAAGATAAAATTGATTCATCTATAAATAAATGTGTTGTAATTGAAACTGTTGATCATGTTATTCCTGAAGCATATATTGAAAAAACTCCTTTCCCTGCTAAAATGAAGGAGTATTCTGTTATAACTAGTGCGGTTAATAAAAGTGCAAAGAAACCTATAGAACCTGAAGAACAAATAAAGGTTGAACCTGCTGTTGCAATAGTTAAAGATCTTGTGACTGAAAATGTAGAAGATGGTCACATTATTTTCTGTGAAGATGCTTCTAATATTGTTTCGCATCCTAATAAGTCTAGGAAAGCCAGTGTTCCAATGCTCTCTGTTAGAATTGGTGATCATTGCTATTATGGTTTATGCGACATTGGTGCAAGTATTAGTGCCATTCCTTATGAGCTTTATACGGAGATCATGCATGAAATTGGTTCTTGTGAACTTGAAGATATTGATGTGGTTATTCGGCTAGCTAATAGAGAAACTATCTCTCCTATTGGTATTGTTCGAGATGTGGAAGTTCTATGTGGTAAGATTAATTATCCTGCTGACTTTTTGGTACTTGGTTCTGCTGCTAGTAAGTCTTGTCCTATTATTTTTGGTAGACCTTTCTTAAATACTTGTGGAGCTGTTATAGATTGCAAGAAGGAAAAAATTGTTACTAAATTCGCTGGTGAATCTTATGAGTTTAATTTCTCTAAATTTGCCAAAACTCCTTATAAAGCTGATTTGCCTAATAATCCTTTGCAGCAACATTTGGAGGATAGTGAGAGTGAAGTCTTTAGGGAAGAAAGGAATGAGCTTAGAGTGAAATTTTCCTTCGTCAACCTATTCTTAAACATGACTTGTCGGTTGAAGATTTAGGTACAACACCACCACCAAAGGAAGATCCTGTTTTCGATTTGAAACCATTGCCTGATAATCTTAAGTATGCTCATATTGATGATAAGAAAATATATCCTGTTATTATTAGTTCTAAGCTTTCAGAATTTGAAGAAGAAAGGTTATTGGAAATATTGAAGAAACACCGAGGAGCTATTGGCTATACTCTTGATGATTTGAAGGGGATTTCTCCCTCTATTTGCCAACATGCTATCAATATGGAAGATGATGCAAAGCCTGTTGTTGAACATCAGCGTCATCTAATTCCGAAGATGAAGGATGTGGTAAGGAATGAGGTATTAAAACTTCTTGAAGCTGGTATTATATATCCTATTGCTGATAGTAGATGGGTTAGTCCTGTGCATTGTGTTCCTAAGAAAGGAGGAATGACTGTTGTGCCTAATGATAATGATGATCTCATCCCTCAAAGAGTAGTTGTAGGGTATAGAATGTGCATTGATTATCGAAAAGTTAATAAGGTTACTAAGAAAGATCATTACCCTTTACCCTTTATTGATCAAATGTTAGAGAGGTTGTCTAAAAATACTCATTTTTGTTTTCTTGATGGTTATTCTGGGTTTTCACAAATTGCTGTTAAAACTAAAGATCAATAGAAAACCATTTTCACTTGTCCTAATGGAACTTATGCTTATAGACGTATGCCTTTTGGTTTATGTAATGCTCCTGCTACTTTTCAAAGATGCATGTCTGCTATTTTTCATGGCTTTTGTGAGAATATTGTAGAGGTATTCAAGGATGATTTTTCTGTCTATGGGAATTATTTTGATAATTGCTTGCGAAACCTCGATAAAGTTTTGCAGAGATGTGAAGAAACTAACCTTGTTCTTAATTGGGAGAAATGCCACTTTATGGTTAATGAAGGAATTGTATTGGGACATAAAATTTCCGAGAGAGGTATTGAAGTTGATAGAGCTAAAGTTGAAGCAATTGAGAAGATGCCCTATCCGAGGGATGTTAAAGGTATTCGTAGTGTTCTTGGTCATGCTGGGTTTTATAGGAGATTTATTAAAGATTTCTCCAAGATTTCAAAGCCTCTTACTAATCTTCTTCAAAAAGATGTACCTTTTGTTTTTGATGATGATTGTAAGGAAGCTTTTGAAACTCTAAAGAAAGCCTTAACAACTGCTCCTGTAGTTGAACCTCCTGATTGGAACTTACCTTTTGAAATTATGTGTGATGCTAGTGATTTTGCTGTAGGCTCTGTTCTTGGACAGCGGGTAGATAAAAAATTGAATGTTATTCATTATGCTAGTAAGACTCTTGATGCTGCTCAAAGAAATTGTGCTACAACTGAAAAAGAATTATTAGCTGTAGTATTTGCTTGTGACAAGTTTAGATCCTATATTGTTGATTCAAAAGTCACAATTCATACTGATCATGCTGCAATTAGATACCTTATGACGAAGAAAGATGCTAAGCCATGGCTTATTAGATGGGTACTTCTGTTGCAAGAATTTGATTTACATATTATAGATAGGAAAGGTGCTGATAATCCTGTTGCTGATAATTTATCTAGATTGGAAAATATTACTTATGATCCTGTTCCTGTTAATGATAGTTTTCCAAATGAACAATTGGCTGTAATAAAGGTGAGCTCGCGAGATAGTCCTTGGTATCCTGATTATGCTAACTTTATTGTATCCAAGTACTTGCCTCCAACCTTTTCAGCTCAGCAAAGGAGGAAATTCTTTTATGACTTGAGGCATTATTTTTGGGATGACCCACACTTATATAAAGAAGGAGTGGATGGTATTATGCGAAGATGTGTTCCCGAATATGAACAACAAGAGATATTGAGTAAGTGTCATGGTAGTGCTTATGGAGGACATCACGTCGGAGATAGAACCGCACAAAAGGTTCTACAATCAGGTTTTTATTGGCCAACTCTCTTCAAAGATGCAAGGAAGTTTATTTTATCTTGTGATGAATGTCAAAGGGTTGGTAATATCTCCAGACGCAATGAAATGCCTATGAATTATACTCTTGTTATTGAACCATTCGATTGTTGGGGATTCGACTTCATGGGTCCTTTCCCTTCTTCAGAAGGTAACACTCATATACTTGTCGCTGTTGATTATGTTACTAAATGGGTGGAAGCTATACCCACAAAAAGTGCTGATGGTGAGACTTCTTTAAAAATGCTTTTAGATATTATTTTTCCTAGATTTGGAGTACCTAGATATATTATGACTGATGGAGGTTCTCATTTTATTCATGGTGGTTTTAGAAAAACTCTTGCTAAATATGGTATTAATCATAGGATTGCTTCCGCTTATCATCCTCAAACTAGCGGGCAAGTAGAATTATCAAATAGAGAGATTAAATCTATCTTGCAAAAGACTGTTAATAAATCTAGAAAGAACTGGGCTATTAAATTGAAAGAAGCATTATGGGCTTATAGAACTGCTTATAAAAATCCTATGGGTATGTCACCGTATAAAATGGTTTATGGGAAAGCTTGTCATTTACCTTTAGAACTAGAGCACAAAGCTTATTGGGCTGTAAGGGAACTTAATAAAGATTTCAAACTTGCCGGTAAGAAGAGATTGCTACAATTGAGTTCTCTAGATGAATGGAGAAGTGAAGCATATGAAAATGCTAAACTCTTTAAAGAGAAAGTTAAGAAATGGCATGATAGAAGAATTATCAAAAGAGAATTTAATGTTGGAGATAAAGTCCTATTGTATCGGTCTCGTCTCAGATTCTTTGTAGGGAAATTGCTCTCAAAATGGGAAGGACCATATGTCATTATGGAGGTGTATCGTTCAGGGGCAATTAAAATTAGTTCTCTGCAAGGTGATGCCACACAAGTAGTGAATGGACAAAGACTCAAGCACTATATTTCTGGAGATTCTTATAATGAAGATGTTGATGTTATTCAAGTGGTAACTCCAGAAGCTTTCATCAAAGGTCAAATTGACAGTTCTGCAGAGTTCGACTTTGAATAGGTAACAGTACTGGTAATAAAAAGTCCGCGTTTAACTTTCCGAACTATGTTATTGCTATTTTCGGAAAATATGAAAAATTATGAGATCGGAACGGAGTGGAGGAGACGCACGAGGGCGTGCCCCCATAGGCCGGCGCGGGCCCCAGCCTGGCCGCGCTGCCCTATGAGGACACCGCCTCGTTGTCCCTCTCCGACTCTTATTCGACCTGGTACTTTCCTTCTATCGTGAAAATTTCTGCTATATAATCCCCCGGACCCCTGGAGGTCCGTATATCGTTTTCCCGTCGTGTTTTGTTTCGAGCTGTTTTCTGCCAGGGTCTGTTTTGATCTAGAAGCACCATGGTCTCCAACAACAAGGACAAGGAGCCTTCGGAGGAAGTAAAGGAGATGTCATCAATGAAAAGGAAGCGGGAAACTGTGGGGAGTAAGCCAATCTTGGTGGGATCGGTTAACACTGGACGTTCTTTTTCTCATAACCTGCAGGGACCTCTACTGCCTGCTCTTAGCCTCAACTCTTTCTCTTGTGTTGAGGAAGCACTACGGGTTACCGATGAGTTTTGTGATCAATACCGTGCGCTGAGAAGGGAAGTGGAGATACTTCTTGAGGAGAACAACCGACTTCGCAGAATGTTGGAATATTACTCAATTCCTATCACAAGGCCGCCACCGCCACTTTCAGATAACAATGAATCTCTTCGAGTCTTAGTGCAGAATTGCCAAACTGAGAAGCTGAAGCTGAAGGAGATCTTTAAGGATGGGAGGAACGGGCCATCACCGTCACCACCGAAGGAGTAATTCATCATCGGTATTGGCATCCCCTTGGTTTGTTCCAAGCTTGGGGGAGTGCCGCGGTATCACATCATCACTGTCTTTTACCTTTTTATTATCAAGTAGTGTCATATCATGAGTAGGGAAGTTATCATATAAGATGTGTTGCGGTATGGAAGTATCTCTCTTTAGTTGGTTATCTATGTATCCCTTGGTGTGAGTTATCGTTATGGAATATTAATGAGAAGTTTTATCATTTACATATTGCACATCTTAATTTAGTTTGCAATCTCTATTATGTGATTGATCTTGTTGTTAGTATTGGTATCACTTTGGGAGCATTGATTAAATCTATTTGGTTTTGGCAAACTTAGCATTGGTCAATAGCAACAACACTTTGAGTTTAAGTAGAGAAGAAATACATGTAGATATGTTGTTTCATTATCTTTCTTTCTTGTTAGCTATGAGCTTAGTATTCTGAAGTTAAAATTGTTTGCGCTTACAAGGGAGATGCATGATTGTTTCTATCACCTGTATATTTGTTTGCTTCCCTCAACTCTTATGCTTGCTAATTAACCTTGCTAGCCAAAGACTTGTACTGAGAGGGAATGCTTCTCGTGCATCCAAACCCTTAGACCAAACCTATGCCATCAGTGTCCACCATAACTACCTATTATATGGTATTTTGCGCCATCCCAAGTAAATACTTCATGTGCTACCTTTAAACAATTCAAAAGTTATCATCCCTTATTTGTGTCAATGTTTTATAGCTCATGAGGAAGTATGTGGTGTTTTATCTTTCAATCTTGTTGGGCAACTTTCACCAATGGACTAGTGGCTTCATCCACTTATCCTATAATTTTGCAAAAAGAGCTGGCAATGGGGTTCCCAGTCCCAAATTAATTAACTTTCGTAATTTTACAAATAGACACTCCTTCATGGTATGAGATTGTTGGCAGGCACCCGAAGATTCGGTTAGCCATGGTTTGTGAAAGCAAAGGTTGGAAGGAGTGTTAACCAAAAATAAAACCTTATGGGAGCCGCTCTTTGAGAGTTTGTCTGGCAAGGGGGTTAGAGTACCCGCTACCAGTCGTTGACAACAACAAACACCTCTCAAAACTTTACTTTTATGCTCTCTATATGATTTCAAAACTTGAAAAGCTCTAGCACATGATTTAATTCCTGCTTCCCTCTGCGAAGGGCCTATCTTTTATTTTCATGATTGAGTCAGTAAACCTATTTCCCTCTATCTTAAGCAAGCAATTGAGTTGTTGTGATCCAACCATCTATATTGTGATATATTTAATCATGCCTTTTATTCTTCCTTGTTTAGTACAAGTTGTATCTGATGAATATAGCTTTGAAGATTATCGATGATTATGAGAAGATTATTATGATTGAGTATGCAAATTTTGCTATAAGCCTTAATATAAAAGCGCTGCTTGATAAATAAGTACAATCTGTTAAATGTTCTCTGACCAAGAACAAAGTTTGCCATCACCAATTATGATTTCCTATGCACCTTTATTTGTGATGTCCTTTTACTTGTTTCAAGTTGAATCATATTTGGGAAGTTGTTCACTAGAATGCCTTGTGTGAATTAATATGATGCTTCTTGTCCGTATTTTATTTATCGACTCTTCACTCCATAAACATGTGGTCTTGTTTACTGAGTTCAGTTTCGCTTGGGGACAAGCGAAGTCTAAGCTTGGGGGGAGTTGATACGTCCATTTTGCATCACTATTTTATATCATAATTTACTGTTATTCATTGATATATTTCATATTTAGAGATGATACTTATGTTATTTCATCTATTTTGCATGTTTCATGATTATTGGAGAATCGCGCACCGGAGTCAGGATTCTGCTGGAAAAAGCACCGTCAGAATGCAATATTTCGGAAGATCAGCAATTGACGGGAATTATACTGAAAATCCTATTTTTCCAGAAGGCGGAGGGAGCCAAAAGGAGGAGCCGAGGAGGGCCGCCATGGGCCCCCCTCATAGGCCGGCGCGGGCCCTGCCCTGGCTGCGCCGCCTTGTGAGGAGGGGGCCCACAGCCCCCTCTGGCCTCCTCTCCTTCGCGTACTTCTTCGTCCCAAAAACCTAAGCTCCAGAGGATAGTCGCGAATATACATAGCCGCCTCTGAGGGGCGGAAAACACCAGAGAGAAAAGAGCTCTCCGGCGGGCAGGAATCCGCCGGGGAAATTCCCTCCCGGAGGGGGAAATCGACGCCATCGTCACCGTCATCGAGCTGGACATCATCTCCATCATCATCACCGCCATCTTCACCATCATCACCGCCATCTCCACCGCTGCACATCATCACCGCTGTAACGATTCGGGTTGGATCTTGATTGTTTGATAGGGGAAACTCTCCCGGTGTTGATTTCTACTTGTTATTGATGCTATTGAGTGAAACCATTGAACCAAGATTTATGTTCAGATTGTTATTCATCATCATATCACCTCTGATCATGTTCCATATGATGTCTCGTGAGTAGTTCGTTTAGTTCTTGAGGACATGGGTGAAGTCTAAATATTAGTAGTGAATTATGGTTGAGTAATATTCAATGTTATGATATTTAAGTTGTAGAGTTATTCTTCTAGTGGTGTCATGTGAACGTCGACTACATGATACTTCACCTTTATGGGCCTAGGGGAATACATCTTGTACTCTTTTGCTAATCGTGGGGTTGCCGGAGTGACAGAAACCTAAACCCCCGTTGGTATATCGATGCAGGAGGGATAGCAGGATCACAGAGTTTAAGGCTGTGGTTAGATTTATCTTAATTACTTTCTTGTATTTGCGGATGCTTGCAAGGGGTATAATCACAAGTATGTATTAGTCCTAGGAAGGGCGGTGCATTAGCATAGGTTCACCCACACAACACTTATCAAAACAATGAAGATTAATCAGCTGTATGAAGCGAAAGCACTAGACTAAATTCCCGTGTGTCCTCAAGAACGTTTGGTCATTATAAGTAAACAAACCGGCTTGTCCTTTGTGCTAAAAAAGGATTGGGCCACTCGCTGCAATTATTTCTCTCGCATTTTACTTACTCGTACTTTATTTATCTGCTATATCAAAACCCCCTGAATACTTGTCTGTGAGCATTTACAGTGAATCCTTCATCGAAACTGCTTGTCAACACCTTCTGCTCCTCGTTGGGTTCGACACTCTTATTTATCGAAAGTACTACGATACACCCCCTATACTTGTGGGTCATCATGGATCCAATCATGTATGGGCCAACGACAAGAGTCAAATTCAGCAAAGTGCTGATAGACAATGGGAGCAGCATAAACATCATGTACCGACACACTAAGCGGACGCTGGGCATAACAGAAAACATGCTGCAGCCAACCCACACAACTTTTCACGGGATTGTTCCGGGCTTGTCCTGCTCGCCTATGGGAAAAGTCCGGGTGGATGTGTCATGTGGAGGACGTGACAACTGCAGGGTCGAGAACCTACTGTTCGAGGTGGTGGATTTAGACAGTCCTTACCATGCACTGCTGGGGAGACCGGCATTGGCGGCGTCCATGGCCTCCACTCATACCGCATATCTCAAGATGAAAATGCCGACACCTCGTGGACCCTTAACTGTGATGGGAAACTATTCTCACTGGAAACCGCTTCTGCCGGATCCAACCTGGCGGAGTCGCTGGTGATAGCGGAGGAGAGGAAAAGAATCCAAACTGCTGTGGCGCTGGCTCAGTCCTCGCAGCTGAGCTTAGCGGCGATGAGCGGAAACTTGGGCACGCCAGCATTCAAGCCGACAAAAGAAACAAAGGACATCGTGCTGGACCCGGCATACCCGGAGCGTACCGTTTGTATCGGTGCCGGCCTGAGTGAGGCATAGGAAAGCGCGCTCGTCAGCTTCCTCCGTGAGAATCGGAACATCTAAAACTCTAATAAGAGATACTTACTATGATGAGGACAAGTTACCTGGGTTTAAAATGGAAGGATCTTTCTGGTGGAAGTCACATCTAAAACTCTTAGATACTTACAAAGCTCTTGCAAGATGTAATGTGGGTAATGGGAAAACTGCTCTATTTTGGACAGATCTTTGGAGTGACAATTGTTTACACCTAAAATTCCCACATCTCATCACCTTTGCTAAAAGAACGGACACATCTGTCAATACAGTGATGCAAATGGAGTTCCTTCAAGACATGTTTCATCTTCCACTTTCCCAACAAGCTTTTGCTGAGTTTGAACAATTGGAAAATCTATGTGATGCTACTCAACTACAAGCCATGTCCCATCAATCTGATTCGTGGAGTTATATTTGGGGCTCTGATAAATTCTCTACTACTCAGGCTTATAAATCTTTGATTGGTGTGCAACATGCTCCTAAGTTTTTCACTTGGATTTGGAAATCATCATGCCAAGAAAAACACAAATTTTTCTTCTGGTTGCTGCTACATGACAGGCTAAATACAAGGAATTTGCTAAAAAGAAAAAATTGTCATCTGCAATCATATAATTGTGCAACCTTGCAATGCAGTCAGGAAGAAACCTTAGTTCATCTTTTCTGGAGCTGTCCTTTTGCACGACAATGTTGGTCTTTCATTTGCCCTCAAATCTCAAGCCAACACTCTGTTTTGGAAGCTTTCTATGACATTAAAGAAAGGTTAAATCTGCCATTTGCGGTTGAGATTATCATGCTGGCTTCATGGTCCATTTGGACTATTAGAAACAGGAAAATCTTTGAAGGACAAGAACCATCTTTGTTAGCCTGGAAGACCGTGCTCAAGCAAGAGATTCATTTGCTCTCTTATAGAATGAAGAAGAAATGGGATGCAGCGTTCAGATCTTGGCTTCAATCTTTCATGTCATCCTAGCTTTAGTCTTTCTTTTAGTTTTCTTTAGTTTTCTTTTGTTTCTTCTCTTTTTTATTTTTTTCTTTTTATTTTTAGTTTTTCCACTGCTTGTGGATCTGTAAACTCTTTTATCTATTCATTTTAATAAAAATTGCAGTGGGGCTTTTATCCCCACTGTTTCACCTTCAAAAAAAAAAGAATCGGAACATCTTCGCTTGGTATACCGATGACTTGGTGGGGGTTCCGAGGGAGCTGGCTGAGCACTCTCTAAATGTCCGGAAGGATGCCAAGCCGGTGAGACAGCCTTTACGCCGGTTCGCTGAAGACAGGAGGAAGATCATAGGAGAAGAAGTGACAAAGTTGCTTGTTGCTGGTTTCATCGTGGAGGTGCTTCATATCGAGTGGCTGGCCAATCCGGTGCTGGTCGAGAAGAAAAAAGAGGAAGACCCCAAAGCTCCAAAGGTGTGGCGCATGTGCATTGACTACACCAACCTGAACAAAGCGTGCCCAAAGGATCCGTTCCCTTTACCCCGGATTGATCAGGTGATCGATTCTACTGCTGGTTGTGAGTTGTTGTCTTTTCTGGATGCCTATTCCGGTTTCCATCCAATCCCCCTGAAAAAGGAAGATCAAATAAAGACTGCGTTCATTACCCCGCACGGGGCTTATTGCTATGTTACCATGCCATTTGGGTTGCGCAACGCTGGTGCAACGTACCAGCGCTGAGTGCAAAAATGCCTGTTTGATCAAATCAGTAAAAACGTGCAAGTCTATGTGGATGATGTTGTGATAAAAACTAAGGTAAAAGAGACCTTGATCGATGATCTGAGGCAAACGTTTGACAACTTGAGAAGGTTCCGGATGAAACTTAATCCGGCAAAGTGCACCTTCGGTGTCCCTGCCGGCAAATTGCTTGGCTTTCTAGTATCAAGCCGCAGTATAGAGGTTAACCCGGTAAAGATCAGGGCCATCGAAAGGATGACTATACCGCAAGATCTTAAGGATGTGCAAAAGTTTACCGGAAGCTTGGCATCGCTGAGCCGGTTCATCAGCCGGTTGGGAGAAAAAGCCTTGCCGCTCTATGCTCTAATGAAGAAATCTGATACCTTCGTCTGGACCCCTCAGGCAGACGCAGCGTTTAAAGAGCTAAAAACAATGCTAGCCACTACGCCGGTATTGGCTTCGCCTTTGGAAAGGGAACCCATGCTGTTGTACATAGCAGTGACGAACCGGGTCGTGAGTGTTGTGGTTGTGGTAGAAAGAGAAGAGGAAGGAAAAAACCGTGCAGAGGCCGGTATATTACCTGAGCGAGGTGCTCTCCCTCTCAAAACAAAACTACACTCACTTACAAAAAATGACATATGGCGTGTTCATGGCCGCCACAAAGCTCAAGCACTACTTCGAGGAGCACCCGATGAAAGTGGTGAGTGAGGCACCTATCTCAGACATCATGTGCAACAAGGATGCCAGTGGCAGGATTGCAAAATGGGCAATTCAGCTATCACCTTACGTGCCGGTATACGAGAGAAGGGAAGCCATAAAATCGCAATCTTTAGCTGATTTCCTGGTCGATTGGGCGGAAATGCAATACAAGCCACCGGAACAAAAGATAGAGTACTGGAAGATGCACTTTGATGGATCCAAACTCAAAGAGGGTCTGGGTGCCGGTGTGGTTCTCACCTCACCTAAGGGAGATCATCTCCGGTATGTTCTGCAAGTACATTTCAGGGCATCGAACAATGTCGCTGAATATGAAGCTCTGATCCATGGACTCAAGGTCGCAAAAAGAAATCGGTGCACACCGGATCATTTGCTACGGTGATTCGGATCTTGTCGTACAACAATGTTCCGGAGAGTGGGACGCAAAATATGCCAACATGGCCTCATATCGGTTTCATGTGCAAAAGATTGCCGGATTCTTCGAGGGCTGTGAGTTTCATCACATACCGCGGGCAGAAAACGAAGCCGCGGATACTTTATCCAAGCTGGGCTCGTCCAGGCAAGAAATTCCTCCCGGAATAGCTTTGGCTCACCTAAGGGCACCATCAATCAAACCAAGTCTGGAATCTGAATCAATTTTCGTACCAGAGTCACATGTTGTGCCAATGGACATTGACGAAGGAAACCCGGGGACTGTTCCGGCAAACGCGGGGACTTCGGGGTTGATACGTCTCCAACGTATCTATAATTTCTTATGTTCCATGCTAGTTTTATGACAATACCTACATGTTTTATTCACACTTTATAATGTTTTTATGCATTTTCTAGGGCTAACCTATTAACAAGATGCCACAGTGTCAGTTCCTGTTTTCTGCTGTTTTTGATTTCAGAAAAGCTAGTTTACAAATATTCTCGGAATTGGACGAAACAAAAGCCCACGGCCCTATTTTCCATGGAGTGTTCCAGAAGACCGAAGAAGAGTCGAGGAAGGCCAGCAGGGGGCCCACACCATAGGGCGGCGCGGCTGTGGGTCCCCCCGCAGTGACATGTGGGGAGGGAGCCCCCTGGCTCCCCCGACTCTGCCCCTTCGCCTATTTATTCCTTCGTCCCCGAAAATCCTAGCACCGAGAGCCAAAATACTAGAACAGTTCCAGAGACGCCGCCGCCGTCAACCCTAACTCGGGGGGGTCAGAAGATCTCCTCCGGCACCCTGCCGGAGAGGGGAATCATCACCGGAGGGCTCTACATCACCATGCCCGCCTCCGTACTGATGCGTGAGTAGTTCATCCTTGGACTACGGGTCCATAACAGTAGCTAGATGGTTGTCTTCTCCTCTTGTGCCATCATGTTTAGATCTTGTGAGCTGCCTATCATGATCAAGATCATCTATTTGTAATGCTACATGTTGTGTTTGTTAGGATCCGATGAATATGGAATACTATGTCAAGTTGATTATTGATCTATCATATATGTGTTATTTATGATCTTGCATGCTCTCCGTTGCTAGTAGAGGCTCTGGCCAAGTTGATACTTGTGACTCCAAGAGGGAGTATTTATGCTAGATAGTGGGTTCATGTCTCCATTGAATCTGGGGGAGTGACAGCAACCCCTAAGGTTGTGGATGTGTTGTTGCCACTAGGGATAAAACATCAATGCTTTATCTAAGGATATTTGTATTGTTTACATTACGCACAGTACTTAATGCAATTGTCTGTTATTTGCAACTTAATACTGGAAGGGGTGCGGATGCTAACCCGAAGGTGGACTTTTTAGGCATAGATGCATGCTGGATGGCGGTCTATGTTCTTTGTCGTAATTCCCTAAGTAAATCTCATAGTAGTCATCATGATATGTATGTGCATTGTTATGCCCTCTCTATTTGTCAATTGCCCAACTGTAATTTGTTTACCCAACATATTATCTATAATATCTATAAAGTTCATCCCCACTAAAATGCAATTAATGTTTGCAAGCTCAAAGCTGGTGCAGCCACATCATCTTAATTATTTATGTCCGTGGGATATTGAATCTATGGTGGATTAGCTATCGCTCACAGCGCCATCTCAGTCCATAGCTCTGTCCAGTTATTTTCTCACTCTCAGGTATCATTTTTTGTACGGGCGTCTCGTCTCCTAGGACTCCAGAAAACTCTGCCCCTGTGTTTGCTCTCCCTTCCTCTTCATCTTCTATAACTCCAACCACATTGATTGACTCAATGCTTTCTTTTTGTCTCCTCCAAACGACCTCCTGCCTCCTTTAAGTACTGATCTGTGATATCCCCATCGTCTCCAGTCTCCACCATTGCTACCATAGCTGGGAGGCAACGCTGCTCGATTCTCAGCCACCACTTGTGAGCAATCCCCTAACTACTTCCACCTCAAGTTACCTCTCTGTTCTCCATGTCTTTTAATTTTTTTTATTCAGCAGGTTTCCATCGGGAAGATAACATTGAACATGAAGGATTTGCTTGTCTGGGTCATCCATGCTCATTACCTGCTGGTAATACGCTCGCTGGATGGAACGAGTCTCGCGCCCTTGTCGTCGCCGGCAATCCACTTTAGCCCGCTCGCGAAACCAGGCTGTTTCAAATTTCCCCCCAATCCCAATACTCAGGTCCTGTATTGCTACTTTATCCCAAAATTATCTAGCAGTGAGTACGTTGATTGAGTAAAAGATAATTTGCTATGTTCCAGAAAGATTTATGCTGCAGGCATAATTCAGAAGCACACACGTCGTACCTACATTCTAGACTTACTAGTTAAATACCCGTGCGTTGCCACGACTCTTTATTACATGTTTCTATGGAAAATAAAAATAAAATACGTGATATCTGGCACTCTCTGCAATTGGTTTTGAACAACCATCACGTACAGGGAGTATTGAACTATCAATCTCTCAAACTATAGAAACTATTCTCATGCGAGGTTGCTATCACCTCACAACAATGTTACGTAGTTGGCACCGAGTTACAAAGGGATTTTTGTTGCAATAACATTTTTCTACTAAAATACATTCGAGCATCTATATGAATTGCTAAGTGTCATTCACATGTCCTTCTTGTTCCTGTGATATGCGCAAATTTACGATGAACTCTTCCACTATGAAAATAAGCTTATATGTGAAAGAGAAAATGCTGTCTACGTTTTGCAGCATACAAGATGTGTAATGAAAGGGGTTAATTTTCAGCTCCTATTACTCAAAAGTTCTAAGTTAAAACCAATGAAAAGGGAGAAATAATGAACCAACAAACTGTTAGATACCAAAGTGACGGTGCTTGATACATTAACCTATAAAAAACATTAAAATTACTCTCCCGATATACTTACTTCAAACTGATTGAAGTATTCATGTGCAAACCTTTCTCTAAATAATCGACTCGAAATTTAAAAAGTGAAGACGACATCACAATAGGAAACTTGGATGAAGAGATTGGAACCAGCTTGGTCAACTCTATTTTGAAACACAATTGAAGGCCACACTAATACCATTGACTGACTAAAAACTCGAATGTCAGTGAGAAAATTTAGCACTTACGTCAACGCAGTGGTTACATGTTAACCATTATTATTCATACCAAAGTAGTAGTAGGAGATTCATTATGTATCATGCAGTGTAGACTCTACACATATTGTGTTTCCACATCTTTGTTCGTTCTTGCCAACATTGTTTTTTAGGTGTGACATGACGACAAAAGCGAGCTGAGAGTTGCCGTTGTAGCACCGAAGAGTTCCATGACCTACAGGTTTGCCATCATTAACATCCAATAAAACATATATACAGTAGAACACTATCATGGGCTTCAAAATTACCATTAGAGCTATGGTGTATGCTTTGCTTCCTATGTTCATGATTTCAAATATATAGATAAAAATGAACAAGAATCTGAAAATAGACCGAAGAACCAAAATAAGGTGATCCTTGTAGCATGATTACCAACATCCTCTAGCATGATGAGCTTAAACATTTTGTGCAGCCGTTGCTTGTTTCATGGCTTCTCAAAACCTGGGAAAAAGACAGATTACCCGATAAGTGCACAAAAGAGGTAATAACAACATATACAAACATAGCAAGGCACGTGCAAGAAGAACAAAATTTCCTAATCCAATACAGGGTTAATATCTACATGTTTATTCCTCACAATTTACCCCCTTCATTTTCATTTCAACCTCACTGTGCATCAACAACTTGAAATAATCCATCCCAAGGAACAAAGAAAAGGTAATTTGTGTAAATGAGTTCAGAAATTATAATTCAAAAGAAAAGATGGTACGTAACATGATAACCATGTAGGTGGCTCAAGCCATCCATGGTCAAGCTCCTTAAGGGCTCAAGCTGATCAACTCGTTGCCATTGTGGTCGACCATGTCGTCCGCCTCAATGTCTATTGTCATAGCCTCATCTCCAAGGTCATCTACAATGCAAGTCATTGGACATGTAATCATTCACGGTATAATCAGAGGGAGACCTGAAGAAATCTAAGGCTGAGATGAGGACCGTCAGTTTCTTGCATGGTACACATACAACCAGACACTTGAATTGTCAATATTAATTAACTCTTCATACTTGAAATCCAAAGAAAATGAAACCTGAACCGAAAAAAGCAACATTATTAACAAAATAATAAGCCACTCCCACCCTCGTACATCTGAACTTGATGATCGACCATGCCGTCCGCCTCAATGTCTGTTGTCATAGCCTCATCTCCAAGGTCATCTACAATGCAAGTCATTGGACATGTAATCATTCACGGTATAATGAGAGGAAGACCTGAAGAAATCTAAGGCTGAGATGAGGACCGTCAGTTTCCTGCATGGTACACATACAACCAGAACGGACAATTGAATTGTCAATATTAATTAACTCTTCGTACTTGAAATCGAAAGAAACTGAAACCTGAACCGAAAAAGCAACATTATTAACAAAATAGTAAGCCACTCCCACCCTCGCACAGCTGAACTTGATGATCGACCATGTCGTCCGCCTCAATGTCTGTTGTCATAGCCTCATCTCCAAGGTCATCTACAATGCAAGTCATTGGACATGTAATCATTCACGGTATAATCAGAGGAAGACCTGAAGAAATCTAATGCTGAGATGAGGACCGTCAGTTTCTTGTATGGTACACATACAACCAGAACGGACACTTGAATTGTCAATATTAATTAACTCTTTGTACTTAAAATCCAAAGCAAATGAAACCTGAACCGAAAAAAGCAACATTATTAACAAAATAATAAGCCACTCCCACCCTCGTACATCTGAACTTGATGATCGACCATGTCGTCCGCCTCAATGTCTGTTGTCATAGCCTCATCTCCAAGGTCATCTACAATGCAAGTCATTGGACATGTAATCATTCAAAGTATAATCAGAGGAAGACCTGAAGAAATCTAAGGCTGAGATGAGGACCGTCAGTTTCTTGCATGGTACACATACAACCAGAACAGACACTTGAATTGTCAATATTAATTAACTCTTCGTACTTGAAATCCAAAGAAAATGAAACCTGAACCGAAAAAAGCAACATTATTACCAAAATAGTAAGCCACTCCCACCCTCGTACATCTGAACTTGATGATCGACCATGTCGTCCGCCTCAATGTCTGTTGTCATAGCCTCATCTCCAAGGTCATCTACAATGCAAGTCATTGGACATGTAATCATTCACGGTATAATCAGAGGAAGACCTGAAGAAATCTAAGGCTGAGATGAGGACCGTCAGTTTCTTGTATGGTACACATACAACCAGAACGGACACTTGAATTGTCAATATTAATTAACTCTTTGTACTTAAAATCCAAAGCAAATGAAACCTGAACCGAAAAAAAGCAACATTATTAACAAAATAATAAGCCACTCCCACCCTCGTACATCTGAACTTGATGATGACAGTAAAAAAACCAATAGCTATACATAATAAGCGTACATGTTTTCATGCAACAAAAGAAGTAACCTTTCATACTGTAATCTTCTATCTCTAGAGTAGCCGTCTATCCATGAAAACATCTTATAGTGTCACAGCCTACCTACATCTGCGTAGTACATGGATGTGTATGGGGGAGGGGAGTGCACCTCAATATTGTTTCAAGTGTATATATTATAAAACAAAAATTGCCTATTTAAATAACAATTTGTTTACAGCCGATAACTGAATCTGTTATGATTTTATAGTACCATTAAACGACTTTTTTGCTTCTATGATCTGCTGAGTGTAGTTGACCTAGAAGAATTTTTGCTGCTGGAGAACAAAAGCAACATGAGAAAGCAAGAGAGGTTCAAGTTGGTCCTAGACATCAGCGTGATATCTACCATATTCGTACAAAGCTCTCTATGCACCAACAAAGATGTCTGTTTCAGACTTAATTGGTCCTTGAATGTCAAACTGGAGAGAATTCTACGTGTCAAATGTAAACAAGAAAGGGTTGAGCATATCATTGTACCTTAAAAGCGACTCAGATATGATGGGAAGGAAAGCGTAGGTATGAGGAGTATGCTAGCGCTGAGGGTACTTGCGCTGTGCAGCATGGATTCCACAGAGTGGTCAGTCGACGATCCGTGAGCGTCCTGTGCAGAACATATGCACAAAAATAAATTAGGTAGCCTGAATGACATAAGAAAAATAAGGACAAAGTCAAACTCTGAATTCTATTTGTTTGCTTGGGAAAAAAGCACTAAATTTGGAGGCTGTACATACAGTTGTTTGCGGTTGAGAGCTGGTGACATTGGCGTTGCTCAGCTTGCTCCCCTCAAGCACTCGCGGATAAAAAGAATATCATGAAAATTAAGTTCATAAGTACCTGCCGACAATAGCTAAACTATAAAGCATGTACGCATCTCCCCTGCTTTTGTGTGTGCTCGAGTAAGCAGGATACCTGCCAACAATTTACCTGTTTGGAGTAACAAATTTGCATTCAACCAAACGACCAGAAGCAACCTTTACACCGCCAACTGCAGCCTGGATAGATGCAAGCAAATAACAACAGGAGCATGTGTTGGCGCATCTTTTCTCGGTGAGAAACAAAGAGGCAGTTCCTTGCCGCTGGTTCTCCCGGATGGTCTAACGTTGCACCGATGAAAAAACATGCAGCAATGGCCGGGGTGGGACGGATGTACGAACCATCCTACCACCTCTAGCCATTTAATATAGTAGAGATGGTACAAACAAAAATCATTCAAAACTTTTTCGAGAAAAAAAAATCAGGGTGGAGTAGAGAGATATGGTTATGTAGACAAATGCAAAGAGTGAATAAAAGCAATGAAATTCCATACACGAGTGAGTTGTATGTCTCCTCCAAGTTTGACTCTGCTCGTGAGACATTCACAAACATTAAAGTTTGTGCATTACCTCCAAGCGAATCACTCATAAGCATTGTAACTTATGGTTCTGGTAAGGTTCAGAAGATAAATCACCATTAACACCATGAAGTTCAGGAACAGAGTTATTGATGCTTTGTGTTTGTTTCAATTATTCTCCTGCCGAGCCAGACTTTTTCACCCTCTCAGAACCAGCATGGTCAACGAAGCTTTGCTGTCAAACAGAAGAACACTGTCAATGTTACTAATTGATTAAGAAAATTAAATTACCATCTTATAATGTCCTTTCACGGCGAGGAGAAATTAAATTACCATCTTATAATGTCCTTTCACGGCGAGGAGAAATTCAATTTAGATGCACCGATTTGTGTATTCTGTATAAGAGATTGCATACAAAGATATAAAAAATGGACACTGACGCAATCATCAGACTGAATCGTAAAGGCAACAGAATGCCTCAGGTAGTGGCTCATTTCATCGAGCAATTTGAGAGCATAATACATGGAAGATTTACTACCTGATTGTGGAGTTAATGTCAGCCATCTGAGTCAACAGAAAGTGGCCCGCTCTGACTGGTATAGCAAGGGCTGTCGGAGGCCGGGTTGGCAGGCCGAGATTGGCCTCAACGCAGCACATCTTCTGGATGCCGATGTCCGGGTGCGTGTAGAGACCCTGCTTGGTCGTGTAACCGGTCCTCCACCGTCGGCCGCCGCCACGCTCCTCCTGGGCACCACGATACTGCTCGTGGGCCGCCATCCTCGACTCTCCCGGGACGAGAACGCCGCACTCGTCGACGCCGTGGCCTTCCACTTCCAGGTCGAGGCCAACCTGCTCTTCACCCAGAGGAGATGCCCTCATCCAACTCACCAGCGTGGATGAGATCGTGTCAGGGTGGTGTTCCTCCATGCCCCTGGGAGCGGAGGCTTGTACAACATCCATGTTTGGGTGGCTCCCTGTTGTGGATGCTGTGGAGAAGCCAAATCCGGCCTCCTCATGGGATGCGCGACCTTGGGCCACCTCCGCCTTGGACGAGATCCGACGGCCTCGCATGGCGAAGCGTGCTGTTAGGGGGAATCAGTTGTTGGATGTGAGATGGTGGGGGTGGCGGGGTGACCAACCGTGCGCTAATCGTGGGTTGAGCCTTTACATGATTTTCTGGCGTGGGGCGATCGGGGGAGAGTTTCTCTTTCTTTTTCCCAATTTTGTCTTGAGTAGGGACGGACGTACCAACCATCTCACCACCTCTAGCCATTTAATATAGTAGAGATGTCGTCCGCCTCAATGTCTGTTGTCATAGCCTCATCTCCAAGGTCATCTACAATGCAAGTCATTGGACATGTAATCATTCAAAGTATAATCAGAGGAAGACCTGAAGAAATCTAAGGCTGAGATGAGGACCGTTAGTTTCTTGCATGGTACACATACAACCAGAACAGACACTTGAATTGTCAATATTAATTAACTCTTCGTACTTGAAATCCAAAGAAAATGAAACCTGAACCGAAAAAAGCAACATTATTACCAAAATAGTAAGCCACTCCCACCCTCGTACATCTGAATTTGATGATCGACCATGTCGTCCGCCTCAATGTCTGTTGTCATAGCCTCATCTCCAAGGTCATCTACAATGCAAGTCATTGGACATGTAATCATTCACGGTATAATCAGAGGAAGACCTGAAGAAATCTAAGGCTGAGATGAGGACCGTCAGTTTCTTGTATGGTACACATACAACCAGAACGGACACTTGAATTGTCAATATTAATTAACTCTTTGTACTTAAAATCCAAAGCAAATGAAACCTGAACCGAAAAAAAGCAACATTATTAACAAAATAATAAGCCACTCCCACCCTCGTACATCTGAACTTGATGATGACAGTAAAAAAACCAATAGCTATACATAATAAGCGTACATGTTTTCATGCAACAAAAGAAGTAACCTTTCATACTGTAACCTTCTATCTCTAGAGTAGCCGTCTATCCATGAAAACATCTTATAGTGTCACAGCCTACCTACATCTGCGTAGTACATGGATGTGTATGGGGGAGGGGAGTGCACCTCAATATTGTTTCAAGTGTATATATTATAAAACAAAAATTGCCTATTTAAATAACAATTTGTTTACAGCCGATAACTGAATCTGTTATGATTTTATAGTACCATTAAACGACTTTTTGCTTCTATGATCTGCTGAGTGTAGTTGACCTAGAAGAATTTTTGCTGCTGGAGAACAAAAGCAACATGAGAAAGCAAGAGAGGTTCAAGTTGGTCCTAGACATCAGCGTGATATCTACCATATTCGTACAAAGCTCTCTATGCACCAACAAAGATGTCTGTTTCAGACTTAATTGGTCCTTGAATGTCAAACTGGAGAGAATTCTACGTGTCAAATGTAAACAAGAAAGGGTTGAGCATATCATTGTACCTTAAAAGCGACTCAGATATGATGGGAAGGAAAGCGTAGGTATGAGGAGTATGCTAGCGCTGAGGGTACTTGCGCTGTGCAGCATGGATTCCACAGAGTGGTCAGTCGACGATCCGTGAGCGTCCTGTGCAGAACATATGCACAAAAATAAATTAGGTAGCCTGAATGACATAAGAAAAATAAGGACAAAGTCAAACTCTGAATTCTATTTGTTTGCTTGGGAAAAAAGCACTAAATTTGGAGGCTGTACATACAGTTGTTTGCGGTTGAGAGCTGGTGACATTGGCGTTGCTCAGCTTGCTCCCCTCAAGCACTCGCGGATAAAAAGAATATCATGAAAATTAAGTTCATCAGTACCTGCCGACAATAGCTAAACTATAAAGCATGTACGCATCTCCCCTGCTTTTGTGTGTGCTCGAGTAAGCAGGATACCTGCCAACAATTTACCTGTTTGGAGTAACAAATTTGCATTCAACCAAACGACCAGAAGCAACCTTTACACCGCCAACTGCAGCCTGGATAGATGCAAGCAAATAACAACAGGAGCATGTGTTGGCGCATCTTTTCTCGGTGAGAAACAAAGAGGCAGTTCCTTGCCGCTGGTTCTCCCGGATGGTCTAACGTTGCACCGATGAAAAAACATGCAGCAATGGCCGGGGTGGGACGGATGTACGAACCATCCTACCACCTCTAGCCATTTAATATAGTAGAGATGGTACAAACAAAAATCATTCAAAACTTTTTCGAGAAAAAAAAATCAGGGTGGAGTAGAGAGATATGGTTATGTAGACAAATGCAAAGAGTGAATAAAAGCAATGAAATTCCATACACGAGTGAGTTGTATGTCTCCTCCAAGTTTGACTCTGCTCGTGAGACATTCACAAACATTAAAGTTTGTGCATTACCTCCAAGCGAATCACTCATAAGCATTGTAACTTATGGTTCTGGTAAGGTTCAGAAGATAAATCACCATTAACACCATGAAGTTCAGGAACAGAGTTATTGATGCTTTGTGTTTGTTTCAATTATTCTCCTGCCGAGCCAGACTTTTTCACCCTCTCAGAACCAGCATGGTCAACGAAGCTTTGCTGTCAAACAGAAGAACACTGTCAATGTTACTAATTGATTAAGAAAATTAAATTACCATCTTATAATGTCCTTTCACGGCGAGGAGAAATTCAATTTAGATGCACCGATTTGTGTATTCTGTATAAGAGATTGCATACAAAGATATAAAAAATGGACACTGACGCAATCATCAGACTGAATCGTAAAGGCAACAGAATGCCGCAGGTAGTGGCTCATTTCATCGAGCAATTTGAGAGCATAATACATGGAAGATTTACTACCTGATTGTGGAGTTAATGTCAGCCATCTGAGTCAACAGAAAGTGGCCCGCTCTGACTGGTATAGCAAGGGCTGTCGGAGGCCGGGTTGGCAGGCCGAGATTGGCCTCAACGCAGCACATCTTCTGGATGCCGATGTCCGGGTGCGGGTAGAGACCCTGCTTGGTCGTGTAACCGGTCCTCCACCGTCGGCCGCCGCCACGCTCCTCCTGGGCACCACGATACTGCTCGTGGGCCGCCATCCTCGACTCTCCCGGGACGAGAACGCCGCACTCGCCGACGCCGTGGCCTTCCACTTCCAGGTCGAGGCCAACCTGCTCTTCACCCAGAGGAGATGCCCTCATCCAACTCACCAGCGTGGATGAGATCGTGTCAGGGTGGTGTTCCTCCATGCCCCTGGGAGCGGAGGCTTGTACAACATCCATGTTTGGGTGGCTCCCTGTTGTGGATGCTGTGGAGAAGCCAAATCCGGCCTCCGCATGGGATGCGCGACCTTGGGCCACCTCCGCCTTGGACGAGATCCGACGGCCTCGCATGGCGAAGCGCGCTGTTAGGGGGAATCAGTTGTTGGATGTGAGATGGTGGGGGTGGCGGGGTGACCAACCGTGCGCTAATCGTGGGTTGAGCCTTTACATGATTTTCTGGCGTGGGGCGATCGGGGGAGAGTTTCTCTTTCTTTTTCCCAGTTTTGTGTTAAGTAGGAACGGACGTACCAACCATCTCACCACCTCTAGCCATTTAATATAGTAGAGATCATGTGTGTACCATTTTCTCTGGCTAACCAGCACACAAGAGGTTTACTCATGCTTATCATTTTTCACAGCTTATTAATGGTTGTCCCTCACAGCTTACAAATGGAAAAGAAAACTTGTTGCAGAAAATACTAAACCTCTTCCCAGTTGTTTTTTGGATGTATTGACTTCTTAGATGTTAGAACTACACATTTCCGGTCCAGTACTTTCTAGAAATGAATTGTCACTGTTATTGATTAATTTTATGCCTAGAGAGTGTAATTAAGACGTGGAACAATTTCAGCGTCAGATTTGTAGATGAAGGAGATACAGAATAGGAAATATAAAGGCCCAAGGTATGCACTGCGAGAGCTTACAGGCAAACATGTCATTTTAGCTATGTGGTTCTGGTCTCCTATTCTATGATCTAATTTGATGCTGCGGAAGGGGCATCTTGGAACATTAGTGACAACAATCTAAGGTTACAGCCTTCTAGCGAATGCACAGTCAACCACCAAGTCATGGATTCAGCAAATTCAGCGTTTCTGGGTTGCTTCTGAAGCCAGCAATTATAAACTTGGGATTTGTTCTTTTGAAGTTCCACTCCTATGACCACCGTGGTATTATTATTATTCTAAAGTGTGTGAGGTATTTTTGCTCTCAGCTTAAACACACGGTGAGCAGCAGGTCAAGTAATAGGAATGCAAGCCCGTGCAACTTTGTACAATTGAATTCCCCCGCTTAGATGATTTTACAGACTTGCTACATAAAGCCCCTTTGTATTTTCCTGATTACATTTCCTAACATGCCATGATCATTTCCCATTGTACACATCTTTTAGTTGCCACCCATGTATTTTCGCTTTAGTACCATACTCTTTAGCAGCATAGCTCTAATAAATTACTTCTGCTATACACGTTTAAGATTTTGTATATGTCATGTATGCTGCTCAGAACATTAAGCGTCACATTTGCGTTGTGTAAGAACTATTCCTCCATCCAACTATACATGATTGATATGCGTTTTTGTTTTGCTCTAACCGATCTTTTATGTGAATGGATGCATAGCATACTTATGCACGGCAAAACTACTTAATTCTGACATTTCAAAATGGTATTTATGTACACTCAATGATTTTGTGGAACACATACTTATGCACGGCAAAACTTATTTACTTAATTCTGACATTCAAAATGGTATCTATGTACACTCAATGATTTTGTGGAACACATATGCAGTTTCTGTTTTCTGATATAACTACTGATCAATTTTGTTTCCGTGAACTAATAAACATAGGATGATTGAGCATCATGTAACTTTACATTTTTTTCCATACTGAGCTAGGTTGCCCATCTCAAACATTTCAAACTGTTCATTTAATTTTTTTTGTGATTAATGTTCCATTGCTATGAATGCTAAGTATTGTGCTAACCTGACCTAATGGCAACATATTTGTTTGCATTATATGCATATATCGACTCTTTTCACGCACCTCATATCCAGTTTATGATCTTTGCACCTATTGTGTAATTCGCATGTCTTCTAACTTTACTCTGCATAAAAAAACTGTATAAATTCCCGCAACAACGTGCGGGGTATCACCTAGTTTATCTTATTGGAGAGACACCACTAGTGAACTGTGGACCCCGGTCCATTCTTTAACATCTGAAATACAACCTACTGCAATCATTGTTCTCTTTTGTTTTCTGCAAGCAAACATCATTTTCCACACCATACGTTTAATCCTTTGTTTTCAGCAAGCCGGTGAGATTGACAACCTCACTGTTAAGTTGGGGCAAAGTAGTTTGATTGTGTTGTGCAGGTTCCACGTTGGCACCGAAATCCCTGCTGTTGCGCCGCACTACACTTCTTCACCAACAACCTTCATGTGATCTTCATCTCCTACTAGTTCGATAACATTGGTTTCTTACTGAGGGAAAACTCGCTGATGTACTCATCATACCTTCCTCTTCGGGTTCCCAACGGACGTGTGCTTTACCGTCACAAGCAGCTACTTTTCTGGCGCCGTTGCCGGGAGATCAAGACACGCTGCAAGGGGAGTCTCTCACACCCAATCTCTTTACTTTGTTTATTGTCTTGCTTTATTTTATTTTCTATCTTGTTTGCTTTCTATATATCAAAAACACAAAAAATTAGTTACTTGTTTTACTTTATTTTGTTATCATGTCTAGTCCTGTACTTGTTACTCTGTCACCTGAGGAATTGATCTTTACTTTTAAACAAGGGGATGAGGAGAGTTTTAAAGAAGCTTGGTCTAGAATTTTTGATTCTTATGGTAAAACTGAACCTAAAATGATTCTAAGCCTGCTTCTTAGTAACTTTTATTTTGGGCTTATTCTTCGCTATAGATATGCTTTGGATGCTGTAGTGGGAGGAGATTTCCTTCACTGCGATGGGGATCAAGCTTTTAATGCCATAAAAAAATTGGTTGCATCATCTAGCTCAGCTAATAACTTTGATTCATCTCTTGCTAGCATTCATAATAGATTAAACACTCTCGAGACAAATATATCTTGTTTAAAAGAAGGGTATAATCAGATTCGTGAATATTATGATTATGTTCCAGTAAGCTTTGAACCTTCAATGTTGATCCCTACTATTTAGGTTGCTATTTGTGGTGAAACTTTTTATGCCCGTTGTGATATTATGTCTGAGTTTTGCCTTATGCCTAAAAGTATTTATGAATCTTTGAAACTTTGGGGACTTACTGAAGGTGGAGAAGGAATAACTCTTGCTGATAATTCTGTTATAATTACTAAGGGGATAGCTGAAGGTGTGTTCAAAAACCTTTCTTGGAAGAACGGTATCCACTGATTATCTCGTTATTGAATGTGTAGGGACAGGACAAATCACACTTGGAAGATCCCTGCTGAAACTCTTGGGAGCAATCGTAGATGTGGGAAAAGGCACTCTAAATTTTACCTCTACACCCGGATGCGGTCATGTATTCCCTAGACCAAAGAGTAAGAATAAGAGTAAGAGGGGTAGGCGTAAAGCCCTTGGTAATAATGTTAATGCTTCTTCTCTTGATGTTACTTGATTTTCACTTTCTGCGCCTAGCTGAAAGGCGTTAAAGAAAAACGCTTATGGGAGACAACCCATTATTTTATTTCTGCAATTTTTGTTTTATATTTGAATCAAGGTGCTTGTTACTACTGTATAAATACCTTTGTATCTTTATTTTCTTGCATTGTTATGCCAAGTTAAGTCTTTGATAGAAAGTTGATACTAGATTTGGATTTCTGCGCAGAAACAGATTTTTAGCTGTCACGAATTTGAGCTTTTCTCTCTGTAGAAAGATCGTAAAATCCTGAAAAAATTCATGCGTAATCCTCAGATACGTACGCAACTTTCGTTCAACTGGAGATTTTCCATCTAAGCATGTTAAGTGCCTTGAAAAAATTCGTCTTTACGGACTGTTCTGTTTTGACAGATTCTGCTTTTTATTTCGCATTGCCTCTTTTACTGTGTTTGAGTGGATTTCTTTGCTCCATTAAATTTCAGTAGCCTTGGGTAATGTCCAGAAGTGTTGGGAATGACTGTGTCCTTGCTGAACATGTGAATTTTTGATTATGCACTAACCCTCTAATGAGATTGCTTTGAGTTTGGTGTGAAGGAAGTTTTCAAGGATCAAGAGAGGAGGATGATATAATATGATCAAGAAGAGTGAAAAGTCTAAGCTTGGGGATGCCCCCGTGGTTCATCCCTGCATATTTCAAGAAGACTCAAGCGTCTAAGCTTGGGGATGCCCAAGGCATCCCCTTCTTAATTCATCGACAACTTATCAGGTCACCTCTAGTGAAACTATATTTTAATTCTGTCACTGTTATCACCAGAATTTGACCACGTCGGAGGTGGGCCACGATCAAGATAAGCTTGAAGGTTATGTATGGAGAGAATACGAAGATCGGCCTTATATGCAAAGTTGGGCTAGATTGCCCGTTTATCTGTAATTTATTAGATCGTATCTTAAGTTAGAAGTTAGAGTTTTACCCGTGCACGGTTAGGTGCACGTCCGAATTAGAAAGTCCGCCGGACTATAAATATGTATCTAGGGTTTATGGAATAAACAACAACACAACGTTCACCCCAAAACAAACCAATCTCGGCGCATCGCCAACTCCTTCGTCTCGAGGGTTTCAATCAGGTAAGCGACATGCTGCCTAGATCGCATCTTGCGATCTAGGCAGCACAAGCTCCACGTTGTTCATGCGTTGCCCGTACTGAAGCGTCTTTGATGGCGGGCAACGTAGTTATCATAGATGTGTTAGGGTTAGCATAGCTCTTCGTATAAACATGCTTACGTAGTGCAACCCTCGCATGTCTAGCCGCCCTCACGCCTATCTCAGGCGTGGGGGCGGCACCCTGCTTGTTCATCATCTAGTAGATCTGATCCGTTACGATTGCTCCTTGTTCTGCAAGGATTAGTTTAATATCTGCAATAGTTAGGCCTTACGAAGGGGGGGAGGATCCAGCGGCACGTAGGGTGGCGTTCGCAAGTCCTAAACAGGATGTTCCGATGATCAACGTCACGTTGGTTGTGTGGCCTTGTTTAGGATCGGCTTACGAGCACCGTGCGTGGCCGCGAGGCCCAACCTGGAGTAGGATGATCCGATTATGCGGTGAAAACCCTAAATCGTCGTAGATCTCATTAGCTTCATCTTGATCAAGCAGGATCACCAAGTATTCGTGCACCCCGTACGGATCATGGGTGGATCGGCTCTTTGAGCCGATTCACAGGATAACCTGAGAGCCGATCGAGGCTCTTATTTAATGTTTACGTGTATGCCATGCAGGAGCTAAGCGAGGCATCCCCATCACCTTCCTGACCAGGTATAGGTCAGGTGGCACGCCCTTGCACTTCGCATCGCCGCGTGTGACCAGAAGAGCATTGCGGGCCGTCGCTCGGAGGGGTCTCAGCCAGCCGCAGCTCTAGGCTCTTCCCGGCTCTACCGTGTTGACAGGCCGCTGCCCGCCGGTGGGTTTTGGCGATCAACACATTCTGGCACGCCCGGTGGGACAATCATCTACATCAACCACATCGCCATCTACATCTGAGATGGCGGCGGACGGCACGCCAGTCACCTACGAGGAGCTGCCTGCTGAGCTCAAGAAGAAACATGACGAGATCAAGGCCACCCTCGAAGCCGACCTCATCGGCTCATATCACAAAACTCGTTCACATGGCGTCAGGCGGAAAGGGTTCTCACCGGAAGGCGCACTCGATGAAGTGGATCTATCTGTCCCGTCAGAGGGACGTACCAGGGCCGTGCGCCAGGAGATTGGTGGCATGGTGGCTCACTCATTGCGTCTCCATTCCGAGAGCCTCGTGAATACTTTGGAGCACGTCGCCGTTCGGATGGTCAAGGAGGTCATGAAGAATCAACACTCTCTATTAGAGTCAGCTCTCGGGGCCTACCGAGGAAAAATGCCACTCCAGCCCCGTCTGCCGTTGTCGTGCACATCGGCGGCACCAGGAGTGCCTCATTCACCGTCGCGCACCGTTGACAGGACCAACGGTACTTATCCTGGGAGGTGCCAACCAGGGCACTCGTTCAGCGTCAACATGATAGAACTGGGACGCCCCCTGGATGGAGAAAAAGGCGAGGGTAACTGCTTTCGTGGCAAAGATAAGGAGGAGGCTGCTCTATGCGATCGGCCCCGACACCGCCAAAACATCTTGGTAATGATCAAGGTAGAAGCCGATGCTAGCGATCGGCCCGTAGTATCCGTATCACATGCTCTCCCGGTATGTGGCGTCGACCTCACAGGTGACGGAAAGCTGGGGTACGGGTTTACATCAGCTGATGAGCTAGAAGAAGTCGACATCGGTCCTGGGGACAAACCTCGACCTACTTTTATCAGCAAGAAGTTAGATCCACAGCTCAGGGGACAGATGATAGCCCTGTTGAAGGAATACCCAGATTGCTTTGCATGGGATTACACGGAGATGCCTGGGTTGGACAGGAGCATCATTGAGCATCGGCTCCCCCTTAAGAAAGGATTTCGGCCGTTCCAACAGCGAGCACGTCAGATGAGGGCCGAGATCCTGGAAGAAGTCAAGAAGGAGATCTAGAAAATGTTGGCCGCTGGATTCATCAGGCCATGCAGGTATGCTGAGTGGATTTCCAGTATCGTTCCGGTGGAGAAGAAGGACGGCCGATGGCGCGTGGCCATCGATTTCCGAGATCTTAACAGAGCCACCCCAAAGGACGAAAATCCAATGCCCGTGGCAGAAACATTAATAAACGCTGCTGCTGGCCACAAGGTGTTGAGCTTCATGGACGGCAACGCCGGTTATAACCAGATTTTCATGGCTCCGGAAGATATACACAAGACCGCATTCAGAGTACCAGGGCGTAGGATTGTTAGAGTACGTGGTCATGACCTTTGGACTAAAGAATGCTGGTGCAACATACCAACGAGCCATGAATTATATATTTCATGATCTGATCGGCAAGTTGGTGGAGATCTATATCGACGACGTGGTGGTCAAATCGGTCTCCATGGAGGGGCATTTGGACGATTTACGGCGCGTCCTAGAACGAACTCGGAAATTCGGGCTGAGAATGAATCCGAAGAAGTGCGCTTTTGGCGTGACGGCTGGTCAATTCCTAGGTTTTCTGGTTCATGAGCGGGGAATTGAGATCGGCCTGAAAAGTCAGGAGGCGGTGCGCACCATGCAGCCGCCCACCACGAAAAAGGAGCTCCAATGCCTCATCGGCAAGATCAATTTCGTCCGGCGGTTCATCTCTAATTTGTCAGGACGAATCGAGCCGTTCATGGCGTTGGTGAAGACTAAATCTGACGACGAGTTTCACTGGGGAGAACGAAGAACAAAGCGTTTGATGAAATCAAGCGATATCTCGACAACACCGCCTGTATTAGTTCCGCCCCAAGCAAGACAGGCCATTCTACATCTACCTGTCGATGGCCGACACGTCCATTGCTTCGGTAGTGGTGCAACTCTACGAGGGCGTTGAGAGAGTCGTTTTCTACCTCGGCGAAGGATCTTTGGACGCGGAGACAAGATATCCCGAGGTCGAGAAACTTTGCCTCTGCTGTTCTTTACTTGCACCAAGCTTCATCACATCCTTCGACAGCAGAAATCATCGTCATCTGTAAATCGGACGTTGTCAAGCACATGTTGTCGGCTCCTCGTTTTGAAAGGCCGACTCGGTAAGTGGATGTTGGCGCTGTCGAATTTGATCTCCGGTACCAGCCGGCGAGGGCGATCAAGGGCCAAGCGTTGGCCGATCTCATCGCTGAACGAATCGGTACCAATATAGCAGCACTATCTATACGAGCATGGGCTATGTTCTTCGATGGATCGGTTTGTGACGGTGGTTGTGGCATCGGCATTACGCTTGTGTCGCCTCGGGGGCGTAATACTCCTTCTCCATCAGATTATCTACCCCTTGCACCAACAACGTAGCAGAATATGAGGCAATACGCAAGGGAATGGAATTGTTATTGGAAGCTGGAGCGGAAGCTGTAGAGCTCTTTGGAGACTCAAAGTTGGTGATTAACCAGCTCACGGATGAATATAATTGCGAAAGTGAATCGCTTTTCCCATATTGGATGGAATGCCGTGAGTTGATGACACAGTTTCGGTACATCAACTTTAATTGGATCCCAAGATCCCAGAATACCGATGCCAACAATCTCGCACAAATGGCGTCAGGCTACATAGATATAGCCGACGGACAGGAAGTTCAGATACAATTCCTGGAACAGAATGATTGGAGAGCCGAGATCTTCGATTATTTAAAAGATTCGGCTCGGGGGGCACCGAAACGGGTTAGATACAAAGCCATGAAGTATGTCCTTATAGGAGATGACATGTTTTACAGGACATTGGAGGGGTTGCTACTCAAGTGCCTAGGACCGACTGAATCTAATCGGCTTTTACATGAGGTGCATGAAGGCGCCTGTGGAACGCATCAGTCGGCTCATAAGATGAAGTGGTTGATCAGGCGATCAGGGTTTTATTGGCCCACTATGCTTGAAGATTGCTTCAATTATTACAAGGGGTGCCAAGCGTGTCAGATGTTTGGAAAGATTCAGATGGTGCCAGCATCAGCGATGAACCCAATCATCAAACCTTGGCCGTTTCGGGGGTGGGGCATGGATATGATCGGCAAAATCCATCCGGCGTCAGGGAAAAAACATGAATGGATTTTGGTTATCACAGATTACTTCACTAAGTGGGTGGAAGCCGTCCCTATGAAAAAGGTGAAATCAGAAGATGTGATCAAGTTTGTGAAAGAACACGTCATTCATAGATTTGGGATTCCCCAAACTATCACGACCGATGGAGGTTCGGTCTTTACTTCTAAAGAATTCAGGAAGTTCTGTGATGACTTAGGGATTAAATTGATCCGATCATCCCCGTACTATGCTCAAGCTAACGGGCAGGCTGAGGCGTCCAATCAGAGTCTGATCAAGTTGATCAAGAGAAAAATCGACGAGAACCCTCGGGATTGGCATGAGAAGTTATCAGAAGCATTATGGGCCTACCGCATGTCGTGCCATGGAGCCATAAAGACTTCGCCGTACCAGCTTGTCTATGGACAGGAAGCTGTATTGCCTTGGGAAATTACGGCTGGATCAAGACGTGTCACGTTTCAGAATGATCTGACAGCTGAAGAATATGCAGCTTTGATGAGCGACACTATTGAAGACGCAACAGAACTCAGGCTTTGGTCGTTGGAGAAGATTAAGGAGAACAAAGCCAGGGTGGCTCGTGCTTACAACAAAAAGGTTAGGCCAAAGGAGTTCCAAGTTGGTGATCTTGTGTGGGAAGCTGTGTTGCCATTGGGAACCAGGGATAAGGCATATGGCAAATGGTCTCCTAATTGGCACGGTCCGTACAAAGTTGTCCAGGCCTTGAAGGGTAATGCATACCTGCTGGAAGAGTTGAGCGGCGAAAAATTCCCAGTGGCTGTAAATGGTCAACACCTCAAGAAATATTTCCCAAGCATGTGGGATGATAGACAGTAAGATGTGGGGGCCGATTTCAGAATCGGCCAGTAAAAAAAAAAAAAAAGGTCATAAATAGTAAGAAAATCACAGCCGATGCACAGACATCGACTTGAGAAGACATATGGAGATTAACAGTATGCAAGTACAGCCGATGCGCGGGCATCGACTTCAGAAAACAAAGCCGATACGCTGATATCGACTTTAGCGAAATAAGTTTATACAACAGCTTGGCCTCAGGCAGCAACATGAGCCGATGTTCTGCTATCGGCTCCCTGTACGACGACTCCATTCGACAATCGGCAAGGGAGCGAAATTAATTAAGGGATTTTCTTCATTGATAAGAGGATTTCTTACAGAGAAAGAGCCGATTTCTTAGGAAGGAAGAACAAAAGAAGGGTCTATTGACCAATCTACTCCTACTAGGCCTACACTAGTAGATCCTAATCTATGGGCCGTCGCTTCCTTCGTCGTCATCCTCGGAACTCTCATCGGCACTGCTGCCGATGGGTTCCTCGTCGCTGCTCCCATAGCCCTCTACGGGAGCTTCATCTTCGTCTTCATCGTCGCTGCTGTCGTCGTCCCACCACATGCGGAGGCGCTTCGCTGGCGGGTAGCCCTCGAGGGAGTCGTCGTCGTCATCGTCGTCTTCCTCTTCCTCTTCTTCAGAGGTGGGGCAGCCGTCCCAGGGGAACTGATCGTCCTCGCTCTCCGACTCCAGTTCCCCGACGGCAAGGAACTGAAGGTCTTCGTCCCCGCTGGTCAGGGACTGGTCGTCTTCGGACCAAACCGAGGAGGCGTGGTCTTCCAGGTCCCATGCTTCTGGGGCGCGGATGTCCGGCGGCGTCTCACGGGAGGAGGAGGACCCGTAGGAAAGCTCGGAGGAGGAGTCGTGGGAGGCCGACGACGAAGAGGAAGAAGAGGAAGACAGGGCTGTGGGAGATTGGGGTTTTTTGGTGCCGATGGCCAGAACAGAGCAGGATGGTGAGGTGGCGAATTGCTCAGAGCGGTTAAATAAAAGGGGGCTACGGTGAAAAAATTCAATGCCACAGCAGTTTTCGAGGAGGCAGTGCCCAAATACAACGGTCAAATCACGCGGCGATCGAGAAGACAGGCATCATGACGAAAAATACCGCAATGGTTACGCTCTGCCACGACATGACCCGACGGACAAAGCATAATGATTTTGGAAATGTCATTTCCAAAACCAGGGGGGCATGTGTTATCACCAGAATTTGACCACGTCGGAGGTGGGCCACGATCAAGATAAGCTTGAAGGTTATGTATGGAGAGAATACGAAGATCGGCCTTATATGCAAAGTTGGGCTAGATTGCCCGTTTATCTGTAATTTATTAGATCGTATCTTAAGTTAGAAGTTAGAGTTTTACCCGTGCACGGTTAGGTGCACGTCCGAATTAGAAAGTCCGCCGGACTATAAATATGTATCTAGGGTTTATGGAATAAACAACAACACAACGTTCACCCCAAAACAAACCAATCTCGGCGCATCGCCAACTCCTTCGTCTCGAGGGTTTCAATCGGTAGCGACATGCTGCCTAGATCGCATCTTGCGATCTAGGCAAAGCACAAGCTCCACGTTGTTCATGCGTTGCCGTCTTGAAGCGTCTTTGATGGCGGGCAACGTAGTTATCATAGATGTGTTAGGGTTAGCATAGCTCTTCGTATAAACATGCTTACGTAGTGCAACCCTCGCATGTCTAGCCGCCCTCACGCCTATCTCAGGCGTGGGGGCGGCACCCTGCTTGTTCATCATCTAGTAGATCTGATCCGTTACGATTGCTCCTTGTTCTGCAAGGATTAGTTTAATATCTGCAATAGTTAGGCCTTACGAAGGGGGGGAGGATCCAGCGGCACGTAGGGTGGCGTTCGCAAGTCCTAAACAGGATGTTCCGATGATCAACGTCACGTTGGTTGTGTGGCCTTGTTTAGGATCGGCTTACGAGCACCGTGCGTGGCCGCGAGGCCCAACCTGGAGTAGGATGATCCGATTATGCGGTGAAAACCCTAAATCGTCGTAGATCTCATTAGCTTCATCTTGATCAAGCAGGATCACCAAGTATTCGTGCACCCCGTACGGATCATGGGTGGATCGGCTCTTTGAGCCGATTCACAGGATAACCTGAGAGCCGATCGAGGCTCTTATTTAATGTTTACGTGTATGCCATGCAGGAGCTAAGCGAGGCATCCCCATCACCTTCCTGACCAGGTATAGGTCAGGTGGCACGCCCTTGCACTTCGCATCGCCGCGTGTGACCAGAAGAGCATTGCAGGCCGTCGCTCGGAGGGGTCTCAGCCAGCCGCAGCTCTAGGCTCTTCCCGGCTCTACCGTGTTGACAGGCCGCTGCCCGCCGGTGGGTTTTGGCGATCAACAGTCACATCTTATGTGCTTTACTTGGAGCGTCCGTGTGCATTTATTTTCGTTTTTTATTTTAAGTTTTCTTAATAAATCGGATCCTAACATGCTTGTGTGGGAGAGAGACACGCTCCGCTTTTTCATTTGAACACTTGTGTTCTTCGTTTTATTTTTCATGTTCATGGCGAAAGCTGAAAGCCGCAGCACTTATTGTCATTTTGTTGGAAACAGAAAATGCTTCATGTGGTAATTGGTATATTGTCTTGAATAATTTGATACTTGGCAATTGTTTTGAACTCTCAAGTAGATCATGTTTAAGCTCTTGCATCATGTAGTTTAAACCTATTAGTGGAGAACTACCGTAGAGCTTGTTGAAATTTGGTTTGCATGATTGGTCTCTCTAAGGTCTAGATATTTTCTGGTAAAAGTGTTTGAGCAACAAGGAAGATAGTGTAGAGTCTTATAATGCTTGCAATATGTTCTTATGTAAGTTTTGCTGTACTGATTTATACTTGTGTTTGCTTCAAACAACCTTGCTAGCCAAAGCCTTGTACTGAGAGGGAATACTTCTCGTGCATCCAAAACCTATGCCATTTGTGTCCACCATAACTACCTACTATGTGGTATTTTTCTGCCATTCCAAGTAAATACTTCATGTGCTACCTTTAAACAATTCAAAACTTTATTACTCCTTATTTGTGTCAATATTTTATAGCTCATGAGGAAGTATGTGGTGTTTTATCTTTCAATCTTGTTGGGCAGACATTCACCAATGGACTAGTGGCATATACATCCGCTTATCCAATAATTTTGCAAAAATAGCTGGCAACGGGGTGCCCAACCCCAATTAATTAACTTTCATTAATAATTCTCTTCACATGTTTTGCCCTGATTTATCAGTAAGCAACTTAATTTTGCAATAGACACTCCTCCATGGTATGTGAAATGTTGGAAGGCACCCGAGGATTCGGTTAGCCATGGTTTGTGAAATAAAAAGGTTGGGAGGAGTGTCATCTATAAATAAAACTAAAATACATGTGTAAACAAAAGAGAAGAGGGATGATCTACCTTGCTGGTAGAGATAACGTCCTTCATGGGAGCCGCTCTTTGAAAGTCTGTTTGACAAGGGGGTTAGAGTGCCCACTACCATTCGTTGACAACAACAAACACCTCTCAAAACTTTATCTTTATGCTCTCTTTATGATTTCAAAACTTGAAAAGCTCTAGCACATGATTTAATCCCTGCTTCCCTCTGCGAAGGGCCTTTCTTTTACTTTATGTTGAGTCAGTTTACCTACTTCTTTCTATCTTAGAAGCAAACACTTGTGTCAACTGTGTGCACTGATTCTTACATGCTTACTTATTGCACTTGTTGTATAACTTTGTGTTGAAAATTATCCATGAGATATGCATGTTGAAAGTTGAAAGCAATTGCTGAAACTTAAATCTTCCTTTGTGTTGCTTCAAAACCTCTTATTAAGAATCTATTGCTTTATGAGTTAACTCTTATGCAAGACTTTTTGATGCTTGTCTTGAAAGTACTATTCATGAAAAGTTTTTGCTATATGATTCAGTTGTTTAGTCATTATCTTTTTGTTAGCAAACTATAGACCATTGCTTTGAGTCACTTCATTCATCTCATATAATTTACAATAGTGTTGATCAAGATTATGTTGGTAGCATGTCACTTCAGAAATTATTCTTTTTATTGTTTACCTACTCGAGGGCGAGTAGGAACTAAGCTTGGGGATGCTTGATATGTCTCCAACGTATCTATAATTTCTTATGTTCCATGCTAGTTTTATGACAATACCTACATGTTTTATTCACACTTTATAATGTTTTTATGCATTTTCTGGGACTAACCTATTAACAAGATGCCACAGTGTCAGTTCCTGTTTTCTGTTGTTTTTGATTTCAGAAAAGCTAGTTTACAAATATTCTCGGAATTGGACGAAACAAAAGCCCACGGCCCTATTTTCCACGGAGTGTTCCAGAAGACCGAAGAAGAGTCGAGGAAGGCCAGCAGGGGGCCCACACCATAGGGCGGCGTGGCTGTGGGGCCCCCCGCGCCGACATGTGGGGAGGGAGCCCCCTGGCTCCCCCGACTCTGCCCCTTCGCCTATTTATTCCTTCGTCCCCGAAAACCCTAGCACCGAGAGCCAAAATACCTGAACGGTTCCAGAGACGCCGCCGCCGTCAACCCTAACTCGGGGGGGGGGGGGGGGGTTCAGAAGATCTCCTCCGGCACCCTGCCGGAGAAGGGAATAATCATCGGAGGGCTCTACATCACCATGCCCGCCTCCGGACTGATGCGTGAGTAGTTCATCCTTGGACTACGGGTCCATAGCAGTAGCTAGCTGGTTGTCTTCTCCTCTTGTGCCATCATATTTAGATCTTGTGAGCTGCCTACCATGATCAAGATCATCTATTTGTAATGCTACATGTTGTGTTTGTTGGGATCCGATGAATATGGAATACTATGTCAAGTTGATTATTGATCTATCATATATGTGTTATTTATGATCTTGCATGATCTCCGTTGCTAGTAGAGGCTCTGGCCAAGTTGATACTTGTGACTCCAAGAGGGAGTATTTATGCTAGATAGTGGGTTCATGTCTCCATTGAATCTGGGGGAGTGACAATAACCCCTAAGGTTGTGGATGTGCTGTTGCCACTAGGGATAAAACATCAATGCTTTGTCTCCGGAATCCCTGGTGTTGCGCCGCACTACACTCCTTCACCAACAACCTTCACGTGATCTTCATCTCCTACTGGTTCGATAACCTTGGTTTCTTACTGAGGGAAAACTCGTTGTTGTACTCATCATACCTTCCTCTTGGGGTTCCCAACGGACGTGTGCTTTACCGTCACAAGCAGGGGTCAAAACCGGAAAAAACAATGCTGGTGGATAGCATGGAGATAGATGTACCGGTGTTTACGGTTCGAGAAGCACCAACTTGGGTTGAACCTATTAAGGAATTCCTGACCAACGGCACCCTACCGGTTGATGAAACTGAATCGAGAAGGATCCAACGAAGGTCCAAGGCCTATACCATCATCAACAGTGAGGTGTACAAAAGAAGTGTTACCGGTGTCCTCCAAAGGTGTGTGGAACCGGAAGAAGGAAAAGAGATGCTCGTGGAAATTCACCAAGGAGAGTGCGGGCACCATGCCTCATCCAGGGCGCTGGTGGCAAAGGTGTTCCGGCATAGGTTCTACTGGCCCACTGCACTGGAAGATGCCGCGAATCTGGTACGGAGGTGCAACAGGTGCCAGAGGTACGCCAAGCAAAACCATACCCCGGCATCCGGTCTGAAAACCATACCGTTAACTTGGCCATTCGCTGTTTGGTGCCTTGACATGGTTGGCCCATTCAAAACTGCAAGGGGAAGCATGACCCACATCCTAGTGATGGTGGATAAGTTCACCAAGTGGCTTGAAGTGAAACCTATCGCAAAATGTGATGGGCACACGGCGGTGAAATTCTTGAAAGATGTTATCTTGCGGTATGGATACCCGCATAGCATTATCACTGACAATGGGATGAACTTTGCCCAAGGAGAGTTTAAGCGATTCTGTGAGGATAACAATATCCGGTTGGATTTGTGTTTAGTGGCACACCCACAAGGCAATGGCCAAGTGGAAAGAACGAACGCGCTAGTGCTTTCCGGTATCAAACCAAGGCTCATCGAACCACTCGAAAAGACACCGGGATGCTGGCTCGATGAGTTACCATCAGTGCTGTGGAGCATAAGAACAACACCGAACCGGTATACCGGATACACTCCATTCTTCATAGTCTATGGGGCAGAGGCTGTGATACCAACCGACATTATCCATGATTCACCAAGGGTTCAGCTCTATACTGAAGAAGAGGTAAAAGAGGCCTAAGAAAATGATGTGGACTTGCTCGAGGAAGCAAAAGAGCTGGCTTTGGCAAGAACGGCCATATACCAGCAAAACCTCAGACGCTATCATAGCCGGAAGGTTAATCCGAGAGTGTTCCGGGAAGGAGACCTGGTGCTACGTGTGACGCCCCAAAACCGGTACCATGAGGATCCCAGCGAATCCGCCGAAATCCGCACGATATCGATTTTAGGTGACGCACCACCAAGCGCCTCGTACACGCCGAAGCATGCACGCGATGCGGGTGGAATCAATCACGAGTAGTAATCATTACAACAGATTTACAATAGAACCCACAAGAGACATATATATTACAACAACGACTCCAACGAGTCAAGATACCAATATACAATACAAAGATCCAAATCATACAGAAGATCAAATACATCCGAGTACGGACAAGATGCAAATTGGACTAAGAGTCCCTGAAGATAACCAATGGCGTCCATAACCCTGCCCAGGCCAAGCCGGAAGGGTAACCTTGCTAGCGTCGTCTTCATCGTACCGATCTTCATACCTGCCCGGTTATATCCCGTAGAAGCAGCAATAAGTACGGGTTCGTACTTAACAAGACTTCAAGACGTATAAGCATTCGTCAACCAGTCGTCCTTTGTACTTGAGGCACGCAGGGGACTTAGAGGACGCAAGAGGAACGTCATAGGCAAATATGGTGGGGTTAAGCGGCAGCGCGCAAGCACTAAAAACCTATAGAGACACTCTACAACAGTCGTCTATCAGAGAAGGTGAGAGAGCGCATAACTAACAGTTCTATACTCTGCAAACATAACACAACCGATGCGTTCCCCCCTCGCAAGGAAGTACTTACAAGGGCACTCACACGGTTGTCAAGTTTTAACCATTTATTATTGAAGTTGTACTAACTTACTACGCAAGTTATTATTAATAAACAACAGGTGTAAGTTGTCTATGGTCGAGTCATACAGCTCCAAGTCGTCCATAACCGCGGACACGGCTTATCGATAAGATTTTACCCTGCAGGGGTGCCCAAATGTACCCACACGCACGATCAACCCACTTGCGACAGGTGGATATAACGACTCGCACTCTCCTTCACGACAACAATGTCCAGGAAGCCACCTAACCAAGTTGAACCCGAATCGAAGTCCGGCCGTATCTCCGAAACGGACCTAGCTATTGCGTGCACGGCTTCCGAGGGTCAAAACACACACAGGGGCGAATGACCCGCTTCAGCATGCGATAAACGCTCAGGCCGCAAACCTATACGTGCATACCAGAAACAAGGGATACAAGGCACCCAGGGGCTTCCCAAAGTAAATAAGTAACAAGCTGGCATGCACGCAACAACAAATGGTAAAACATTACGAAACTAGTTGTGGCCACTGGACAAAGCTGTAGATTCCGGCAGTGGTCGAGGGGAGACCCAGAAGCATACCCACGTGTGGTTAGAGCGCTCAGTCTCGGAACAGATAACAAGAACTCGGGGTCCTAAGATATTTAGGAAACACAAGTGAGCCGTCACAAAACGATCAGCTGACCCACCGATGCCTCCGCTTAACAATTATTAACAAGTAACCATGATTCTCTCAACAGATATAACCACGTAGCATGTGTCATGATCTCCAACAGATAACCCGACAAGGTGGCGGTAACAGTAACGAGATGTAAACAGCACTAGCATGCACTACGACTCGCAAGGCAGACCCGAAACCAAACAATAGCCATAGGTGGTTGGTGGAGGCAATATAGGCTGCTTGAGGTAACAAGTGGAAGGGACACGTGACAAGAACGCAACTTAAGGATAGCATGAGGGAGAAGGCAAAATAAAATAGGTGAGCGACTTCTGCAGGGGCAGGAGTATAAGGGAAATGCTTGCCTGTTAAAGCTTGCCGAGGAACATCCGGAGAACTTGGCGTATCTCACCACACCACTTCGTGATCCTATCCGGGAAGAAGCAAATGCTGGACAAACAATGGTGCAAGTCTTACTACTACGGAGAAGAATCGGCATGCTCATGATATGATATGCATGCATGACATGGCAAACATGATGCGGCGATGCAACTTATCCAATTTAAGCGGAATCGGAATTCCGACACACAATTATTAAGTTCGAGTTATTTTTGTACCGCACAATTTAATTGTTGATTAGCATGGCAAGACATGGCAAGGGTGAGCTACTTCAATATTAAACGGAGCGGGGAAAACCATAGTCGGTATCCGAAATACTCCGCATATATGTTAGGTGAACATGCATAACTATCAACGCGCGACATGATGCGAGATGCAAACAGATGAATTGATGGCATATTCATGTTCTTCACATTTTTCTGATCAACTTTCATATAAAACACTTTGCATTTCGAGTTACGATTCAAAAGATATGATTTATGCAAGAATTATATATTTCCTGGAATTTTCAGAAAAACTGAGAAAAGGAGAAACGTTTTATACCAAAGAAGGGAACACTACAGGGGCTGACGCGCGGGGCCGTAGATGCTGACACCGTGCTGACTGGATGTCGGGTTGTTTGGACGTTTTTCACCTGGGAGGAACCCGCCCTAGTCAAAGACAGATGGGACCAGGAAGAAATGAATAAAATAAAGAGAAAAAGGATGGCTTTGCATGGCTGCGGAATTGAACACGGGATCACGGGGATGCGGAACAAGGAACGAACCAGCTGGGCTAGCTTCAGATCATGTGGTCGTGTACTGCACCAAACTGAACCGACAAAGCAGCTCCTTTGCTCGCTGCTACACGCGACGCTGATAGGTGGAGGTGGACGGAAGCCGAGGGAGCCGGCCGGCCGCAGGCGTCGACGGCGGGTGCGCGCTTTGCCGTGGCGTGGTCACGGTTGGAGCCGGACGTGGCCGATGCGGGTGAAGCAGAGTGCGGACAAAGTTGAGACGAACGCGGACCGTGCACCGGTATCAAACACGGACAGATCGATTGGTCAAGGAAACACACATGAACCAGCTGGTCTCTGCAGGTGTTGAGCAAGCACGGGAAAGAAGGAACTTGAGACTACCCGGCTGGCGACGCGACAGAGACCGAGAAGAACGGAGACAAGCCTGCCGGCGGATGACGTTCTTGACGGAGGCGGAAAACGGCCGGAGGCGGAGATGGGCGGAGCGGTTGGAGCATGAGTCTCACCAGGGAGCTGGCGACGAGGACGCGGATGCGGACGTCGAAGGAGACCGGGACGGGGCAGAATCGCGCCCACGCGCGGACGCACGGGGTGCAGGGTCGACGAGCGGCCGGCATGCACGGGATGGTTGGAGAAGGTGCGGCGCAAGGCGGAGGCTTGCGAAGTAGCCGACGCTGGCCATGCACGCGGAGGACGACGGCGGGAGGCAAGTAGAGGCGCGCAACAGCGCACGGCGGAGACGGACAACGACGGCGACATGCGGACGCGGCACAGGTCATTGATGACGAGAACGTGCTGGCCCGACGGCCGGCGAGGAAGACGGAGCTCTTGGCGAGGCGCCGAGACTGGGACGCCGTGCAGGACGCGGACACCGTCGAGCACGTCGGGAGGATCTTGGGCGAGCGGACGCCGGCATTCGCAGAGCTTGGCGGCGCAGACAAGGTCGACGAAGAGCAGCGCCGGAGAACTTGACGGACGGCCGGCCGGAGCAGCGGTCGACGCGACCAAGGTGGAGGAAGAGAGGAAGTGGCGGCGGGTACCGGGAGGAAGTAGGAATGCTAGGGTTCGAAAGAAATGGTGGCTGCTCGATTTTATAGGGAGGAGCGGTTGCATGGGAGCCGTCCCATCGCGCTGCTGTGCGACGTGGCTCCGCTGGGATGCTTGCCGTACAGGTTGAAGAAGCACTGCGTGGATGAGTTGTTGATGGGCTGCTTCGGTGGAAAGATTAGCCAAGGTGGGCTTCTTTGGTGGAGAAATTACTAGTAGCTGAAGGAGAGATCAGTCACGTAACTGGGCCGCTGATTGCTGCTTCTTCTCTTCTTTTATTGCTGAATTCCTCCGGCCAAAGAATGGGATTAGAGGTGGGTTTTGACAGATTTGAAAATCTAGATTTGGTTTTCCGAATAAATTTGCAAGGTTCTGAAATATATGTTTTGGTTTTATTTAAAATAAGAAAAGGAGAAGGGAGGGTTTATTATATAAACCATATGAGAGGAAAAACTTAAATAGTTTTTATTTAATATATTATTTTATTTGATAAAATCTTGTGGATGATATGATGCATATGCCATGATGATGCACAAAAGCAAAAGAACAACCAAAATCTAATATGGGTATTTTCCTGGGCCGTTACAATCGACACCACTAACAAGGAACCTCGCCCCGAGGTTCCACGTCAAGCCAAGGGGGAGTTGGTTAGACTATCGAGTCTTCTTGTACCATGTTGACAATCACCCGACCTCGAGGTGGAACCTTCTTCTGGCGAAGTGTTGATCTTCTCGACACCACTAACAAGAATTCTTGCTCCACGTAGATCGGCGACACCACTAACAAGAAGTCGTTGTTCCGGTGTTGATGATGCACTTCCGTCGAGATCCTCCAAAGATCGGACCTAATAGGTGAGGGCAAAGATCGTCCAACCCGCGTCGGAACCTAATACTCGGAGAAAACATAGATAAGAGAGAAGACTCAAAACTCGCAAAGGTAAGAGGAGAAAGAATTTAGATAAGGAGAAAAATCAGAGCTAATCAGATCTATCCAACGAATTTTAGAAAATAGTTTTGAGACTCTACACAACACCGTCCGTTGGCAAGGTTATCCTAGAGGCTGGACTAGTGGGGTACCGTCAACCTGAGGCTCTGATACCAACTTGTGACGCCCCAAAACCGGTACCATGAGGATCCCAGCGAATCCGCCGAAATCCGCACGATATCGATTTTAGGTGACGCACCACCAAGCGCCTCGTACACGCCGAAGCATGCACGCGATGCGGGTGGAATCAATCACGAGTAGTAATCATTACAACAGATTTACAATAGAACCCACAAGAGACATATATATTACAACAACGACTCCAACGAGTCAAGATACCAATATACAATACAAAGATCCAAATCATATAGAAGATCAAATACATCCGAGTACGGACAAGATGCAAATTGGACTAAGAGTCCCTGAAGATAACCAATGGCGTCCATAACCCTGCCCAGGCCAAGCCGGAAGGGTAACCTTGCTAGCGTCGTCTTCATCGTACCGATCTTCATACCTGCCCGGTTATATCCCGTAGAAGCAGCAATAAGTACGGGTTCGTACTTAACAAGACTTCAAGACGTATAAGCATTCGTCAACCAGTCGTCCTTTGTACTTGAGGCACGCAGGGGACTTAGAGGACGCAAGAGGAACGTCATAGGCAAATATGGTGGGGTTAAGCGGCAGCGCGCAAGCACTAAAAACCTATAGAGACACTCTACAACAGTCGTCTATCAGAGAAGGTGAGAGAGCGCATAACTAACAGTTCTATACTCTGCAAACATAACACAACCGATGCGTTCCCCCCTCGCAAGGAAGTACTTACAAGGGCACTCACACGGTTGTCAAGTTTTAACCATTTATTATTGAAGTTGTACTAACTTACTACGCAAGTTATTATTAATAAACAACAGGTGTAAGTTGTCTATGGTCGAGTCATACAGCTCCAAGTCGTCCATAACCGCGGACACGGCTTATCGATAAGATTTTACCCTGCAGGGGTGCCCAAATGTACCCACACGCACGATCAACCCACTTGCGACAGGTGGATATAACGACTCGCACTCTCCTTCACGACAACAATGTCCAGGAAGCCACCTAACCAAGTTGAACCCGAATCGAAGTCCGGCCGTATCTCCGAAACGGACCTAGCTATTGCGTGCACGGCTTCCGAGGGTCAAAACACACACAGGGGCGAATGACCCGCTTCAGCATGCGATAAACGCTCAGGCCGCAAACCTATACGTGCATACCAGAAACAAGGGATACAAGGCACCCAGGGGCTTCCCAAAGTAAATAAGTAACAAGCTGGCATGCACGCAACAACAAATGGTAAAACATTACGAAACTAGTTGTGGCCACTGGACAAAGCTGTAGATTCCGGCAGTGGTCGAGGGGAGACCCAGAAGCATACCCACGTGTGGTTAGAGCGCTCAGTCTCGGAACAGATAACAAGAACTCGGGGTCCTAAGATATTTAGGAAACACAAGTGAGCCGTCACAAAACGATCAGCTGACCCACCGATGCCTCCGCTTAACAATTATTAACAAGTAACCATGATTCTCTCAACAGATATAACCACGTAGCATGTGTCATGATCTCCAACAGATAACCCGACAAGGTGGCGGTAACAGTAACGAGATGTAAACAGCACTAGCATGCACTACGACTCGCAAGGCAGACCCGAAACCAAACAATAGCCATAGGTGGTTGGTGGAGGCAATATAGGCTGCTTGAGGTAACAAGTGGAAGGGACACGTGACAAGAACGCAACTTAAGGATAGCATGAGGGAGAAGGCAAAATAAAATAGGTGAGCGACTTCTGCAGGGGCAGGAGTATAAGGGAAATGCTTGCCTGTTAAAGCTTGCCGAGGAACATCCGGAGAACTTGGCGTATCTCACCACACCACTTCGTGATCCTATCCGGGAAGAAGCAAATGCTGGACAAACAATGGTGCAAGTCTTACTACTACGGAGAAGAATCGGCATGCTCATGATATGATATGCATGCATGACATGGCAAACATGATGCGGCGATGCAACTTATCCAATTTAAGCGGAATCGGAATTCCGACACACAATTATTAAGTTCGAGTTATTTTTGTACCGCACAATTTAATTGTTGATTAGCATGGCAAGACATGGCAAGGGTGAGCTACTTCAATATTAAACGGAGCGGGGAAAACCATAGTCGATATCCGAAATACTCCGCATATATGTTAGGTGAACATGCATAACTATCAACGCGCGACATGATGCGAGATGCAAACAGATGAATTGATGGCATATTCATGTTCTTCACATTTTTCTGATCAACTTTCATATAAAACACTTTGCATTTCGAGTTACGATTCAAAAGATATGATTTATGCAAGAATTATATATTTCCTGGAATTTTCAGAAAAACTGAGAAAAGGAGAAACGTTTTATACCAAAGAAGGGAACACTACAGGGGCTGACGCGCGGGGCCGTAGATGCTGACACCGTGCTGACTGGATGTCGGGTTGTTTGGACGTTTTTCACCTGGGAGGAACCCGCCCTAGTCAAAGACAGATGGGACCAGGAAGAAATGAATAAAATAAAGAGAAAAAGGATGGCTTTGCATGGCTCTGGAATTGAACACAGGATCACAGGGATGCAGAACAAGGAACGAACCAGCTGGGCTAGCTTCAGATCATGTGGTCGTGTACTGCACCAAACTGAACCGACAAAGCAGCTCCTTTGCCTGCTGCTACACGCGACGCTGATAGGTGGAGGTGGACGGAAGCTGAGGGAGCCGGCCGGCCAGAGGCGTCGACGGCGGGTGCGCGCTTTGCCGTGGCGTGGTCACGGTTGGAGCCGGACGTGGCCGATGCGGGTGAAGCAGAGTGCAGACAAAGTTGAGACGAACGCGGACCGTGCACTGGGTATCAAACACGGACAGATCGATTGGTCAAGGAAACACACAGGAACCAGCTGGTCTACTGCAGGTGTTGAGCAAGCACGGGAAAGAAGGAACTTGAGACTACCTGGCTGGCGACGCGACAGAGACCAGAAGAACGGAGACAAGCCCTGCCGGCGGATGACGTTCTTGACGGAGGCGGAAAACGGCCGGAGGCGGAGATGGGCGGAGCGGTTGGAGCATGAGTCTCACCAGGGAGCTGGCGACGAGGACGCGGATGCAGACGTCGAAGGAGACCGGGACGGGGCAGAACTGCGCCCCACGCGCGGACGCCTGGGGTCTGGGTCGACGAGCGGCCGGCATGCACAGGATGGTTGGAGAAGGTGCGGCGCAAGGCGGAGGCTTGCAGAAGTAGCCGACGCTGGCCATGCACGCGGAGGACGACGGCGGGAGGCAAGTAGAGGCGCGCAACAGCGCACGGCGGAGACGGACAACGACGGCGACATGCGGACGCGGCACAGGTCATTGATGACGAGAACGTGCTGGCCCGACGGCCGGCGAGGAAGACGGAGCTCTTGGCGAGGCGCCGAGACTGGGACGCCGTGCAGGACGCGGACACCGTCGAGCACGTCGGGAGGATCTTGGGCGAGCGGACGCCGGCATTCGCAGAGCTTGGCGGCGCAGACAAGGTCGACGAAGAGCAGCGCCGGAGAACTTGACGGACGGCCGGCCGGAGCAGCGGTCGACGCGACCAAGGTGGAGGAAGAGAGGAAGTGGCGGCGGGTACCGGGAGGAAGTAGGAATGCTAGGGTTCGAAAGAAATGGTGGCTGCTCGATTTTATAGGGAGGAGCGGTTGCATGGGAGCCGTCCCATCGCGCTGCTGTGCGACGTGGCTCCGCTGGGATGCTTGCCGTACAGGTTGAAGAAGCACTGCGTGGATGAGTTGTTGATGGGCTGCTTCGGTGGAAAGATTAGCCAAGGTGGGCTTCTTTGGTGGAGAAATTACTAGTAGCTGAAGGAGAGATCAGTCACGTAACTGGGCCGCTGATTGCTGCTTCTTCTCTTCTTTTATTGCTGAATTCCTCCGGCCAAAGAATGGGATTAGAGGTGGGTTTTGACAGATTTGAAAATCTAGATTTGGTTTTCCGAATAAATTTGCAAGGTTCTGAAATATATGTTTTGGTTTTATTTAAAATAAGAAAAGGAGAAGGGAGGGTTTATTATATAAACCATATGAGAGGAAAAACTTAAATAGTTTTTATTTAATATATTATTTTATTTGATAAAATCTTGTGGATGATATGATGCATATGCCATGATGATGCACAAAAGCAAAAGAACAACCAAAATCTAATATGGGTATTTTCCTGGGCCGTTACACTACGCCTAGTGCAGCGCACTGAGGGACGCCACAAACTCTCACCTCTGTGGGAAGGGCCATTCATTGTGAGCAAGGCTCTGCACAATGATGCCTACTACTTGATCGATGCACAGGAATCAAAGAAAGGAAAGGCGGACAGGTCCGGAGATGAAACCAAGCGTCCATGGAACATAGCTTTGTTGCGTCATTTCTATTCCTGAAGATGTGCTGTAAGGAGTTCCTTTTTGGTACCTTATTTGCTATAAATAAAAGATGTCGGCACCTCTAATGAATCTCGGGGACTGCCTCTACCAGATTTGCATGCAATTTGTTTATTTTTTCAGTATACCGGTTTGATTGTTGGACGTTTTCTCTTTCGGTTTAGTAATGTGCTAAACCTACCGGAGGCTTCGACTTTGCTGCTGTCCGAAACCCGGCTTCATGGCAAGCAAGCTAAACCGGAAGGATCTAAGCACGTGAAACACGCAGAGAGGGATTGAAAACAAACAATCCAAAGAAAGCTTGACTAACCCAGGTTGTACCGGTTTTTTGTGAAAAATTTCGAATTTTTTCTAAGTTCAAGAAAGTGCTTGCTTGGCAAAAGAACTTTGTGACTCATACGCCAAAACACCCAGAGAGGTAGGCAGAGCCAAATCAAAAGAACCAAGTGTGCATCAGATTGGATGCGGAAACAATTCCGGAATCTTCACTTTGCAAGATCAAAGCAAACAATAAAAGCAAATTGCTAAGATAGCATACCAACATAACTTAATAAGTTACCGGTATATCATATAAGATACCGGCATAATAAAGTGTAGCACAACCAAAAGGACTTCCAAGTATTATCTTACATCAAACACCCCGGCATACCGAGGGTGAATTTATCAGACATTTTTTTAAGACAACAGGTATAGCAAGCGAACAAAGCAAGATATTTCAGGCTACAGGGGCTTCTGGGGCTTGATCTGGCACGGCGTCATCTTCAGGAGCCTCTTCCTCGTCCTCGCCGGCATCATCATCCTCCTCATCATCAGATATCTCATCCGCTAAGTCAGCAGGTGGAGGGATGAAGGTGCTGGTAGGAACGGACTGGGCAATCCGGTACGCACGATCCTTGCGCTTGGCGGTTAAGGCAGGATCTGTGTCAGTAGGAGCCTTGCCGCGCAAGCTGTGGAGGGCATCGAGGTCCAGCTCCTCATACCAAGAGCAGGCAACATGGAGCGCTGCGTCAGCTTCGACACGGGCAGACGAGCGTTTCCAATCGCTGAACCTCTTGCCAGCGTCTTTCAAACGATCGGAGAGAAGCGTCAGATTCGCCGGTACTGCTCCCCCGGGCCACATGACCCTGAAGATTTGCATGGCCACATCCGGCAGATCGACCAGATGCTGGTCCACAGCCCTCATGTGGGAAATCCGAGCGGCCAGCGCAACAAGATGGTCGTAGGCATCCCAGGGCGCATCCGGGTTGCTGAGAGCTTGCTCAGCCCTGCGCTCTGTTACCTTCTTGTGCGAGTGTGGCTGAGACTCCGGGAAAAGCTCTGCAAGGAAAGAAAAAGGAAGAAAAAAGGAACCGGCATAAGGATATACTGCCGGAGGATATAAGCTTATAAGCAAAAAGAAAAGAAAAAAAAGTCTTACTAAGGGCCAGCGTATCGGCCTGGATGACCAACCGGTCATACTCAGCCTGATCCGACGTGAGCACGGCGTTCCGGTCCCGCGCCTCCTTCAGCAGTCGGGACTCCTCCTCCAGCTCCTTCCGCAGCTGTGCGCTGGCATCGGTAAAGTCTTTCAGCGACTCGTCCAGCTTGGCTTCAGCGGCATCCTGGGCGTCCTTGAGCTCCCGCGAATGCAGGAGTTCAGCTTGCACGAGCTTGTCCTTCAGCTCAGCAGAAATCTTCTCCTGAGCGTCCAGAGCCTTGCGGTGCTCGAGGGCAAGCTGCTCCTTTTCAGTTGTAATCTGGAAGAACAAACGATTAACAAAAAGAAACCAGCAAGTTCAAAAAGGAAAGAAAAGCGAGCAGGAAAACTATACCTTTGAGCGCAGAGAGCTGGGAGGTGAGGTCCTCGAAGGAGGCTTCCGGAAGGGTAGCTGTACAGAGAACTTGTGAATACAATGTCAAAAGTAACCGGTACAAGAAGAGGCCGGAAAGTGGAAACTGACCTTGGCATTTGTTGTGGGCCTCGGAGAGATACCGGTGCTCCCACATAAGCTCTTCAAAGAGCTGCTTCCGGTTGTCCAGGGTGCCCTGTCCAAGTGAAAAGTTCCGGTAAGGCTATGCTGGCTTTTTGTTTCAACCAAGTTCCGCGCTAAGAACTGCGTGCTCAACCTGAAACTCGGGGACTGGCTATGCCGGATTTCTGTTTCAGCAAAGTTTCGCGCTAAGAACTGCGTGCTTAACCCGAAACTCGGGGACTGGCTATGCCGGCTTTTTGTTTCTAGGAAGTTTCGCGCTAAGAACTGCGTACTTAACCCGAAACTCGGGGACTGGGAGGATATACATATAAACTGGAAGGTTGAAAACCGGCATGTGTGTAGAGGATAAAGCTTTGAAGGGGGAAAGTATGGAACTTACCACCACATTGCCGCTGACGTCGTGCCACGCGATGTCAAACTCCTTGACGGCGCGCTTGAGTCGGCTCAGATGTTGTGCCGAGCTTCGTGGGCCGGAAGGGTCAGCAACCGGAAGCTTGTCCTTGCCCAGGCCGCGGGTAGCCGGGGACAAGTCCACCAAGTTCCACTTCTCGGCGTACGCCTGCAGCGGGCCCTGCTTGTGACGGTAAAGCACACGTCCGTTGGGAACCCCAAGAGGAAGGTATGATGCGTACAGCAGCAAGTTTTCCCTCAGTAAGAAACCAAGGTTATCGAACCAGTAGGAGATGAAGGCCACGTGAAGGTTGTTGGTGAAGGAGTGTAGTGCGGCGCAACACCAGGGATTCCGACGCCAGCGTGGAACCTGCACAACACAATCAAAATACTTTGCCCCAACTTAACAGTGAGGTTGTCAATCTCACCGACTTGCTGTAAACAAAGGATTAAACGTATGGTGTGGAGAATGATGTTTGCTTGTAGAAAACAACAGAGAATAGAGATTGCAGTAGATTGTATTTCAGATGTAAAAGAATGGACCGGGGTCCACAGTTCACTAGTGGTGTCTCTCCAATAAGATAAATAGCATGTTGGGTGAACAAATTAAAGTTGGGCAATTGACAAATATAGATTCATACACATATCATGATGACTACTATGAGATTTACTTAGGGCATTACGACAAAGAACATAGACCGCTATCCAGCATTCATCTATGCCTAAAAAGTCCACCTTCGGGTTAGCATTCGCACCCCTTCCAGTATTAAGTTGCAAACAACAGACAATTGCATTAAGTATTGTGCGTAATGTAATCAACACAAATATCCTTAGACAAAGCATCGATGTTTTATCCCTAGTGGCAACAGCACATCCATAACCTTAGAACTTTCTGTCATCCGTCCTGCATTCAATGGAGGCATGAACCCACTATCGAGCATAAATACTCCCTCTTGGAGTTACAAGTATCAACTTGGCCAGAGCCTCTACTAGCAACGGAGAGCATGCAAGATCATAAACAACACATATATGATAAATCAATAATCAACTTGACATAGTATTTCATATTCATCGGATCCCAACAGACACAACATGTAGCATTACAAATAGACGATCTTGATCATGATAGGCAGCTCACAAGATCTAAACAAGATAGCACAAGAGGAGAAGACAACCATCTAGCTACTGCTATGGACCCATAGTCCAAGGATGAACTACTCACGCATCAATCCGGAGGCGGGCATGGTGATGTAGAGCCCTCCGGTGATGATTCCCCTCTCCGGCAGGGTGCCGGAGGCGATCTCCTGAATCCCCCGAGATGGGATTGGCGGCGGCGGCGTCACAGTAACTTTCTCGTATCGTGGCTCTCGGTGATAGGGTTTTCGCAACGGAGAGAATTTATAGGCGAAGGGGCAGAGTCGGGGGGCGCCCGAGGGGCCCACCCCATAGGGCGGCGCGCCCAAGGGTGGGGCCGCGCCCCCCTAGGGTGTGGCCGCCTCGTCGCCCCTCTTCGTATCCTCTTCGGACTTCTGAAAGGCTCCGTGCAAAATAAGACCGTGGGCTTTTGTTTCGTCCAATTCCGAGAATATTTCCTGTGTAGGATTTCTGAAACCAAAAACAGCAGAAAACAGGAACTGGCGCTTCGGCATCTTGTTAATAGGTTAGTGCCGGAAAATGCATCAAAATGATGTAAAGTGTATATAAAACATGTGAGTATTTTCATAAAACTAGCATGGAACATAAGAAATTATAGATACGTTTGAGACGTATCAGGCCCAAGTTGACCTCACAGCGGCTGAGCTCAGTAATCCGGCCCAGCTGAGCTGAAGCCTTCTCACTGGCCACAACGGTGACGCGACCGGCATGCAGAACTAGCGACTGCGACCAGGAAGGTGGCGCGTTCGCCGCTGTGACCACCGCAGCAAGTTGCTGGGCGGTAAGAGTGGCGCCCTTTGGGCGAGCTGGCTTGGCGGCCGCGGGTTCACCGGATGGAGGCGCCGGTTGAGATGGCGGTGCGTCCTTGGATGGCACAGGAGCTTCCGGTGCTTCCTTAGCCGGTGGTGGGCTTGCCGGCGCGGAAGTTTCCGGCACGGTCTTGGCGGGAGAGGTGCTGGCCTTCTTCTTCTTCTTCTTTGGAGTAGGGGGAACCGGAGGTTCCGCCCGCTCCGCTTCTTCTTTTCCGGCACCGATGTTGCTGGCGCCAGTGTCTTCAGTGTCTGGAGGGGAAAAGAAATCCTCCTCCGCGCGGTGATGAGAAGGTTTTGGGGCCGCGCACCCCGCACTTGTGTTGCCCCTAGAGGGGAGGCTGGAGATTTGCCGGTATCAGATGGTACTGGGCTTGGTTGAGGAGGAGTTGGGGTCCTGGCAGCATCCTCAGAGGCTTCCGGCCTCATGCCCGGTGCGCTTCTGGTGAGGCTCAGAGAAGGCCTGAGAAAGAATGAAAAAGAAACTTAGAAGAAGCAATGGGATAAGGAAAAACACAAGCAAAAGACAAAAAGAAAAAAAAAGAACCGGAAGCTTACCCGCTAGCAACTGGCATCTGGCTGCGATACCGTTTCCTGCTAAAGGGCTTGCCGCCGCCATCCTTCTTGGAGCGCTTGGCGGGGGCAACTTCGCTGGAGCCGGCCTCAGGGGCCGGAGCCTTGTTCTTGCGCCCCTGGGAGGCCAAATTGTCCAGAAACTCCTGGCCAACTTCGGCTTGAAGGGTGATACGTCCAATTTGCATCACTATTTTATATCATAATTTGCTGTTATTCATTGATATATTTCATATTGGGACACAATACTTATGTTATTTCATCTATTTTGCATGTTTCATCATTATTGGAGGATCGAACACCGGAGCCAGGATTCTGCTGGAAAAAGCACCGTCAGAACGCAATATTTCGGAAGATCAACTCTGGAAGGAAATTATACCAAAAATCCTATTTTTCAAGATGACGAAGGAAGCCAGAAGGAGGAGCCAGGAGCAGCCAGGGTGGGCCCACACCCTAGGGCGGCGCGGCCCAGGCCCTGGCCGCGCCGGCCTATGGTCCTGGGGGCCCACGACCCTTTTCGCCTCCTTTTCTTCGCCAAACCCTTCGTCCCGAAGACCTAAGCCACAGAGGGTACCTCGCGAAGAGTTACAGCCGCCTCTGCGGGGCGGAGAACACCAGAGAGAAAAGAGCTCTCCGGCGGGCAGGAATCCGCTGGGGAAATTCCCTCCGGGAGGGGGAAATCGACGCCATCGACACCGTCATCGAGCTGGACATCATCGCCATCACCATCATCATCATCTCCACCATCATCACCGCCGTCATCACCGCTGGACACCGCCACCGCCGTAGCAATTTGGGTTTGATCTTGATTGTTTGATAGGGGAAACTCTCCCGGTATCGATTTCTACTTGTTGTTGATGCTATTGAGTGAAACCATTGAACCAAGTTTATGTTCAGATTGTTATTCATCATCATATCACCTCTGATCATGTTCCGTATGATGTCTTGTGAGTAGTTCGTTTAGTTCTTGAGGACATGGGTGAAGTCTAAATGTTAGTAGTGAACTATGGTTGAGTAATATTCAATGGTGTGATATTTAAGTTGTGGTGTTATTCTTCTAGTGGTGTCATGTGAACGTCGACTACATGACACTTCACCATTTATGGGCCTAGGGGAATGCATCTTGTACTCGTTTGCCAATTGCGGGGTTGCCGGAGTGTGAAACCTAAACCCCCGTTGGTATATCGATGCGGGAGGGATCGCGAGGATCTCGAGTTTAAGGCTGTGGTTAGATTTAATTCTTAATTACTTTCTTGTAGTTGCGGATGCTTGCAAGGGGTATAATCACAAGTATGTATTAGTCCTAGGAAGGGCGGTACATTAGCATAGGTTCACCCACACAACACTTATCACAACAATGAAGATTATTTAGCCGTATGTAGCGAAAGCACTAGACTAAAATCCCGGGTGTCCTCGAGAACGTTTGGTCATTATAAGTAAACAAACCGGCTTGTCCTTTGTGCTAAAAAGGATTGGGCCACTCGCTGCAATTATTACTCTCGCACTTTACATACTCGTACTTTATTCAACTATTACATCAAACCCCCCCTGAATACTTGTCTGTGAGCATTTACAGTGAATCCTTCATCGAAACTGCTTGTCAACACCTTCTGCTCCTCGTTGGGATCAACATTCTTACTTATCGAAGATACTACGATACACCCCCTATACTTGTGGGTCATCAAGACTATTTTTAAGGCGCCGTTGCCGGGGAGTGAAGCGCTATTGGTAAGTGGAATTGGTAGGGAAAACCTTTCTTGTTGTGCTGATTTTATTTCTGCACTTTGCTATAAGTCATTATGGAGAGATCTTCTCTTCAATTTCTATTTGGGAAATCTACTACTACTGCAACGGTAGTGGATGAGGCGCCAGGTGAGGAAGTGATACCATATAAAATACCTATGAAAATTATTGAACGCGTTATGGATAACCGCTATGAAGGGGATGGAACTGTCCATCCTGGTGATCATTTACTGTTTTTGCATGAATTATGCGGGTTATTCAAATGTGCAGGTATTGCTATGGATGAAGTGAGGAAGAAACTATTCTCTCTGTCGCTGTCCGGTAAGGCGGCGCATTGGTATAAATTACTGGATAATGGGGATTCTCTTGAATGGAATGATATTGTGCCCCGGTTTTATTCTAAGTTCTATCCTCCAAGTGAAATTCATAAGGATCGGAATCGCATATATAATTTTTGGCCTCATGATGGAGAGAGTATTGCCCAAGCTTGGGGGAGATTGAAGTCTTTAATGCTCAAATGCCCCATTCATGAGCTTCCTGGTAATGTTATTATTGATAATTTCTATGCAAGACTTTCTTTTCAAGACAAGACCTTGCTGGATACTTCTTGTTCTGGATCATTTACACGCAACAAAGAAGAGTTTAAAAGGGACCTTCTTGATCGGATCCAAGAAAATACTTTTGAAGGTTGGGAGAACGACAAGGATAGAGAATCGGGTATAATTTATGATTATAAATGCATTGAAGCTTTTATGGATCTTGATAAATTTCGTAATATGAGTGCTATATATGGTCTTGATTCTCAAGTTGCTGTAAATCTTTATAAAGCTTTTGCCTCTCATTATGAATTGCCAAAGAAGAATTTTGATAAGTATCATGAACCGTATAAAGATAAAATTGATTCATCTATTAATAAATGCGTTGTAGTTGAAACTGCTGATCATGTTATTCCTGAAGTTTATATTGAAAAAACTCCTTTCCCTGCTAAAATGAAAGAGTACTCTGTTATAAATAGTGCGGTTCATAAAAGTGAAAAGAAACCTGTAGAACACGAAGAACAAATAAAAGTTGAACTCTTTGTTGCAATAGTTAAAGATCTTGTGACTGAAAATGTGGAGGATGGTCATATTATTTTCTGTGAAGATGCTTCTAATATTGTCTCACATCCTTATAAACCCAAACAAGCTAGTGTTCCTATGCTATCTGTTAAAATTGGTGATCATTGTTATTATGGATTATGTGATATTGGTGCAAGTGTTAGTGCTATTCCGTATGAGCTTTACACGGAGATTATGCACGAAATTGATTCTTGTGAACTTGAAGATATTGATGTGGTTATTCAGCTGGCTAATAGAGAAACTATTTCTCCAATTGGTATTGTTCGAGATGTGGAAGTTTTATGCGGTAAGATTAAATATCCTGCTGACTTTTTGGTACTTGGTTCTGCTGCTAGTGATTATTGTCCTATTATTTTTGGTAGACCTTTTCTAAATACTTGTGGAGCTATTATAGATTGCAAGAAAGAGAAAATTTTGACTAAATTCGCTGGTGAATCTTATGAGTTTAACTTCTCTAAATTTACTAAAACTCCTTATAAAGCTGATTTGCCTAGTAATGATTTTAAAATGGAGCAATGTGCATCTATTGTTCTTGTTCCTAATAATCCTTTGCAGCAACATTTGGAGGATAGCGAGAGCGAAATTTTTAGGAAAGAAAGAGATGAGCTTGAGGAAATTTTTCTTCGCCAACCTATTCTCAAGCATGATTTACCGGTGGAAGATTTGGGTACAACACCGCCACCAAAGGAAGATCCTGTTTTTGATTTAAAGCCTTTACCTGATAATCTTAAATATGCTCATATTGATGATAAGAAAATATATCCTGTTATTATTAGTTCTAAGCTTTCAGAGATTGAGGAAGAAATGTTGGGGGGATAACCCCCGGTATGCCAAAGGCATGCCAAACCGGATGGTTTGAGCCATTGAGATACCGGTTTAATGTTCTTACCGGAAGCCTAGTAGGAATCCGGGAGAGCAAGGCTAAGCCGGTATCCCCAAAGGGGTATGCCGGAACCCGGTAAAGAAGATACCGGAAAGGAGAGCCTGTCGGCAGGTCTGGTCAAAGATTCTCTTCAGAGCAAGAAGACAAGGATGAGCCAAGCAAAGTAACTTTATTCAGAGCCCTGGCGCCAAAGAGAGAGGTGACGTCCAAAGAAGCCGGAGGACATCAGCAGCCCTGATAAAAGAAGGCCCCGGTGTCATCTATGATTAAAGTAGCTTTGTACAGTAGCCTGTTAAAGTAGCTTTGTACAGTAGCTCTGTAAAGTAGTTTGTCCAGTCAAAGATGCCGTTAGGGTTTCTTGCAGTGTAAGCCACCCTCTCCCCTATATAAGGAGAGGGGGCAGCCCTTCTCAAAAAGAGGGCAAGTATGTACGCGTGTATGTAGGAAGGCAGAGCCTGTAACCTGTGTGAATCTATGAACATGGTGATCTAGAGGGAGTTCTTCCTTGTGTCTTTCTTCTTCAACTTCTGGCCTTGGCCAAGTTCTTGAGGAAACCATCCGGAATCTCTTCCCACCTGATCGCAAACCCTCCCCCGAATCCTCTTGCGTCCATTCGGCCCCAATCTAAGCCATCCTATGGCATCTGCTCGTTCACCACGACGACAGTTGGCGCCCACCGTGGGGCCTGAAGTGGCGCTTGATGGAGTTCACATTCGGGCGGGCGTTCTCGAGATCTCCGGCGAACGTACGGTGTCCGCGTTGGTGCAGAGCATCTACGCCATGGACTTCATCAACGACAACGCGGGCTGCTTCGCCAACGGCGGCGTCTTCCCCAAGAACGGCCGCATCATCGAGTTCGGCAGCCATCGCGTCTACTTCGGCACCGTCCCTGTGCGCCAGCGCCTCTCGCCGGTGCTGGTGGCACCGGACCCGCCAAGATGGCTCTGTGCTGGCCGCGCCGCCGGCAGCTTCGAGGTAATGATGACCGGTGTGGCTGGTGCGGGAAAGGAGGTTGCGGCTGAAGGTGCCGGTCGCGCGGTTTCGACCCGTGCGGCTAAGCCACCGCTGGAGCGCGGCGCAGGCGCAGCGGGAGCATCATCCGCGCCACCGGAGACACCGCTCCAGGCGGCGATGAACGTCCTCGCCACCCCCATCGCGCAGAACATCGATCCGGCAGCGGCTCAGGCGGAGCTGGAGGCGCAGCGCCAGAAGATGCTAGAAAGCGGCAAGGACATCGTCAGGGCGCAGCGCGAGCTGAACCTAACCGTACGTGAGTATAACGCTGCCCATGGCTTTGCTTCTGTTAGCGCGCATGCTGCTAGGATGCCGGAAAACCGGCTAAAAGCTCGCAACCTAGATCAAGATTTGCGCAAAGAGATTCTTACCGGCAAGAGCGCCTCTGCATCTGTTAGCATCGTGGAAAAGCCTAAGTATAGCAGCCCGGATAAAACTATAAAAGCTGCTAAGGCCGCTGTAGAGCTGTGCGAGTCGCTTTCCGGAGAGGCTTTGGTAAAGCAGCAAGAGCGTGTTAGAGAGCTGCTGGAAACCATTGAGCAGCAAAATGCTGAGCAGCTGGCTAAGCTGAACAAGGCAGCGGCCTCAAAATCCGCGCGTTCAACAAAGAATGCCGGTAGCAAATCCCATGGGCAGGCTTCGTCCCCCCATCCGGATAGAAGGAGAGAAAAAGAAATGAATGCGCAGCAGATGACTGTGTACGATCCGGTTCTTGCCGGAAAGCAACAAGCCGGGCAACACGATGCCGGTAGAAAAAGCCAAGGGGCAGAGCGAGGCTATGCCAGAGGCTATGCCGGAAACAATCATGCCGGTAGATATGAGACCGGGCAAAACTATCGAGCTGCAAGGGCAGCGTACGAGGAGGAGGAAATAGATCCCCCAAGGTATCGGCAGGCAAGGGCCGCGGTACCGGAATGTCACGATGAAGCCGATTCAACGAGACCGGCAGCATACCGGAACCCATTGGGAGAACGCCTGGGAGAGAGATACTTACCGGAACGGGATGCGAGGCACCGTCTGGATAGAGTATACTTGTCAGAAATGATCGAGGAGGAAGGTCCTCCAGGTCCAAGGTGTTTTGGCCCAAGGATCATGAAAGAAAAACCACCAGTTCGCAACTTTATGTTGCCCCGTGACACAAAAACGTATGACGGCACCACAAAGCCGGAAGATTGGCTCGCGGATTACGTGACCGCGGTATACGTTGCAGGCGGTGGAGGAACCGTAGCAGGAGGAGGAAACCGGCGTTGGGCCGTGAGGATCATACCATCGTTTTTGGTTGGACCGGCAAGAATCTGGCTAAACAACTTGCCGGCAGGAAGCATAAATGGCTGGCTGGATTTTGAGGAGGCCTTTGTGAGCAATTTCAGCAGCACCTATCAGAGGCCAAACAGGCCGCAGCAACTTGCTCTGTGCGTGCAGCGCCCGAGCAAACAGACCGGCTTTATCTAGCCAGGTGGAACACCACAACGAACTCCTGTGACGGCGTGATCGAGGCACAAGCCATTGCTTGGATTAGCCGTGGATCCAGAAGAGGTTCACCGTTGTGGCAAAAGTTGCAGCGCAACATGCCGACAACGTTGGCAGAGATGATACGTGTGGCGGATAGCTATGCGTTGGGAGACCCAACGCAACCGGCAGTGCAACCGGAGCCGGAACAGCCGCGCCACGAACAACACCGGGACAACCGGAATAACAAAAGAAGGGAAGATTTTCCGGATCGAAGGTACGGTCCGCAGCAAGTTGCTGCTGTGCAGGAAAACTTTGAGGCCAGCGACAGCCAGAGGCAAAAAACCGGATCGCAGCCATGGGCGGGTCCTAAGAAACAATGGGTGGAAAAGAAACCCTGGGTCCAGAAGAAGAAGCGGCAAGACCCCGCGAAATACACCATGGAAGCTGCCATGGATCAACCTTGCCGGTGGCACACGCCGAATCCGGCACATCCGTCAAACCATCTGACGAAGGATTGTACCTGGACCAAGTACTTGATGCAAAAAGGAACAGTGAAAGATGCGCGGCCACCGCAAGACATGCCGCGGCAGCAACAACAGCTACCGCCACCACCACCACTTACCGGGGCAAACGCCTTACCGGTGCAGCCAAACCGGCAGCAGTACCAGCAAGTTAACCGGGTGGAGCAAAATGATAACCAGCCACCTCCACCGGCACCTTTAGGCCGGAATGTTTACGAAGATCCGCATCTGTGCTGTGTTGTCTTTGTCACTGAGCCAACAGACCGGCAAAGTGTACACCGGCGCTCCATGGAGGTCAATGCGGTGATGCCGGCAGTTCCCAAGTACATGATGTGGTCCAATCAGGAAATTACCTGGTCATCCAAGGATCACCCAAGGATCATGCCGAATCCGGGTGGATATGCTCTTGTTGTGGACCCGATCATGAAAGGGCCGCAAACTCGAGTGAAGTTCAGCAAGGTGCTGATAGACAATGGCAGTAGCATCAACATCATGTACAAGCACACCATGCAAACGCCGGGCATAACAGAAAACATGCTTCAGCCAACGCGCACAACGTTCCATGGGATCGTCCCTGGCTTGTCTGTGCCCCGATAGGAAAAGTTCGGGTGGACGTGGCATTTGGAGGACGTGACAATTGCCGGGTGGAAAATCTGGAGTTTGAGGTGGTGGATACGGACAGTCCCTACCATGCATTGCTTTGGGAGACCGGCGTTGGCTGCTTTCATGGCCACCACTCATACGGCTTACCTCAAGATGAAGATGCCGGCACCTCGTGGGCCATTGACTGTGGTGGGAAACTATAAGATCTCACTGGAAACTGCATCTGCCGGATCAAACCTAGCAGAATCGCTGGTGATCGCGGAGGAAAAGAAAAGAATGCAGACAGCTGTTGCGCTGGCTCATTCCTCACAAATAAGTTTGGCGGCAATGAGTGAAAACATGGGCACACCGGCATTCAAGCCAACCAATGAAACAAAGAACATTGTGCTGGATCCGGCTTACCCAGAGCGCACCGTTCGTATCGGCGCCGGCCTTGATCAAGCATAGGAAAGCGCGCTCGTCAGCTTCCTCCGTGAGAATCGGAATATCTTTGCCTGGTCAACTGATGATTTGGTAGGTGTTCCGAGGGAGCTGGCTGAGCACTCTCTAAACGTCCGGAAAGATGCCAAGCCGGTGCGGCAGCCACTGCGTCGGTTCGCTGAAGACAGAAGAAAGATCATAGGAGAAGAAGTAACCAAGCTGCTTGTTGCCGGATTCATTGTGGAGGTCACGCACACAGAGTGGCTGGCCAATCCGGTAATGGTTGAAAAGAAGAAAGATGAGAACCTGGAGGCAAAAGCTCCGAAGGTGTGGCGCATGTGCATCGACTACACCAACCTGAACAAGGCTTGCCCAAGAGATCCTTTTCCTTTGCCACGAATCGATCAAGTGATTGATTCAACTGCTGGGTGTGAGTTGTTGTCCTTCCTGGATGCCTATTCCGGTTTCCACCAAATTCCCTTAAAAAAGGAAGATCAAATAAAAACTGCGTTCATTACCCCGCACGGGGCTTATTGCTATGTCACTATGCCTTTTGGGTTGCGCAACGCTGGTGCAACGTACCAGTATTTGTATGCAAAAATGCTTGTTTGATCAAATTGGAAAAAATGTGCAAGTCTATGTGGATGACATCGTGATAAAAACTAAGGTAAAAAACACTTTAATCGATGACATCCGGCAAACATTCGACAACCTAAGGCGGTTCCGGATGAAACTCAATCCGGCAAAATGTACCTTTGGTGTCCCCGCCGGCAAGCTGCTCGGTTTCCTGGTTTCAAGCCGGGGCATAGAGGTTAATCCGGTAAAGATCCGGGCGATAGAAAGAATGGCTATCCCTCGAGAGTTAAAAGATGTGCAAAAGTTTACCGGAAGCTTGGCATCGCTGAGCCGGTTTGTAAGCAGATTGGGAGAAAAAGCTCTGCCACTCTATGCTCTCATGAAGAAATCTGACACGTTCGTCTGGACCCCTCAGCACGCAGCGTTTAAGGAGCTAAAAACGATGCTAGCCACAGCACCCGTACTTGGCTTCACCTCTAGAAAGGGAGCCTATGCTGTTATACATAGCAGCAACAAACCGGGTTGTGAGTGTAGTGGTTGTGGTTGAAAGAGAAGAGGAAGAAAAACCGTCCGCAGGCCGGTATACTACTTGAGCGAGGTGCTCTCCCTCTCAAAACAAAACTACCCTCACTTCCAGAAAATGACTTATGGCGTGTACATGGCCGCCACAAAACTCAAGCACTACTTTGAGGAACACCCCATGAAGGTGGTGAGTGAAGCACCAATTTCCGACATCATGTGCAACAAAGATGCCAGCGGCCGGATTGCAAAATGGGCGATCCAGATATCACCGTACGTGCCGGTATATGAAAGAAGAGATGCCATAAAATCACAGGCTTTGGCTGATTTCCTTGTTGATTGGGCGGAGATGCAATACAAACCGCCGGATCGGAGGATAGAATACTTGGAAGATGCACTTTGATGGATCTAAGCTCAAGGAAGGTCTAGGTGCCGGTGTGGTGCTTACTTCACCAAAAGGAGACCACCTCCGGTATGTTTTGCAAGTACATTTCAGGGCATCGAACAATGTCGCTGAATATGAAGCTTTGATCCATGGGCTTAAGGTCGCAAAAGAAATCGGTGCACACCGGATCATTTGCTATGGCGATTCAGACCTTGTGGTACAGCAGTTGCTCCGGAGATTGGGATGCACAAGACGCCAACATGGCCTCGTACCGGTTTCACGTGCAAAAGATTGCCGGATTCTTCGAAGGATGTGAGTTTCACCATGTGCCGCGAGCAGAAAATGAAGCCGCGGATGCTTTGTCCAAGTTGGGCTCATCTAGGCAAGAAATTCCTCCCGGAATAGCTTTGGCTCACCTAAGAGTGCCATCGATCAAGCCGAGCCCGGAATCGAATCAATTTTTGTACCAGAGTCACACGTAGTACCCATGGATATCGATGAAGGGAACCCGGGGACTGCTCCGGCAAGCTCGGGACTGCTCCGGTAGGCTCGGGGACTGCTGTACCCATACCGGAAGAAACGATGCTGGTAGATAGCATGGAGATAGATGCACCGGTGTTTTTGGTTCGAGAAATACCATCATGGGTTAAACCTATTAAGGAATTCCTGATCAGCGGCACCTTGCCGGTGACGAAAATGAATCAAGGAGGATACAAAGAAGGTCCAAAGCTTACACATTCATCAATGGTGAGGTGTACAAGAGAAGCGTTACGGTGTCCTTCAAAGGTGTGTGGAACCGGAGGAAGGAAAAGAAATGCTTGAGGAAATTCACCAAGGAGAATGTGGGCATCATGCTTCATCAAGGGCTTTGGTAGCAAAAGTATTCCGGCATGGGTTCTATTGGCCCATTGCTTTGGAGGATGCTGAGGATTTGGTAAGAAAATGCAACGGCTGCGAGGTACGCCAAGCAAAACCATACCCAGCATCCGGTTTAAAGACAATACCGCTAACATGGCCATTCGCTGTTTGGTGCCTTGACATGGTTGGACCATTCAAAAGCGCAAGAAGCAGCATGACTCACATCTTGGTCATGGTGGATAAGTTCACCAAGTGGCTGGAAGTAAAACCTATCGCAAAGTGTGATGGGCATACAGCTGTGAAATTCTTGAAAGATGTCATTTTGCGGTATGGATACCCGCACGGCATCATCAACGATAACGGAACCAACTTTGCTCAAGGAGAGTTCAAAAGGTTACGTGAAGAAAAGAACATCCGGTTGGATTTGTGCTCGATGGCACATCCACGGGCAATGGCCAAGTAGAAAGAATGAATGCCTTGGTGCTTTCCGGTATCAAGCCTAGACTCATTGATGCGGTGGAAAAGTCACCGGGATGTTGGCTCGATGAGCTACCATCAGTACTGTGGAGTATAAGAACAACTCCAAACCGGTCTACCGGATACACTCCCTTCTTCATGGTTTATGGAGCGAAGCGGTGATACCAACCGATATCATCCATGATTCACCAAGGGTACAGCTCTATCTTGAGCAAGAGGTCAAAGAGGCCAGAGAAAACGATGTGGACTTGCTAGAAGAAGCAAGAGAGCTGGCTTTGGCAAGAACAGCCATTTACCAAAGAAAACCTAAGACGCTATCATAACCGGAAGGTTAACCCAAGAGTTTTCCGGGAGGGAGATCTTGTACTTCGCACAGTGCAGCGCATCGAAGGCCGGCATAAGCTTTTGCCACCGTGGGAAGGTCCCTTCATTGTAAGCAAGGTGCTTCACAATGATGCATACTACTTGATAGATGCACAGGAATGGAAGAAAGGAAAGGCGGACAGGTCCGGCGAGGAGAGCAAGCGTCCATGGAACGTAGCTCTGTTGCGTCCTTTCTACTCTTGAAGTGGTGGTGTGAGAAGTTCCTTTTTGTACCTTATATGCTATGAATAAAAGATGCCGGAACCTTGAGTGAATCTCGGGGACTACCCCAACTTAAGTTGCATGTAAATTGTCTATTTTTTTCAGTTTACCGGTTGCTTATTGAATGTTTTTTCTTTCCGGTTTAGTAGTGTGCTAAATCCTACCGGAGTCTTCGACTCTGCTGCTGTCCATAAACCGGCTTCATGGCAAGCAAGATAAACCGGTAGGGGATAAGCACATGAACTGCGAAAAGGGAGAGCAGGAAAGAACAATCTGAAAAATTTAATTAACCCCGGTTAAACCGGTTTTTGCAAAATTTCAAAGTTATTTCTAAGTTCAAGAAGATGCTTGTTTGGTGAAAGAACCTTGTGCTCATACGCCAAAGAACGCCCGGAGAAGGCAGGCAGAGCCAAGGCAAAAGAACCAAGTATGCATCAAATTGGATGCGGAAGCAATTGAGAAATCTTTGCGGTGCAGGATAAAAGCGGAACCAAAAGCAAAATATGTAAAGGCAAACTCATAAGTACTTAGCTACCGGTATAACTTACCGGCAGGAAATGTTGTAGCACAACCACAGGCAAACTTAAGTTTTACATCATAAGCCCCGGCATTCCGGGGAAGTATGTAAGAGATATTGTCTTAAAGCACCAGGACCAACAGATATAATGAGCTAGCACTTCATAGGATATCATCATGCCGCCGGGGCGGCCGGAGGAGCATCGCCGGCACCAGCATCGCCCGGGCCCTCGTCGGCGGCTTCACCCTCCTCCTCGTCGAGATAATCCGTGACGCCAGGAGGGGGAGGGATGAAGGTGCGCATGTCGGCATACTCCGCGATGCGGTACGCGCGATCCTGCCGCTTGGCGGAGAGGATCGGGTCCAGATCCGTTTCTGCGCCTTCGCGCACGCCGGTAAGGGCGTCCAGATTGAGCTCCGGGTACCAGGAGCAGGCGACGCGGAGGGCGGAGTCCGCTCCAGCGCGGGCAGCCGAGCACCGCCACTCGCGGATCCTCCTGCCGGCACCTTTCAGGCGGTCGTTGATGAGGGAGAAGGTGTCCGGCACCTCCTCGCCAGGCCATAAAGTCCTGTATAGCTGGGTAGCTACATCAGGGATGTCCGAAAGATTCCGGTCTATGCAGCGCATATGGGACACCCGCGCGTTAAGCGCGACCAGATGGTCCTTGGGCGTCCATGGCACGGTAAGATCCGCTTGGCCTTTGTCCTTGCGCTGCGCGTCGACCTTCTTGACGGCATACCTCTGCGAGTCCGGAAAGAGGCCTGTGCAAAGAAAGAAAAAGCTTAAGGAAAAGAGTCCGGAAGAAAAAGAGACCGGAAGAAAAGGAGTCCGGAAGAAAAAGAGACCGGAAGAAAAAGAGACCGGAAGAAAAAGAGACCGGAGAGAAAAGAATCCGGAAGAAGAGAGACCGGACGGAAAGATAGCGGAAACAAAAATGGGGTCGAAGGAAAAAAGGCTCGTATGCGGTAGTCAAAGCGTAAAAGAAAACAACTTACGGAGGGCAAGTGTGTCGGTCTGCGGGATCAGCTGATCGCACTCCTTGTGCCCCTCCTCCAGCCGCGCGGCCTTCTCCTCGGCACCCTTCCGGGCCTTGGTCATCTCCTCCAGCTCTGCCCGCAACACCACAGTGGCATTGCAGGCATTCTCCAGAGCCTCGTCCAACTTGGCCGCTGCAGTCACTTCAGCGGCCTTGAGGGCCTTGGCGTGGTCAAGCCCCAGCTGAATCAACTGAGACTTGAGCTCCTGGTAGCTGGTCTTGAGGGCGTTTAGCTCCTCCTGGTGCTGCCGGCTGAGCTCATCCTTCTCCCCTGTAACCGGAAAAATGAGTGTTAGCAAGGCTACACTAGTAAAACTGAAAAGAAACCAAGTTCAAAGGAGAAAGGAAAAAATAGTACGTTGGGCCGTGGCGAGCTGCTCCTTGAGAGCATCGATGGAAGCTTCCGGGATCACTGTTGAACAGAAATTGTAAATATCACAAGGAAAAGAGGTTTCCGGTAGCAAAGATGCCGGTGAAGCGAAAACTTACCTTGGCACTTGTCATGTGCCTCAGCGAGCTCCCGGTGCTCCCATAAAAGCTCCTCGAAGAGGGCCTTCCGAGTGTCGGCGGTGACCTGTTCAAGAAAAAGAAGAAATAAGGTAAAATTTTGTGCTAAGAACCAAGTTCTTAACCGAAACTCGGGATCGGCAGTGCCGGTTTTGCGCATTTCTAAGGTAAATTATGTGTTAAGAAGAAGATGTTTAACCCGAAACTCGGGGGGCGATCTTAGGTTTTGCGCTAAAAACTTAAGTTAAGTTTTGCGCTAAGAGCTGCGCTCTCACCACAAAACTCGGGGACTGGGAAGATAGACAAGAGAGAAACCGGCATGAAACTAAGGAAAAGATAAAGCAGAACCGGAAACGAAGAAACCGGCAAAGGTTGAAAGTTAATAAAACATACCGTCAGATTGTTCGTGGAATCGTACCACGCGCTGTCAAGCTCTTTTACGGCAGCCCGGAGCCGCATGAAGTGCTCCTCAGAACACCGATCCCCGACAGGATCAGGTGCCGGCAGCCGATCCTTGCCCATGCCGCGGGTCGCCGGAGTGATGTCCGCGGCGTTCCACTTTTGGGCATACGGCAGGAGGTGCCCCAGTCCCGGCCTTGGCGCTGGAACTCCGTAATGCGGCCGAGGAGGCCGGTGGCCTTCATGCTGGCGCTTTTGGCAGCCTTGGAGACGTGCAGCACCAAGGGCTGCTGGCCGCCCGAAGGGGCGCTGGAGGCCGTCGCCCTCCCCTTGATGAGCTTGGAGGGCTTGGGCGGCGGCGCGGTAGAAGAGGCCCCGGAAGTCTTAGCCGGCGGCGCGCCAGGAGCGGCCTTGGAGGGCTGGGCGCGAGGAGCCTCAGGCGGAGGCATGAGGATGGTGCGTGGAGAAGGGGAGCGCTAGGAGCGTCACCCGTCTTGGAGCCTTCCGGCGCGGAAGATTCCGGCGCGGAGGTTGTCTTTCGAGGACGGGAGGAGCAAAAGGCTCCGCCCGCCCGGCAGCTTCTTCTTCTCCGGCGCCGGTGTTGCTGGCGCCGGTGTCTTGGTGTTCCGGGAGGAAGGAAAGATCCTCCTCCGTGCGGTGATCTGACAGTGAAGGGGCCGCACGCCCCGAATTTGTTGTGCCCCCCGAAAGGGAGGCAGAGGTGTTGCCGGCACCAGATGGTGCCGGGCTTGAACGAGGAGGAGGGGTTGAGGTCCTTGCGGATCCCTCAGAGCCCGATGGCCTTGGGCCAAGCTTGAGAGCGGGGCTGAGAAAAAGAAAAAAGACAAGTGGTTGAGAAGAAGCAACCGGAAAAAGAACTTAGCAAAAAAGGAGGCAAGCCGGAAAATGAAATTACCCGGAAGCGGTTGGCATCGCTTTGCGCCCGTAGCGGCGCACGCCCACTTCTTTCTCCCCCACGGGCTCAGTCCGGAAGCGCTTGGAGGGAGGAGCATGGCTGGAGCCGGCAGTAGATGCCGGCTGCTTGTTCTTCTGGCCCTGGGCCATGAGTTTGTCCACAAACTCAGTGCCGGCCTCGGCGCGCGAGGGCGGCACGCGCTCGTGGATCTGTGAGTTGGATATGGCTAAGAAGCAATTCGCAAGAAAGCGATAATGGCAAAGTATAAGAAGCCGGAAAAGAAAATACCTCGAGCACAACCAGCTCCTCCGGATTTCCGGTGGGCTCCGGCGGGTCCCGGCCAAGGCGCGCAGCCGGAGTCTTCCCCATCTTCAGATCCTTCCAAAAGATGTAGGGATCCGGGTCGAAGGAGTCAAAGGCACGCTTCCGGAGAGGTCCTCGCGGCTCGCCTGGATAGAGGGGAAGCGGTCCCTGGCCTGAAACAAGGTAAAAAAGATGGTTAGCAAAAGCAGAAACTTACCGGCAAAGACAACCCCAAATTGCGCAATCTCTTACTTCTTGGGTCGGACGGTTAGAGAAACTGAGGGGAAGGAGGCCCCATTCCCACGCAAAAGGCATAGCAGTTTGACAAATCTGCTTGGCCTTGAGAACAACGTCTTTCTTGCTGAGAGCGCGGCCTGTGATCTTGGTAGGATCGCCTGGGCCATACATCTCGCTCATCCTATGTGCGCGGCGCTTCAGAGGAAGCACCCGGCGCGATATGAAAGTCCGGATGATATCGTCAGAACAGATGTTGGTCTCCTTCTTCTGAGAGGCCAAGAAACGCTCTACCCGGTTGGTTTAGGCGTGTTCCGTCCTTGGGTTGTAGCTCCAGTTGGTTCTACCGGGGGCCCCGCTTGATATGGAGGAAGATTGATGCGATCAGCGCGGCCGGTGTTCTTCACGTAAAGAAAGTTCCTTGCCAGGTGCGGCAAGACTCGAGGCCGGAAAGCTTAAGAAAAGTGCTCCCTTGGCGGGAGCCGACGATGCAGGAGCCGCACTGCACGGGCGGCTTGGGCTTGGGGATCTCCTTGCCCTGAACGGAGTTGATCCGCAGGTTGAAGAAACGGGCAAACGTCTCACGAGTGGGACGAATGCCGATGTAAGCCTCCATGAAGGTGGCAAAACAAGAAAGATAGAAAAGGGCGTTGCCGGGAAGGTGGTGAGGTTGGAGATCGTAGAAATCCAGGAAATCCCGGAAAAAGTAGAGGCGGGAAGGCCGAAGCCGCGCTCAAAGTGAGCGAGAAAAACAACATGCTCGTCGTCTTCGGATCCGGTTCAATCTCGTTATCCGGAATCCGGCAGGCAACTCCTTCCGAATCCTCCGAGACCGGTACAGCCAATCGATCTCAAACTCAGTAACGTAGGAGCCCATCCAGGGCTCCGCGGGTGGTTGGGGAAGGCTCCTCGCCGGAAGATTGGCTGGAGCTGCTAGAGGCTTGACCAGAGCCACTGGCCTCTTGGCTACCGGAAGCTTGGCTAAAGCTACCGGATTCTAGGTGGCCGCCGGACTCTTGGGGGTCACCGGATTCCTGCTGGTTGCCGGAATCGGTTTCCATTGGATACGAGGCCGTAGATTCACCGGGAGAAGGTCTACGGCGCTTGAGAGAAAGAGAAGAAGAGGATGCGAGAGGAAGATCCCTCGTCGGACATCGCAAGGATGGGCGGAGAAACAGGAATCCCAAACTTCAACCCCGTGTGAAGATCTACGAGTAAGAAGAAAACCAAAGAAAAGGAGCAAATAAGAACACCAAAGGCTCAAGATCTGGAAAGCAAGCGAACGGCGAGTAAAGCAAAATTGATACCAACCTTGAGCGGCGCGGACGCTGAGGGGAGTGTTTGCTGACGGTGGAGCGGCTCTGCGGTCGCCGGCGAGCTCCGTCGATGGCGAAGCGGAAAAGCTCGCGAAGAAGCACAAATGCGGCGGACGCGAGGAAGGTGCTGCCAAAGAACTCCGCACGGCGAAGTTCGGCGGAGGGGCGGCGTAAGTTCGCCGGGCGCCGGAGCTTGAACGGGCGACGGCGGACGGAGAGCGGCGGAGGCGCAGAGGCGTGGAGCTCTGTGCGCGAAGGAGGAGAATGCGAAGAAGATGAAGGGGAACGGGCAGTTGTGCTTATATAAGAGAGAGAAAGTGGGCAGCGAACCGCTGGGCCGCGGCGGTTCGCCTCGCGGCCCGCGACGGTTCGCACCTTGGGCCGCCACGTGGCGAACGGATACACGCGCGAAAACGGAGGCCACACGGAGGCGCACGCGGGATCCCGAAGAGGTAGTGGGATCCGCTGCGGTGCATTAAATGCGTGCGCGGGAGTCGAAACGATGTGACAGCGGGCACTGGCGCGTCAGTTACAGTGCGCATGTCACTGACAGGCGCGGGGCCCGATATACTCTCGACTTCGCCGAGGAAGGAGCAGAGACACGTGGTGCCGGAAAAAAGAGATGCCGGAACGAGCCTTGCAAAGAGAAGAAAAGGAACAAGGGTAAAGGTGCCGGAACTAAGCTCAAGAGATGAGTGACTAAACCGGTATCTTAGAAAGATGAAAACCTGGCATGGTCTGTAGGATAAAATCCTCCAGGCTATACCAGCTTCGGGGACTAATGTTGGGGGGATAACCCCCGGTATGCCAAAGGCATGCCAAACCGGATGGTTTGAGCCATTGAGATACCGGTTTAATGTTCTTACCGGAAGCCTAGTAGGAATCCGGGAGAGCAAGGCTAAGCCGGTATCCCCAAAGGGGTATGCCGGAACCCGGTAAAGAAGATACCGGAAAGGAGAGCCTGTCGGCAGGTCTGGTCAAAGATTCTCTTCAGAGCAAGAAGACAAGGATGAGCCAAGCAAAGTAACTTTATTCAGAGCCCTGGCGCCAAAGAGAGAGGTGACGTCCAAAGAAGCCGGAGGACATCAGCAGCCCTGATAAAAGAAGGCCCCGGTGTCATCTATGATTAAAGTAGCTTTGTACAGTAGCCTGTTAAAGTAGCTTTGTACAGTAGCTCTGTAAAGTAGTTTGTCCAGTCAAAGATGCCGTTAGGGTTTCTTGCAGTGTAAGCCACCCTCTCCCCTATATAAGGAGAGGGGGCAGCCCTTCTCAAAAAGAGGGCAAGTATGTACGCGTGTATGTAGGAAGGCAGAGCCTGTAACCTGTGTGAATCTATGAACATGGTGATCTAGAGGGAGTTCTTCCTTGTGTCTTTCTTCTTCAACTTCTGGCCTTGGCCAAGTTCTTGAGGAAACCATCCGGAATCTCTTCCCACCTGATCGCAAACCCTCCCCCGAATCCTCTTGCGTCCATTCGGCCCCAATCTAAGCCATCCTATGGCATCTGCTCGTTCACCACGACGACAAGAAAGGTTATTGGAAATATTGAAGAAGCATCGAGGCGCTATTGGCTACACTCTTGATGATTTGACGGGGATTTCTCCTTCTATATGCCAACATGCTATTAATATGGAAGATGATGCAAAGCCTGTTGTTGAACCTCAGCGTCGTCTAATTCCGAAGATGAAGGAAGTGGTAAGGAATGAGGTATTACGACTTCTTGAAGCTGGTATTATATATCCTATTACTGATAGTAGATGGGTTAGTCCTGTGCATTGCGTTCCCAAGAAAGGAGGTATGACTGTTGTGCCTAATGATAATGATGAGCTCATTCCTCAAAGAGTAGTTGTAGGGTATAGAATGTGCATTGATTTTCGAAAAGTTAATAAAGTTACTAAGAAAGATCATTACCCTTTACCATTTATTGATCAAATGCTAGAAAGATTGTCTAAAAATACTCATTTTTGCTTTCTTGATGGTTATTCTGGGTTTTCACAAATTGCTGTTAAAGCTAAAGATCAAGAGAAAACCACCTTTACTTGTCCTTATGGAACTTATGCTTATAGACGCATGCCTTTTGGTTTATGTAATGCTCCTGCTACTTTTCAAAGATGCATGTCTGCTATTTTTCATGGTTTTTGTGAAAGTATTGTAGAGGTATTCATGGATGATTTTTCCGTCTATGGGAATTCTTTTGATAGTTGCTTGCGAAACCTTGATAAAGTTTTGCAGAGATGTGAAGAAACTAACCTTGTTCTTAATTGGGAGAAATGCCACTTTATGGTTAATGAAGGAATTGTATTGGGACATAAAATTTCTGAGGGAGGTATTGAAGTTGATAGAGCTAAAGTTGAAGCAATTGAGAAGATGCCCTATCCGAGGGATGTTAAAGGTATTCGTAGTGTTCTTGGTCATACTGGGTTTTATAGGAGATTTATTAAAGATTTCTCCAAGATTTCAAAGCCTCTTACTAATCTTCTTCAAAAAGATGTACCATTTGTTTTTGATGACGATTGTAAGGAAGCTTTTGAAACTCTTAAAAAAGCCTTAACAACTGCTCCTATAGTTGAACCCCTGATTGGAACTTACCCTTTGAAATTATGTGTGATGCTAGTGATTTTCTTTGTAGGCGCTGTTCTTGGACAGCGAGTAGATAAAAAACTGAATGTTATTCATTATGCTAGTAAAACTCTTGATGCTGCTCAAAGAAATTATGCTACAACTGAAAAGGAATTATTAGCTGTAGTCTTTGCTTGTGATAAATTTAGATCTTATATTGTTGATTCAAAAGTTACTATTCATACTGATCATGCTGCAATTAGATACCTAATGACAAAGAAAGATGCTAAGCCGAGGCTTATTAGATGGGTACTTCTTTTGCAAGAATTTGATTTACATATTGTAGACAGGAAAGGTGCTGATAATCCTGTTGCTGATAATTTGTCTAGATTGGAAAATATTGCTTATGATCCTGTTCCTGTTAATGATAGTTTTCCAAATGAACAATTGGCTGTAATAAAGGTGAGCTCGCGAGACAGTCCTTGGTATGCTGATTATGCTAACTTTATTGTTTCCAAGTACTTGCCTCCAACCTTTTCAGCTCAGCAAAGGAGGAAATTCTTTTATGACTTGAGGCATTATTTCTGGGATGACCCACACTTATATAAAGAAGGAGTGGATGGTATTATGCGAAGGTGTGTCCCTGAATATGAACAACAGGAGATATTGAGTAAATGTCATGGTAGTGCTTATGGAGGACATCACGCTGGAGAAAGAACCGCGCAAAAGGTTTTACAATCAGGTTTTTATTGGCCAACTCTCTTCAAAGATGCGAGAAAGTTTATTTTATCTTGTGATGAATGCCAAAGGGTTGGTAATATCTCCAGACGCAATGAAATGCCTATGAATTATACTCTTGTTATTGAACCGTTTGATTGTTGGGGATTTGACTTCATGGGACCTTTTCCGTCTTCGGAAGGTAACACTCATATACTTGTTGCTGTTGATTATGTTACTAAATGGGTGGAAGCTATACCTACAAAAAGTGCTGATGGTGAGACCTCTTTAAGAATGCTCTTAGATATTATTTTTCCTAGATTTGGAGTACCTAGATATATTATGACTGATGGAGGTTCTCATTTTATTCATGGAGGTTTTAGAAAAACTCTTGCTAAGTATGGTATTAATCATAGAATTGCTTCTGCTTATCATCCTCAAACTAGTGGTCAAGTAGAATTATCAAATAGAGAGATTAAATCTATTTTGGGAAAGACCATTAATAAAACTAGGAAGAATTGGGCTAGTAAATTGAAGGATGCACTTTGGGCTTATAGAACTGCTTATAAAAATCCCATGGGAATGTCACCTTATAAAATGGTTTATGGGAAAGCTTGTCATTTACCTTTAGAACTAGAGCACAAAGCTTATTGGGCTGTTAGAGAATTAAATAAAGATCCTAAACTTGCCGGTGATAAGAGGTTGTTGCAATTGAGTTCTCTAGATGAATGGAGAAGTGAAGCATATGAAAATTCTAAACTCTTTAAAGAGAAAGTTAAAAAATGGCATGATAGGAGGATTATCAAAAGAGAATTTAATATTGGGGATAAAGTCCTATTGTATCGGTCTCGTCTCAGATTCTTTGCAGGGAAATTACTCTCGAAATGGGAAGGACCATATGTTGTCGAGGAGGTGTATCGTTCAGGAGCAATCAAAATTAGCTCTCTCCAAGGCAATGCTACGCAAGTGGTGAATGGACAAAGACTCAAGCATTATATCTCGGGTGATTCTTATAATGTTGATGTTGATATTATTCAAGTGGAAACACCGGAGGCCTACATCAAAGGGCAAATTGACAGTCCGCCAGAACTCGACTTCGAATAGGTAACAGTACTGGTAATGAAAAGTACGCAATTTACTTTCCGAACTATATTTTTGCTGTTTTTGGAAAATATGAGAAATTACGAGTTCGAAACGGAGTGGAAAGGACGCATGAGGGGGTGCCACCATAGGGCGGCGCGGCCTGACCTGGGCCCGCGCCGGCCTATGGTTTGGCCGCCCCGTCGCCCCTTTCCGACTCTGGTTCGATCTGGTACTTTCCGTTCGTCGTGAAAAATTTTGCTATATAATCCCGGACCCCGGAGGTCCGTATATCGTGTTTTCGACGTGTTTTGTTTCGAGTTGTTTCTGCCAGGATTTGCTTCGGATCTAGAGCCATCATGTCTTCGTCGGAAACTCCGAAGGACAGCTCCAGCAAGGATGTTGGCAAGTTGTACATGGAGGAGCTGAGGATGCACCCCAAGGAGTTGCTGCTCGCTGAAGGAGAACTGCAAGTCAAGGATGTCCAGGGTCCTAAAGGAGAAGGAAGCCTAGAAGACAGGATGGAAAAGCTAGAACAAGAGGTTTTCAAGTACAAGAAGATGGCTGAGCGTGAGGTGGATATCTTCCACAGGATTGTGTCTGAACTCATTGCTGAACATGAGAAGGAAACTGCAAAGCTTTGGAGCGACATCCTCTCACTTCACGACACCACCAACAAGCTCCAAGCACAACTCTATGATTTTCAGAATCAGAACTGTGAGTATGAAAACAGGTTTAAATACATAAGCCGTGCTGCTAGTTTCAGGATCCTCGAGACCAAGATGTCGTTTCTTGATGGAGAGCTTCTTCCTTGGAAGTTTGATGACGGGAGGAGTTCATCACCACCATCACCGCAGGAGTAATTCATCATCGATATTGGCATCCCCTTGGTTTGTTCCAAGCTTGGGGGAGTGCCGCGGTATCACATTATCACTACCTTTTACTTTTATTGTCAAGTAGTATCATATCATGAGTAGGGAAGTTATCATATAAGATGGGTTGCGTTTGGAAGTATCTCTCCTTTAGTTGGTTATCTATGTATCCCTTGGTGTGAGTTATCGTTATGGAATATTAATGAGAAGTCTTATCATTTACATATTGCACATCTTATTTTAGTTTGCAATCTCTACTATATGATTCACCCTGTTGTTAGTATTGGTATCACTTTGGGAGCATTGAATTAATCTATTTGGTTTTGGCAAACTTAGCATTGGTCAATAGCAACAACACTTTGAGGTTTAAATAGAAAAGAGAAATACATGTAGATGTTTCATTGTCTTTCTTGTTAGCTCATAGCTTATTATTCTGAAGTTAAAATTGTTTGTACTTACAAGGAAGATGCATGATTGTTTCTATCACATGTATATTTGTTTGTTTCCCTCGACTCTTATGCTTGCTAATTAACCTTGCTAGCCAAAGACCTGTACTGAGAGGGAATACTTCTCGTGCATCCAAACCTTAACCCAAACCTATGCCATTTGTGTCCACCATACCTACCTACTACATGGTATTTTCTGCCATTCCAAGTAAATACTTCATGTGCTACCTTTAAACAATTCAAAACTTAGTATCTCTTATTTGTGTCAATGTTTCATAGCTCATGAGGAAGTATGTGGTGTTTTATCTTTCAATCTTGTTGGGCAACTTCCACCAATGGACTAGTGGCTTCACCCGCTTATCCAATGATTTTGCAAAAAGAGCTGGCAATAGGATTCCCAGTCCCAAATTGATTAAACTAAATAGACACTCCTCCATGGTATGTGATTGATGGACGGCACCCGAAGGATTCGGTTAGCCATGGCTTGTGTAAGCAAAGGTTGGGGGGAGTGTCATCATCATAATAAAGCTAAAATAAAAAGGCACTCCTTCATGGTATGAGATTGTTGGCAGGCACCCGAGGATTCGGTTAGCCATGGTTTGTGAAAGAAAGGTTGGAAGGAGTGCCACGCAAAATGAAAATAATATGGGAGCCGCTCTTAGGAGGTTATCTGGCAAGGGGGTTAGAGTACCCGCTACCAGTCGTTGACAACAACAAACACCTCTCAAAATGTTACTTTTATTCTCTTTATATGATTGCAAAAATTGAAAAAGCTCTAGCACATGATTTAATCCCTGCTTCCCTCTGCGAAGGGCCTGTCTTTTACTTTATGTTGAGTCAGTAAACCTATTTCCCTCCATCTCAAGCAAGCATTTGAGTAGTTGTGATCAAACCATTATATTGTGATTTGCTACATCATGTCTTTTATTCTTCTTTGTTTAGTACAAGTTTTATTTGAATGAATATAGCTTTGCAAGTTATCAATGATTATGAGTAGACCATTACGATTGAGTATGCAAGTTGTGCCTTATAAACTCTAACATGAGAGCGCTGCTCAATGAGATAAATATAATCTGTTAATTGTTCTCTGACCAAGAACGAAGTTTGCCATCACCAATCATGATTTCTCATGCACCTTTACTTGTGATTACCTTATACTTGTTTCAATATGAGTTATAAGAGGTTGTTTACTATAATGTCCTGTGTGAATGAATATGATGCTTCTTGTCCGTATTTTATTTATCGACTCTTCACTCCATAAACATGTGGTCATGTCTATCGAGCTCAGTTTCGCTTGGGGACAAGCGAAGTCTAAGCTTGGGGGGAGTTGATACGTCCAATTTGCATCACTATTTTATATCATAATTTGCTGTTATTCATTGATATATTTCATATTGGGACACAATACTTATGTTATTTCATCTATTTTGCATGTTTCATCATTATTGGAGGATCGAACACCGGAGCCAGGATTCTGCTGGAAAAAGCACCGTCAGAACGCAATATTTCGGAAGATCAACTCTGGAAGGAAATTATACCAAAAATCCTATTTTTCAAGATGACGAAGGAAGCCAGAAGGAGGAGCCAGGAGCAGCCTGGGTGGGCCCACACCCTAGGGCGGCGCGGCCCAGGCCCTGGCCGCGCCGGCCTATGGTCTGGGGGGCCCACGACCCTTTTCGCCTCCTTTTCTTCGCCAAACCCTTCGTCCCGAAGACCTAAGCCACAGAGGGTACCTCGCGAAGAGTTACAGCCGCCTCGGCGGGGCGGAGAACACCAGAGAGAAAAGAGCTCTCCGGCGGGCAGGAATCCTGGGAAATTCCCTCCGGGAGGGGGAAATCGACGCCATCGACACCGTCATCGAGCTGGACATCATCGCCATCACCATCATCATCATCTCCACCATCATCACCGCCGTCATCACCGCTGGACACCGCCACCGCCGTAGCAATTTGGGTTTGATCTTGATTGTTTGATAGGGGAAACTCTCCCGGTATTGATTTCTACTTGTTGTTGATGCTATTGAGTGAAACCATTGAACCAAGTTTATGTTTAGATTGTTATTCATCATCATATCACCTCTGATCATGTTCCGTATGATGTCTTGTGAGTAGTTCGTTTAGTTCTTGAGGACATGGGTGAAGTCTAAATGTTAGTAGTGAACTATGGTTGAGTAATATTCAATGGTGTGATATTTAAGTTGTGGTGTTATTCTTCTAGTGGTGTCATGTGAACGTCGACTACATGACACTTCACCATTTATGGGCCTAGGGGAATGCATCTTGTACTCGTTTGCCAATTGCGGGGTTGCCGGAGTGACAGAAACCTAAACCCCCGTTGGTATATCGATGCAGGAGGGATCGCAGGATCTCAGAGTTTAAGGCTATGGTTAGATTTAATTCTTAATTACTTTCTTGTAGTTGCGGATGCTTGCAAGTGGTATAATCACAAGTATGTATTAGTCCTAGGAAGGGCGGTACATTAGCATAGGTTCACCCACACAACACTTATCACAACAATGAAGATTATTTAGCCGTATGTAGCGAAAGCACTAGACTAAAATCCCGTGTGTCCTCGAGAACGTTTGGTCATTATAAGTAAACAAACCGGCTTGTCCTTTGTGCTAAAAAGGATTGGGCCACTCGCTGCAATTATTACTCTCGCACTTTACATACTCGTACTTTATTCAACTGTTACATCAAACCCCCCCCTGAATACTTGTCTGTGAGCATTTACAGTGAATCCTTCATCGAAACTGCTTGTCAACACCTTCTGCTCCTCGTTGGGATCGACATTCTTACTTATCGAAGATACTACGATACACCCCCTATACTTGTGGGTCATCAAAGGGGAGCCGCGCGCTCCACGACCTGGGGGTTTGCATCGGCTGAGCGAGGATCTACAAAGAAACAGTTTATAAGGAAATGGGAGAACAAAATACCTTAAGGATAGTGACCTCGTCGTCAGAACCGGAAACATTTGCCGAACGAGGAGTGGGGAGGTTACCGGGGCGCGAGGTGTGAGTCCGGCCCATCTTGGAGCTCCTGGAGACGTATGGGTCCGGGTCCTCTGTGTCTAACCGGTTCTTCTGGCAAGGTTCTCGTACCTCAGCAGCGATACGAGGAAAGCGCTCGCGGGCCTGAAAGAACAGAAGAAAGCGAGTTAGCTACACGTCAAATGTTTGCCGGAAACATCAACCCGGTTCCCCAAGCCCTTACTGCGTCGGAAGGAGGATTTTTGAAGCTCAGGGGGCGAAGGCCCCAGGACCAATCTTCCGGCATATCGGTTTGGCAAATCTGCTTGGCCTTGCGAACCACATCAGACTTGCTCAGTCCAAAGCTGGTGATCCTAGTTGGATCCCGGCGGCCGCTAATTTGGCCCATCTTGTGAATCCGGCGTTGCAGAGGAAGAACCCGGCGCGAAATGAACGCACGGATAATATCATCAGAGCAGATGTCGGTATCTCGGTTAAGTTGCTCCATAAACCGGATGATCTGGTTGGTCTCGATATGGGTGTTCCCCGTATCGTGCCTCCAGTTGGCCCGTGAAGGCAGTCCGGGAACATAAGCCGGCAGATTGATAAAATCGGCGGTGCTGGTGTTCTTGATGTAGAAGAAGGTTTCTTTCCATGCCCGGCATGACTCCAAACCGGAGAACTTGTAGAAGGGACTCCCCTGGCGTGCGGTAATAATACAAGCACTGCACTGAACCGGAGGCTTGGGCTTGGGGATGTTCTTGCCTTGGATCGAGTTGATCCGAAGGGTGAAGAAATGAGAAAAAGCTTCGATAGTGGGCAGGAGGCCAACATATGCCTCGATGAAGGAAACGTAGCAAGAGAGGTAGAAGATGGCGTTGCCAGGGAGGTGATGAGGTTGGAGCTCGAAAAAATCTAAGAACCGGCGGAAAAAATTCGATGCCGGTAGGCCGAAGCCACGCTCAAAATGAGCGGCAAAGACCACTATTTCTCCCTCCAGCGGCACCACCTCCAGCTCGTCGCCTGGGATCCGGCAAGCCACCTCTGCCGGTATCCTACGGGAGCGGTACAGCCAGCCAATCTCCGGCTGCTTCACGTCGGAGCCTTTCCAGGCTCCGCGGGTGTATGCTGCCAGGTTTACGCCGGGACCTTGGCGGGAGCTGCTGGCCTCCTGACCCCTTACGGTATCAGCTTCCGGAGCAGAGGAGGTGGTATGTATCTGGGCGAGGTCCGCCTCGAGCCCGTCAGAAGCTTGGTCAACCGGAGTTTCCTCTCCGGAAGAATCGGCGGAACTCTCGGTATGGTGGCTACTAGCAAGGGACTCCGATTCGTACTCCCCGGAAGACATACTTGCCCAAAAGTTCAAAGATCTAGCTACAAACTGTTTTCCCCGGATCTAGCCTCCCGCGAAGATCTACGAGTAAGAGAAAAACAAGAAAAAAGAGGAAGTAAATACCCTAATGGCCCAAGAGCAATGCAGTAAAAGGGGAGAGAGGTGCTTAGTTCGTGAAACTGACCTGAGGGCAGCGGAGGACGACGAAGGCGACGGCCCGCCGGAGCTCAGCAGGCTAGCGGCTAAGTGCGGCGGCGGATAAGAAGGAGAAGAAGAGATTGCCGTACGAAGCTCTGAGCGAAGGAGGCAAAGAGGTTGCGGTGGAGATCTGCGAAGTTTCTTCAGAGGCTCGTCGGGGACCGAAGCTTCGGCGGCGAGCGACAGCGAAGAGGAGCGCGAAGGACAGGGGCTCTAAGTGCTCAGGAAAGTTGGAATGCGAAGAAGAAGACGATGGGGAACTGCCGCGCCCTTAAATAGAGGAGGAGGTCGTGGGCCGGTAACCGCTGGGCTCGCGCCGCTTCGCCTCGTGGGCTGCCACGTGGCACGGCGCTACACGCGTAAAAGTAAGATGCCACAGGGGGCCACACGGATCCGGAACGGCGGCGAGGATCCGGTGTGGCACATTAAATGCAAGCGCAGAAGTCGAAGAGAAGTGACCCCTGACACTGGCGCGTCAGAAACAGTGTGCATGTCTCTGACAGGCACTCTACCCGAGATATTCTCGACTTCGCCGAGGAGAGTTAATGACAAAGCTACCGGAAAATATCGGTATGATGAGATGGGTTCGGCAGAGACGCCGGAAGGTTTTGAACTGGCTTCCGGAAGATTTAAACCGGTACGTTAAGAAGTGGGAACCTGGCATGGTCCGTCGGATAGGATCCGCCGGACTATACCAGCTTCGGGGACTAATGTTGGGGGGATGACCCCCGGTATGCCAAAGGCATGCCGAACTTGCCTGGCTTAGGCTGGTTGAGGTACCGGTTTAAACGTTATTCCGGATAAGGAAGTTGAGTTCATGCTAAAGAGAAACTATACCGGTATCCGAGGAGGGGTATACCGGAATAGGTTAAAAAGATACCGGAGTACCGGCATAGGCTACACTGTAGCGCGTCGGCAAGCTAGTCAAAGATTCTCTCAAGAGCTAGAGGACAAAGATGAGCGAAGAACTTCAGCTTTAATCGAAGCTCTGAGGCCAAAGCAGAGGATGATGTAAAAGGTACCGGAGGATGTCAGCGTTCTTGATTAAAGACATACCGGCATCACCGTCTGCCAAAGAGGCTTTGTAAAGTAGTTTGTCTAGTCAAAGATGCTATTAGGGTTTCTTCCCTTGTAAGCCACCCTCTCCCCTATATAAGGAGAGGGAGCACACCCTTGCGCGGGGATCGATCCAACCAACTGATAGCCTGTAACTTAAAACTGGCCATGCAATAGAGAGATAGAGCTTGTACTGTTCTTCTTCAACCTCTGGCCAAGGCCAAGTTCATCAACAGAGATACCGGTAATCCATCCGGATATCATCCCTCTTGTTACCAAAACCCTCCCCCGAATCCTCTAGCGCACATTCGGCCCCAACTTAAGCCATCCCATGGTATCTGTCTGTTCACCACGACGACAATGAGGAAATTGCCAATGTATATATCGATCTCATGTACTCTATATATTGTTTAGATAGTATTCCAAACAAGCATTAACATGCATAATACGAAATCTGTATCATTAGGTAGATATGAGATATTTTTTCATATGATCTCTACAAAATATCATATTTCTTGATAGATTCTTCTACAAGTTTGATCAAACTTTAATTGCCTTGACTTTCTAAAAATAATATAAGCTTTAAGCTTTGGAATGGAGGTGGTATATTTTTACATATAACTGGTCAAACGAGTCAAAGTCTGACTTTCACCAAATGTTATATGTGGAGTAATATATGAAATAGAGGGAGTACTTCGTAATATATGAAACATATGTCATATCATCGATTTTCTGTACTCAATAGCATCAACTACAAGGAGTAATCAAAACCGGGAAAGTTTCCGCTATGAACTAGACAAGTATCAAAAACACAGTTTCTATTATAGATGTTATTTCTGTTGCTTAGTTTTAATTTTGCTAAAATGGGTTCCGCTGAAAATACCAAGTTGTGTGACTTTACTAGCACCAACAACAATGATTTTATTTGTACACCTATTGCTCCACCTGCTCCTGAAGCAGTTTTCTATGAAATTAAACCTGCTTTATTAAATCTTGTTATGAAAGAGCAATTTTCTGATGTTAATACGGAAGATGCCGCTTCTCATCTTAATAATTTTGTTGAACTTTGTGAGATGCAAAAATATAAGGATATAGATGGTGACATTATAAAACTGAAATTGTTTCGTTTCTCTTTGGGAGGTAGAGCTAAAGATTGGTTGCTATCTTTGCCTAGAAATAGTATTGATTCTTGGGTTAAATGCAAAGATGCTTTTATTGGAAAATATTATCCTCCTGCTAAGATTATATCTCTGAGAAGCGACATAATGAAATTTAGACAATTTGATAATGAACATGCTGCTCAAGCTTGGGAAAGAATGAAATCTTTGGTAAAGAATTGTCCCACTCATGGACTGACTACTTGCATGATCATCCAAACCTTTTATGCAAGGCTATTTTTTTCTTCAAGAAATCTCTTGGATTCAGCTGCTGGGGTACCTTTATGTCCATTACTTTGGGGGCTGCAAAGAAATTACTTGATGATGATGATAAATTATTCTGAATGGCACACCGAGAGATCTCCACAAGGTAAGGAGGTAAATTATGTCGAAGAATATATCCTCCTCTTTGAGTGATAAGATTGATACTATTATGTCTATGCTTGTTAATGGTAAAGCTAATGTTGATCCAAATAATATCCCTTTAGATTCTTTGTTTCTCAAGAGGATCATGTTGATGTGAACTTCATTAAAAATAATAATTTCAATAACAATGCTTATAGGAATAATTTTGTAGCAACAATTATATGACATATCCTCCTAATAGTGGTAATGGGTTATTATGGTAGATCTATGCCTAGTGAGGAAAAGATTTTAGAAGTTGAAAAGGCCACTAAGAACTTTATGCAAATGCAATATGAGCAAAATAAAGTGTTTGCTAAAACCATGGAAGAACAATCTGGTATGTTGAAAAATAGTAGTCATCAACTTGAGAATTTAAATAGGGAAATTTCTGGTTTGCAAGTCAAGATTTCAAATGCTGAAACTAGTATTCCTCTTTGTCAGAAGCACAAACTTCATTGATTAACAAAATGGTTGCTAAACCTATAACTATGGATGAAAATCCCTTTGCTACTGCAAATGCCATTCAAGTTAGAATTGATGAAAATGTTAGGATGTTGGCGGAATTGCATGCTAGGTGGGAAGAGAAGATGAAATTGCTAGAAACAATAATTTTACTAAAGTTTATACCATCACCACCACTAGTAATAATGAAGTTTCAAATGCTAGCCACTATTGATTATAAAGTAAATGATGTAGGAAAAATATCCGCTACTTCTACAAAATTTCCTAAAACCACTGTGCTCCTGATAAGTGTGCTGAAATTTTTCGGAGTATGGGAGACAAGATTCCTTTTACCTTTGATAAAAATGAGTTTGATTTTGATGATTGCAATATCTATGAAGTAATTAAGTTCTTACAAAATCTTGCTAGAAGTCCGAATGCTAGTGCTATAAATATGGCTTTTACAAAGCACATTACAAATGCTCTTATGCAAATGAGAGAGGAGAAATTAAAACACGAAGCCTCTATTCCCAAAAAGTTAGAAGATGGCTAGGAGCCCATCATTAAGATGAAAATAGATGGTTTTGATTGCAATGCTTGATGTGATCTTGGTGCAAGTATTTTTGTTATGCCTAGAAAAATCTATGATATGCTTGAATTGCCACCGTTGGAAAAATGTTATTTGGATGTTAGTCTTGTTGATATTGATGTAAAGAAACCTTTGGGGAAAGTTGATAATGTGCTTATTATGGTTAAAAATAACCTAGTCCCCATTGATTTTGTTGTTTTGGATATTGAATGCAATGCTTCTTGTCCGATTATATTGGGAAGACCGTTTCTTAGAACTGTCGGCGCTACTATTGATATGAGAGATGGGATTATTAAATATCAATTCCCACTCAAGAAAGGTATGAAACACTTCCCTAGAAATATAAATAAGTCATCATATGACTCCATTATTAGATTTTTTTTGATGTTGATCCTTCTTCATTTGATAATACTTGATGCTCGCATTTTTACTGCTCCTAGCTAAAAGGCTTTAAAGAAAAGCGCTTATGGGAGACAACCCATGTTTTATTTACAGTAATTTTTATTTTTGTTGAGTCTTGGAAGTTATTACTACTGTAATGACCTCTCCTTATAATTTTTATTTTTCATGTTTGTGCCAAGAATAGCCTCTAAATGGAAGAAAGTAATGTTTGGGGAAGTTGTTGTCCGGAAAATAGATTATGTGTTGTTTCCATAAAAATTCTTAAACATTTCAAGAGCAGAACTTTGAGCTGTAATTTTTTGATGCATATGCCCCAGGTTATTATATAACTTTTTTTAGTTTACCACTTTTCAAGATAAGCAATAGAGAATTTTCGTAAATTTCGATCTTCACCTGCTGTTCTGTTTTGACAGATTTCTACACTATTTGCATTTGCCTCTTAAATCTCTTTCTTTTTTAGTTCTTTTGATCAGAGAACTAATTGAAAGGTTGCTACAGTAGCTTATGCTTTAATAGATATTTGATATATGTTAGTACTGAACACATGTGGATTTGTTTATTTTGATTGTACTAATGGTGCTAATGAAGAATTGTGCGAAGTTTTTGTATGAAGGAAGTTTTCAAGTGTAGGGAGAGAAAAATGATGTGATGGGATGAAGAATGGACAAAAGCTCAAGCTTGGGGATGCCCCTGCACCCCAAGATATATTCAAGAGTTATAAACGTCAAAGCTTGGGGATGCCCTAGACATCCCCTCTTCATCAACAAAGCAACAGGTCATCTCTCTATACGCTATATTTTTATTGCTTCATACGCACTGTGTTGTTTTTGGAGCATCTTTATTTTTGTTTTTAGTTTTGTTTAGTTTTGTTCGCTCTAGCATATGTTGGATCTCGGCGCATTTTTTTGGAGAAAGACCCGCTCCTTTTTAATTGCATAGAACGCTCTAGTTTTCGCTGTTATTGTTCTGCGAGTGTTCTAGTTTTCTGGTACTGCGTTTAGCTCTTGTTCTTTCACTTGAATTTTTTTCAGAGCATATTAGTATTCTTTATTTATGTATGATTAGATCTATGGTCCATAATGTATTTCATCTCTGATAGTTATTTCAAATAAGTTGATTGGTGTTGGATACGAGTAAAATATTTCATGACTATAGTGATGCAAATGGAAGCTTGTCTAGATTGTGGCATAGACTTTGGCATGTCATGTTGGATGTTATTCTTGTCATATGTTTGGTATTTATTGTTTTAGAATGACTTGTTTCAAATGGCTGACAGTGCATAATGTGTCATTTAAAGAATCATGTGTTGTTTCTATCATAAAAGCATAGTATTGTGGTATTCTCCTTTGATGCTTTATTGGGTTGACTTGGCGCATGCTTATAGCATGTTATGACTATAACCAGTCAACTAAAGCATCTATGATTATTTAGTTTTTATTTGTAATATCACTTTATGCTTTGATTGATAATGTTTTGTCACTATGCATGATTATGGCCATTATTGCTCTCTTAGTTGGTCGCTTCCAGTCTTTTGCTAGCCTTCACCTGTACTGAGTATGAGCTCTACTCGTGCATCCAACCACCAAAAACTAAAGTTGCCAATTGTGTCCACCATATCTACCTATATGTGGTATTTCACCGCCACTCCAAAGTAAATTGCTTGTGTGCAACCTTTAAACCTTCAGAAATAATCACTTGTTTTGTGTAAATTATAACTCATGGGAAGGTAGTCTAAAAACTATTATGGCAAGTATTATGTCCTATGCATTTTTAGTTCTTATAAGTTGCTTGTTGTGTGATAACCATGTTGTCATGGGGAACACCATTAATATGCTTTTTGTTGAATATCATGTGAAATACTATGCATGCTCATCTTGTTTGAAGTAAGGGAGATTTACCATGAGTTGCAAAGATTGGAGTATATGCATATTGTTAGAGAGGAACATTCAACTAACACTACAAGAAAATTTCTGATACTCAACGTCCAAAAATCGTCAACTAAGGCCCATTTTTCGTCGCCTATGGGCCTAACCCGACGATTTGGGTTCTGTTGCCCAAAGTGCGTCAGGCAAAGTCCTACGAAGTTTTTTCGGTTCATCGCGTTTGGGCACCCTTCCGCCACGGAAAATCGGACCGTTGTAGAAGTGGTTTCGGGAGGCCGTTGACTGCTGACGTCATGCAAACTGACACGTGGCAGACGTCGTTAACTGTCAGATAACACCGTTAACCGGCTGAAACCCCGTGGTAGATGGTAGGCCCACACAAGGCCTGCCACGCCTTACGCGGGCCAGCCCATTTAGTTTGCGGGCCGGGCCAACTGACTTAGTTTGACCGGTCAACTATATAACTGGGCTGGTTTATTAGGTACGTGGGCCGGGCCTAACCTATAAGGTTGACTGGTCAAAACTTAAATGGGCCAGACCACTAAGCATGTGGGGCCCACTTTCCTATAATCGGCCCGGCCCATTTAGAAAGTGGGGTCCACAATAAAGAAAATGGGCTAGCCCAATAAGTTAGTGGGCCGGCCCACTAAGCATGTGGGTCCCACTTTCCTGTTATAGGGCCGGCCCATTACGTAAGTGGGGTCCACCATGAAGCAAGAGGGCTGGCCCAATAAGTTAGTGGGCCGGCCCATTAAGAATGTGGGTCCCACTTTCCTGTTATAGGGCCGGCCTAGTTAGTAAGTGGGGTCCACCATGAAGCAAGTGGGCTAGCCCAATAAGTTAGTGGGCCGGCCCATTAAGAATGTGGGTCCCACTTTCCTGTTATGGGGCCGGCCCATTTAGTAAGTGGGTCCACCATAGAGCAAGTGGGCTGGCCCAATAAGTTAGTGGGCTGGCCCAATAAGCCTGTGGGTCCCACTTTCCTGTTATCGGGTCGGCCCAGTTAGCAAGTGGGGTCCACCATAAAGCAATTGGGCTGGCCCAATAAGTTGGCGGGCCGGCCCAAAACAAAAGGTGGGGCCCACTGTTCTGTTACCGGGCTGACCCAGTTAGTGAGTGGGGTCCACCTGAAATCAAGTGGGCTGGCCCAATAAGCACGTGGGCCCCACTTTCCTTTTAGCGGGCCGGCCCAGTTAGTAGGTGGGGTCCACTTTAAATGCAATTGGGCTGGCCTAGTAAGCATGTGGGACGGCCCGTTTAGTTGGTGGTTCGACGTGCGTTAAGACTGTTTTTACTTGTTGGGTCGGACCATGCGATTTCGCTTAATTGGGTTGTTGAAGGGATGGGAATTTGTGATTTAGATTGCGCAGCACATAGAAAGATACACAACACATAATTTCAGTTGGATAGCCTCTCTTACCACAAGCACCATAGAAAGAATACGCAAAAGAAACATAGAAACTAACTAAATATTACATCAGCTGCAAGGCTTGAAAAAATATTACATCAGCTGCAAGGCTTTGAAAAAATATTACAGATTCCAGAGAAATTGAATGGTAATTAAACCTAGCAATACAATGAAGGGTTTCGGCAATCTTTTATGCTGTCTGGGCACAACCTATATCTGAAACAAAGACATTACAAGTTAAGACAACAATAATGGAAAGGCAAAGACACTAGAATGTTGTTTGCCAAAGAATTTGGAACTCACCATTTCCTCGTTATAACAAGATCACTGTAATGCGCATAGATAGTCTACCGGTATGGGGCTAATATAGACTACCAATAAGCAAATAAAGAGTGCATGCCGCATAGCAACAGCCAGAACATTTTAACGTGGACAAATGGCAAATAATAAGCCGTGAGCTTACTTTTGATGTGTATAATCTATACCAACATAAAAAAAATGTGATATTCTAAACATTAAGCAGCTGAGATAGTGCAAGATAAACAAGCAATCGAATTATTTTGTGGCTTATATAACCGAGCATGTTAGAATAAAACAATAGACTTACTACTGTCAAGTCTCATGCAGCTCACCATGTTGATACACTCGTTGAAGATGTCCGATGTTGCCCTTATTTATAAAGGGAGTTTTTTGTTACTCTGCATCAAGACACGATCAGTCATGCACATACGATTTCCAGCATGATAAACAGTATGTATGTACTCCCTTCATCCCAGTTGTATTCATGCATTAAACACCGAAAATAGTGAGCGATGGGCTACATAATTACACTATATATGTGGCTGGAACCTCTCAAGAATGTGTGTTCATGCATATATACACACACGCAGGCCTATAGCAATACGAAAGGTACACATACTTGAACCAGAGAAGCAGTTACTGGCCTGGCTTATGACAAACAAGATATATACAATAGTTGTATCATTTGAAGTGCAGCAAAAGCACACCAACATGTTCAGTTACTTCCAAATTGACATGAACTACTAAATAATAGAAGGCACTTACTTTTGTAACAGAGAATGAACCAGATAGTAGTTATAATGTCAACAACTATAGAGCAGGTAATGCAAACCAACATGCTCAATTCCTTAAATTGGCCATGAACTAAATAATAGCAGCATTTTACTGTCATGGCTAGGTATAAACCGTAAAGGAATTATAATCTGAACTTTGTTGTGCAGGGAACGCTAATCAATGCGTTCAGGGACTTAAAATACGTAATAGGCAGCACATAGAGGGTAGTGAATGAACTGATAGAAGGCAATTAATTTAATAGTTCACGACGAACCAGGTACAAATAATAATGGTATTAATTACTTGTACCGGGAATGCAGAGTAAGATGTTCGGTGACTTCAATTTGGCACGAACTACGTAATAGGAGGTCGTTATTTTGTAACAAGCAATGAGACAAATAAAAGTTAAGATGGCAAAAGCTATAGAGCAGGGGAATGTGAACCAACATGTGCAATTACTTAAAATTGGCCATGAACTAAATAATTGGAGGATGTTACTGTAATAAATAGGAATGAACCAGATAGGAATTATAACAGCACCATTCCTGAAGTTGTATTGAAGGGAATGAAAATCAATATGTTTCAGGACATAAATTTGTTATGAGCAACACGCAGAGGATAGTTAATGCTGGAGCTAAGGATGGACCAGATACATAATATAGTGGGATCACCTATGAACTTGTAGAAGAGCTGAAGAGGGAATGCAGACCAATATGTTCAGCATTCCATGTGTGAGTGCCATGCAAAGTAAGAGAAGCGAGTTAATGTTGCAGTTTTTTAAGAACCCAATGGCACACAAACTTATTATCGAAGTAGCTAGTGTGACAAGTTTAAATAAATTTGTACTGCAGGATAGCAGAGCGATAGCATGCAGGAACTAATAGTAGTCAGTTACTTTGTTAGCTTACGATGAAGTAGATAAAAATAACAATGGCATCACCTGTAGTACAGGGAATGCAAACCAACATGTTCAGGGAGTACGAAATTGGCATGAATAGAATAGTAGCAGGCTATAATTTTTGTAACAACGACTGAGCAAGATAGAAGTTATGATGGCTACATCTATGGAGCAGGGAATGCAAACCAAGATGTTCAATCGCTTGAAGTTAGCAATGAACTAGAAAATAGCAGGGTGTTACTGTCATAGATAGGAATGAACTTAAAGATCTTCAAACAAACAGGCATCTATACCCAGAACATGGCGCTAAAACAAGTGACTTACATTAGGAGAAGGACTTTGTGGGAGTCGATCTTCCTGGGGTTGATAGATCCGGTGATGAAGTACACTGCATGTTCTACTTGGGGTTGGAAAGACGGCCATTACACTTCATGGTTACTCATCTCATTTGCAAAAACGTAACATGTGGGCAGCAATAGAAAAGCGATAGTAGAAAAGTTTGGCAAGGTGTGGATCATGCACGGTGCTGGTGAAGCAGATCCGGTTCATGCACAGCGGTGTCGGTGAGCAAGATCCGATGTGGTGGACGACGGATCCGGCGAAGCGGCTCCGGTGGGGTGGACGATACCGCAGCTGAAGCGACTGCGGTGGACTGCTGGATGAGTATATGGTTTCGAGGTTCGGCGGGGATGATCCGGTCTGGTTGATGACGACATCGATGAAGAGGCTCCGGTAGACAGACGGATGAGGAGGATCGCGCGGCCTCGGGTAGGCCAGGGGAGTCCGGCGGGGATGTTCCGGTGCGGTGGTCGTGGTGGTGGGAGAGAGGGACTTGGGAAGTTCCGGTGGGTGGTCTGAGGGAAATGAATTTTTTTTGGGATGGTTTCCGGGCTAGGGAGGTGGTGATCGAAAAATGACGGGCAGACCCCCCACCAACCGACTTTGCGGTCATCTCCACAGGGGCGGAATGGGAATTTGGAAGCATGTGAAATATTTGTATTTTGTGGGCGGGAAGTTTTGCCGCTATTAGATTTTGAATTCGGCTACGGTCCAAGTATAATGATAAAAAAATTGTGACACCGTACTAGTACCTCTGTTCAAGGCCGAGTAGAAAATCAAACAATCATCACGTTGAATATCGGTTACTACCATGATCATCATCTATCTCTGAAATTGGTGCATCCGCTAGATCTTGCAAAGTATAATGATAAAAAATTGTGAGACCGTACTTGTATTTTTGTTCAAGGCCGAGTGCAACATCAAAACATCATCACGTTGAAAATTTGTTACCATGATCATGATCTATCTCTGAAATTGGCGCATCCACTAAATATTGCAAAGGATAATGATAAAACATTGCGAGACCGTACTAGTACTTTTGTTCAAGTCCAGTGCAACATCAAATCATCATCACGTTGAAAATTTGATACCATGATCATGATCTATTTCTGAATTTGGCGCATCCGCTAAATCTTGCAAAGTATAATGATAAAGAAATTGTGAGACTGTAGTAGTACTTCTGTTCAACGTAAGTGCTACATCAAATCATCATCACGTTGAAAATTTGTTACCATGATCATGATCTACCTCTGATAATGGGCGCATCCGCTAAATCTTGCAAAGTCTAATGAATCAAAATTGTGAGACCGTACTAGTACTTATGTTCAAGGTCGAGTGCAACATCAAATCATCATCACGTTGAAAATTTGTGTTACCATGATCATGATCTATCTCTGAATTTGGCGCATCCGCTAAATCTCGCAAAGTATAATGATAAGAAAATTGTGAGACCGTACTAGTACTTCTGTTCAAGGCCGAGTGCAGGATCAAATCATCATCACGTTGAAAATTTGTTACAATGATCATCTCTGAAAATTGGCACATCCGCTAAATCTTGCACATGGCGCATCTCGGTGCGGAGCAAAGGGCCGATGCTATCAAGGTTGAGGCGCCGGTAGCTTCATCGGCCTCTCCTCTTTCGATAGATCTTCTACATGGCGCGGCGCACCGCTCGATGAGAAGCAGTCACATGTGAGACCGAGGTGGAGACGTCGCCGACATCCTCCAGGTGCGGCCGCCCTTCTGCGAGCCAGCGTCGACTCAAGGTATGAATCCATGCGTTGTCGCGCCCCTTCTACCGATGAAGGGGGTGCCTTAGTGTAACGCCCCACTTTTGCAACCTTGTTTATTTGTCCTTAATGCAAAAATTAGGGGGAACAAAAACTTTTTCTTTAGACTAATTAAGATGAATTTCCTTGATATGTTGATTATGATGAATTGCCTTGATCTGTTGGTAGATGAATTTTCTTGATTTGCTTGTTGAGTTTTGTCTTGAGCTACCTCAAAGAACAACACTCCTAGTGGCAAAATGAACAACTCACCTAATAAAACACATGTGTGACTTAGGAAATGTTGTTTTCCTTCTTACTACATCAAACCTCTCTCCTGATGACAACATGAGTGTGCCATCTTGATTTTTCTCTTTGTGGTACAAGATAGCTCAATCATCCTTAATTCAAAACTTGGTACCATCTACCCCTTGCTACATCCCTCTCTTATACCCACTCATCCTTGTTGGTTTTGAGGCCATGTCGACCATCTGTGTTGACAGGCTTAAAATGTCCAGACTTTGGCAATTGATCTCTAAGCACCCACAACTGTTATTGTTGACTTCAATGCATGGATCTCATCTATGCAACATCCTCTTCAACCTCCACGTCTTGCATGTCTCAGTCAATCATTGCAACTCATATACTCAACTTGATCTGGTATCCTATCCCATGTTCCAGCACCAGATCACTTCTTCCTCTTTTACCTCTTGTTTTTGTTTTCATTCAAGTTTATCTTCACAAAACCAAGAGTGGAATGATGGGTACATTTTGTAGCTACTATCTACCCTTGAGAACATCTCCCCCTAAATTAGTTCTCTTTCTCAAACCCCTATTGTTTTTCCTTCTCAAGTTTTGATCACAAAACTACTTCTAGTTTTATTAAATCTTTTCAAGATATTTCTACAAAGAAAACAAGAACTGAAATGGGTTTTGTTTCTCATCCCATTTCTACCAAGTACTGGTTTCTAAAACTTTTCTTTCTATTTTGCTTTCCTTTTCACAAAAAGGCTTGATATGGTATCTATACCATTTCTTGTTTATTTTAAGTTTGAGAAAAACTCTACTTTACTTGAGATAGTAAGTAGAATATTTTTGAACCCCTAAGTTCCAACTAGTTTTTCTCAACATTTTCAAGTTCCATTCCACTTGAGTTCATTCCCAATTGTCCCTAGAGAATTGAGGTGTTTCAAATACTTTTCAAATGAGTCCTTTTTCAAATGGCAAAACTTGCACATCTTATGCACATCTCTGATCCACCACATTGTATCCCCTCCATCCTCCAATTCTTTACCAAATGGATGATCATTTGATACTTTCAAATCACTCCCAATTGACCTCTTATTTGTAGAGCAACTTATATTTCATTATGCCTATCTCACTCCTCTATTATTTTCCATCATCACCTTGACCTCATGAATTGATGATGTATGTCAATATATTCATCCTTGTGAGTATATGGTTATTTCACTCACCATCTCTCTTAGTCTTGCTCTGCGATTGTCTAGACCACCATCACCACCACCATCTCTTGGACAAATTGATAATTTGATCAAATTGCTTTATTCTTCAACATTGGCACCAATGTTTATTATCATCTCTCTTCCTAATTTGAAGGCATCATCAAGCCACTCCCAGCTAACCATCCCAACCCTCAACCTTGGTCGACTTACATAAAGTGGCATTTGCATCTTGCATGATCACTTGTGTTTGTCAAGAAGAAATAGCCGGCCATGCCAAACTCTTGGCATGCATGAGCTGAAATTTCTTCATCCCCACTTTCTTCTCTTACAAGCCTTGCCCTCCCACCTAACCAAACAATTAAATGGGCAGCCACCTCCCTTGGCCAATGAAAAAAGGAGGCAGCCACCATCCTCCCTCTTTATAAGGAGCTTGGCCGGCCACCTCCACTCCCCTTTGCTCATTTCTTTCACACTCCACTCCCTCACACTCTTCTCCCACCTCTCCCCACGAGCTGCTGCTCCCCCTTAGCTCCATGGCCGGCCATGGCCATGGAAGGCACTCCAAGATGAAGCTCCCTCCTCCCTCAAGCTTCCCCTCACCATGAGAGCCTCCCTCTCCATCTTCTCCCCAACTCTAGATGGTTTAATCTCCTCTTCTTCTTCCTCCATTGCTAAGATTGGATCTTGATGCAGGTGCATATTGGTCCAAGCATGGAGAAGGTTGAGCAATCCTCAGATCTGAAGTTCTTGAGCAAAGTTCGTCCAAAATCTTGCTGTAATTTCTGTAATTTTGCTGTTTCAGATTCTGGTACGATCTTGTAAAATCCGCCAAATCTCGTGTGCAGATCCAAATCGAGTGGTTCAAAGTTCTGCAGATAGGTACTGAAAAGATCTACAACTTGGCGTTGGTCTCATCCTCAAATTCGTTACGGATTTTGTATGGTAAATAAAGTTCTGCAAACATGCAGAATCACTGTTTGTTAGATTTCTCCCGTTTTACCAAACCTTTTTGAGCAAACTAAACTGTGGGTGAAAGCCCTCTCCAATACCTTCATTTTGGCGGTGGTTTCACTTCGATTGACTTCCTAAAACTGAAATGGCTCACAGATCAAGATCTGGTCAGATCTGACTTTGTCGAATTAAACCAGGAGCTTGGAGACGAATTTTTGAATGAAACCAACTGGGTAAGAACCACCTATTCAATACCTTTCAGATGCAGCAGACCTCATATTTTTGTGATTTGTGTATGATTTTTGGTGAATTAAACTTGTCTGTTGTGTAAATCCAGAGAGAAAGCAAATGGTACAGACATGCAGTAAACTTGTAAATCCATTTGTGAGAGTTTCAGAAATAATTTGAACCCAAATCCAATTGTGTGTGAATCTCTGTTTAAATATCTTTCAAATGCCAGTGGCCTCATATTTTTAGGATTTTTCTACGATTTATGGCTTATAGATCTTGTTTTCTATACAGTCAGATTCAAGGAAATTCCTAAAATTGTAGGTTTAATATTTTTGGGTGATTCCAATTGGGTTAGTCTTGTATTAGTACTGGATATCTAGGAAAAATATTATTAGTCTCTGTTCGTGCATATTTGTTACTGTTAGTAAGGTATATGTGTGACATGCATTGTTGGACCAAAACTTGTTGGTTTATTTAAAACCCTTGACCAACTCTTTTTATTGGAAATGGGCAACCTTTGTTTTTTTTTAAAAAAAACAAAACCTTTGCAACTTAAACAAGTTCTATTGTTTTGCTTGAGTTTTCAAATGGTGTGGTATCTTGCTTGCTTCCTATTCTTGTGTAGTGTTAAGTGAGCAAATTAAATTAGGAAAACTGATTTCTACTTTTCCAAAAATGTTTGAAAGTTTAATATGAATGTGTTTGTTTCCAAACTAATGCTCTTGTCCTCTTCATTATGTTATCTACCAGGGGATAATTGGTTTATACCATGGTGATAGCCGAGAAAGACAATTGCTAAGTTGTGATACTCTCATACCTTTACTAGGTAAATAGATTGGGTTCTCTTTTAGTTGCTTTGTAGTATCTATAAGTCCTTAGTATGTTATACCTTGGCTGCATGGTTAGTTGTTGATTGTTGAATTATGTTTTGTGATTGATTGTGTTACTTTTATATTTTCCGGCGATAGATGCGCACAATTCCGGAGAAGAAGAAGTGGAATCGGACGAGGATTCTATTTATGTTGTTGGGATTCTTATATTGATGGAGTTGAAGAAGTACAGGGACAAATAAGCCAAGGCAAGCCATCTTTTGATCTCTGACTTGGTGTCTAGTTGGATGTCATTTGTTGATGTCCAAAGCACCTTAATTCTATGTGTGTTATTTCTCTCTATTTACGTCATCTATGTGTGATTACAAGTGGGGTACTCCCTAGTGGTGATACTCCACTATTGTCTTTGTGATTATGGAATGCATGGTATCATGGCCGTGCTATTCCTCTTGGTTATCTTGTATGCTCGACTTGAGCATGTTCCATCTCAAGATAATGACTTACACCACACCCACCACTTTTGTAGTTTAGAGGTATCAATGTCATGATCTTGGTGTATTCTCAAAATGAGAGAGGTATGCCTTTGTACCGTGTTGGAGAGTATGTTGGATAGTGATACTCCACTATCTAAATTGTTTAGTTGGCGCCACAAATCTGAGAGTATATTCCTCCTTGTGTTGTCATAATACATGCTTACCTTAAGCAAGTATGATCCACCCATTACTCCTTTTATACCTTCTATGGGCGTAATGACCTTCATCTCGGCCATGGTGATGTTTTAGTTCCATTCATGAAACTATAGGTTGGGAACCCCTCAAGGCTTACCTTGTTGTAAATATTTATGAAAACCTTGGGTGAGTTAACCCGAGTGTATGGTTTATGAAAGCAAAGGATCTTGATAAAGATGTTCGGGAAGGTGGTGTATGGAGGTTGGTTGAACAACCGTGGTGTTGTGGGAAAAAGGAAAGGTTTATAAAAAGGAGCACTGCGTATAAGTGTTCGCCGTCCCAACTTTTATCGCGCAACCACTCTACCCTGGTGTGGGACGGGGCTTAGCCCGTAGTTTGTTGAAGCTGGCAGGAGCACCCTTCACAACTTTCTAGGGAGGGTCACGACGACCTCCGACGCCGGGTTGCGCTCTGGAGGAGGCAATACACTGTCTTAACTGATAGCCGGACGATTACTGAGGGTCTTCTGTCATGGCGCCGGAGATACGCTCAAAAGGAGGTATGCTGCCGGGGTGCCGGGAAGGGGTAAGCCCGCGGGGAAGGACTCGTGCCAGTGGAGATGGGCGAAAGGTTATGTCCGGGTATCCGTCGTGGCATATGTTGTTATGCGGGGATGATGCCCACACGATAGGTATCCGGATAGTTGTGGGGAAAGTGTGCAAACTCTGTAGAGTCAAATCTATTCGAATAGCCGCGTCCGCGGTCATGGACAAGTTGAGATAGCCATACTTAACCGGGGCTTGCGTTTTGTTTTTGAACAAATGATTTGCAAAGGAAGTGTTGTGTTTATGTGTACCAGAAGGGTACGGAAAAAGGGCGTGTGTTGACCATATGGAGATGGTTGTGGAAAAATGAAGGCTAAGTGGGGAACTCTTTCCTAAGTGTTTCATGTAGAGGAACTCTTCTTTAACAAAGATATAGAGATGTCATAGGACTTCACTAGTATCCCCATCACCTGAGATGGCGGTATGCTAACTCTTCTTCAATAAAGATATAGATATGTCATAGCTATCTTTTGAAGTATCTTCCTCAATAAAGATATAGAGATGTCATAGTACCACTCTAGTGTCTCCATCAATTGCGATGTCGGGATGCTATATCCACAAGAGAAACTATCTCTCTTTCACATGCTATATCCACAAGAGAAACTATTTCTCTTTCACATGCTATATCCACAAGAGAAACTATTTCTCTTTCACATGCTATATCCACAAGAGAAACCTTTTCTCCTTCACATGCTATTTCCACAAGAGAAATTAGTTCTTCCCTCTTGTCATCTTAGATTAGCACTTGTTATCTTGCACTCTTGCAAAGTACCTTTCTTGATGGTTTGCGAGTACAATTCCAAATGTACTCACGGCTTTGTCCCTGGCTATTTACTTGGCCAGACTTGGAGGAACACGACGGATGAAGAAGGAGTTGGCGATGTCTATGCGAGCTAGGAACGTCTTCCCAGTCAGTTGCCTGTAGGGTTAAGGCAGATGACTTGGGCTCTGCGCTGCTGAAGTGATGATGCTACTCTGATGTTTAGTTAAGCCCTTCGCGGCTACTATGTAAGTTTTGGTCATGTGACCTCATTGTAATTTTCTTATTCCGTTTTGTAAAGGATGATGTATTTTGATATCAGTTCGGTTATGTGTTCACGGCGCACTGATCATGGGATCGTGAACTGTATACATAACAGGGTATTTCGGACCGTTAGTCCGGGCTCCCCACAGAGCTGGTATCAGAGCTATCCTGACTGTAGGAGACCTTAGTTAGCATGGACGTTAGTTAGGAAACAGTTACTTGGGAAAAACTATTTATGAAACAAATTGTTTCTTTAGTAGGAAGCATAGCTTCTACTCCTCTTATTTATTCAAAGCTTCTAAATTCTTATCTCTCCGCTTTATAAAAAGGTTTGAAAATTCTTACTCTATTGTCTCATCCACTTCAAACCTACATGTTGGACGATGTCCCCGACTCAGACCGGAGACTCGAAGTCGAAGATGGATCAACCTTTTATGAAGTCTCACGTATTTCCAACAACAACTATTGAAGGTTGGATGCCGACTTAGTCGTGCTCATATAGGGATGATAACATCTTTTGTTTGGTTATCACCAAAGTCTGTCAGGGAGCTGACCTTGTTCCTCCGTGGACTTGCACTTTTTGCAGTCGTCAGGGATCAAGTCCTCAGTCTCTTGACTAGTAATTTTTAGGCCAGCCACGAGAAGATCTCGACTTCTGGAGCACCTCAACAGCTACCTCTACGAAGACCTCATGTTTCCAGGATGTCGAGACAAGAAGGTCTACACAGTTTTCTCCTCCACCTCAACATCAACGACACAACACCCGGCCCCTTCACCACCAAATGCTACAAGGATCCAAGGTGAAGTCGATGCCAGCAAGATGAAGACGTCGACATATGTGACCAGCCCCAAACCTATAGGATGGATAGGAAAAAAAAACTCAATCGCTTCGATTGAGCTACCCCCACGTGTTAGGTATCTCTAGATACTTAGAGTGCCTTGTTTGGTGTGCTGATTGCTTGTAGTTCCCTAGTGTGCTGTCTTGAGTGTTTGTATCTGTTTGTTGTGTGCATGTGTGTCTTGCTAATTAAACGTTCCCGCCCTTTTTAACTGTTTGAAATTTGTAAACCAGAAATTAAAAATGGAAATCTGCCAGTGTACTGTTTTGCTAATAAAAATAGTTTGGTAGCTCCGATTGATGTGATTCCAATTGCACTAGAACCAGTATGAAATTATCTTTCAGATGCCACTAACCTTGTATTTTTAGGATTTTTGTGCTATTTTTAATAAATAAAACTTGATCACTGATTCTGGTTAGTATTTTGAGTCTCAAAAATTGAAAAATAAATATTTTTGAATGATTCCAATTGTGTTGATCTTGTTTTGTTACTGTGCATCTAGGAAAAATACCAATAGCCTCTGTTAGTGGTATTTTGTCTCTGGTTATGGTTGTATGGGTGTCACAGGCAATGATAGGATTAAAGTTTGCCTCGCCGATGTGTTGCTAACTGCTAGTTAGTTGGGTAGATTAACGAAAGACTCTAACTCTAAACACGTTAGCAGTTATTTTTCAACCGTCAGGGAAACTAACTCAGACCCCTATCTACGCCGACTACTTTCAAGGTCCTCTGAAGCATCTCTACTACGCCAACAAAGCAGAAGCCCCTACCTTCAAGAGTGGCTGCACCTCTACCAGAAGACTTACTAACTTGGTCTAACCTTGGTATATAATCGCGCTAACCTCGAGGATATCTTTTTGAAAACCAAACCCCCCTCTAACACGCCGTCTAACAAGCTGAGAGGACAATAGTGTCAAAGACAAGCTACATCACATGGTCCATCTGGTCCTCATCAAGTGAAGCTCCTGAAGATACCTCAGGACTCAAGATTAGGTGTAATCTACCCGCTCACTTCTTAACTGATACAAGTCCGCACCGACCGTCAAGCTGAAGATAGTCTTCGACGACCTCTGTTGCTGCTTCATGTGGATACCAACCAGGACTTTCATCAACTTACTAACTCACCGCGCATCCCCTATGGCTCAGTTAACATCGCAAGTGCCTCTTGAAGTAGTGGTCTGCACGTCGCCCCCGAAGATTCTTCAGCCGAACAAGGAAGACCGATGACTTCTTCAGAAGCCCCAGACAGAACTACAAGGCAGAAGCTCTGAGTTTTTCCGAGAACCCGATGAAAAATCTTAAGGGTGGAAGACTTTGTCTTCCACTAAAAGTTGGAGCTAACCCTAACATTTTAAACCTTTCTAACACACCGTTGGAAACATGGGATGCACCAACCCCTCTTGAAGCCATGGACTACACAACGCCCTCTGAAGATGTTTTCAACTCAAGACAGGAGATCAATGACTTCTCCAAGAAGCGCCCGATAAGACCCGTGGCCGAAGCTTACAGTTTTTAACGCCCCCTCCCCGGTGAACAATTTTAAGGGTGGAAGACTTCGTCTTCCACTAAATTTAGGCTAACTCTAAAAAGTTTTCAACCCTGCTAAGGCACCATTGGAGTGCACTAACTTTTCCGAAGTCATGGACTCCGCTAGGATTGATAAGAAGCTACAAGTCTAACATCTGCAGGGAGTAGTCAACCTCTTCATGAAGCTTGCCATCGGCAGGAATCCATCATGTCTGCTAGAAGATGAAGCAACGACCTTCTCTACAATGGTGCATCTACAGAAGGATGGAGTCTAAATTTCGTTAAACATTACAACCCCTCTAGTTCCACGCTCAGTAATCTGGGGACGAGATTATTTTAAGGGTGGAAGAATCTGTAACGCCCCACTTTTGCAACCTTGTTTATTTGTCCTTAATGCAAAAATTAGGGGGAACAAAAACTTTTTCTTTAGACTAATTAAGATGAATTTCCTTGATCTGTTGATTATGATGAATTACCTTGATCTGTTGGTAGATGAATTTTCTTGATTTGCTTGTTGAGTTTTGTCTTGAGCTACCTCAAAGAACAACACTCCTAGTGGCAAAATGAACAACTCACCTAATAAAACACATGTGTGACTTAGGAAATGTTGTTTTCCTTCTTACTACATCAAACCTCTCTCCTGATGACAACATGAGTGTGCCATCTTGATTTTTCTCTTTGTGGTACAAGATAGCTCAATCATCCTTAATTCAAAACTTGGTACCATCTACCCCTTGCTACATCCCTCTCTTATACCCACTCATCCTTGTTGGTTTTGAGGCCATGTCGACCATCTGTGTTGACAGGCTTAAAATGTCCAGACTTTGGCAATTGATCTCTAAGCACCCACAACTGTTATTGTTGACTTCAATGCATGGATCTCATCTATGCAACATCCTCTTCAACCTCCACGTCTTGCATGTCTCAGTCAATCCTTGCAACTCATATACTCAACTTGATCTGGTATCCTATCCCATGTTCCAGCACCATATCACTTCTTCCTCTTTTACCTCTTGTTTTTGTTTTCATTCAAGTTTATCTTCACAAAACCAAGAGTGGAATGATGGGTACATTTTGTAGCTACTATCTACCCTTGAGAACATCTCCCCCTAAATTAGTTCTCTTTCTCAAACTCCTATTGTTTTTCCTTCTCAAGTTTTGATCACAAAACTACTTCTAGTTTTATTAAATCTTTTCAAGATATTTCTACAAAGAAAACAAGAACTGAAATGGGTTTTGTTTCTCATCCCATTTCTACCAAGTACTGGTTTCTAAAACTTTTCTTTCTATTTTGCTTTCCTTTTCACAAAAAGGCTTGATATGGTATCTATACCATTTCTTGTTTATTTTAAGTTTGAGAAAAACTCTACTTTACTTGAGATAGTAAGTAGAATATTTTTGAACCCTAAGTTCCAACTAGTTTTTCTCAACATTTTCAAGTTCCATTCCACTTGAGTTCATTCCCAATTGTCCCTAGACAATTGAGGTGTTTCAAATACTTTTCAAATGAGTCCTTTTTCAAATGGCAAAACTTGCACATCTTATGCACATCTCTGATCCACCACATTGTATCCCCTCCATCCTCCAATTCTTGATCAAATGGATGATCATTTGATACTTTCAAATCACTCCCAATTGACCTCTTATTTGTAGAGCAACTTATATTTCATTATGCCTATCTCACTCCTCTATTATTTTCCATCATCACCTTGACCTCATGAATTGATGATGTATGTCAATATATTCATCCTTGTGAGTATATGGTTATTTCACTCACCATCTCTCTTAGTCTTGCTCTGCAATTGTCTAGACCACCATCACCACCACCATCTCTTGGACAAATTGATAATTTGATCAAATTGCTTTATTCTTCAACATTGGCACCAATGTTTATTATCATCTCTCTTCCTAATTTGAAGGCATCATCAAGCCACTCCCAGCTAACCATCCCAACCCTCAACCTTGGTCGACTTACATAAAGTGGCATTTGCATCTTGCATGATCACTTGTGTTTGTCAAGAAGAAATAGCCGGCCATGCCAAACTCTTGGCATGCATGAGATGAAATTTCTTCATCCCCACTTTCTTCTCTTACAAGCCTTGCCCTCCCACCTAACCAAACAATTAAATGGGCAGCCACCTCCCTTGGCCAATGAAAAAAGGAGGCAGCCACCATCCTCCCTCTTTATAAGGAGCTTGGCCGGCCACCTCCACTCCCCTTTGCTCATTTCTTTCACACTCCACTCCCTCACACTCTTCTCCCACCTCTCCCCACGAGCTGCTGCTCCTCCTTAGCTCCATGGCCGGCCATGGCCATGGAAGGCACTCCAAGATGAAGCTCCCTCCTCCCTCAAGCTTCCCCTCACCATGAGAGCCTCCCTCTCCATCTTCTCCCCAACCCTAGATGGTTTAATCTCCTCTTCTTCTTCCTCCATTGCTAAGATTGGATCTTGATGCAGGTGCATGTTGGTCCAAGCATGGAGAAGGTTGAGCAATCCTCAGATCTGAAGTTCTTGAGCAAAGTTCGTCCAAAATCTTGCTGTAATTTCTGTAATTTTGCTGTTTCAGATTCTGGTACGATCTTGTAAAATCCGCCAAATCTCGTGTGCAGATCCAAATCGAGTGGTTCAAAGTTCTGCAGATAGGTATTGAAAAGATCTACAACTTGGCGTTGGTCTCATCCTCAAATTCGTTACGGATTTTGCATGGTAAATAAAGTTCTGCAAACATGCAGAATCACTGTTTGTTAGATTTCTCCCGTTTTACCAAACCTTTTTGAGCAAACTAAACTGTGAGTGAAAGCCCTCTCCAATATCTTCATTTTGGCGGTGGTTTCACTTCGATTAACCTCCTAAAACTGAAATGGCTCACAGATCAAGATCTGGTCAGATCTGACTTTGTCGAATTAAACCAGGAGCTTGGAGACGAATTTTTGAATGAAACCAGCTGGGTAAGAACCACCTATTCAATACCTTTCAGATGCAGCAGACCTCATATTTTTGTGATTTGTGTATAATTTTTGGTGAATTAAACTTGTTCTGTGTGTTCTGCAGACATGGCTGTTAGCTTTTAAATCACCAAAAATCCATTTTTGAACCTAATTGAGTGATTCCACTTCTGTAGGATTACTGAATGTTTTCTTAATCATCTCAAACAAGTTTCAAACATTTATCTGTTGTGTAAATCCAGAGAGAAAGCAAATGGTACAGACATGCAGTAAACTTGTAAATCCATTTGTGAGAGTTTCAGAAATAATTTGAACCCAAATCCAATTGTGTGTGAATCTCTGTTTAAATATCTTTCAAATGCCAGTGGCCTCATATTTTTAGGATTTTTCTACGATTTATGGCTTACAGATCTTGTTTTCTATACAGTCAGATTCAAGGAAATTCCTAAAATTGTAGGTTTAAATTTTTTTGGGTGATTCCAATTGGGTTAGTCTTGTATTAGTACTGGATATCTAGGAAAAATATTATTAGTCTCTGTTCGTGCATATTTGTTACTGTTAGTAAGGTATATGTGTGACATGCATTGTTGGACCAAAACTTGTTGGTTTATTTAAAACCCTTGACCAACTCTTTTTATTGGAAATGGGCAACCTTTGTTTTTTTTTTAAAAAAAACAAAACCTTTGCAACTTAAACAAGTTCTATTGTTTTGCTTGAGTTTTCAAATGGTGTGGTATCTTGCTTGCTTCCTATTCTTGTGTAGTGTTAAGTGAGCAAATTAAATTAGGAAAACTGATTTCTACTTTTCCAAAAATGTTTGAAAGTTTAATATGAATGTGTTTGTTTCCAAACTAATGCTCTTGTCCTCTTCATTATGTTATCTACCAGGGGATAATTGGTTTATACCATGGTGATAGCCGAGAAAGACAATTGCTAAGTTGTGATACTCTCATACCTTTACTAGGTAAATAGATTGGGTTCTCTTTTAGTTGCTTTGTAGTATCTATAAGTCCTTAGTATGTTATACCTTGGCTGCATGGTTAGTTGTTGATTGTTGAATTATGTTTTGTGATTGATTGTGTTCCTTTTATATTTTCCGGTGATAGATGCGCACAATTCCGGAGAAGAAGAAGTGGAATCGGACGAGGATTCTATTTATGTTGTTGGGATTCTTATATTGATGGAGTTGAAGAAGTACAGGGACAAATAAGCCAAGGCAAGCCATCTTTTGATCTCTGACTTGGTGTCTAGTTGGATGTCATTTGTTGATGTCCAAAGCACCTTAATTCTATGTGTGTTATTTCTCTCTATTTACGTCATCTATGTGTGATTACAAGTGGGGTACTCCCTAGTGGTGATACTCCACTATTGTCTTTGTGATTATGGAATGCATGGTATCATGGCCGTGCTATTCCTCTTGGTTATCTTGTATGCTCGACTTGAGCATGTTCCATCTCAAGATAATGACTTACACCACACCCACCACTTTTGTAGTTTAGAGGTATCAATGTCATGATCTTGGTGTATTCTCAAAATGAGAGAGGTATGCCTTTGTACCGTGTTGGAGAGTATGTTGGATAGTGATACTCCACTATCTAAATTGTTTAGTTGGCGCCACAAATCTGAGAGTATATTCCTCCTTGTGTTGTCATAATACATGCTTACCTTAAGCAAGTATGATCCACCCATTACTCCTTTTATACCTTCTATGGGCGTGATGACCTTCACCTCGGCCATGGTGATGTTTTAGTTCCATTCATGAAACTATAGGTTGGGAACCCCTCAAGGCTTACCTTGTTGTAAATATTTATGAAAACCTTGGGTGAGTTAACCCGAGTGTATGGTTTATGAAAGCAAAGGATCTTGATAAAGATGTTCGGGAAAGTGGTGTATGGAGGTTGGTTGAACAACCGTGGTGTTGTGGGAAAAAGGAAAGGTTTCTAAAAAGGAGCACTGCGTATAAGTGTTCGCCGTCCCAACTTTTATCGCGCAACCACTCTACCCTGGTGTGGGACGGGGCTTAGCCCGTAGTTTGTTGAAGCTGGCAGGAGCACCCTTCACAACTTTCTAGGGAGGGTCACGACGACCTCCGACGCCGGGTTGCGCTCTGGAGGAGGCAATACACTGTCTTAACTGATAGCCGGACGATTACTGAGGGTCTTCTGTCATGGCGCCGGAGATACGCTCAAAAGGAGGTATGCTGCCGGGGTGCCGGGAAGGGGTAAGCCCGCAGGGAAGGACTCGTGCCAGTGGAGATGGGCGAAAGGTTATGTCCGGGTATCCGTCGTGGCATATGTTGTTATGCGGGGATGATGCCCACACGATAGGTATCCGGATAGTTGTGGGGAAAGTGTGCAAACTCTGCAGAGTCAAATCTATTCGAATAGCCGCGTCCGCGGTCATGGACGATAGCCATACTTAACCGGGGCTTGCGTTTTGTTTTTGAACAAATGATTTGCAAAGGAAGTGTTGTGTTTATGTGTACCAGAAGGGTACGGAAAAAGGGCGTGCGTTGACCATATGGAGATGGTCGTGGAAAAATGAAGGCTAAGTGGGGAACTCTTTCCTAAGTGTTTCATGTAGAGGAACTCTTCTTTAACAAAGATATAGAGATGTCATAGGACTTCACTAGTATCCCCATCACCTGAGATGGCGGTATGCTAAATCTTCTTCAATAAAGATATAGATATGTCATAGCTATCTTTTGAAGTATCTTCCTCAATAAAGATATAGAGATGTCATAGTACCACTCTAGTGTCTCCATCAATTGCGATGTCGGGATGCTATATCCACAAGAGAAACTATCTCTCTTTCACATGCTATATCCATAAGAGAAACTATTTCTCTTTCACATGCTATATCCACAAGAGAAACTATTTCTCTTTCACATGCTATATCCACAAGAGAAACCTTTTCTCCTTCACATGCTATTTCCACAAGAGAAATTAGTTCTTCCCTCTTGTCATCTTAGATTAGCACTTGTTATCTTGCACTCTTGCAAAGTACCTTTCTTGATGGTTTGCGAGTACAATTCCAAATGTACTCACGGCTTTGTCCCTGGCTATTTACTTGGCCAGACTTGGAGGAACACGACGGATGAAGAAGGAGTTGGCGACGTCTATGCGAGCTAGGAACGTCTTCCCAGTCAGTTGCCTGTAGGGTTAAGGCAGATGACTTGGGCTCTGCGCTGCTGAAGTGATGATGCTACTCTGATGTTTAGTTAAGCCCTTCGCGGCTACTATGTAAGTTTTGGTCATGTGACCTCATTGTAATTTTCTTATTCCGTTTTGTAAAGGATGATGTATTTTGATATCAGTTCGGTTATGTGTTCACGGCGCACTGATCATGGGATCGTGAACTGTATACATAACAGGGTATTTCGGACCGTTAGTCCGGGCTCCCCACACTTAGATTTATTGTTCTTCTCTTACGATTATTTCGAGCCGAACATGTGTGCTCTTTCTCTAAATATATTGCTTGAAAAGCTTACCAAGTTACTTAAATTCACTTTCTTAATCTTGCGTGCTAATTTTGTTATTTTTGCTGATAGTGGTGCGCGCGAGGAGATTTATTTGTGTGTGTGCTGAGCTGTTAGGCCTAAGCCGAAATCCTCAGCTAAACGAGGCATCAGCTTAACACATAAAAAAGTGTTCAATCTCGCCCACAATGTCCTCTTCTTTCCTCTTCCTTTAGTGGAACTTGTTTTGCAGACAAGAAAAGTGGCACGTGTAATGTGAGTAATAAAACCCTCTTAGCCAAAATCAGCTATGAGCAAGATTTTCTGTATTGTAGATGCCCCAATTGACTCTCATCCCCAATGTAGTCTTTTTTATGTCAGTATAGACTTCTTTACTGGATGTATACTATCGTACATGGCATGCATTTGCCTAATGAGCATCATTGTATAGCCGTTCTAAGCCAACCCGATCGATCTGTCAAGCTTCATGCACGAGATGCCATGTTTAATTTACTCCCTCCCTCCGATCCATATTTCTTGGTGCTAAAAAGAATGTGAATCGGAGGGAGTACTTTTCTTCGATAGTACTATATTAGTTCAAAAAAGTACTACTACATCACAAATGCATCAAAAGAGTACTACATCACAAGACCACGACGGTTGTACTAGTAGAGTTTAATGCTGAACTTCTAAAGGGGAATAAGATTACACATATGAACTTTAAACAGGACCAGGAGCATGAGGGCCAGTAGCAGGGGCATTGACCGGGAACAAACCAGGCAAGACGTAAGGAAGAGGCCATATGATGCGTGCTTGGCCTTGGTTGCAGGGAGGTGCTACTTCGATTTACTTACGCCGCTCGCCATGTATTCACGCCGCACCAGTTCCGCGTCGCCCGCGAGCGGATCAAAGCGATCCCGCTCGCCGGACACGCTCGAGGAGGCGTGGCGGCTCCAGTGCAAGCGGTCCGCCGCCGGGAGTCAGCGCGCGGCGTGCAGGTACGACGGCTCCCTGTACATGCCGCCGTCGCTCCGCGAGTTCACGCCGGACGGGCTCTGGTACAAGGCGAATCCGCCGCTCAAACCGATGAGCGGCCCCGTATTCAACAAATGGCGCGTCGAATGGGAGAGGAACCGCCGGACGAAGGCGGCGTGGGAGGCGAGCACCAGCGGCGGATTCGCGCCGCCAGCCGGCGAGGAGGCGGAGGAGGCAGAGGAAGGGGAAGACCTCCTCTTCTTGAAGGCGCTGGCCGCGTCCCTCAAGGACGATGCCGACAAGAAGAGGGCGGAGGAAGAAGACAAGGCGGCGGCCATTGATGTCTACTTTCCCCCTCCTTTCCTGTAGACAGTGTTGGGCCTCCAAGAGCAGAGGTTTGTAGAACAGCAGCAAGTTTTCCCTTAAGTGGATCACCCAAGGTTTATCGAACTCAGGGAGGAAGAGGTCAAAGATATCCCTCTCATGCAACCCTGCAACCACAAAGCAAGAAGTCTCTTGTGTCCCCAACACACCAAATAGGTGCACTAGTTCGGCGAAGAGATAGTGAAATACAGGTGGTATGAATAAGTATGAGCAGTAGCAACGGTGCCAGAAAATAGCTTGCTGGCGTGTAGTTGATGGTGGTAGTATTGCAGCAGTAGTAACGTGATAAAACAAGAAACAAGCAGTAGTAACGCAGCAGTATTTAGGAACAAGGCCTAGGGATTACACTTTCACTAGTGGACACTCTCAACATTGATCACATAACAGAATAGATAAATGCATACTCTACACTTTTGTTGGATGATGAACGCATTGCGTAGGATTACACGAACCCTCAATGCCGGAGTTAACAAGCTCCACAATTTGTTCATATTTAAGTAACCTTATAGTGTAAGATAGATCAATAGACTAAACCAAGTACTAACATAGCATGCACACTGTCACCTTCATGCATATGTAGGAGGAATAGATCACATCAATATTATCATAGCAATAGTTAACTTCGCAATCTACAAGAGATCATGATCATAGCATAAACCAAGTACTAACACGGTGCACACACTGTCACCTTTACACACGTGCAGGAGGAATAGGACTACTTTAATAACATTGCTAGAGTAGCACATAGATAAATTGTGATACAAACTCATATGAATCTCAATCATGTAAAGCAGCTCATGAGATTATTGTATTGAGGTACATGGGAGAGAGATGAACCACATAGCTACCGGTACAGCCCCGAGCCTCGATGGAGAACTACTCCCTCCTCATGGGAGCAGCAGCGGTGATGAAGATGGTGGTGGAGATGGCAGCGGTGTCGATGGAGAAGCCTTCCGGGGGCACTTCCCCGCTCCGGCAGCGTGCCGGAACAGAGACTCCTGTCCCCCAGATCTTGGCGTCGCGATGGCGGCGGCTCTGGAAGGTTTCTGTGGTTTTCGCCAATCGTATCGAGGTTTTTAGGTCAGGGGCTTTATATAGGCGAAGAGGCGGCGCCAGGGGGTCGAAGGGCTGGCCAAACCATAGGGGGGCGCGGGCCCCCCTAGGCCGCGCCAGGGTATGGTGTGGAGGGCCTGTGCCCCCCCTCTGGTCCCTCTCGTGTGTTCTGGATGCTTCCGGGGATTCTAAGATCTTTGGCGTTGATTTCGTCCGATTCCGAGAATATTTCGTTACTAGGATTTCTGAAACCAAAAACAGCAGAAAACAGGAACTGGCACTTCGGCATCTTGTTAATAGGTTAGTTCCAGAAAATGCACGAATATGACATAAAGTGTGCATAAAACATGTAGATAACATCAATAATGTGGCATGGAACACAAGAAATTATCGATACGTCGGAGACGTATCAGCATCCCCAAGCTTAGTTCTGCTCGTCCCGAGCAGGTAAAACGATAACAAAGATAATTTCTGGAGTGACATGCCATCATAACTTTGATCATACTATTTGTAAAGCATATGTAGTGAATGCAGCGATCAAAACAATGTATATGACATGAGTAAACAAGTGAATCATATAGCAAAGACTTTTCATGAATAGTACTTCGAGACAAGCATCAATAAGTCTTGCATAAGAGTTAACTCATAAAGCAATAATTCAAAGTAATGGCATTGAAGCAACACAAAGGAAGATTAAGTTTCAGCGGTTGCTTTCAACTTATAACATGTATATCTCATGGATAATTGTCAATATAGAGTAATATAATAAGTGCAATAAGCAAGTATGTAGGAATCAATGCACAGTTCACACAAGTGTTTGCTTCTTGAGATGGAGAGAAATAGGTGAACTGACTCAACAATAAAAGTAAAAGAATGGTCCTTCAAAGAGGAAAGCATCGATTGCTATATTTGTGCTAGAGCTTTGATTTTGAAAACATAAAGAAAGCATAAAAATAAAGTTTTGAGAGGTGTATGTTGTTGTCAACGAATGGTAGCGGGTACTCTAACCCCCTTGCCAGGCAAACCTTCAAAGAGCGGCTCCCATTTTATTTTATTTTTGGATGGCACTCCTTCCAACCTTTCTTTCGCAAACCATGGCTAACCGAATCCTCGGGTGCCTGCCAACAATCTCATACCATGAAGGAGTGCCTTTTTATTTTAGTTTTATTATGATGACACTCCTCCCAACCTTTGCTTACACAAGCCATGGCTAACCGAATCCTTCGGGTGCCGTCCAACAATCACATACCATGGAGGAGTGTCTATTTTTGTTAATTAATTTGGGACTGGGAATCCCATTGCCAGCTCTTTTTGCAAAATTATTGGATAAGCGGATGAAGCCACTAGTCCATTGGTGAAAGTTGCCCAACAAGATTGAAAGATAAACACCACATACTTCCTCATGAGCTATAAAACATTGACACAAATCAGAGGTGATAAATTTTGAATTGTTTAAAGGTAGCACTCAAGCAATTTACTTTGGAATGGCGGAGAAATACCATGTAGTAGGTAGATATGGTGGACACAAATGGCATAGTGGTTGGCTCAAGTATTTGGATGCATGAGAAGTATTCCCTCTCGATACAAGGTTTAGGCTAGCAAGGCTTATTTGAAACAAACACAAGGATGAACCGGTGCAGCAAAACTCACATAAAAGACATATTGAAAACATTATAAGACTCTACACCGTCTTCCTTGTTGTTCAAACTCAATACTAGAAATTATCTAGACCTTAGAGAAACCAAATATGCAAACCAAATTTTAGCATGCTCTATGTATTTCTTCATTAATGAGTGCAAAGCATATGATGCAAGAGCTTAAACATGAGCACAACAATTGCCAAGTATCACATTACCCAAAACATTTATAGCAATTACTACATGTATCATTTTCCAATTCCAACCATATAACAATTTAACGAAGGAGAAACTTCGCCATGAATACTATGAGTAGAAACCAAGGACATACTTGTCCATATGCTACAGCGGAGCGTGTCTCTCTCCCACACAAGCATGATGTAATCCAATTTATTCAAACACAAACAAAAACAAAAACAAACAGACGCTCCAAGTAAAGCACATAAGATGTGACCGAATAAAAATATAGTTTCAAGAGAAGGAACCTGATAATTTGTCGATGAAGAAGGGGATGCCTTGGGCATCCCCAAGCTTAGACGCTTGAGTCTTCTTGATATATGCAGGGATGAACCACCGGGGCATCCCCAAGCTTAAACTCTTCACTCTTCTTGATCATAGTATATCATCCTCCTCTCTTGACCCTTGAAAACTTCCTCCACACCAAACTCGAAACAACTCATTAGAGGGTTAGTGCACAATAAAAATTAACATATTCAGAGGTGACACAATCATTCTTAACACTTCTGGACATTGCATAATGCTACTGGACATTAGTGGATCAAAGAAATTCATCCAACATAGCAAAAGAGGCAATGCGAAATAAAAGGCAGAATCTGTCAAAACAGAACAGCTCGTATTGACGAATTTTAAAATGGCACCAGACTTGCTCAAATGAAAATGCTCAAATTGAATGAAAGTTGCGTACATATCTGAGGATCATGCACGTAAATTGGCTTAATTTTCTGAGTTACCTACAGGGAGGTGGACCCAGATTCGTGACAGCAAAGAAATCTGGAACTGCGCAGTAATCCAAATCTAGTACTTACTTTTCTATCAACGGCTTTACTTGGCACAACAAAACACAAAACTAAGATAAGGAGAGGTTGCTACAGTATTAAACAACTTCCAAGACACAAATATAAAACAAAGTACTGTAGCAAAATAACACATGGGTTATCTCCCAAGAAGTTCTTTTCTTTATAGCCATTAAGATGGGCTCAGCAGTTTTAATGATGCACTCGCAAGAAATAGTATTTGAAGCAAAAGAGAGCATCAAGAGGCAAATTCAAAACACATTTAAGTCTAACATGCTTCCTATGCAAAGGAATCTTGTAAATAAACAAGTTCATGAAGAGCAAAGTAACAAGCATAGAAAGATAAAACAAGTGTAGCTTAAAAAATTTCAGCACATAGAGAGGTGTTTTAGTAACATGAAAATTTCCACAACCATATTTTCCTCTCTCATAATAACTTTCAGTAGTGACATGAGCAAACTCAACAATATAACTATCACATAAAGCATTCTTATCATGAGTCTCATGCATAAAATTATTACTCTCCACATCAATTTTATTAGTAATAGCGGGAGCAAATTCAACAAAGTAGCTATCAAATATAGGAGGCATATTGTAATCATAATCAAATTCATCCTCCATAACAGGTGGTACCAAAAGACTACTATCATTATAATCATCATAAATAGGAGGCAAAGTATCATCAAAGAAAATTTTCTCCTCAATTCTTGGTGGACTAAAAAGATCATGCTCATCAAAACCAGCTTCCCCAAGCTTAGAATTTTCCATATCATTAGCAACAATGGTGTTCAAAGTATTCATGCTAACATGTTCCATGGGTTTTTTAATTTTCGCATTAAACCATTCATGTCTTGACTCAGGAAATAGTACAAAGAGCTCACAGATGTTTTCCATTATGCCTAACTAGTGTAAACAAGAAACAAAAAGTTGCAATTGCAGGATCTAAAGGAAATAGCTTCGAGCACAAACACAATGGCGCCAGAAAAGTACTTAACCTAGGACCGAAGTATGAGTGCCTTTTACCTTTCCTCCCCGGCAACGGCGCCAGAAAAGTGCTTGGCGCGTAGTTGACGAGGGAGGAAAAGTGCTTAGTTGCCGGGCTTGCCAATGTGTGAGTGCCGTTTACCTTCCCTCCCCGGCAACGGCGCCAGAAAAGTGCTTGATGTCTACTTTCCCCCTCCTTTCCTGTAGACAGTGTTGGGCCTCCAAGAGCAGAGGTTTGTAGAACAGCAGCAAGTTTTCCCTTAAGTGGATCACCCAAGGTTTATCGAACTCAGGGAGGAAGAGGTCAAAGATATCCCTCTCATGCAACCCTGCAACCACAAAGCAAGAAGTCTCTTGTGTCCCCAACACACCAAATAGGTGCACTAGTTCGGCGAAGAGATAGTGAAATACAGGTGGTATGAATAAGTATGAGCAGTAGCAACGGTGCCAGAAAATAGCTTGCTGGCGTGTAGTTGATGGTGGTAGTATTGCAGCAGTAGTAAGGCAGTAAAACAGTAAACAAGCAGTAGTAACGCAGCAGTATTTAGGAACAAGGCCTAGGGATTACACTTTCACTAGTGGACACTCTCAACATTGATCACATAACAGAATAGATAAATGCATACTCTACACTTTTGTTGGATGATGAACGCATTGCGTAGGATTACACGAACCCTCAATGCCGGAGTTAACAAGTTCCACAATTTGTTCATATTTAAGTAACCTTATAGTGTAAGATAGATCAATAGACTAAACCAAGTACTAACATAGCATGCACACTGTCACCTTCATGCATATGTAGGAGGAATAGATCACATCAATATTATCATAGCAATAGTTAACTTCGCAATCTACAAGAGATCATGATCATAGCATAAACCAAGTACTAACACGGTGCACACACTGTCACCTTTACACACGTGCAGGAGGAATAGGACTACTTTAATAACATTGCTAGAGTAGCACATAGATAAATTGTGATACAAACTCATATGAATCTCAATCATGTAAAGCAGCTCATGAGATTATTGTATTGAGGTACATGGGAGAGAGATGAACCACATAGCTACCGGTACAGCCCCGAGCCTCGATGGAGAACTACTCCCTCCTCATGGGAGCAGCAGCGGTGATGAAGATGGTGGTGGAGATGGCAGCGGTGTCGATGGAGAAGCCTTCCGGGGGCACTTTCCCGCTCCGGCAGCGTGCCGGAACAGAGACTCCTGTCCCCCAGATCTTGGCGTCGCGATGGCGGCGGCTCTGGAAGGTTTCTGTGGTTTTCGCCAATCGTATCGAGGTTTTTAGGTCAGGGGCTTTATATAGGCGAAGAGGCGGCGCCAGGGGGTCGAAGGGCTGGCCAAACCATAGGGGGGCGCGGGCCCCCCCTAGGTCGTGCCAGGGTATGGTGTGGTGGGCCTGTGCCCCCCCTCTGGTCCCTCTCGTGTGTTCTGGATGCTTCCGGGGATTCTAAGATCTTTGGCGTTGATTTCGTCCGATTCCGAGAATATTTCGTTACTAGGATTTCTGAAACCAAAAACAGCAGAAAACAGGAACTGGCACTTCGGCATCTTGTTAATAGGTTAGTTCCAGAAAATGCACGAATATGACATAAAGTGTGCATAAAACATGTAGATAACATCAATAATGTGGCATGGAACACAAGAAATTATCGATACGTCGGAGACGTATCAGCCATCGCCGCCGTAAAGAAGATGGAGGCGCGGGAGGCGGAGGAGAACGCGACCATCATCTTCCTCGGCTACTAGATAGGTTAGAAGTCGCGATAAGGATCACGCAATTCTGTATGTATGATCCGTATGTATGATCAACTATGAATTATGAACTATGAACTATCGAACAAATTTCCCTGGGTTTTAAAATTTTCAAATATACGGGGTGAAATACGGGGTCTGCTAGACAGAATGATCTAGCTATGATCATTTTTTTGATACAGGGCCCTCTACTCGCGTTTTACGGGGCAAGAAAGTAGGGGGCCTGTTAGACATGCTCTTAGGCCTACACCCGTCGCATGCTGGATCGGGCTGCGGATGTCCTTCTGGAGGATTTTGCCACAGAATGGGCAAAATAGCTCCCCGCGCATGTGAAAACAAATTTCACCAGCCTTCACCTTCATCCCCTTTAGAACGTAGCGGCTCTTCTGGTCCCTGCGCTCTTTATTGTCGTCCATGTCATCAGAAAACTCCTGTGAATTATTAAGTACATAATCAGGTGTTTAATGATAGATCGAATAAATACTGCACTATCATAATCAAACCTTAGAAACCCTAAAATTAAATGTGTAGAACAAGTAAATGGCAGAAGAAATCATACTAAATCACGAGAAAATCCTATGAACAACAATGAACATAAGCCACAACAATTGCAAGTCCGATAAGTATGAACCCATAAATTAATTATATGACTAATTAAGCCAACTACATGGCAGATTAGTCGAAATTAAACTAGAATTTTACCGTACGAACCGTAGAATCAAGTACGTCTACAAGAACAACGTAGGAGATCAAATCAATCAAGAACCAAGCTCATACAAACCATGTGAACAGTAATATGACACAAAGAGGATCGGGACAGTTTCGGTAAAAGAGCAGTACCTCCTTGTCGTCACCCTCGACATCCTCCTGGAACTGAACGTTTGGGCCAAAATCGTCGAAGGGGTCAATGGCGGCTGCGATGAGGTCAAAACTAGTTTGACCACACAACACCATTTGGACCACACAGAACCATTTGGACCAACCAAAAAATTCAACCACCCTACACAAACCCTGGTCAAAACTAGTTTGACCAATATTCCAAAAGTTGTACATAATTCAAAAACCTTCAGAAATATACGAAACATTCAGGAGTCAATACTGAAGACAAAGCAATTATGCCAAAAGACGAAGGCAGTCGAGGAACAGGTCTTGCTATTTGATGTCTATGCATGCTTCTATTCCTGTGGACAGTGTTGGGCCTCCAAGAGCAGAGGTTTGTAGAACAGCAGCAAGTTTCCCTTAAGTGAATCACCCAAGGTTTATCGAACTTAGGGAGGTAGAGGTCAGAGATATCCCTCTCAAGCAACCCTGCAATTACGATACAAGAAGTCTCTTGTGTCCCCAACACACCTAATACACTTGTCAGATGTATAGGCGCACTAGTTCGGCGAAGAGATAGTGAAACGCAGGTGGTATAGATGAATATGAGTGGTAATAACAATCTGAAATAAATATGGCAGCAAGTAAACATGCAGTAGAACAGTAAGTAAGCAGTGTTTGCAGTATTGGAAACAAGGCCTAGGGATCCTACTTTCACTAGTGGACACTCTCAACATTGATCACATAACAAATAAATAACTTCTCCTCACTTGTGCTACATACACTCTCTTGTTGGATAACAAACACCATTCATTGTGTAGGGCTACAAGAGCTCCCTCAAGCCGGAGTTAACAAGCTCCACAACATTCGGAGTTCATATTTAAGTAACCTCTAGAGCATAATAGACCGTTGCAATTTAGACCGAGTACTAACATAGCATACACACTGTCAACAATAGCTATGAAAGGGGGAATAGATCACATCAATACTATCATAGTAATAGTTAACTCCATAATCTACAAGAGATTAAAATCATAACCTACGCCAAGAACTACATGATGCACACACCGTCACCTTTACATCATGAAGGAGGAATAGACTACTTTACTAACATCACTAGAGTAGAACATAGATTAATAGTGATACAAAGCTCATCATATGGATCTCAATCGTGCATGGCAGCTCATGAGATCATTGTATTGAGGTACATGAGAGAGAGATTAACCACATAGCTACCGGTAGAGCCCTTAGCCTCGGGGGAGAACTACTCCCTCCTCATCATGGGAGACAGTGATGGCGATGAAGATGGCGGTGATGTCGATGGAGATGACTCCGGGGGCAATTCCCCGTCCCGGCGGCGTGCCGAAACAGAGACTTCTGTCACCCGAAACGGAGTTTCGCGATGGCGGCAGCGTCCCTGGAGTCTTTCTGGAGTTTCGTCAATTGGTATCGCGTTTTTAGGTCGAAAGGGCTTATATAGGCGAAGAGGCGGCTTAGGAGGGCTCCTGGGGGTCCCACCCCATAGGGCGGCGCACCCCCCTTCCAGGCCGCGCCGGCCTATGGTCTGGGGGCCCCAGGCCTCCCCTCTGACTCCCCTTCGGTGTCCTGGTCCGTCTCGGTGAATTATGATGTTTGGTCTTCGTTTCGTCGAATTCCAAGAATATTGCCCGAACAGCCTTTCTGGAACCAAAAACAGCAGAAAACAGGAACTGGCACTTCGACATCTTGTTAATAGGTTAGTTCCGGAAAACGCATAAAAACATTATAAAGTGTGAGCAAAACATGTAGGTATTGTCATAAAACTAGCATGAAACATCAGAAATTATAGATACGTTGGAGACGTATCAAGCATCCCCAAGCTTAGTTCCTACTCGCCCTCGAGTAGGTAAACGATAAAAAGAATAATTTCTGAAGTGACATGCTTCCAACATAATCTTGATCATACTATTGTAAAGCATATGAGATGAATGCAGTTACTCAAGGCAATGATCTATAGTTTGCTAACAAATAGATAACATATAGCAAAACTTTTCATGAATAATACTTTCAAGACAAGCATCAATAAGACTTGCATAGGAGTTAACTCATAAAGCAATAGATTCTTAGTAGAAAGTTTTGAAGCAACACAAAGGAAGATATAAGTTTCAGCGGTTGCTTTCAACTTCAACATGTATATCTCATGGATAATTGTCAACACAAAGTAATATGATGAAGGCAAATAAGCAAGTATGTAGGAATCAATGCACACATTTGACACAAGTGTTTGCTTCTAAGATAGAAAGAAGTAGGTAAACTGACTCAACATAAAGTAAAAGAATGGCCATTCGCAGAGGGAAGCATGGATTACTATTTTTGTGCTAGAGCTTTTATTTTGAAAGCATAGAAACAATTTTGTCAACGGTAGTAATAATTCATATGTGTTATGCATAATACATCGTATAAGTTGCAAGTCTCATGCATAGAATACCAATAGTGCCCGCACCTTGTCCTAATTAGCTTGGATTAACACGGATTATCATTGCATAACATATGTTTCAACCAAGTGTCACAAAGGGGTACCTCTATGCCGCCTGTACAAAGGTCCAAGGAGATAAATCGCATTTGATTTCTCGTTTTTAATAAATCTCAACCATGGACATCCATACCGGGACAACATAGAAAACAGATAATGGACTCCTCTTTAATGCATAAGCATTCAACAACAGATAATATTCTCATAAGAGATTTGAGGATTAGTGTCCAAACTGAAACTTCCACCATGATTCATGGCTTTAGTTAGCGGCCCAATGTTCTTCTCTAACAATATGCATACTCAAACCATTTGATAATGAAAATCGCCCTTACTTCAGACAAGACGAACATGCATAGCAACTCACATGATATGCAACAAAGGTGTAAAAGTTGATGGCGTCCCCAGAAACATGGTTACCGCTCAACAAGCAACTTATAAGAAATAAGATACATAGCAACATATTCAATACCACAATAGTTTTTAAGGCTATTTTCCCATGAGCTATGTATTGCGAAGACAAGGAATGAAATTTTAAAGGTAGCACTCAAGTAATTTACTTTGGAATGGCAGAGAAATACCATGTAGTAGGTAGGTATGGTGGACACAAATGGCATAGGTTTTGGCTCAAGGTTTTGGATGCACGAGAAGTATTTCCTCTCAGTACAAGGCTCTAGCTAGCAAGGTTGTTTGAAGCAAACACAAGTATGAACCGGTACAGCAAAACTTACTTAAGAACATATTGCAAGCATTATAAGACTCTACACTGTCTTCCTTGTTGTTCAAACACTTTACCAGAAAATATCTAGACGTTAGAGAGACCAATCATGCAAACCAAATTTTAACAAGCTCTATGTAGTTCTTCATTAATAGGTGCAAAGTACATGATGCAAGAGCTTAAACATGATCTATGAGAGCTCAAAACAATTGCCAAGTATCAAATTATTCAAGACAATATACCATTTACCACATGAAGCATTTTCTGTTTCCAACCATATAGCAATTAACGAAATGGTTTTCAACTCCGCCATGAACATTAAAAGTAAAAGCGAAGAACACTAGTGTTCACATGAAAGAGCGGAGCGTGTCTCTCTCCCACATAAGCATGAATTTATTCAGAGAATGAAAATAACAAAACGAAAATAAAAGCAGACAGACGCTCCAAGTAAAGCACATAAGATGTGACGGAATAAAAATATAGTTTCACTAGAGGTGACCTGATAAGTTGTTGATGAAGAAGGGGATGCCTTGGGCATCCCCAAGCTTAGATACTTGAGTCTTCTTGAAATATGCATGGATGAACCACGGGGGCATCCCCAAGCTTAGACTTTCACTCTTCTTGATCATATTGTATCATCCTCCTCTCTTGATCCTTGAAAACTTCCTCCACACCAAACTCAAAACAAACTCATTAGAGGGTTAGTGCATAATCAAAAATTCACATATTCAGAGGTGACATAATCATTCTTAACACTTCTGGACATTGCCCAAAGCTACTGGAAGTTAATGGAACAAAGAAATCCATCAAACATAGCAAAACAGGCAATGCGAAATAAAAGGCAGAATCTGTCAAAACAGAGCAGTCCGTAAAGATGAATTTTTCTGGGGCACTTAATAGGCTCAGATGAAAAAGCTCAAATTGACTGAAAGTTGCGTACATATCTGAGGATCACGCACGTAAATTGGTAGATTTTTCTGAGTTACCTACAGATGGGGCTGCTCAATTTCGTGACAGTAAGAAATCTGTTTCTGCGCAGTAATCCAAATCTAGTATCAACCCTACTATCAAAGACTTTACTTGGCACAACAATGCAATAAAATAAAGATAAGGAGAGGTTGCTACAGTAGTAACAACTTCCAAGACTCAACAAAACAGTAATAAAAACATTCATGGGTTATCTCCCAAGAAGTGCTTTCTTTATAGCCATTAAGATGGGCTCAGTAATTTTAATGATGCTCGCGCAAGAAATAGGAGTTGAAGCAAAAGAGAGCATCAAAAGCAAATAAGAAATACTTTTAAGTCTAACCCACTTCCTATGAAAAGGAATCTTGTAAATAAACAAGTCAATGAAGAACAAAGTGAATAGTATAGGAAGACAAAACAAGTGTAACTTCAAGATTCTCAACATAAAGAGGGGAAACTTAATATTATTAAGATGCATATAACCATGTTTCCCTCTCTCATAATAACTTTCAGTAGCATCATGAACAAACTCAACAATATAACCATCACTTAAAACATTCTTATCATGGTTCATATGCATAAAAGTATCATTAATCTTGGCATAAGAAGAATTCTTCTCATTAATAGTAATTGGAGCAGGATCATTATCAAGAATTTGAACATGGTAAACAAGTTGCATACTAAGAGAATTGTTTTTGGCAATCCAATCATAACTATGAAAAGTTTCATAAGGATAATTATAACCTATGTCATAGCATTCTTTATAATAATTATCAAAGATTGGAGGCATAGTGTCATCATAAGAAATAGAATAGTTATCTTCCACAGTATGTTCATCTGTAACCTTACCATCATTGTTACTAGAAGAAGATGTATCAAGCATATAATCATCAGTAGCAAAAGGATTTTCAAACACCTCATCCCCAAGCTTAGAACTTTCTATATCATTATGGGAAGAAGCATGGAAAATACTAATACTATGACAATTATTAACATCATCATTTTCAGAATTAGTTTCCCAGAGATTTTCAATATCAAAAGTAGTGTGCTCTTTCAAATCATGATCACTAATGTAGGTAAAGGGCATAGGAAGATCATTGTACTCAGATTCATTATCATAATAATCATTAGGAGCAACATACTTACGGTTACCTATCGTTATCTCATACATGCGGGGATATGCTGTTACCTCTTTCTTTTTATCCCCCCTCTTCTTCTTCTTCTTCGTTCCCTTCTTCTTCTTATCATTCTCCTCGTTCCCTTCTTTAGGAGGAAGAGGCTTGAAGGGAGGCTTTTCCACAGAACCTGATTTATTTCCAGAAACAATAGAAGAAACTTGGGAGGATTCCTCCTTTTCATTAATAAGTTTAAAACACACGGCGGTCCTATCGTATTTTGGCAAAGTGTCATCTTCTAAGATATTCTGTATGTAAGTATTTGTATGGCAATTATTAATGCAATAAGAAAGACACCCATGCAGGACATCATCAATATCAAGATCACTCATATGTAACAAAGAGATTTTTCTTGATAACTCTTCACACCCCAAAAATAAAGTAAGTTCATCATGCTGATTAGGAAGGATTTCATCATCACAATACAAATTTGCAGCACTCATGGGGTTCGAATTATCATTGGAGGAGCATTGAAAATTAAAATGACCCACTCTATGGCAAAGTTCACAAATAAAAGGATAGAGGGCACAAACTTTTTTACCAAGATCATATAGAGCCCTAAACCACTTTCTAGTTTTTTCATTCCTACGATGGATACAATATTCATCTTCGATTTGATTAATTCCACAAGGTCTATGCATTCCACAAAAATTAACATGCTTATAAGAAATAGTTTGGGCATGTTTATTGCAATCATTGATAACAGTTTCATCCTTCATGCAAGCATCTTTAAAAGGTTCATGATACTTATCAAAATTCTTCCTAGGCAATTCAAAATGAGAGGCAAAAGCTTTATAAAGATTTGCAACAACTTGAGAGTCAAGACCATAAGTAGCACTCATATTTCGAATTTTATCAGTATCCATAAAAGTTTCAATGCATTCATAATCATAATTTATACCTGATTCTTTACCTTTGTCGTTCTCCCAATCTTCAGTATTCTCCTGAATTCTTTCAAGAAGATCCCATCTAGATTCAACCTCCTTGCTTGTGAAAGATCCCTCCAAACAGGCATCTAGATAGTCCTTGTGATGTCCTGAAAGCCTTGCATACAAATTATTAGTAATAACATTACAGGGGAGCTCATGAATGGGACATTTGAGCATTAATGACTTCAATCTCCCCCATGCTTGGGAAATACTCTCTCCATCATGAGGATAAAAGTTATAAATGTAATTCCTATCAATATGCACTTCATGAGGAGGATAAAATTTAGAATAAAAGAGAGGTACAATTTCTTCCCAACAAATAGATCGACCATTCTTCAGCAATTTATACCAATGCGCCGCTTTACCAGACAGCGACATAAAGAATAGTTTCTTCCTCACTTCATCCATAGAGATACATGCACACTTGAATAACCCGCATAATTCATGTAGAAATAGTAAATGATCTCCAGGATGAACAATTCCATCCCCTTCATAGCGGTTATCCACAACAAGTTCAATAATTTTCATAGGTATCTTGAAAGGAATATTTTCAGTAGGTGGATTTAAAATATCACAAGCATCATTAGAGTCATCACATATGGAAGATAAAGTATTATCAGAGCAAATTTTCTCCCCTAAAGCTGGAAAGCTACAAAGATCATAAAAACTAGCTTCCCCAAGCTTAGACTTTTCCATAGCATTAGCAGTAATTGCGTTCATACTAATAACATTGCTACTAGCATGCAAATAAGGTTCCATAGGCTTTTTAATTTTCGCATCAAACAGTCCATGTCTCAACTCAGGAAAAAGATTAAAAATCTCACTAATTTTTTTGTTGTTTTCCATTATGCCTAACTAGTGAAAATAAAAACAAGAAACAAAAAGATATAATTGCAGAATCTAAAGGAGATAGCTTCGAGCACTCACACACCGGCAATAGTGCTAGGAAATAGCTTAGTAGTCGGAGGATGTGAATACCTTTTACCTTACCTCCCCGGCAACGGCGCCATAAAATAGCTTGATGTCTATGCACGCTTTTATTCCTGTAGACAGTGTTGGGCCTCCAAGAGCAGAGGTTTGTAGAACAGCAGCAAGTTTCCCTTAAGTGAATCACCCAAGGTTTATCAAACTCAGGGAGGTAGAGGTCAGAGATATCCCTCTCAAGCAACCCTGCAATTACGATACAAGAAGTCTCTTGTGTCCCCAACACACCTAATACACTTGTCATATGTATAGGCGCACTAGTTCGGCGAAGAGATAGTGAAACGCAGGTGGTATAGACGAATATGAGTGGTAATAACAATCTGAAATAAATATGGCAGCAAGTAAACATGCAGTAGAACAGTAAGTAAGCGGTGTTTGCAGTATTGGAAACAAGGCCTAGGGATCCTACTTTCACTAGTGGACACTCTCAACATTGATCACATAACAAATAAATAACTTCTCCTCACTTGTGCTACATACACTCTCTTGTTGGATAACAAACACCATTCATTGTGTAGGGCTACAAGAGCTCCCTCAAGCCGGAGTTAACAAGCTCCACAACATTCGGAGTTCATATTTAAGTAACCTCTAGAGCATAATAGACCGTTGCAATTTAGACCGAGTACTAACATAGCATACACACTGTCAACAATAGCTATGAAAGGGGGAATAGATCACATCAATACTATCATAGTAATAGTTAACTCCATAATCTACAAGAGATTACAATCATAACCTACGCCAAGAACTACATGATGCACACACCATCACCTTTACATCATGAAGGAGGATTAGACTACTTTAATAACATCACTAGAGTAGCACATAGATTAATAGTGATATAAAGCTCATCATATGGATCTCAATCATGCAAGGCAGCTCATGAGATCATTGTATTGAAGTACATGAGAGAGACATTAACCACATAGCTACCGGTAGAGCCCTTAGCCTCGGGGGAGAACTACTCCCTCCTCATCATGGGAGACAGCGATGGCAATGAAGATGGCGGTGATGTCGATGGAGATGACTCCGGGGGCAATTCCCCGTCTCGGCGGCGTGCCGGAACAGAGACTTCTGTCCCCCGAAACGGAGTTTCGCGATGGCGGTGGCGTCCCTGGAGTCTTTCTGGAGTTTCGTCAATTCGTATCACGTTTTTAGGTCGAAAGGGCTTATATAGGCGAAGTGGCGGCGCGGGAGGGCGCCTGGGGGTCCCACCCCATAGGGCGGCGCGCCCCCCTTCCAGGCCGCGCCGGCCTATGGTCTGGGGGCCCCAGGCCTCCTCTCTGACTCCCCTTTGGTGTCCTGGTCCGTCTCGGTGAATTATGATGTTTGGTCTTCGTTTCGTCGAATTCCGAGAATATTGCCCGAACAGCCTTTCTGGAACCAAAAACAGCAGAAAACAGGAACTGGCACTTCGGCATCTTGTTAATAGGTTAGTTCCGGAAAACGCATAAAAACATTATAAAGTGTGAGCAAAACATGTAGGTATTGTCATAAAACTAGCATGAAACATCAGAAATTATAGATACGTTGGAGACGTATCACTATTTTGCACAACAAATCCAAATTCAACTTTTCATCGATTGCAAAATTGTGGCTGCAATTAGCACACTCGGGTCTACTGATGTCGCAATAGTTGGCTGCTGGGAGCGGAGACACTCGAATTCCTTCTTCAACTTATCGCACTTAGTGCAAACTTCCAAGTACTTCGTCTCTAAAGATTGCGCATATTCATCATGTAACTCCACTTCATGTCGAAAACTTTCACAGTCACAGTTGCAATCACACTGACCAGCCTCGTCAGTGACCACACTCATCGGTGGCTGGGCGCGTAGTTCCTTGACTTCCTTCTACAACTTCTTACACTCAGCGAGAACATCTGAGTACTATTTATCAAAATAAGATTGCACGGTACGGGCATTCACCTCCGATATTGCACGAGTTAAAATGCACCTGGGCACGAGGTGTCAGATTTTCTTATGAAGGATGGTGTTGTGGCCCTTGTTCTAGTCGAGTTTCGCGAAGAATCTTGTTATCACATCCTGCATTCTAAATTCAACAGCAATGAATTATGCAGAGTGCAGATGAGGGCGGAGAAATAAACAAATGGAGTGCCAACCTCTTCAATATGCCAGAGAGCTGCAAAGTCCTTGTCCATAGGAATCACCTTCCTGGATCCTGGGGCGGGAAGGGCAACGATGGAACCGCCATCCCTGGAAGAAAGACAGTTAAGTAGTTGGATCTAGCAGCTAGCAAGGAGGCGATGAAACTGCGGCACGACAATGGAAACATACATGGCCGACGATGCACACACGCGCACTGGCTGCTCCTCTCCCGGAGACTGAGCATTCGCCTCTGATTCTGCATTCAGGATACCAAACCTACGCAAGAGTTGGAGGTTTCTGTTCTGAAGGGTGGTGTTGTGGCCCTCGATCTCGGCCGCTCTCGCCGATAATCTCATAATCCCTTCCTGCATGGAAAAAATTCACCAGTAACGAATCAGGGATCCTTTTTCATTCACAGGATAGGAAAATCATAAGATTAGGAAAAGCATAGGATTTGGTATACATTCGTGTGGGTGTATGCGCTATTTTATGGGCTATTTGGAATGTGTGAAATGAAGTGGTGTTTAATAAACCCAAATATCATCCCTTCTTGCAGGTTATCCCTATGATTATTCACTAGATATGTATGTTTCTTATCTCCGGCCCGAGGATCAGCAGGATATCATGGAGTCTGGGTGCAACCGACTAGAGACAGCCGCACGGGATTTTTACAGCCAGGGTGGCTGGTAGTTTCATCATAGAATTGCTTACTGATGTGTTTTTGGCACCCGCTGTTTTCTCTGTTTTGTTGGTGGATCTTTTTGTCGACTCTAGCTAATCTGTGAGAAGTTGTAATAATCTGTGTATGAACTGAATAAAGCAATAAAGAAGCCATATACATCATTTTGATGCAGAGGCTGTGGTATGTCCCCCATTTCGAAAAAAAGGTAAAAATAGGATTGAGATGTCATGGCTAGTGGAATGCTATGGGAAGATGAGTTGTGTTTGATTGTTCCAAAGAAAAATTACCATGAGGTATGAAGTAATGTTTTATTCCTATATGATTTGCACTACTAGATTCCTATAGGACTAGTTCCTATAGGATATGTTTCTATAAATCAAACAACTAATGTACGAAAAAAACCCCATAGGATCTAAATGCTACACAATTCTTATAGGAGTCCTACAAATTAAAGAAGCCCGCATGCAGTACAGAGATGAAGAGGAAGAAACAAAGCAATCGATATATATTATATAGTGCATACATTATTAATGCTCTTGAGAGCTAACAAGTGCTCATCAAACAACGGGTCGTCGATAGCTAAGTACGAAGTGGATCCTGCGGTAGAAAGCACGAGCCTGGAACCATCGGCCCTGGAAGATGATAGCCGGTTTAGTTGGCACCGCCTGCCAGCAAGGACTCAACGAAAATCCGGCATGGCGATGGAAACATACCCAGGAGCTTCGTACCCACCAGGATGGCGAGACACGAGCGATTTTTCAACTTGGGTAGGAATGGCGCTGAAACCAACCGCCATGGAAGAAATACGGTTAAATTGTTTGATCCGCTAGCCAGCCAGAAGGCAGAGAAACTTCGGCATGGCGATGGAAACATACCAGGGAGCTTCGTACCCACCATCTTGGCGAAACACGGGTGATTTCTCGGCATTGGTAGGAAGGGCGACACTTGAACGGGCGGCCCTGGAAGAAAGACGGTCAAATAGTTGGTTCTCCCGGGTAAAAAAAATAGTTGGATCTGTTTGCCTTGCTGTAATCTGCGTTCATGGGGGCAAAGAAATCACATGGCGATAGAAACCTACCAGGACTCTTACTGGATTATTCTGCCCTGACCCAACAAGCCCGAAGCAGACTGAGCTTGCGATGGAAGCGCAGACATGCCTATCCGCCGGCGCCGCTAGTACACTTTCGAAGTCGGAGTTTATAGGACTTTCAGCGGGATGGATTTCACCGCGGATTTAGTCTCAGACACCAACGCCTCCTTCCTCTTCTTACTCTTCTTCATGTTCTTCTTAGACAACTTGTTGAACAAGGGATGAATCGCTGGAGGAAGAAGGAAGGGACAAGCAGGTGGTGATAGAAGGGGTCGGTGTAGAGCTCTCTGGGGAGGAGGATGAAGACTGGAACGAAGAGGACATGGATGGTACTGGGAGTCCATTGTTTACACCGGTCTGGTCGCCTCCGTCTGAGTAATCTTGTCCGTCCATCCAAAATCAAAGGGCGGGAGCACATAAAACTTTGGGCCATTGACAGGTTGTTCCTGCCACAGTCCCCCAAAAGATATATCGGCAATGTAAGAGAATCTTGTTCGGGGTCGGCCGCGGAAGCCAAATCTCTGTGTCCCAAAGTCTACTAGTCTATATCTATATACGTATAGTTGCATAGCCCATCATACCATTGCATAGCTGTACGCCTTTACCACTCCGATTCAGGTTGAAAATATTATTGTTCTCTTGCCAAATCAAATGCCATGTCGAGAGGGACTTTCTTTAACTCACAAACTACTCCAAGGACATCACTTATGGACTACTCAGTTCAGCAAAAAGATTCTTGAAGCCATGTACATATTTTCTGGATCGATTTAGTAATTTGCTACAACTGTAATTTTATTTCGAATTTTCAGCAATTTATTTGAATTTTAGGATTTTACTTATAAATTTGGCTAATTGACATGCGGAGGAAAAGATAGAAAACAACTAGTGTATGCATGACCAATTAATCTGACTAAATAAATCTTATAGTGGCCACTTGCATCTCAAACTGAGAGGGCATGTTTGATTCATATGATAAGAAAAATGGAGAATTGCTATGACATATGTTAAGAAATTTCTATAGAGATTGAGAGTGCATAGCATAGTTGTCACATATGCATTTGATTTTTTCCAAGAGGTCTAACCTCTTCTTAGAAATCCTATAGGGTTGTACTAGTATAAGAAAACAATACGTAGAAATTTTGGAGGATTAAATTCTTCAAATCAAACAAGCTATATAGGGGAAAAATCATATCCTTTGATTCGTAGGATTTGTACATGAGTTATGTAGGATTTGAATCATATGGGGAATTTCCTACACAAGTTGTTTGATTTATAGGAACTAATCCTATAGGAATCTTGTAGTGTAAATCCAAGGTTCCTTTAGAAACCCCTTGAATCAAACAAGCCCTGAGTGTTGAGAGAACTCGAACTTGGGTGGGCGGGATGAATGAGCACATCCACATATTTTCTAGGTCGATTTAGTTATTTGCTATATACGGCTGTAATTTTATTTAAATTTTCCAGCTATTCATTGGAATTTAGGATTTTTGTAATAATTTAGCTAATTGATATTTGAATGAAAGGATAGAGAAAAAACTTATTTATACATGACCAATTAATTTGACTAAATAAGTTTTATAGTGGCCACTTGCATCAACTTGAACTTGGGTGGGTTAGAAGAACGAGCACATTCACTAGGCAATGCCTTATTGATTGTTTGGTGTAGTGGTAATCCACTAGATGAGAAGTGATGGACATTTTTTGGTGGTTGCCATTTCCACCTCCTTCGTTTAGATTTTGAGAAGGACAAGGGCAATCACATTCTAGGCATATTCCATCAAAAAGTGGTTGAGCAGCTCTGGGCAACCAAATTCTAGGTATAACATTTTGTTCATTCGCCCTTTCTTTGTCTCCATTCTTTTTCTTCATCTCTCTCTCTCTCTAAATGATGGCGGTGTTCCTAGATTTTGTTGAGGCTGCAGGTGGGGGGAACTCGTTTGGTCAATGTTGACCAATACAACGCCGCCGCCGCACAAAGACACAAAAACGTGGTGTGCATCGGTGCTAATAACGGGCACCCGCCTTGGGCGACAAGGTCGGCGGCACGGGTGCCAGGGGCTACACGCGAGCAAGAACTAAGGAAACACATCGGTCTACGCGCATACGAAGCCATCATGGACGAGGACTGCGGTGGTGAGGCGATGGTTGTCGGTATGATAGAGCAGTTGCTCAACCCCGTACGCCTGCCCATGTATGCCTCCTTCTCCCTTGGTTTACATGCATGATTTTTCTCTCTCTCCCGAGATCTTTGCTTGTTCATAGTCCTGGGCTTGTTATCGATTGTATTTGTTGTGAGATGTGCTCGATACAGAAATAGAGATAGGGATGCTACTACTACCGAATATCTGTAGATTTTCTATATACAAAAATATATGTAGGGTTGTTGATACTAGAGAATTTTACAGTTTGTTTAGACACAAATCGGTTCTATGGACGGTTGTGTAATATTTTTACCCAGATCAATTCACATACCACCGATTATGTATTTTTTTTGCTATAAAAATAGGAGGTGTGGTATATTTGATGTGTGTATAGATAATCTCACCATCTTATAGCCACCCCTAACATTTTGAGCAAACAAAAAAATGTATACCACTAACCACCTCTCATCCTACACTCAATTCCTAGTTTCTACACAACCAAACAACAAAATTGGCTATCCCTAGCCAGGTGGTTGGGGACTCTCATCCCCTAAACCTATCCCCTAAACCAAACAACCCCTAATAGGGAGGGAAAACTTAGTATATGATACAAAAAACATAAATCAATCTGGAACCGCCCACATAGAATCAACGGGCCAGAGCAGATGCCTTCTTTAGGAAGGGTCTTGCGCGGAAGCCAAGGAATCCACTGCGTCGAAAATCTTGTGTAGCAGTAAACTCGTGTGCCCATCATAGCGGAACATTGATGGAGCCACTACAATGCGTCTAAATCCGGGTATAGTCTTGTCATATCAATGGTCATGTCTCTTTCTCCAGATATAATTTATTCGTTAGCTAGTACTACTACTCTAGAGGATTCTACAACCATCTTGTACACCACATGCAGAAGTAGTACAGTACTACGACTACTATCGAGTATCGACTAGTCGATCACGTCCAGGTCGCAACTACTCAAAAATGGCCGTAAAGAAAAATGCAGAAGTAGGATGGGGCCACGACAAAAGACATATCATATCAGCATGCATAACATCTCATTTGCAACTAGTTGAACCCGCACCCTATTATCGGATATCACACTCTGCACTTTAAAAAAATATATGAAGAAAAACAAAACTGGGACACATATTATGTTGTGTATTACTCCACATGTCACAGATGAGTATGCATCTGTGAAGTTTCATCAAAAAACAAATTGAAATTTTCTGAAATGCACAAAAAGACAAAATATATGTGAATATTTAAGGAATATTATTCACTTTGGTCTTTTCTTTTTTCCACAGGTCATATATGGTCATTTTTTGAAACAAATTTTTAGATGTGCACAAGATACAACATAACTCGTGACTATGATTTGATTTTACATTTTTTTAGAAACTCGAAATGTGCATCCTACAATAAGTCGAGGGCTCAAGGTAGTTGCGAAATGTTTGCACTCCTGACCATGCATCTGAATCTATCTACTAGACTACTACAACAACATACAAAATGCACCAGTTTTGAACTAGACATGTAACAGCAGTACTAACCGTTGGTCTCCAAAATCTAACGCTTGTGATTAGAGGGATTCGCGTCAAGAGATACCACAACAGAATACACTTTTGACTTTCTACCCATTAATTTGAGCAAGCTTCATGCAGTGTCCACTTCAAACTTGGCAACATTGGAACCATAGCTGGTTGAGTTCGCCTCGCTAGCCTCTTCCCATATGTAAGCTTAATTAATTGGTTACACTACGAAAACCACGGTCAACTTCTGAATAATGCATGCATTTTCCCCCTTTTGCACATATGCAACTTTGCAAAGTAGGGATTTTTTGTTTACCACACATTAGTGTGTTGTTTTCTTTCTATTAGGGCCCCTGTTTGGTAGCCACATTTTTCCAAAGCCAAAGTGTGGTTAGCCAAAAAAATTAAGCTAGTGTGGTTAGCCACCAAATTGTGGCTTAAAATATTCAAGCCAAACTTTGGCAAAACTTTGCAAAAAAAGTTGAATCTATGACAAACGGACCATACATGCAATAAAGTGTGATAAGCCAAAGTGTGGCAAAAACAAAACACATGCCAAATAAACTATATATGGCTACCAAATTTTGGCTTCTTGGCAAATTGTGGCTAGGAACCAAACATGCCCTTGGTGGCCAAAGGGGTCCAAATAGGTGTATTGTTTATTCGCTATCATGTGTATTGTGTGCACAATACCACAAATCAAAATTTCCGAGGTAGGCCAAACATGCATGCATGGTAGGCGGATCGCCATTTCGAAGGTTACTTTGTCAAACTAGCTTACCATGAAACCATAAACTAAATTATTTGTACTCCAATTAATTAAGTTTGGATATGAATGGTGGTCGTCAACCAATCTAATAAGAATTCAAAATTTGCGATGATATAGGGATGTGCCCTATTGTTGTGGAATCAGAAAACATTGGCCAACAAAAATGTGGGTTGCATCCAAGTATTGTAGCTCACAAGTCGATTGCCAAGAAGTTTTTGCCAAAATTTGAAATTAAGCCAAAATGTGGTTCAAACTTATTCAAATCAGCAAGCAAGGCAATCATGAAGTCACCAATTACTACTTTTATCTAGGAAAAATAACAAACATCATGGCATACAAATATTCTTGAGAAGAAGAATCATTCTGTAATTTTTTTTTGGAACCATGCATGTTGGACATTGCTTCGTGATACGTCGCAAACGTATCTGTAATTTTTGATGTTCCATGCTTGTTTTACACCAATTACTATATGTTTTAAGGGACTAACCTATTAATAGTTGCAAAAGTGCACAAGTTCTTGGTTTCAACTTTGTTGTGCAGGAAATAGGCAAATATGGAAGGAAATAGCTCATTATGGTGAAATCTAGAATTTCCCGGAATATGTCCCTACTGAACATTTTTCAAAGATCGCTTCGAAACTCCATCAAAACGACGTCCAATGGAAAAGTCGTAATCTACAAAGTTGTAGAGAATTTCAAACCAAACAATTTGGACATCTCATTCATCTAGAACGGACAACGGATGCATCCGGCAGAACATAATTACTGCGGAGGTTCGTGCAGTCTCGGGACTCCGAAAGTTGGTGACGTATTTGACACAAACTCTTTCATACCTGGATATTTCGGCCCAGCCACGAGTTTTGAGGCTCATGAAGGACATAGGGGGAGTCCTAGGAAGGTTGTAGAGGTGCCCAAGAGCCCTTGGATCAAAGGGGCATCCATCCCATGGCCTAGATTGCATCTCCAACACTATATATTGATGGGAAACCCTATTTTTGGAGGCCCCCAAGCATTGTCACGAAAATCCTCCTCGCCAAGGAGGGGGAAACACTCATCTACACCAGCACCAACTCAAGGAAGAAGAAGGCTAAGGGGCGGCGCTCCCCCATGATGCCGGCGGCGGGGAAGGAGTCCCCCGCGCCGGCGCTGGCGCCGCCCACGCCTCCGCCTCCCGGCGCTCCTCGCTGAGCCCCTCTCCGACGTCTTCACCGCCATCTCCATCACCAACTTCTCATTGTATTCAGTGGTCCATCCTCTCACAAACCTCTGTACCGCCCTATGTAAACATGGTGTTTGATGCTATAAGTTATAATCCTATGATCTATGTCATGTTGCCATAATTTATTTGTTCATTGATTGATTGGTTGTTTCTCTTTGGTTCATTAGAGTTGTATGTTGATATGTTACCGTCCTTGGTGCCCATTATATTTGTGCGCGCATGGATCAAGCACCATAGGGTTGGTAGTACTTGTATACTAGAAGGGGGAAGTTCTGCCGGAGTGACAGAAACCTGAGGACGCGAACCGGATAGTTGCATGTATGGGAGTAAGAGGACCATTTACTTAAGGCTATGGTTGGGGAAACCTTAATGCTTGCTAGTATTTACAGATGTTTGCTATCAAGCCAATCATATAGTACTTGTAATCCCGGAGGGAGAGCATGTATATTTAGCCTCTCCTACATAGAAAGCTGCATCGAAGACATTGAACCGAAGATCCTCACTAATTGATCTTGGACAAAGCCACCACTATTACCACCGCCTTTCCACACTCATGGTACTGTTAGTTTAGTTTGTTTTATTGCTGCAGCATTAACATTTATTCCGTGTATTTTATTGTTCTGCAAAGTCACCTCTCATACCCGTTATCGCTCTAGTTTTATTTCCTAGATATTGCAAACTCTTAGTGTGCGTAGAGTTGTATCAGTGGTTGATAGAACTTGAGAGAATGTTTATCCTACCTTTAGCTCCTCGTTGGGTTCGACACTCTTACTTATCGAAAAGGCTACAAACGATCCCCTATACTTGTGGGTTATCAAGACCTTTTCTGGCATCGTTGCCGGCGAGCCATAGCGTAGGTGAATATTTTCGTGTGCACTTGTTTGCTTTATCTCTAAGTAGTTTTACTTCCTCTACCTAGTTGTTCTCTATCTCTTGTATGGATAGGGAATGCGAATTACAAAAAAAAATTAGTTGTACTTCTTATATAAAAAAAATAAAAAAATGTTTTCAGAAAAGAAAAGCGATTGGAAGGATGAGTAATGGTGAAGTGGGGGTCGACCTTGAACACTTGTGTTCATGCCTGCGAAACCAAAACAATTCTTTCCATGGAAGCTTTTCATTGAAAACTTGTAAATAGTGTATAGAGTGTATATAGTGTACATATCCCGCTGTAAATAGAATGTATAGATAACCCCTAGTTTGTTATGCAAGTTTGTCACTATGCTGCCTAGAAAACAGATTTCCTATGCTCCACTGTAGAAAATTTTAAAAATCACCAGAACGTGATCTTGATCTGAAATTTCTTGAGTGCATAGTAGTGCTTTCTATCTAACTTTCATTAGTTCTGACTTTTCTGATTTGAGGTACGTAGACAGATCTAATAATTCAATCTTTACGGACTGATTCTGTTGAGACAGATTTCCTGTGCTGTGCTGCAAAAATTCGTGAAAATTCTCAGTATGGCATTTTGATCTGAATTTTTTGTGTGCATACACCTGAGGTTATGATATGTCTTTCATTAATCATGAGTTTTTCGATTTGAGCTACGTAACTATCTCATTGAGTGACATCTTTACAGAGTGTTCAGTTTTGACAGATTTCTATTCTCTTTGTTTAAATATTGTACTTAGGATTCAAAAGTTTCCTTCGTTTTCGACGTACGATTGAAATAATAAGAAACCTCGGTATTACAGTTACTAAATATTTGATAGATTTTATAAAAATTAGGGATACTTGAACACTTGTGGATATTATTTAATGAGTACTAACCTACTAATGAGTTTTGTGAAGCTTTATGTGGATGCAGTTTTTAAGTTCCAATCAATATGGTGATATGAGATGAGCAAGAGGATGAAAGAGCTCAAGCTTGGGGATGTGTAGATGGATCCCAAGAGAATATTCAAGAAGATGAAAATATCTAAGCTTGGGGATGCCCAAGGCATCCCCCTATTCATCAACCAACATGAGGTTGTCTCCTTCAAACTCAATATTACTCATCCACATGTAAGCATTGTATATAGTTTCTTTTATTATCTTTTGTTTTATCCTATTTAGTTTTATTAGGTTCTTTATTTGGTTCTTGTTTCTTTGTCAGTTTCACTTATAATTGGAAAACAACAAAAAAAGGGGGTTTGAGAGCTCCATCAAATAATCATGCCCATCTTAAATGGCTATAAAGAAAGAGCTTTATGGGAGACAACCCAATATGTTTATATTTCTGTTATTTACTGCTTTGTTGAGTCTTGGAAGTCATTACTACTGTAATGACCTCTCCTTATCATGTTTGTTTTGTTTTTGTGCCAAGAATTGCCTCTAATGGTAAGAAAGTGGTATTTGGGGGATTTGCAATCTTGTTTACTGTTTCTGGTTCGTCACAAGAAAAATCTCCAAAAATCACCAGAACGTAAGTTTGAGCTGCCAATTTACGAGCATCTTCCCCAGGTATTTATCTAACTTTCATTATTTCAGAGTTTTTCGAGTTACGCAGCGTAACTATTTTTCAAAAATCAATTTTTACGAACTGTTCTGTTTTGACAGATTCTTGCACTGTTTTGCATTTGCATCTTTTTGCCCACCTTTTTGAGTTTTCTTGATCAAAGAACCTTATTGAAGTTGTGCTACAGTAGCTTATGCTTATTAAAATGGTTTTCATATGTCATACTGAACTTTGTAGATTTGATTAATACTATCATTGCACTAACGCTGCTAATGAGATTTGTGATGAGTTTTGTATGAAGGAAGTTTTCAAGTGTAGGAAAGAAGAATGATGAGATGAGATGAAGAATGGACAAAAGATCAAGCTTGGGGATGCCCATGTCACCCCAAGATATATTCAAGAAGTACAAGCGTCAAAGCTTGGGGATGCCCAAGGCATCCCCTTCTTCATCAATAAAAATATCAGGTCCACTTTTTGTTCACTATATTTTTATTGCTTCATATACTATGTGTTATTTCTTGGAGCGTCTTTATTTTCTGTTGTGTATTTTATTTTGAATAAAGTGGGCACCATCATACCATGTTTGTTTGGGAGAGAGACACGCTCTATTTTAATTGTATGAACGCTCTAATTTCCACTCTTATTGTTCAACGAGCGTTTTCTTTTTGCTAGTACTGCGTTTAGCTCTGGTTTTTCACTCATATTTTGTTCAGAGCTTGTTAGTATGCTTCAGTTATATATGATCAGCTCTCTGATCTTTAATGAATATTATAAATGAGAGTTGTTTCAAATAAGTTGATTGGTGTTGGATACGAGTAAAAAGGTTTCATATTAATAGTGATGCAAATGGAAGATCTCCTCTGATGTTTCAATTGGGTTGAATTGATCATTTAGTTTAGACTTTTAATATCACCATATGCTTTAATTAATAAGTTTTGTCGCTATGCATGATTATGACCATTATTGCTCTCTTAGTTGGTCGCTATCTTTCTTTTTGCTAGCCTTCATTCTGTACTGAGTATGATCTCTACTCGTGCATCCAACCACCAAAAACCAAAATATGCCAAAAGTGTCCACCATACCTACCTATATGTGGTATTTCACCGCCACTCCAAGTAAATTTACATGTGCTACCTTTAAAACATTCAAAATAATTTCTTATTTTTGCAATACATAGATCATGGGAAAGTAGCCTAAAAAAATATTGTGGTGAGGAATATGTCACTTATGTATCTTAGTTCTTATAAGTTGCTTGTTGTGTGGCAACCATGCTGACATGGGGACACCATCATCATATTTTTGATAAATATCATGTGAGTTACTATGCATGTTAGAGAAGAACATTGGACCGCTATCAAAGCCATGTTTACATGGTGGATGTTTCAGCATGGACATTAAAACCTCAAAAATCTCTTATGAGAAATTTATGTTGCCAAAAGCTTTAAGCTTAAAGAGGAGTCCATTTGTCTGTTGTCCGTGTTGTCCCGGTATGGATGTCTAAGTTGAGAATAATCAAAAGCGAGAAATCCAATGCGAACTTTCTCCTTAGACCTTTGTACAAGTGGCATGGAGGTACCCCTTTGTGAAACTTGGTTAAAACATATGTAATGCGATGATAATCCATGGAAATCCGAGCTAACTAGGACAAGGTGCGGGCACTATTAGTATACGATGCATGAGGCTTGCAACTTATAGGAAGTTTTATACATAACCTATATTACTTATTGCTACCGTTGACACAATTGCCTCTCTTAAAATTTTATATCTCTATGTTTTCAAAATAAAAAAAGCTCTAGAACATGTTTAATCTCTGCTTCCCTCTGTGAAGGGCCATTCTTTTACTTTTATGTTGAGTCTTCATCTTCTAAGTTATATGCACCGTCTTATGAGAGCATAGTTATCATTCTTAGTTCTATATGCACGGTCCCAAAATTATTATTGATTGAATCATGAATGTGTTATTACTTGTTCTTAAATTATTTGTATCTAGACATCCTTTGAACTTTGAAGGTGCATGTCACCTCAAAAATTATTCTTTTTATCACTAACCTACTCGAGGACGAGCAGGAGTTAAGCTTGAGGATGTTGATACGTCGCAAACGTATCTATAATTTTTGATGTTCCATGCTTGTTTTACACCAATTACTATATGTTAAGGGACTAACCTATTAATAGTTGCAAAAGTCCACAAGTTCTTGGTTTCAACTTTGTTGTGCAGGAAATAGGCAAATATGGAAGGAAATAGCTCATTATGGTGAAATCTGGAATTTCCCGGAATCTGTCCCTGCTGAACACTTTTCAAATATCGCTTCGAAACTCCATCAAAACGGCATCCAATGGAAAAGTCGTAAACTATAAAGTTGTAGAGAATTTCAAACCAAACAATTTGGACATCTTATTCGTCTAGAACGGACAACGGATGCATCCGGCAGAGCATAATTACTGCGGAGGTTCGTGCAGTCTCGGGACTCCGAAAGTTGGTGACGTATTTGACACAAACTCTTTCCATACCTGGATATTTCGGCCCAGCCACGAGTTGTGAGCCTCATGAAGGACAGAGTGGAGTCCTAGGAAGGTTGTAGAGGTGCCCAAGAGCCCTTGGATCAAAGGGGCATCCATCCCATGGCCTAGATTGCATCTCCAACACTATATATTGATGGGAAACCCTATTTTTGGAGGCCCCCAAGCATTGTCACGAAAATCCTCCTCCTTAGCAGCAGCCAAGGAGGGGGAAACACTCATCTACACCAGCACCAACTCAAGGAAGAAGAAGGCTAAGGGGCGGTGCTCCCCCATGATGTCGGTGGCGGGGAAGGAGTCCCCCGCGCCGGCGCTGGCGCCGCCCACGCCTCCGCCTCCCGGCGCTCCTCGCTGAGCCCCTCTCCGACGTCTTCACCGCCATCTCCATCACCAACTCCTCATTGTATTCAGTGGTCCATCCTCTCACAAACCTCTGTACCGCCCTATGTAAACATGGTGTTTGATGCTATAAGTTATAATCCTATGATCTATGTCATGTTGCCATAGTTTATTTGTTCATTGATTGATTGGTTGTTTCTCTTTGGTTCATTAGAGTTGTATGTTGATATGTTACCGTCCTTGGTGCCCATTATATTTGTGCACGCATGGATCAAGCACCATAGGGTTGGTAGTACTTGTATACTAGAAGGGGGAAGTTCTGCCGGAGTGACAGAAACCTGAGGACGCGAACCGGATAGTTGCATTTATGGGAGTAAGAGGACCATTTAATTAAGGCTATGGTTGGGGAAACCTTAATGCTTGCTAGTATTTACGGATGTTTGCTAGCAAGCCAATCATATAGTACTTGTAATCCCGGAGGGAGAGCATGTATATTTAGCCTCTCCTACATAGAAAGCTGCATCGAAGACATTGAACCCAAGATCCTCACTAATTGATCTTGTACAAAGCCACCACTATTACCACCGCCTTTCCACACTCATGGTACTGTTAGTTTAGTTTGTTTTATTGCTGCAGCATTAACATTTATTCCGTGTATTTTATTGTTCTGCAAAGTCACCTCTCGTACCCATTATCGCTCTAGTTTTATTTCCTAGATATTGCAAACGCTTAGTGTGCGTAGAGTTGTATCAGTGGTTGATAGAACTTGAGAGAATGTTTATCCTACCTTTAGCTCCTCGTTGGGTTCGACACTCTTACTTATCGAAAAGGCTACAAACGATCTCCTATACGGGTGGGTTATCACTTCGCTTATTGCCACATGGGTGAGCTAGCTTGGTTACCGGAAGAACCATGCATGACAAACTTTTGAATCATGACCCCCTTTTTTAAGAGATCGATGCAAAACTTCTTATTTTCAACTATACTTTGCCAAATAGTGTTTTTTTTGGTTTTCCACAAAAAGTATTTTCATTTTTATTGGCTTTAAGGGGGGAAAATTAAAATGATGTATTTGTGAAATGGCTATCGCGTGTATTGCGCACACTGCCACCAATACAATTTTCACAAGCTGGTGACATGGTTGGATGGCCATGCATTTCTATGGTTTGTTGGATTATCTCGGCATGTAGTATATACTAAATTAATTTTGTAAATATTTATATTACAACTCAAATAAATTGGGAAAATACTGGGATTCTCCTCCCTAGAATCAATCTTGCCCGTCCATTTCCTATCAACTGACTATAGGGAGTACTAGATTTAAATGGCAGTTGGAGTTAATTCCTCAACCTCCATCTGTCCCCACTAAACAACCCCTGGCAGTTCGTTCTCCCCTGCATGTCGGCAAGTTCCAAAAACCCCCATTGTTTGCAGTTTCTCTACCTTAATCCCTCTGATCCCCACTAAACAACCCATGGCAGTTTGTTCTCCCCTGCATTTCGGCAAGCTCCAAAAACCCCAATTGTTTGCAGTTGCTCTACCTCCCTCCCCCTTAATCCCTCAGATCCCAACTAAACAACCCCTGGCAGTTCGTTCTCCCCTGAGTTTTGGCAAGTTTCAAAAAACCCCATTGTTTGCAGTTGCTCTCCCTCCTCCCCCTCAATCCCTCCGATCAGCTCGACGTCCTTCAGCACTGCCATGGCCGACGGCGCCCTGGTTATGCTTAAGTGGAGCGTCGTTCCCCATGGGACGACCAAGGTGGACGTGGTGTACACGAATGACCCTTTCGTTCTCGAGCGCACTCTCCAGATGTACCAACTCAAGCTGCTAGAGGACATGCCCAGGTTCGTCGGCCTCGACCTAGAATACACTTCGGACCAATTAAATACCGCCGTCGTTCAGTTGGCCATGGACGAGCACGTCCTGGTGTACCATTTCTGCAGGTATGTTCTTCACATGCCTTCCTTTATCCTTTTGTTTTTATAGAAACTCTTCCTTTATCTTGGATCTGCTTTTTTATTTCGAAATAGACTAGGTTCTAACTTGTATGAAAACATGAACAAACTAACTTGTATGAAAAATGTGGTCTGGAATGTAATATCCAACCAACTTGTATAAAAAAATTGGATTGACCACGATGTCTAGTTTCATGATTTTGGTACTCAAAATTTTTGCATGTCTTGGTCAAATTTCATGTACTCATACTCACCGATATTCGGCATGGATGTCAAGATATTAACATATAGTAAATGAATCTTAACTTGACACTTGAATTAGATCATATAGTCGCAATAATAATTCATGTTATTTTGATGTGTATCACTGATGCAAAATCATTGTTTCACTGCAACAAGTATACGATTTATTGGAAGAAAATTATGTACTATTTCAGCATATACTATCTTACAAGATTGATCTGTGTTAACATGCAGGAGTCCTGACAATCTGGCACTGCGATAATTCCTTCAACATAAAGGATTTTGTTTCACAACCGTTGACATCAGTGGTGACTCTGATAGGTTTGCTAAAGATGGTATTAAAATTCCTGAACATAAGTGGATTGACATTCAGGATATGATCGATTTCAATGGTCCTAGCAATAGGACTGGCATGGCTGATTTGGCAGCCGCCATCATTGATCCATCTTACAAAAACATGAAGGACAAGTTCTCTACTAGCAGCCACAATCAATGGGAGTGCATGCCATTGCCTGAAGTAAACTTGAGGTATGCTGCGATTGATGGGTATGTCAGTTTTGAGTTGTACAGGCGACTCAAAAAAATCAATGATGGGCAGCGTCAAGCACAACCAATTCGAAGGGAAGTGGTTTGCCCGGATTGCAAGGAAGCGGCTAGGTTGGCCGCTCTTCCCCCTGGCTGGCGCGACAAAAAGAAGCAGTTTGTCGGGACAACCTACTGGGAATGAGTATCTTATTGCTTTAGGTACAATATACCATTTGATCCGAAGAACATGCCACCATGAATAAAGGCCCCGTGCGAGCCTACTTCAGGGTCTTCGTGGGATGGCGGTTCACATGGTGAGCAAGCTAGAGTGATGACCCACAAGTATAGGGGGTGTATCGCAGTATCTTCGATAAGTAAGAATGTCGATCCCAACGAGGAGCAGAAGGTGTTGACAAGCAGTTTCGATGAAGGATTCACTGTAAATGCTCACAGACAAGTATTCAGGGGGTTTTGATGTAACAGTTGAATAAAGTACGAGTAAGTAAAGTGCGAGAGAAATAATTGCAGCGAGTGGCCCAATCCTTTTTAGCACAAAGGACAAGCCGGTTTGTTTACTTATAATGACCAAACGTTCTCGAGGACACACGGGATTTTAGTCTAGTGCTTTCGCTACATACGGCTAAATAATCTTCATTGTTATGATAAGTGTTGTGTGGGTGAACCTATGCTAATGTACCGCCCTTCCTAGGACTAATACATACTTGTGATTATACCCCTTGCAAGCATCCGCAACTACAAGAAAGTAATTAAGATAAATCTAACCACAGCCTTAAACTCTGAGATCCTGCGATCCCTCCTGCATCGATATACCAACGGGGGTTTAGGTTTCTGTCACTCCGGCAACCCCGCAATTAGCAAACGAGTACAAGATGCATTCCCCTAGGCCCATAAATGGTGAAGTGTCATGTAGTCGACGTTCACATGACACCACTAGAAGAATAACACCACAACTTAAATATCATACCATTGAATATTACTCAACCATAGTTCACTACTAACATTTAGACTTCACCCATTTCCTCAAGAACTAAACGAACTACTCACGAGACATCATATGGAACATGATCAGAGGTGATATGATGATTAATAACAATCTGAACATAAACTTGGTTCAATGGTTTCACTCAATAGCATCAACAACAAGTAGAGATAGATACCGGGAGAGTTTCCCCTATCAAACAATCAAGATCAAACCCAAATTGCTACGGCGGTGACGGTGTCCAGCGGTGGAGACGGCGGTGATGATGGTGGAGATGATGATGATGGTGATGGAGATGATGTCCAGCTCGATGACGGTGACGATGGCGTCGATTTCCCCCTCCCGGAGGGAATTTCCCCGGCGGATTCCTGCCCGCCGGAGAGCTCTTTTCTCTCTGGTGTTCTCCGCCCCGCAGAGGCAGCTGTAACTCTTCGCGAGGTACCCTCTGTGGCTTAGGTTTTCGAGACGAAGGATTTCGCGAAGAAAAGGAGGCGAAAGGGGTCGTGGGCCCCCCAAACCACATGGCGGCGCGGCCAGGGCATGGGCCGCGCCGCCCTAGGGTGTGGGCCCACCCTGGGTCCTCCTGGCTCCTCCTTCTGGCTTTCTTCGTCATCTTGAAAAATAGGATTTTTGGTATAATTTCCTTCCACAGTTGATCTTCCGAAATATTGCGTTCTGACGGTGCTTTTTCCCGCAGAATCCTGGCTCCGGTGCTTGATCCTCCAATAATGATGAAACATGCAAAATAGATGAAATAACATAAGTATTGTGTCCCAATATGAAATATATCAATGAATAACAGCAAATTATGATATAAAATAGTGATGCAAATTGGACGTATCAACTCCCCCCAAGCTTAGACTTCGCTTGTCCCCAAGCGAAACTGAGCTCAATAGACAGGACCACATGTTTATGGAGTGAAGAGTCGATAAATAAAATACGGACAAGAAGCATCATATTCATTCACACAAGACATTATAGTAAACAACCTCTTACAACTCAACTTCAAACAAGTATAAGGTAATCACAAGTAAAGGTGCATAAGAAATCATAATTGGTGATGGCAAACTTCGTTCTTGGTCGGAGAACAGTTAACGGATTATACTTATCTCATTGAGCAGCGTTCTCATGTTAAAGTTTATATGGCACAACTTGCATACTCAATCATAATGGTCTTTTCATGATCATTGATAACTTGCGAGGCTATATTCATTCAGATAAAACTTGTACTAAACAAGGAAGAATAAAAGACATGATGAAGCTAATCACAATATAATGGTTTGATCACAACTACTCAAATGCTTGCTTGAGATGGAGGGAAATAGGTTTACTGACTCAACATAAAGTAAAAGACAGGCCCTTCGCAGAGGGAAGCAGGGATTAAATCATGTGCTAGAGCTTTTCAGTTTTGCAATCATATAAAGAGAATAAAAGTAACATTTTGAGAGGTGTCTGTTGTTGTCAACGACTAGTAGCGGGTACTCTAACCCCCTTGCCAGACAACCTCCTAAGAGCGGCTCCCATATTATTTTCATTTTACTTGGCACTCCTTCCAACCTTTTCTTTCACAAACCATGGCTAACCGAATCCTCGGGTGCCTGCCAACAATCTCATACCATGAAGGAGTGCCTTTTTATTTTGGTTTTATTATGATGATGACACTCCCCCCAACCTTTGCTTTCTCAAGCCATGGCTAACCGAATCCTTCGGGTGCCGTCCATCAATCACATACCATGGAGGAGTGTCTATTTAGTTTGATTAATTTGGGACTGGGAATCCCATTGCCAGCTCTTTTTGCAAAATTATTGGATAAGCGGATGAAGCCACTAGTCCATTGGTGGAAGTTGCCCAACAAGATTGAAAGATAAAACACCACATACTTCCTCATGAGCTATGAAACATTGACACAAATAAGAGATACTAAGTTTTGAATTGTTTAAAGGTAGCACATGAAGTATTTACTTGGAATGGCGGAAAATACCATGTAGTAGGTAGGTATGGTGGACACAAATGGCATAGGTTTGGGTTAAGGTTTGGATGCACGAGAAGTATTCCCTCTCAGTACAGGTCTTTGGCTAGCAAGGTTAATTAGCAAGCATAAGAGTCGAGGGAAACAAACAAATATACATATGATAGAAACAATCATGCATCTTCCTTGTAAGCACAAACAATCTTAACTTCAGAATAATAAGGAGCTAACAAGAAAGACAATGAAACATCTACATGTATTTCTCTTTTCTACTTAAACCTCAAAGTGTTGTTGCTATTGACCAATGCTGAGTTTGCCAAAACCAAATAGATTTATTCAATGCTCCCAAAGTGATACCAATACTAACAACAAAATAAATCATATGATAGAGATTGCAAACTAGAATAAGATGTGCAATATGTAAATGATAAGACTTCTCATTAATATTCCATAACGATAACTCACACCAAGGGATACATAGATAACCAACTAAAGGAGAGATACTTCCAAACGCAACCCATCTTATATGATAACTTCCCTACTCATGATATGACACTACTTGACAATAAAAGTAAAAGGTAGTGATAATGTGATACCGCGGCACTCCCCCAAGCTTGGAACAAACCAAGGGGATGCCAATACCGATGATGAATTACTCCTTTGGCGATGGTGGTGATGAACTCCCGTCATCAAACTTCCAAGGAAGAGGCTCTCCATCAAGAAATGACATCTTGGTCTCGGGAATCCTGAAACTGGCAGCACGGCTTATGTATTTAAACCTGTTTTCATACTCACAGTTCTGATTCTGAACGTCATAGAGTTGTGCTTGGAGCTTGTTGGTGGTGTCCTGAAGTGAGAGGATGTCGCTCCAAAGCTTCCCAGTTTCCTTCTTATGTTCAGCAATGAGTTCAGACACAATCCTGTGGAAGATATCCACCTCACGCTCAGCCATCTTCTTGTATTTGAAAACCTCCTGTTCTAGCTTCTCCATCCTGTCTTCCAAGCTTCCTTCTCCTTTAGGGCCCTGGACATCCTTGACCTGCAGTTCTCCTTCAACGAGCAGCAACTCCTTGGGGTGCATCCTCAGCTCCTCCCTGTACAAGTTGCCAACATCCTTGCTGGAGCTATCCTTCGGAGTTCCCGATGAAGACATGATGGCTTTAGATCCGAAACAAATCCTGGCAGAAACAGTTTGAAACAAAACACGTCGAGAAAACGATATACGGACCTCCAGGGGTCCGGGGGATTATATAGCAAAAATTTTCACGACACAAGGAAAGTACCAGATCGAACCAGCGTCGGAAAGGGGCGACGGGGCGGCCAAACCATAGGTCGGCGCGGGCCCAGGCCAGGCCGCGCCGGCCTATGGTGCCACGCCCTCGTGCGTCCTTTCCACCCCGTTTCGAACTCGTAATTTTTCATATTTTCCAAAAACAGCGAAAATATTGTTTGGAAAGTAAATTGCGTACTTTTCATTACCGATCGTTACCTATTCAAAGTCGAGTTACGCGGACTGTCAATTTGCCCTTTGATGAAAGCCTCCGGTGTTTCCACTTGAATAATATCAACATCAACATTATAGGAATCACCCGAGATATAATGCTTGAGTCTTTGTCCATTCACCACTTGCGTAGCATTGCCTTGGAGAGAGCTAATTTTGATTGCTCCTGAACGATACACCTCCTCGACAACATACGGTCCTTCCCATTTCGAGAGTAATTTCCCTGCAAAGAATCTGAGACGAGACCGATACAATAGGACTTTATCCCCAATATTAAATTCTCTTTTGATGATCCTTCTATCATGCCATTTTTTAACTTTCTCTTTAAAGAGTTTAGCATTTTCATAAGCTTCACTTCTCCATTCATCTAGAGAACTCAATTGCAACAACCTCTTATCACCGGCAAGTTTAGGATCTTTATTTAATTCTCTAACAGCCCAATAAGCTTTGTGCTCTAGTTCTAAAGGTAAATGACAAGCTTTCCCATAAACCATTTTATAAGGTGACATTCCCATGGGATTTTTATAAGCAGTTCTATAAGCCCAAAGTGCATCCTTCAATTTACTAGCCCAATTCTTTCTAGTTTTATTAACAGTCTTTCCCAAAATAGATTTAATCTCTCTATTTGATAATTCTACTTGACCACTAGTTTGAGGATGATAAGCGGAAGCAATTCTATGATTAATACCATACTTAGCAAGAGTTTTTCTAAAACCTCCATGAATAAAATGAGAACCTCCATCAGTCATAATATATCTAGGTACTCCAAATCTAGGAAAAATAATATCTAAAAGCATTCTTAAAGAGGTCTCACCATCAGCACTTTTTGTAGGTATAGCTTCCACCCATTTAGTAACATAATCAACAGCAACAAGTATATGAGTGTTACCTTCTGAAGACGGAAAAGGTCCCATGAAGTCAAATCCCCAACAATCAAACGGTTCAATAACAAGAGTATAATTCATTGGCATTTCATTACGTCTGGAGATATTACCAACCCTTTGGCATTCATCGCAAGATAAAATAAACTTTCTCGCATCCTTGAAGAGAGTTGGCCAATAAAAACCTGATTGTAGAACCTTTTGTGCGGTTCTTTCTCCGGCGTGATGTCCTCCATAAGCACTACCATGACATTTACTCAATATCTCTTGTTGTTCATATTCGAGAACACATCTTCGCATAATACCATCCACTCCTTCTTTGTATAAGTGTGGGTCATCCCAGAAATAATGCCTCAAGTCATAAAAGAATTTCCTCCTTTGCTGAGCTGAAAAGGTTGGAGGCAAGTACTTGGAAACAATAAAGTTAGCATAATCAGCATACCAAGGACTGTCTCGCGAGCTCACCTTTATTACAGCCAATTGTTCATTTGGAAAACTATCATTAACAGGAACAGGATCATAAGCAATATTTTCCAATCTAGACAAATTATCAGCAACAGGATTATCAGCACCTTTCCTATCTACAATATGTAAATCAAATTCTTGCAAAAGAAGTACCCATCTAATAAGCCTCGGCTTAGCATCTTTCTTTGTCATAAGGTATCTAATTGCTGCATGATCAGTATGAATAGTAACTTTTGAATCAACAATATAAGATCTAAATTTATCACAAGCAAAAACTACAGCTAATAATTCTTTTTCAGTTGTAGCATAATTTCTTTGAGCAGCATCAAGAGTTTTACTAGCATAATGAATAACATTCAGTTTTTTATCTACTCGCTGTCCAAGAACAGCGCCTCTGACAAAGAAATCACTAGCATCACACATAATTTCAAAGGGTAAGTTCCAATCAGGAGGTTCAACTATAGGAGCAGTTGTTAAGGCTTTCTTAAGAGTTTCAAAAGCCTCCTTACAATCATCATCAAAAACAAATGGTACATCTTTTTGAAGAAGATTAGTAAGAGGTTTTGAAATCTTGGAGAAATCTTTAATAAATCTCCTATAAAACCCAGCATGACCAAGAACACTACGAATACCTTTAACATCCCTCGGATAGGGCATCTTCTCAATTGCTTCAACTTTAGCTCTATCAACTTCAATACCTCTCTCAGAAATTTTATGTCCCAATACAATCCCTTCATTAACCATAAAGTGGCATTTCTCCCAATTAAGAACAAGGTTAGTTTCTTCACATCTCTGCAAAACTTTATCAAGGTTTCGCAAGCAACTATCAAAAGAATTCCCATAGACGGAAAAATCATCCATGAATACCTCTACAATACTTTCACAAAAACCATGAAAAATAGCAGACATGCATCTTTGAAAAGTAGCAGGAGCATTACATAAACCAAAAGGCATGCGTCTATAAGCATAAGTTCCATAGGGACAAGTAAAAGTGGTTTTCTCTTGATCTTTAGCTTTATGACAATTTGTGAAAACCAGAATAACCATCAAGAAAGCAAAAATGAGTATTTTTAGACAATCTTTCTAGCATTTGATCAATAAATGGTAAAGGGTAATGATCTTTCTTAGTAACTTTATTAACTTTTCGAAAATCAATGCACATTCTATACCCTACAACTACTCTTTGAGGGATGAGCTCATCATTATCATTAGGCACAACAGTCATTCCTCCTTTCTTGGGAACGCAATGCACAGGACTAACCCATCTACTATCAGCAATAGGATATATAATACCTGCTTCAAGAAGTCTTAATACCTCATTCCTTACCACTTCCTTCATCTTCGGAATTAGACGACGCTGATGTTCAACAACAGGCTTTGCATCATCTTCCATATTAATAGCATGTTGGCAAATAGAAGGAGAAATCCCTTTCAAATCATCAAGAGTGTAGCCAATAGCTCCTCGGTGCTTCTTCAATATTTCCAATAACCTTTCTTCCTCAATCTCTGAAATCTTAGAACTAATAATAACAGGATATATTTTCTTATCATCAATATGAGCATATTTAAGATTATCAGGCAAAGGCTTTAAATCAAAAACAGGATCTTCCTTTGGTGGAGGTGTTGTACCCAAATCTTCCACCGGTAAATCATGCTTCAGAATAGGTTGGCGAAGAAAAATTTCCTCAAGCTCATCTCTTTCTTTCCTAAAAAATTCACTCTCGCTATCCTCCAAATGTTGCTGCAAAGGATTGTTAGGAACAAGAACAATAGATGCACACTGCTCCATTTTAAAATCATTACTAGGCAAATCAGCTTTATAAGGAGTTTTGGTAAATTTAGAGAAGTTAAATTCATAAGATTCACCAGCAAATTTAGTCAAAATTTTCTCTTTCTTGCAATCTATAATAGCTCCACAAGTATTTAGAAAAGGTCTACCAAAAATAATAGGACAATAATCGCTAGCAGCAGAACCAAGTACCAAAAAGTCAGCAGGATATTTAATCTTACCGCATAAAACTTCCACATCTCGAACAATACCAATTGGAGAAATAGTTTCTCTATTAGCCAGCTGAATAACCACATCAATATCTTCAAGTTCACAAGAATCAACTTCGTGCATAATCTCCGTGTAAAGCTCATAAGGAATAGCACTAACACTTGCACCAATATCACATAATCCATAATAGCAATGATCACCAATTCTAACAGATAGCATAGGAACACTAGATTGTTTGGGTTTATTAGGATGTGAAACAATATTAGAAGCATCTTCACAGAAAATAATATGACCATCCTCCACATTTTCAGTCACAAGATCTTTAACTATTGCAACAAAGAGTTCAACTTTTATTTGTTCTTCAGGTTCTACAGGTTTCTTTTCACTTTTATGAACCGCACTATTTATAACAGAGTACTCCTTCATTTTAGCAGGGAAAGGAGTTTTTTCAATATAAGCTTCAGGAATAACATGATCAGCAGTTTCAACTACAACGCATTTATTAATAGATGAATCAATTTTATCTTTATACGGTTCATGATACTTATCAAAATTCTTCTTTGGCAATTCATAATGAGAGGCAAAAGCTTTATAAAGATTTACAGCAACTTGAGAATCAAGACCATATGTAGCACTCATATTACGAAATTTATCAGTATCCATAAAAGCTTCAATGCATTTATAATCATAAATTATACCTGATTCTCTATCCTTGTCGTTCTCCCATCCTTCAGTATTTTCTTGGATCCGATCAAGAAGGTCCCTTTTAAACTCTTCTTTGTTGCGTGTAAATGATCCAGAACAAGAAGTATCCAGCAAGGTCTTGTCTTGAAAAGAAAGTCTTGCATAGAAATTATCAATAATAACATTACCAGGAAGCTCATGAATGGGGCATTTGAGCATTAAAGACTTCAATCTCCCCCAAGCTTGGGCAATACTCTCTCCATCATGAGGCCAAAAATTATATATGCGATTCCGATCCTTATGAATTTCACTTGGAGGATAGAACTTAGAATAAAACCGGGGCACAATATCATTCCATTCAAGAGAATCCCCATTATCCAGTAATTTATACCAATGCGCTGCCTTACCGGACAGCGATAAAGAGAATAGTTTCTTCCTCACTTCATCCATAGCAATACCTGCACATTTGAATAACCCACATAATTCATGCAAAAAACAGTAAATGATCACCAGGATGGACAGTTCCATCCCCTTCATAGCGGTTATCCATAACACGTTCAATAATTTTCATAGGGATTTTATATGGTATCACTTCCTCACCTGGCGCCTCATCCACTACCGTTGCAGTAGTAGTAGATTTCCCAAATAAAAATTGAAGAGAAGATCTCTCCATAATGACTTATAGCAGCAGGCAGAAATAAAATCAGCACAAACAGTAAAGGTTTTCCTTACCAATTCCACTTACCAATAGCGCTTCACTCCCCGGCAACGGCGCCAGAAAATAGTCTTGATGACCCACAAGTATAGGGGGTGTATCGCAGTATCTTCGATAAGTAAGAATGTCGATCCCAACGAGGAGCAGAAGGTGTTGACAAGCAGTTTCAATGAAGGATTCACTGTAAATGCTCACAGACAAGTATTCAGGGGGTTTTGATGTAACAGTTGAATAAAGTACGAGTAAGTAAAGTGCGAGAGAAATAATTGCAGCGAGTGGCCCAATCCTTTTTAGCACAAAGGACAAGCCGGTTTGTTACTTATAATGACCAAACGTTCTCGAGGACACACGGGATTTTAGTCTAGTGCTTTCGCTACATACGGCTAAATAATCTTCATTGTTATGATAAGTGTTGTGTGGGTGAACCTATGCTAATGTACCGCCCTTCCTAGGACTAATACATACTTGTGATTATACCCCTTGCAAGCATCCGCAACTACAAGAAAGTAATTAAGATAAATCTAACCACAGCCTTAAACTCTGAGATCCTGCGATCCCTCCTGCATCGATATACCAACGGGGGTTTAGGTTTCTGTCACTCCGGCAACCCCGCAATTAGCAAACGAGTACAAGATGCATTCCCCTAGGCCCATAAATGGTGAAGTGTCATGTAGTCGACGTTCACATGACACCACTAGAAGAATAACACCACAACTTAAATATCATACCATTGAATATTACTCAACCATAGTTCACTACTAACATTTGGACTTCACCCATGTCCTCAAGAACTAAACGAACTACTCACGAGACATCATATGGAACATGATCAGAGGTGATATGATGATGAATAACAATCTGAACATAAACTTGGTTCAATGGTTTCACTCAATAGCATCAACAACAAGTAGAGGTCGATACCGGGAGAGTTTCCCCTATCAAACAATCAAGATCAAACCCAAATTGCTATGGCAGTGACGGTGTCCAGCGGTGGAGACGGCGGTGATGATGGTGGAGATGATGATGATGGTGATGGAGATGATGTCCAGCTCGATGACGGTGACGATGGCGTCGATTTCCCCCTCCCGGAGGGAATTTCCCCGGCGGATTCCTGCCCGCCGGAGAGCTCTTTTCTCTCTGGTGTTCTCCGCCCCGCAGAGGCGGCTGTAACTCTTCGCGAGGTACCCTCTGTGGCTTAGGTTTTCAAGACGAAGGATTTCACGAAGAAAAGGAGGCGAAAGGGGTCGTGGGCCCCCCAAACCACATGGCGGCGCGGCCAGGGCATGGGTCGCGCCGCCCTAGGGTGTGGGCCCACCCTGGGTCCTCCTGGCTCCTCCTTCTGGCTTTCTTCGTCATCTTGAAAAATAGGATTTTTGGTATAATTTCCTTCCACAGTTGATCTTCCGAAATATTGCATTCTGACGGTGCTTTTTCCTGCAGAATCCTGGCTCCGGTGCTTGATCCTCCAATAATGATGAAACATGCAAAATAGATGAAATAACATAAGTATTGTGTCCCAATATGAAATATATCAATGAATAACAGCAAATTATGATATAAAATAGTGATGCAAATTGGACGTATCATAGGGCAACAGCTGGATGTGGTGAGCTAGCAAGGGCAGGGCCTGTATCTGGTTGGGAAGCTCAAATAAGGACTGTATCTGGTTGGGAAGCTCAAACAAGGATTCTCGACACACGAAGTACGAACGAGTGCAGAAATTGGACTGCCAACCCATGGGAGGCAGGTACAAGCGGCACTGGCAAGCGCTTCAAGAGGGATGATGATAATTGGTGAACTAGGCTGGCGTTATATGTTTCAAAGATTGTACATAAGTTTAGAATGATGAACTAGTAGTATTGTTTAGGTGATGTAATTACTTTTGCAACAGTGTGTATGAGGTTTCAGAACCACGCTTACCTTATTGCGCACAATGTGTGCTAATTAATGTTATTTCTTCTATCTCTTGCTCAGCTGTGCTAGAAATTAAAGAGGAAAAAAAAGAATTTGTCGCTAGACTGATGTTGGTCAAATTTATAACATAGGTATACGTGCCTGCCTTGTAATAACCTTAACGGATGTATAGTACATCAAAAATTTATGATTTCATGCTTTGCTTTGCCATTTTACAAATTTTTCAGAACCACCTTCGGCTTGATTTCAAATTAAGCTCAAACTATGGGTGCCTCTTATGTGTTCTACTTGGATGCAACGCATGCACATGTTTGGCCATTGTTTTGGGCTTCCACACATCTTTGGTGGCATGTCCACGTATTTACCTTGTTTTTTTAATTTTATTCATGTACCCTACCTCCCAACTAAATTTGAAATAAAATTGATTTAGCCCAAAAATATTTCAGTATATGGTTGCACACAATGCTAATTCATGGACCGTTGGAAATTGCCATCGTATCTACCATGCATGTCTCATATGCAGACCTGTGAAAATTGGATTGGTGGTAGTGTGCACACTTCATGTGGTAGCCATTCATATAAAACACCCATTTAATTTAATTTTGCTCCTTTGGGCAATAATAAAAAAACACATTTATGAGTGGCAAACCCAAAAAAAACTAGTTTGCAAACTTTATGGCAATGACAATTTGTGTATATGTGTGAAAAATAGGGTCACGATGATTCAAAAGTTCACTTGGTCTTGTAGTAACCAGGCGCATATATAGCACGTGGGAAATTGAAGGAGCGAGGCAAATACTCCAACATATGAATGGTGAGAGAACCCGTTAAACCACTTCTTAGTCACTCCAAATGAAGCTTTTGGGAGGTTTTTGAAATTTCCATGTTTGAAACCCCAAACCACTTCTTGTCGTGCTTGACTTCATAAGACAGAGTTTAGGGTTAGGGGTAGATACATATGGTTTTTCTATATTACATAAGATGACTATCTGCTTTGGTTTATCATTTTTCATTTTTTTTGAATTTTAATGCCCATTTGAATCATGGTCAAATCCTAGGTTTGACCAAGATTTAAACAAGTTTAACATATGAGAAATGAAAATGTAAGCCAAGATCCTTCTTAGTCACTCCAAAATGAAGCTTTTGAAAGGGTTTTTGAAATTTCCATGTTTGAAACCCAAAACCACTTCTCTTCGTGCTTGACTTCATAAGACAGAGTTTATGGTTAGGGGGTAGATACATGATTTTTCTGGTTTGAATATGTCTAGACCTTGTTTATCAACTTGAATGCATACTATATGACATAAGAAGTCTATGTGTGCCTTGGTTTTTCATTTATTTTTTATGCCCATTTGGATCTTGGTCAAATCCTAGGTTTTACCAAGATTTAAACAAGTTTAACACATGAAAATGAAAAGGTAAGCCTGGATCCTTCTTAGTCACTCCAAAATGTGAAGCTTCTGGGAGGTTTTTGAAATTTCCATGTTTGAAACCCCAAACCACTTCTCGTCGTGCTTGACTTCACAAGACAAAGTTTAGGGTTAGGGGGTAGATACATGATTTTTCTGGTTTGAATATGTCTAGACCTTGTTTATCAACTTGAATGCTTACTATATGACATAAGAATAATACATGCTTTTGTTTTTTACTTTTTCGATTTTTTTTGAATTTTTATGCCCATTTGAATCTTAGTCACTCCAAAATGAAGCTTTTGGGAGGTTTTTGAATTTTCCATGTTTGAAACCCCAAACAACTTCTCGTCGTGCTTGACTTCATAAGACAGAGTTTAGGGTTAGGGGTAGATACATATGATTTTTCTATATGACATAAGATGACTATGTGCTTTGGTTTATCATTTTTTGATTTTTTTGAATTTTTATGCCCATTTGAATCCTGGTCAAATCCTAGGTTTGACCAAGATTTAAACAAGTTTAACATATGAAAATGAAAAGGTAAGCCTGGATCCTTCTTAGTCACTCAAAAATGAAGCTTTTGAAAGGGTTTTTGAAATTTCCATGTTTGAAACCCAAAACCACTTCTCTTCGTGCTTGACTTCATAAGACAGAGTTTAGGGTTAGGGGGTAGATACATGATTTTTCTGGTTTGAATATGTCTAGACCTTGTTTATCAACTTGAATGCATACTATATGACATAAGAAATCTATGTGCCTTGGGTTTAATTTTTTTGTTTTTTTAGGCCCATTTGAATCTTGGTCAAATCCAAGGTTTGACCAAGATTTAACAAGTTTAACACATGAAAATGAAAAGGTAAGCCTGGATCCTTCTTAGTCACTCCAAAATGTGAAGATTCTGGGAGGTTTGTAAATTTCCATGTTTGAAACCCCAAACCACTTCTCGTCGTGCTTGACTTCATAAGACAAAGTTTAGGGTTAGGGGGTAGATACATGATTTTTCTGGTTTGAATATGTCTAGACCTTGTTTATCAACTTGAATACTTACTATATGATTAAATAGGTTAAACTAGGGTTTTGCCCAGTATGACACATAAGTTCAAAAAAATCCAACTACTGGGTTCAATTTTCGGCTACTAATATAAAATTAAATAAGTTGAAAGAGTATTCCTCTAAAAAATCATTTTGGTATGCATTGTTTGATACTTTTCATGGCTAGAGTGCATCACAAATTTATAATTTCATTCTTTGTTTTGCCAATTCCTCTAAAAAACACATTTATGAGTGGCAAGCCCAAAAAATCTCGTTTGCAAACTTTATGGCAATGAATATTTGTGTCTATGCGTGAAAAGTAGGCTCACGATGATTCAAAAGTTCACCTTGGTTCTTGTAGTAACCAAGCGCATATATATATGCACGTGGGAAATTGAAGGAGCAAATAGGCAAACACTCCAACATATGAATGGTGAGAGAACCCGTTAAACCACTTATTAGCCACTCCAAAATGAAGCTTTTGGGAGGTTTTTGAAATTTCCATGTTTGAAACCCAAAACCACTTCTTGTCGTGCTTGACTTCATAAGACAGAGTTTAGGGTTAGGGGTAGATACATATGATTTTTCTATATGACATAAGAACACTATATATGTGCTTTGCTTTTTCATTTTTTGATTTTTTTGAATTATTATGCCCATTTGAATCTTGGTCAAATCCTAGCTTTGACCAAGATTTAAAAACTTTAACATAAGAAAATGAAAAAGGTAAGCCTAGATCCTTCTTAGTCACTCCAAAATGAAGCTTTTGGGAGGGTTTTTGAAATTTCCATGTTTGAAACCCAAAACCACTTGTCTTCGTGCTTGACTTCATAATTAAGACAGAGTTTAGGATTAGGGGGTAGATGCATGATTTTTCTGGTCTGAATATGTCTAGACCTTGTTTATCAAATTGAATGCTTACTATATATGACATAAGAAGGCTACGTGCTTTGGTTTTTCATTTTTTATTTTTTTTCAATTTTTCTGCCCATTTGAATCTTGGTCAAATCCTAGGTTGTCTGACCTAGATTTAAACATGTTTAGCACATGAAAATGAAAAGGTAAGCCTGGATCCTTCTTAGTCACTCCAAAATGAAGACTTCATGTTTTGGTGGTAACTTCATAAGACGGAGTTTAGGGTTAGGGGTAGATACATGATTTTTCTTGTTTGAATATGTCTAGACCTTATTTATCAACTTGAATGCTTACTATATGACATAAGAAGACTACATGTTTTGGTTTTTCATTTTTTTTATTTTTGTTTGAATTTTTATGCCCATTTGAATCTTGGTCAAATCCTATGTTTGAGCAAGATTTAAACAAGTTTAACACATGAAAATGAAAAAGTAAGCTTGGATCCTTCTTAGTCACTCCAACATGAAGCTTCTGGGAGGTTTTTGAAATCTCCATGTTTGAAACCCAAAACCACTTCTCTTCGTGCTTGACTTCATAAGACAGAGTTTAGGGTTAAGGGGTAGATGCATGATTTTTCTAGTTTGAATATGTCTAGACCTTGTTTATCAACTTGAATGCTTACTATATGACATAAGAATACTATGTGCTTTGGATTTTCCTGTTTTGATTTTTTTGAACTTTTATGCCCATTTGAATATTGGTCAAATCCTAGGTTTGCCATGGATTTAATCAAGTTTAACACATGAAAATGAAAAGGTAAGCATGGATCCTTCTAAGTCACTCCAAAATGAAGATTTTGGGAGGGTTTTTGAAATTTCCATGTTAGAGACCCAAAACCACTTCTCTTCGTGCTTGACTTCATAAGACAGAGTTTAGGGTTAGGGGGTAGATACATGATTTTTCTGGTTTGAATATGTCTAGACCTTGTTTATCAACTTGAATGCTTACTATATGACATAAGAAGACAACATGCTTTGGTTTTTCATTTTTCTTTGATTTTTTTTGAATTTTTATGCCCATTTGAATCTTGGTCAAATCCTAGGTTTGAGCAAGATTTAAACAAGTTTAACACATGAAAATAATAAATTAAGCCAGGATCCTTCTTAGTCACTCCAAAATGAAGCTTCTAGGAGGTTTTTGAAATTTCCATGTTTGAAACCCAAAAACACTTATCTTCGTGCTTGACTTCATAAGACAAAGTTTGGGGTTAGGGGGTAGATAAATGATTTTTCTGGTTTTAATATGTCTAGACCTTGTTTATCAACTTGAATGCTTACTACATGACATAAGAATACTACATGCTTTTGTTTTCTTTTTCTTTTTGATTTTTTTGATTTTTTATGCCCATTTGAATCTTGGTCAAATCCTAGGTTTGAGCAAGATTTAAACAAGTTTAACACATGAAAATGAAAAAGTAAGCCTGGATCCTTCTTAGTCACTCCAAACTGAAGTTCTGGGAGGTTTTTGAAATTTCCATGTTTGAAACCCAAAACCACTTCTCTTCGTGCTTGACTTCATAAGACAAAGTTTAGGCCGGGTTAGGGGTTAGATACATGATTTTTCTGTTTTGAATATGTCTAGACCTTGTTTATCAACTTGAATGATTACTATATGACATAAGAAGACTATGTGCTTTGGTCTTTCCTTTTTTGATTTTTTTTGAATTTTAATGCCCATTTGAATCTTGGTCAAATCCAGATTTGACCAAGATTTGAACAAGTTTAACGCATAAAAATGAAAAGGTAAGCATGGATCCTTCTAAGTCACTCCAAAATGAAGCTTTTTGGGAGGGTTTTTGAAATTTCCATGTTTGACACCCAAAACCACTTTTCTTCGTGCTTGACTTCATAAGACAGAGTTTAGGGTTAGGGGTAGATACATGATTTTTCTTGTTTGAATATGTCTAGACCTTGTTTATCAACTTGAATGCTTACTATATGACATAAGAATACTACATGCTTTGGTTTTTCATTTTTTTGCCCATTTGAATCTTGGTCAAATCATAGGTTTGACCAAGATTTAAACATGTTTAAAATATGAAAATGAAAAGGTATGTGCTTCACATGCCTTCCTTTATCCTTTTGTTTTTATAGAAACTCTTCCTTTATCTTGGATCTGCTTTTTTATTTCGAAATAGACTAGGTTCTAACTTGTATGAAAACATGAACAAACTAACTTGTATGAAAAATGTGGTCTGGAACGTAATATCCAATCAACTTGTATAAAAAAATTGGATTGACCAAGATGTCTAGTTTCATGATTTTGGTACTCAAATTTTTTGCATGTCTTGGTCAAATTTCATGTACTCATACTCACCGATATTCGGCATGGATGTCAAGATATTAACATATAGTAATTGAATCTTAACTTGACACTTGAATTAGATCATATAGTCGCAACAATAATTCATGTTATTTTGATGTGTATCACTGATGCAAAATCATTGTTTCACTGCAACAAGTATACAATTTATTGGAAGAAAATTATGTGTACTATTTCAGCATATACTCCCTCCGTTCCTTTCTATAATGCCTATTGTTTTTCGCATTTGTTTCAGAATATAAGTGTAAAACTATGTTTTTTTTGCAAAGAACCCTTTCCACCGATCAGGTCAAGTCCAGAAAATCTGGAAACCGATCTGGCCATGTATTTCTGAGATCTGTTTTCAGTTTTATATTTTGTGTGTGATATCTCTAGGGGGTTTTGTGTCAAAAAAATGGCTCGCGCTAATTTCCGTGCCAAAAAAACAATAGGCACTATAGAAAGGAACGGAGGGAGTACTATCTTACAAGATTGATTTGTGTTAACATGCAGGAGTCCTGACAACCTGGCACTGCGATAATTCCTTCAACATAAAGGAATTTGTTTCACAACTGTTGACATCAGGGGTGACTCTGACAGGTTTGCTAAAGATGGCATTAAAATTCCTGAACATAAGTGGATTGACATTTAGGATATGATCGATTTCAATGGTCCTAGCAATAGGACTGGCATGGCTGATTTGGCAGCCGCCATCATTGATCCATCTTACAAAAACATGAAGAACAAGTTCCCTACTAGAAGCCACAATCAATGGGAGTGCATGCCATTGCCTGAAGTAAACTTGAGGTATGCTGCGATTGATGGGTATGTCAGTTTTGAGTTGTACAGGCGATTCAAAAAAATCAATGATGGGCAGCGTCAAGCACAACCAATTCCAAGGGAAGTGGTTTGCCCAGATTGCAAGGAAGCAGCTAGGTTGGCTGCTCTTCCCCCTAGCTGGCGTGATAAGAAGAAGCAGTTTGTCGGGACAACCTACTGGGAATGGGTATCTTATTGCTTTAGGTACAATATACCATTTGGTCCGAAGAATATGCCACCATGGATAAAGGCCCCGTGCGAGCCTACTTCGGGGTCTCCGTGGGATGGCGGTTCACATGGTGAGCAAGCTAGGGCAACGGCTGGATGTGGTGAGCTAGCAAGGGCAGGGCCGGTATCTGGTTGGGAAGCTCAAACAAGGATTCCCGACACACGAAGTACGAACGAGTGCAGAACTTGGACTGCCAACCCATGGGAGGCAGGTACAAGCGGCACCGGCAAGCGCTTCAAGAGGGATGATGATAATTGGTGAACTAGGCTGGCGTTATATGTTTCTAAGATTGTACATAAGTTTAGAATGATGAACTAGTAGTATTGTGTAGGTGATGTAATTACTTTCGCAACAGTGTGTATGAGGTTTCAGAACCACGCTTACCTTGTTACGCACAATGTGTGCTAATTAATGTTATTTCTTCTATCTCTTGCTCAGCTGTGCTAGAAATTAAAGAGGAAAAAAAAGAATTTGTCGCTAGACTTATGTTGGTCAAGTTCAAAATATAGGTATACGTGCCTGCCTTGTAATAACCTTAACGGATGTATAGTACATCACAAATTTATTATTTCATGCTTTGCTTTGCCATTTTACAAATTTTTCCGAACCACCTTCGGCTTGATTTCAAATTAAGCTCAAACTTGAATGCTTACTATATGACATAAGAAGACTATGTGCTTTGGTCTTTCCTTTTTTGATTTTTTTGATTTTTTATGCCCATTTGAATCTTGGTCAAATCTAGATTTGACCAAGATTTAAACAAGTTTAACACATGAAAATGAAAAGGTAAGCATGGATCCTTCTAAGTCACTCCAAAATGAATCTTTTGGGAGGGTTTTTGAAATTTCCATGTTTGATACCCAAAACCACTTCTCTTCATGCTTGACTTCATAAGACAGAGTTTAGGGTTAGGGGGTAGATACATGATTTTTCTGGTTTGAATATGTCTAGACCTTGTTTATCAACTTGAATGCTTACTATATGACATAAGAAGACTACATGCTTTGGTTTTTCATTTTTTTGCCCATTTGAATTTTGGTCAAATCATAGATTTGACCAAGAATTAAACATGTTTAAAACATGAAAATGAAAAGGTAAGCCTGGATCCTTCTTAGTCACTCCAAAGTGTACCAATTGATAGATGAGTTAACTTGGCCGCATGGAAAAAATAATGTCATGTAAATGAGTTAACCTGGCTTTTCTACCCTTGAATCCATAGGAAACTTTGTACTAATGCATTATAATAATCAACCGAGTTTTTACACCAATAGGTCTGTCACTTACGTGTGGTGCCCATGCGCGAGGTCCCACACTTCAGTGAGCACAAGTCAAGTGTGGTAGGTACACAAACTCCCAACCATCTTCTTTGTCAAGAGAAGAGTTTTTACACCAACAGGTCTGTCACTTACGTGTGGTGCCCATGCGCGAGGTCCCACACTTCAGTGAGCACAAGTCAAGTGCGGTAGGTACGCAAACTTCCAGCCATCTTCTTTGTCAAGAGAAGACGCATCAGGATGCGTATTGGAAGTCTCTGGGTCCTTCAGGATCCTTCAGTTGTCCCTCTCACAAAAAAATCTCTCTCATTCTCGGCCTCGCTCGACTCGCTCGCTCGCACCTCATGCGCACTGACAAACCCTGCACAACAGTCAAGATCATCACCCGAAAAAGGGGAGACACCATAATGCTCTCCCTTCTTCTCTCCTTCCGAGTGATCCCTCTTCCTCCGAGTTTCACTCGATGGGCAAACACACAAGTGCTGCATAGTAATAGTAATAATAAAAAAGTAGAAAAATCTACCTATGAATCTATGATTAAATAGGTTAAACTAGGATTTTGCCCAGTACTACAGATCAAGTTAAAAAAATCCAACTACTGGGTTCGATTTTGGGCTACTAATATAAAATTAAATAATTTGAACTAGTATTCCTCTAAAAAAATCATTTTGGTATGCATTGTTTGATACTTTTCATAGCTAGAGTGCATCACAAATTTATGATTTCATGCATTGCTTTGCCATTCCTCTCAAAAAAAAATTGTGTATATGTGTGAAAAAATTCCATGTTTGAAACGCAAAACCACTTCTCTTCGTGCTTGACTTCCTAAGACAAAGTTTAGGGTTAGGGGTAGATACATGATTTTTCTGGTTTGAATATGTCTAGACCTTGTTTATCAACTGGAATGCTTAGTATATGACATAAGAAGACTATGTGCTTTGGTTTTTTTTCCTTTTTTGATTTTTTTTCAATTTTTTTGCCCATTTGAATCTTCGTCAAATCCTAGGTTTGACCAAGATTTAAACAAGTTTAACATATGAAAATGAAAAGATAAGCCTGGATCCTTCTTAGTCACTCCAAAATGAAGCTTTTGGGAGGGTTTTTGAAATTTCCATGTTTGAAACCCAAAACCACTTCTCTTCGTGCTTGACTTCATAAGACAAAGTTTAGGGTTAGGGGGTAGATACATGAATTTCTAGTTTGAATATGTCTAGACCTTGTTTATCAACTTGAATGCTTACTATATGACATAAGAATAATACATGCTTTTGTTTATAACTTTTTTGATTTTTTTGATTTTTTATGTCCATTTGAATCTTGGTCAAATCCTAGGTTTGAGTAAGATTTAAACAAGTTTAACACATGAAAATGAAAAAAGTAAGCCTGGATCCTTCTTAGTCACTCCAAAATGAAGCTTCTGGGAGGTTTTTGACTTTTCCATGTTTGAAACCCAAAACCACTTCTCTTCGTGCTTGACTTCATAAGACAAATGTTAGGGTTAGGGGGTAGATACATGATTTTACTAGTTTGAATATGTCTAGACCTTGTTTATCAACTTGAATGCTTACTATATGACATAAGACGACTACATGTTTTGGTTTTTCATTTTTTTTTGATTTTTTTTGAATTTTTATGCCCATTTGAATCTTGGTCAAATCCTAGGTTTGAGCAAGATTTAAACAAGTTTAACACATAATATTGAAGTAAGCCTAGATCCTTCTTAGTCACTCCAAAATGAAGCTTCTGGGAGGTTTTTGAAATTTCCATGTTTGAAACCCAAAACCACTTATCTTCGTGCTTGGCTTCATAAGACAAAGTTTAGGGTTAGGAGGTAGATAAATGATTTTTCTGGTTTGAATATGTCTAGACCCTGTTTATCAACTTGAATTCTTACTATATGACATAAGAATACTACATGCTTTGGTTTTTAATTTTTTATTATTTTTTTTGAATTTTTACGCCCATTTGAATCTTGGTCAAATCCTAGGCTTGAGCAAGATTTAAACAAGTTTAACACATGAAAATGAAAAATTAATCCTGGATCCTTCTTAGTCACTCCAAAATGAAGCTTCTGGGAGGTTTTTGAAATTTCCATGTTTGAAACCCAAAACCACTTCTCTTCGTGCTTGACTTCATAAGACAAAGTTTAGTGTTAGGGGGTAGATAAATGATTTTTCTGGTTTTAATATGTCTAGACCTTGTTTATCAACTTGAATGCTTACTATATGACATAAGAAGACTATGTGCTTTGGTTTTTTCCTTTTTTGATTTTTTTGATTTTTTATGCCCATTTGAATCTTGGTCAAATCCTAGGTTTGACCAAGATTTAAACAAGTTTAACACATGAAAATGAAAAGGTAAGCATGGATCCTTCTAAGTCACTCCAAAATGATGCTTTTGGGTGGGTTTTTGAAATTTCCATGTTTGAGACCCAAAACCACTTATCTTCGTGCTTAACTTCATAACACAGAGTTTAGGGCTAGGGGGTAGATACATGATTTTTCTGGTTTGAATATGTCTAGACCTTATTTATCAACTTGAATGCTTACTATATGACATAAGAAGACTACATGCTTTGGTTTTTCATTTTTTTGCCCATTTGAATTTTGGTCAAATCATAGATTTGACCAAGAATTAAACATGTTTAAAACATGAAAATGAAAAGGTAAGTCTGGATCCTTCTTAGTCACTCCAAAGTGTACCAATTGATAGATGAGTTAACTTGGCTGCATGGAAAAAATAATGTCATGTAAATGAGTTAACTTGGCTTTCCTACCCTTGAATCCATAGGAAACTTTGTACTAATGCAGTATAATAATCAACCGAGTTTTTACACCAACAGGTCTGTCACTTACGTGTGGTGCCCATGCGCGAGGTCCCACACTTCAGTGAGCACAAGTCAAGTGTGGTAGGTACACAAACTCCCAACCATCTTCTTTGTCAAGAGAAGAGTTTTTACACCAACAGGTCTGTCACTTACGTGTGGTGCCCATGCGCGAGGTCCCACACTTCAGTGAGCACAAGTCAAGTGCGGTAGGTACGCAAACTTCCAGCCATCTTCTTTGTCAAGAGAAGACGCATCAGGATGCGTATTGGAAGTCTCTGGATCCTTCAGGATCCTTCGGTTCTCCCTCTCACAAAAAATCTCTCTCTTTCTCGGCCTCGCTCGACTCGCTCGCTCGCACCTCATGCGCACTGACAAACCCTGCACAACAGTCAACATCATCACCCGAAAAAGGGGAGACACCATAATGCTCTCCCTTCTTCTCTCCTTCCGAATGATCCCTCTTCTTCCGAGTTTCACTCGACGGGCAAACACACAAGTGCTGCAGAGTAATAGTAATAATAAAAAAGTAGAAAATTCTACCTATGAATCTACGATTAAATAGGTTAAACTAGGGTTTTGCCCAGTACTACAGATCAAGTTTAAAAATTCCAACTACTGGGTTCGATTTTGGGCTACTAATATAAAATTAAATAAGTTGAACTAGTATTCCTAAAAATCATTTTGGTATGCATTGTTTGATACTTTTCATAGCTAGAGTGCATCACAAATTTATGATTTCATGCATTGCTTTGCCATTCCTCTCAAAAAAAAAATTATGACTGGCAAGCCCAAAAAATCTGGTTTGCAAACTTTATGGCAATGGAAATTTGTGTATATGTGTGAAAAAATTCCATGTTCGAAACCCAAAACCACTTCTCTTCGTGCTTGACTTCCTAAGACAAAGTTTAGGGTTAGGGGGTAGATACATGATTTTTCTGGTTTGAATATGTCTAGACCTTGTTTATCAATTGGAATGCTTAGTATATGACATAAGAAGACTATGTGCTTTGGTTTTTTTCCTTTTTTTATTTTTTTTTCAATTTTTTTGTCCATTTGAATCTTCGTCAAATCCTAGGTTTGACCAAGATTTAAACAAGTTTAACATATGAAAATCAAAAGATAAGCCTGGATCCTTCTTAGTCACTCCAAAATGAAGCTTTTGGGAGGGTTTTTGAAATTTCCATGTTTGAAACCCAAAACCACTTCTCTTCGTGCTTGACTTCTGTTATCACCAGAATTTGACCGAATTAGAGGTGGGCCGCGATCAAGATGGGCTTGAAGAATATACATGGAAGAAATACGTGAATCGGCCTTATATGCAAAATTTGGGCTAGTTTGCCCGTGTATCTGTAATATAGTAGGATACGTGTCGGTTAGTTAGAGTTTGGCTCGTGCACGGTTGGGATTGTTCCCACGTTAGAAAGTCTACGGACTATAAATATGTATCTAGGGTTTATGAAATAAACAACAATCACGTTCACCACAAACCAATCTAGGCGCATCGCCAACTCCCTTGTCTCGAGGGTTTTCTTCCGGGTAAGCATCATGCTGCCTAGATCGCATCTTGCGATCTAGGCAGTACAAGTTTATTCGTTGTTCATGCGTTGCTCGTACTGAAGCCTTTTTTATGGCGAGCAACGTAGTTATCTTAGACGTGTTAGGGTTAGCATTGCTCTTCGTATCATATGCTGTCGTAGTGCAACCCTGAGACGTCTAGCCGCCCTTACACCTATCTTAGGTGTAGGGGCGGCACCCCGCTTGATCATTATTTAGTAGATCCGATCCGTTATGGTTGCTCCTTGTTTCTTCAAGGATTAGTTTAATATCTGCATGGTTAGGCCTTACAAAGGGTTGAAGGATCCAGCGGCGCGTAGGGTGTAGTTTGCTAGCCCTAGACAGGATGTTCCGGGGATCAACTTCGTGTTGGTTTTTAGGCCTTGTCTAGGATCGGCTTACGATCACCGTGCGTGGCCGCGAGGCTCAATCACGAGTAGGATGTTCCGATTATGCGGTGAAAACCCTAAATCGTAGTAGGTCGTTTTAGCTTTATTTCGATCAAGCAGGACCACCATATATTCGTACACCTTGTGCGAATCATGGGTGGATCGGCTCTTTGAGCCGATTCACAGGACAACCTGAGAGCCGATCGAGGCTCGTATTTAATGTTTATGTGTATGCCATGCAGGAAACTAAGCGAGGCATCTCCATCACCTTCCTGACCAGGTATAGGTCAGGTGGCACGCCCTTGCACCAGCATCGGACGTGCGTGCCGAAGTCTTTGCGGGCCGTCGCTCGGAGGGACCAGGGCCAGCCGCAGTCCTGGGAGCCTCCCGGCTCTCCTGTGTTGCCCGTCGCTGCTCGCTGGTGGGTTTCTGACCGCAACACATTCTGGCACGCCCGGTGGGACAATCTTCGACATCAACCACATCGCCATCTACATCTGAGATGGCGGACGGCACCCCAGTCACGTACGAGGATCTGACCGAGGAACTCAAGAAGAAGTATGACGAGGTCAAAGCAATCCTCGAAGCCAACCTCATCGGCTCTTTTCACAGAACCCGCGCACATGGCATCAGGTGGAAAGGGTTTTCACCTGAAGGTGCACTCGATGGAGTGGACCTGTCCGCCCCGTCAGAAGAACGCACCAGGTCCCTGCGTCAGGAGATTAACTACATGGTAGCTCACTCGCTGCACCGCCATTCTGAGAGCCTGGTAAACACTTTGGAGCGTGTCGCTCTTCGGGTGATCCAGGAAATCATGAGGCATCAGTACTCTCCGTCAGGACCAGCTCTCGGGACTTACCAAGGAGAGATGCCACTCCAGTCCGGTCCACCGCTGCCATTCGCGTTGGCAGCACCAGAAGTGCCGAATTCACCGGCATACGTCGTCTACAAGATCGGTGGTGACCCTAGCGACTACCAGTTCTTGCATGAGGCGCCTAAGGAGATCCCTCACGGATACACGTGCACATACGTGCCAGACTGCAGTAACTGGGCGCTCACAAACCAGACTGTAGCACCAGGGACTTCTGGAAAAGCAGGAGGAACTTCAGCGACAGATCTTGAGAAGCAGACGTGGCTAGCTAAATATGCCACTCCGACAAACCTCCAGAGCTCAGCTCCTGCAGTTGGCTCAGAGATGGAAAAGCAAGCATGGCTGGCCAAGTATGCCACTCCGGCGAATCTTCAGAGTTCGACTCCTGCAGCCAGCACCGCGGATCAGATCAGTACCATCCTGAGAGACCAGTTCAGCATGGTGCCGAAAAGGAGGACAATCGGCTATTCCAAGCCATACCCCAACGAGTACGAGTTAATCCCGCTACCACCCAAATATCGGCTCCCTGATTTCTCCAAGTTTAATGGATCAGATGGTTCCAGCTCCATCGAGCATGTGAGCCGATATTTGGCACAGCTGGGCACGATCTCAGCGGCAGATGAACTGCATGTGAGGTTCTTCGCACAGTCCCTCACGGGATCGGCTTTCGGGTGGTACACATCGCTGCCACCAGACTCAATCCGGACGTGGAAGCAGTTGGAAGAGCAGTTCCACATGCAGTATCACTCAGAGGCTTCCGAGGCCAGCATTGCCGATCTAGCACAAGTACGTCAGAAGCGTGGGGAAACTGTGGCAGAATACGTCCAACGTTTCAGACTTGTTAGGAACCGATGTTATTCGGCTCGTGTGACTGAAAAAGAAGCAGTCGAGTTGGCAGTGGTGGGCCTTGCATCACCAATCAAGGATATGGCCTCCCAAGCAGACTACCCTTCACTGGCGCACATGGTTCAGAAACTGTCGTTATATGAACAGCGCCACCCAGACTTGTACCAGGACAAATTCAAGCGTGCGGTAGTCCTGGTTGAGGCAGATGAAGACGAAGGCTCTGCGGGAGATCAAGAGGTAGCAGTGGCTGAATGGACTCGGGGGGCAACCCCCGTGTCCTGCAAATGGGTTAAGCCACCAGGTCCGCCCAGAGGGTTTGATTTCGACGTAACTAAAACTGAGCAAATTTTTGACCTCTTACTTAAGGAGAAGCAGTTGAAGTTACCCGAAGGCCTCAAAATCCCCACGGTACAGGAGCTGAACGGAAAGCCATACTGCAAATGGCATAACTCGTTCTCCCATACCACCAACGACTGCAGGATGTGGCGTCAGCAGATCCAAATGGCGATAGAACAAGGACGTCTAATTTTCAACCAGTACGCCATGAAAGTCGACACTCACCCCTTCCCCGCCGTTAACATGGTGGAGTGCACTTACCCTGAAGAGTGCCAGCCAGGATTCTCGTTCAACATCAACATGGTAGGACCTGGACACCACTCTGGTAAGGACGGAGACGAGGGCAGCTGCTCTCGTAGCAAGGACACAGAGGAGGCCACTCCACGCGATCGGCTCCATCACGATGGCAAGCGCTACATCACAGAGGGAGAAGTGAAGAATGTAAGATATCAGCGACCTCTCTCCGATCACCTCCTCAACAAGTACGTGAGTCAATATAGCCAACGCCAACGATCCAGCGACGATGATGATAGAGATCGTCTGGCTAGGGACGCCAGGAGACATCATCGGCATGATCGCAATGAGGAGGAATACGAGCGCCGTGCCAAGGAAAAGTCAAGGGAGCAAGACGACGAGGATAGGCACTGGGACTGTCCCTTCTTCAGGCACTGCTGGGATTCAGGAATGAGCCGATTGCCTACAATCGGCAACTGCCCAGAATGTAAACAGAAAAGGGAGGATGCAGCTAATGTGTCCGTGTTCAAACGTCTTGGGCCTCTCCCGCCTCGGAACAAGCACGCTGAGTCCCCTCGGGTGGAAGATCTCGAGGATTTGGAAGACGATGATGAAGAAGAAGAAGACAGGTACCACCGGCCAAGGTGGTGCCCTGATGGACTCAGCCGTTCCCAAAAACGTAGGGTTCAGTGACTGCGTGGCTTGGAGGAAGCCGAAAGGTTATACCTGCACACGCTAAGGAAGGCGCGGCCCGACCTGGCCGCGAAAATTCAACGAACCCTGGATGAAGAGGGTCGACCACAAAAAATGGAGTGGCGCCCCAAGCAAAGGAAAGCTGATGATGAAACATCGGCTGGCACAAACATGGTGTTCATCCTTCCGACGGAGTTTAGTGCTCCAGGATTAGATGAGGCACCCGTGGCACAACTTGACTGCGGCCCACGGCCAGTTATCTTTGAGAAGCCACGAGAAAGAAGCTACAGACATCTGAAGGCCCTGTACTTGCAAGGTTACATCGATGGGAGGCCTGTCAACAAGATGCTGGTGGACACCGGAGCGGCAGTCAACATTATGCCATACTCCATGCTACGTCGGTTGGGACGCTCTAGCTCGGATCTGATCAAGACCAACGTGACATTGAGCGATTTCAACGGCCAAGCGTCTGACGCACAAGGTGTTCTGAACGTGGATCTGACCGTAGGAAGGAAAACCATCCCTACGACGTTCTTTATTGTCGATAGCAAGAGCACATATGCTGTCCTGATGGGAAGAGATTGGATCCACGCCAACTGTTGCATTCCCTCCACGATGCACCAATGCGTAATACAGTGGGATGGAGATGAGCTAGAGGTCGTCCAGGCCGATGACTCAGCCGAGATTTCAACGGTTGGCATGAACGCGTGGGAAACAGCAGGCCAAGAGCCACTCTCAGGCATCAATTTGGACGACTGCGAGCGCATCGACGTGACGAAGGATGGGGTTAGGCTGGTCTTATCCACCGGCCTGACCGTGTAGCAAGAACAAACCTATGGACAAACGTGGCGAGGCCGATCCTTGGGATCGGCCCCAAAGATCTATGGAGGAACATTACAAAACCTTCATTGAGCGATTCAATCGACATGGATGCCGATTCCAGCAATCGGCCAAAATTATCCTCACCACGCATTCTGCCTGTGTTCAACGTCGATCTAATGGGCAGCGGTTTTACGTTGGCTGATGAGCTGGAAAAAATCAACATTGGTCCTACCGGAGCCGACGTGCAAATACAGTGCCTTGGCTAACTACAGAGCCGATATCTGCAGTCACCTGACAGATTCGGCTCGGGGGGCACCTAATCAGATGAACATGTGCGATATATGTGCAGTGAAATATTGGGGGCCGATAGAAGATCGGCCAGTAAAAAAAATATTCTCATGGTATACAGCCGATGCACGGACATCGACTTTAGAGCTAAGAAACAAAGCCGATGTACAGCCATCGACTCTAGTACAATTACCCAGGATCTACCCGCTGCATGTGCAAGACACGGATTTCGACCAAGTCGGTCTTCAGTTCAGCTTCGAAGCCTTCTGTTTCCTTGAGGGATTTCATGTATTTTCCTCAGCTGCAATGAGCCAATTTTTTGTGCCCGAATCTTCTCTTCAAGGACTTCCAACCCTTTGCGCCAGTTCAGCAGTACTGTCAGAAGTCAGTTTTGGCGTGCAAGGCGGCCTTTTGCTCATTAAGCCGTTGGTGTTTCGTCTACAATATCGGCTTTCAACGGAGGAAGAGGCGATCGATGGGGGCAAGTTCGGCTGGTTCGGCATGGTGGCTGTCTCAGAATTACCTGAGTTCAAAGCCCTTTGTCTGATCTGTGCATCCTCACCAATATTCTCGCCTTGACTGAGGCTCGGGGGGCAGCTGGTCTGGTAGATGCTCTGTTTTAGAAGCCGATTGGGGTGTCATCGGCTGATCCTTCGTCGCAACCTTCTTCAAAAATGGTGAATTCTCGCAGAAGAGGATCACTGGACCTGGTGGGAGGTTAAGGGCTCTCTTGAAGACTCCACATTATCCACCAGATCTCAAAGTCATCAGTTGAAGGATTGAAGGATGGATTGTAAAGGACCGATGCGTTGCTATCGGCTCATTAAGCATTGGCTAAGAGGACAAATCGGCAAAATCAGTATGAGGGGAAATCGGCTAAATTAGCTCAAGGGAAATCGGCAAAATCAAATTGGGGGAAGTTCTTCATTGATAAGCAGGATTTCTTACATAAAGAGCTGATTGCTCTCAAAAGGAAGTACTAGGGGATACATTGCCCCATCTACCACTACTGATCCTATGCTAAGGGTCCTATCTATGGGCCGTCGCTGCCCTCGTCGTCGCCGTCGTCGCCGCTGTCGGCGCTACTCCCGGCGGGCTCGTCGTCGCTGCTCCAGCGGCCGCCGGCCGGGCCTTCGTTGTCCTCGTCCTCCTCGTCAGCGTCGTCGTCATCGCTGTCGAAGTCGCTGAGGTTCCCCGGCCAGGGGCAGAAGCGCTTGGCTGGCGGTTCGTCGGAGGAGGTGTCATCCTCCTCCTCCTTCTCCTCCTCCTCCTCCTCGGGGGAGGTGAAGTCGTCGCAGGAGAAGCGATCGTCATCGCTCTCCTCCTCCGTTTCCCCGTCGGCGAGGAAGCGGAGGTCACTTTCCCCGTCGGTCGAGGACTTGTCGTCCTCAGACCAGACGGAGAAGTCGTGACTAGACTCCTCCCCGGCTTCGATGGCGCGGCGGATGTTGGCCGCGTGGGCCTCCTCCAGGTTCCACTCCGGCGTCGGCTCGCGGGAAGAGGAGGACTGGGTGGAAAGATCCGATGAAGCAGAGGAGGAAGAAGACATGGTGGCACAGGAGGGCTTTTGGAGTGCTAATGCGAAGGGGATGCGGAAGCGAACTGTTTGGAGCGGTTAAATAAAAGGGGATATAGTGGAAATTCAATGCCGCAGCAGTTTCCGAGGAAGTGGTGCCTAACAAAAAAAAACTGCCAGGTCGCGCGGAGAAGTTGAGAAGGCAAGGCATCATGATGAAGGATACTGCGACGGTTCTACCACGACATGACCCGACGAAGAAAAGCAGAGTGATTTTGGAATTGTCAATTCCAAAACCAGGGGGGCATGAGAATGTGTTGCGGTCAGAAACCCACCAGCGAGCAGCGACGGGCAACACAGGAGAGCCGGGAGGCTCCCAGGACTGCGGCTGGCCCTGGTCCCTCCGAGCGACGGCCCGCAAAGACTTCGGCACGCACGTCCGATGCTGATGCAAGGGCGTGCCACCTGACCTATACCTGGTCAGGAAGGTGATGGAGATGCCTCGCTTAGTTTCCTGCATGGCATACACGTAAACATTAAATACGAGCCTCGATCGGCTCTCAGGTTGTCCTGTGAATCGGCTCAAAGAGCCGATCCACCCATGATTCGCACAAGGTGTACGAATATATGGTGGTCCTGCTTGATCGAAATAAAGCTAAAACGACCTACTACGATTTAGGGTTTTCACCGCATAATCGGAACATCCTACTCGTGATTGAGCCTCGCGGCCACGCACGGTGATCGTAAGCCGATCCTAGACAAGGCCTAAAAACCAACACGAAGTTGATCCCCGGAACATCCTGTCTAGGGCTAGCAAACTACACCCTACGCGCCGCTGGATCCTTCAACCCTTTGTAAGGCCTAACCATGCAGATATTAAACTAATCCTTGAAGAAACAAGGAGCAACCATAACGGATCGGATCTACTAAATAATGATCAAGCGGGGTGCCGCCCCTACACCTAAGATAGGTGTAAGGGCGGCTAGACGTCTCAGGGTTGCACTACGACAGCATATGATATGAAGAACAATGCTAACCCTAACACGTCTAAGATAACTACGTTGCTCGCCATCAAAAAGGCTTCAGTACGAGCAACGCATGAACAACGAATAAACTTGTACTGCCTAGATCGCAAGATGCGATCTAGGCAGCATGATGCTTACCCGGAAGAAAACCCTCGAGACAAGGGAGTTGGCGATGCGCCTAGATTGGTTTGTGGTGAACGTAATTGTTGTTTATTTCATAAACCCTAGATACATATTTATAGTCCGTAGACTTTCTAACGTGGGAACAATCCCAACCGTGCATGAGCCAAACTCTAACTAACCGATACGTATCCTACTATATTACAGATACACGGGCAAACTAGCCCAAATTTTGCATATAAGGCAGATTCACGTATTTCTTCCATGTATATTCTTCAAGCCCATCTTGATCGCGGCCCACCTCTAATTCGGTCAAATTCTGGTGATAACAACTTCATAAGAAAAAGTTTAGGGTTAGGGGATAGATACATGAATTTCTGGTTTGAATATGTCTAGACCTTGTTTATCAACTTGAATGCTTACTATATGACATAAGAATAATACATGCTTTTGTTTATTACTTTTTTGATTTTTTTGAATTTTTATGCCCATTTGAATCTTGGTCAAATCCTAGGTTTGAGCAAGATTTAAACAAGTTTAACACATGAAAATGAAAAGTAAGCCTGGATCCTTCTTAGTCACTCCAAAATGAAGCTTCTGGGAGGTTTTTGAATTTTCCATGTTTGAAACCCAAAACCACTTCTTTTCGTGCTTGACTTCATAAGACAAATGTTAGGGTTAGGGGGTAGATACATGATTATACTAGTTTTCATATGTCTAGACCTTGTTTATCAACTTGAATGCTTACTATATGACATAAGAAGACTACATGTTTTGGTTTTTCATTTTTTTTTTATTTTTTTTGAATTTTTATGCCCATTTGAATCTTGGTCAAATCCTAGGTTTGAGAAAGATTTAAACAAGTTTAACACATAATATTGAAGAAGTAAGCCTAGATCCTTCTTAGTCACTCCAAAATAAAGCTTCTGGGAGGTTTTTGAAATTTCCATGTTTGAAACCCAAAACCACTTATCTTCGTGCTTGACTTCATAAGACAAAGTTTAGGGTTAGGAGGTAGATAAATGATTTTTCTGGTTTGAATATGTCTAGACCTTGTTTATCAACTTGAATGCTTACTATATGACATAAGAATACTACATGCTTTGGTTTTTTTTTATTATTTTTTTTGAATTTTTGCGCCCATTTGAATCTTGGTCAAATCCTAGGCTTGAGCAAGATTTAAACAAGTTTAACACATGAAAATGAAAAATTAAGCCTGGATCCTTCTTAGTCACTCCAAAATGAAGCTTCTGGGAGGTTTTTGAAATTTCCATGTTTGAAACCCAAAACCACTTCTCTTCGTGCTTGACTTCATAAGACAAAGTTTAGTGTTAGGGGGTAGATAAATGATTTTTCTGGTTTTAATATGTCTAGACCTTGTTTATCAACTTGAATGCTTACTATATGACATAAGAAGACTATGTGCTTTGGTTTTTCCTTTTTTGATTTTTTTTGATTTTTTATGCCCATTTGAATCTTGGTCAAATCCTAGGTTTGACCAAGATTTAAACAAGTTTAACACATGAAAATGAAAAGGTAAGCATGGATCCTTCTAAGTCACTCCAAAATGATGCTTTTGGGTAGGTTTTTGAAATTTCCATGTTTGAGACCCAAAACCACTTCTCTTCGTGCTTAACTTCATAACACAGAGTTTAGGGTTAGGGGTAGATACATGATTTTTCTGGTTTGAATATGTCTAGACCTTGTTTATCAACTTGAATGCTTACTATATGACATAAGAAGTCTATGTGTGCCTTGGTTTTTCATTTTTATTTTATTTTTTATGCCCATTTGGATCTTGGTCAAATCCTAGGTTTTACCAAGGTTTAAACAAGTTTAACACATGAAAATGAAAAGGTAAACATGGATCCTTCTAAGTCACTCCAAAATGATGATTTTGGGAGGGTTTTTGAAATTTCCATGTTTGAGACCCAAAACCACTTCTCTTCGTGCTTAACTTCATAACACAGAGTTTAGGGTTAGGGGGTAGATACATGATTATTTCTGGTTTGAATATGTCTAAACCTTGTTTATCAACTTGAATGCTTACTATAGGACATAAGAAGACTACATGCTTTGGTTTTTCATTTTTTTTTGCCCATTTGAAGCTTGGTCAAATCATAGGTTTGACCATGATTTAAACATGTTTAAAACATGAAAATGAAAAGGTAAGCCTGGATCCTTCTTAGTCACTCCAAAGTGTACCAATTGATAGATGAGTTAACTTGCTTTCATGGAAAAAATAATGTCATGTAAATGAGTTAACTTGGCTTTCCTACCCTTGAATCCATAGGAAACTTTGTACTAATGAAGTATAATAATCAACCGAGTTTTTACACCAACAGGTCTGTCAAATACGTGTGGTGCCCATGCGCGAGGTCCCACACTTCAGTGAGCACAAGTCAAGTGTGGTAGGTACGCAAACTCCCAGCCATCTTCTTTGTCAAGAGAAGACGCATCAGGATGTGTATTGGAAGTCTCTGGGTCCTTCAGGATCCTTCGGTTGTCCCTCTCACAAAAAAATCTCTCTCATTCTTGGCCTCGCTCGACTCGCTTGCTCGCTCGCGCCTCCTGCGCACTGACAAACCCTACACAACAGTCAACATCATCACCCGAAAAAGAGGAGACACCATAATGCTCTCCCTTCTTCTCTCCTTCCGAGTGATCCCTCTTCCTCAGAGTTTCACTCGACGGGCAAACACACATGTGCTGCGTAGTAATAATAAAAAGGTAAAAAATCGACCTACGAATCAAGTTCAAAAAAATCCAACTACTGTGTTCGATTTTGGGCTACTAATATAAAATTAAATAAGTTGAACTAGTATTCCTCTAAAAAATCATTTTGGTCTGCATTGTTTGATACTTTTCATAGCTAGAGTGCATCACAAATTTATGATTCCATGCTTTGCTTTGCCAATTCCTCTAAAAATACACATTTATGAGTGGCAAGCCCAAAAAATCTTGTTTGCAAACTTTATGGCTATAAAAATTTGTGTATATGTGTGAAAAATAGGATCACGATGATTCAAAAGTTCACCTTGGTTCTTATAGTAACCAGGCGCATATATATATGCACGTGGGAAATTGAAGGAGCAAGCAGGCAAACACTCCAACATATGAATGGTGAGAGAACCCGTTAAACCACTTCTTAATCACTCCAAAATGAAGCTTTTGGGAGGTTTTTGAAATTTCTATGTTTGAAACCCAAAACCACTTCTCGTCGTGCTTGACTTCATAAGACAGAGTTTAGGGTTAGGGGTAGATACATATGATTTTTCTATATGACATAAGAACACTATATCTGTGCTTTGGTTTTTCATTTTTTGATTTTTTTGAATTTTTATGCCCATTTGAATCTTGGTCAAATCCTAGCTTTGACCAAGATTTAAAAGTTTAACATATGAAATTGAAAAGGTAAGCCTAGATCCTTCTTAGTCACTCCAAAATGAAGCTTTTGGGAGGGTTTTTGAAATTTCCATGTTTGAAACCCAAAACCACTTCTCTTCGTGCTTGACTTCATAATTAAGACAGAGTTTAGAGTTAGGGGTAGATGCATGATTTTTCTGGTTTGAATATGTCTAGACCTTGTTTATCAACTTGAATGCTTACTATATGACATAAGAAGACTACGTGCTTTGGTTTTTCATTTTTGATTTTTTTTTTGAATTTTTCTGCCCATTTGAATCTTCGTCAAATCCTAGGTTGTTTGATCAAGATTTAAACATGTTTAACACATGAAAATGAAAAGGTAAGCCTGAATCCTTGTTAGTCACACCAAAATGAAGCTTTCGAGAGGGTTTTTGAAATTTCCATGTTTGAAACCCAAAACCACTTCTCTTCGTGCTTGACTTCGTAAGACAAAGTTTAGGGGTAGTGGTAGATACATGATTTTTCTGGTTTGAATATGTCTAGACCTTGTTTATCAACTTGAATGCTTACTATATGACATAAGAAGACGTACTACATGCTTTGGTTTTTCATTTTTTTATTTTCTTTTGAATTTTTATGCCCATTTGAATCTTGGTCAAATCCTAGGTTTGAGCAAGATTTAAACAAGTTTAACACATGAAAAAGAAAAAGTAAGCCTGGATCCTTCTTAGTCACTCCAAAATGAAACTTCTGGGAGGTTTTTGAAATTTCCATGTTTGAAACCCAAAACCACTTTGAAATTTCCATGTTTGAAACCCAAAACCACTTCTCTTCGTGCTTGACTTCATAAGACAAAGTTTAGGGTTAGGGGTAGATACATGATTTTTCTGGTTTGAATATGTCTAGACCTTCTTTATCAACTTGAATGCTTAGTATATATGACATAAGAATACTACATGCTTTGGTTTTTATTTTTTATTTTTATTTTTTATGCCCATTAGAATCTTGGTCAAATCCTAGGTTTGAGCAAGATTTAAACAAGTTTAACACATGAAAATGAAAAAGTAAGCCTGGATCCTTGTTACATAGTCTATCTTGCAAATTTTATTGAATTGGCTTCTTGACCACACCCTACCATGACGTTCATCCAAGTACTCCTTCACCCCAGGTTTTTGTTTATACAACACTTCCAAATGAAACAGATGCTTCCTAGAGCTGCATGTGCATGAAGCTGGCCATAGGTTGTCAGTAAAAACTTTACCCTTGAATTTCTTTGTAAAATTTTGTACCAAGTGTCGCATACATTCCCTATGCTCCACTCCAGGGAATACTGCTTCTACCGCACTCTCCAAACCTTTGCAAGCGTCTGTGTGGATAACAAGTCCTGGTGGATGACCTATAAGGTCGCGCAAATTCTGCAGAAACCAAGTCCAACTTTCCTCTGTCTCAATCTCCAAAACTCCATAAGCAACAGGAAACATCCAACTATGTCCATCAACTGCAGTAGCAGCAACTAGCTGTCCTTTAAACCTGCCATGAAGAGCTGTTGCATCCACGGCCAAATAAGGCCTGCAACCGTCCAAAAAGCCTTTCCAGCAAGCTTTGAAACAAACAAAAGCCGTTCTAAAACATTCCTTGTGCATTACCTTCCCGCTTTTCAATTTGAAGGGAACTGTATGCTTGTCTATCGCTACAACACTGCCTGGACTAGCCATCTCCACTTCAGCTTTAAAAGTGTAAAGCAACTGAAAGCTTTCATTCCATGGACCATTGATCTTGTCAAGAGCCATTTCCTTTGCATAGAACATCCTCATGTAAGGTACTTTTATTTTAAACTTCTCAACCATCTTTTTCTGGAGTGGTGTTGGACCAAGTGAAGGAGTTTCTCTCAGCCAATCTAGGATTATATCTGCCAACCACCTAGTCTTCGCTAGCTTTGTTTTCAGCTCTAGCTCTCCCCCTCGAGGTGGACAAGCATGGACGTGCTCATTCTTATTTATCTGAAACATAATGATAAGGGATGTCAGTAACAGTTAACAAATTTTACACCGTGATCTAAAATACACAACTGGTTGGCGTAGTACCTGAACCAAGCTGCTTCTGCGCATTGTGGATGCATGCAGCCTCCACCTACACCTCTTGTATGGGCATTTAACTGTGAACCTACCTGGCTCACTTTTAATAACCTCATAATTATTCTTAGAGAGAATGCAATATGTAGTAATTGCATTACGGCAGTCCATCATCGTTTGAAACACGGTGCCTTCTGCAAGCTGAGGATCCTCCCTGTTCCACTCAATTGTTGGCAAGTCATCACCTTCGTAATCGGCTAAAACGAGGCTGTCATTGTTCTCATTCTTCTCTTCATCATCAGTGTCATCAAATCTGGCACCAAAAGCAATATCTTCCATGTATTGATCCTCCATTGCCTGCTTACTGCATCGATCTACCAATTCAGGAAACATCAACTCATCCTCATCATCTTGAGGAGACTGATCCTCAATGTCTGCATCGTCCTCGACATCGATCGTACGAACGATCTGGCTACCACTAGCACTGGGGACAGATGGTGCTGTTGTGGACCTACAAGGAGCGCCGCGGCGCACACTATTAGCAGAGGCAGCAGCAGTAGAGAGACATGATGCCCGACCACCTGATGATGCCCCAGCACCAGATGATGCCCGACCCATGTCCACATGGATACGAATTTTACCGAACCGACAAGAAGCATCCAAAGCAAAAAAAGAATTCCCAGATCGTCGTCGGAAATTAGTGGAACAAATCTTCCCTCCGTGCTGTGGAAATATTTGAAATGAACTGCATCGCCAGAGCTCCAGGTGTACTTATCGTACATGTTAGCTTTCAAATCCCTCAACGAGATGGTGGTTGCAACCATCGCAGGGAAGTTAAACCCATTCTTATAGCGTTTAGAATCACGCGTAAAGCTAGAATCCAGCCTAACCACCAGCCAAAAAGCCAGCGCTGGATCAATCCTATTCGAAAAGCAACGCAGTTAGTTGAGCAACAACGATTGGCGCTCAAAAACTGCCTACTGTTAATTCACATAGGCAGACGATGCTTACCCAGATGGAATCCATGCGTTAGATCCCTCCAATTCCCAATCTTCTCCGCGGTTGAGGGGAAGAATCGGCACATCAGACGGCTGTACAAACTCTACCGCGATAGGGGTAGATCTAGATCTAGTGGAGGCGGAGCCCTCTCCGCCTCCCGGGGGTGGTGGTGGGGGCGGGGGCGGCTCGGCGGCGAACGACGCCATAAGGTAGGAGGGCAGGACAACGTGGCGGCGGAGGGGCGGTGTGTGAGCTCCTCCAGTCTCGGGCGGAGGGGAAAGCTTTGGGTGAGCTCCTCCAATCAACAGTCAACACAGTTCGAAAGAAACGGTCAATTCAAAACCAACGCGGCTCCCTAGCCGTCACCGGTAACGGTCAAGGCCTCTGACCAGACGGCAACCCTCCCGTCCGAGCGTCTGCGAGGGGTTTCAAACTAGAGGGAGGGGAAAACTGAGGAAAAGTTAAGCGGCTGGGGAATACTGAGTACAACAACCAGGGGCACGAAAATAGAAATCCCTTTAAAAAATGATGTCGGGCCCTTTTTTTTGAACAATTCGCCGGGTGAACACACAAGATCAAAGCTGCTATATAAAAAACTGGAGTACAAGCAAGCCCTATGATTACAAAGAATTACACATGGGTCCAAGACAAATAGCAAAGAAGACCCTAGATAAAACTCGACACGCGATCAAGTCCTCCATCGTCTTCTTCCTCCAGTTCCAGCTCCGGCGACGGTCTGCGGCTGCATCTCCGGGGAACAAGCCACTTGGAGACGAAGCGGAGGAGAACACCGACAGCTAGAGCAAGCAGCATCGGAGCGGCAGCCCTACTGCCGTTGAGTCCGACGTGAAGACGGAAGCCGCCTTTGAAACGTCGGAGATGAGCTCCACAGAGAAACCATCACCGCAAGCATACCAATCCCGAGCTCACGCCACCACCATGGGGTATGAGGAATCGAGAGAGGGACCGGCAGCGACGAGTACAACATCATCAGGAAGAAAGAAAGAGCAAGAACTGATCTGCATCTTCGTCCCCCTCGCCACCACGGCCGGTCAGGTCGGAAACCACACCTCAGCTTACCTCCATGCCCCTCCCCCGCCACCATGGCCGGCCAAGGGAGCAGAGAGGCCACCTTCTTCTTCGACTGATGATTCCTAGGCACCTTATCAAAGGCCCGTGCCACCGATGAGCTCCAGACCCAGATCCACCACGGATCTGGAGGGAGACCGCCAGCGACAGGCCACCCGGTGCCGTGCCAGAGCACAGGAGAGGCAAACAGCCCCTGTCACCTCCAGATCAAGTCTCTGACAACCTCCTCGACCCCTCCCCCTCACCACCAAGGCCGGCCAGAAGCGGATGAAGAGGCGTGAGGAAGAGCTTGAAGAAGATGACGCCGGCCTTATTGAAGAGATCGGTTGAGGAGGGCCCCCTGGACTCCGTCCACCGGAGCAGAGAGGGGAGCCACCAACGCTTGGCCCGCTCTGGAAGTAGCCAAGAACCAGAGCTTCTACTCCTAACCTAACCAGCAAAACGCCGGGAGACTAAACCTAACCTAGAAAACTAAGGCTGGCGCCTCTCCTCCGCCACCTCCGGCCGGCATCGCCACCGGGATCGGGCCAGATCTCGCGAAAGCGTGTGTAGCTACTGTAGCGGGCGGAGAGGAGGGATGGGGGAAAGTGTGCAGCTCATGTCGGGCCCTTTTGAAAATGATTTCGGACCATATAGGTCAAAAATAGGCAAGACATCAGTTGGTGTGACATAGGCCATAAAAAACTAGCCAACTCAACTGGCATGTCATGCACTTATAAGCCAACCTAAACAGCACAACTACAAGGAGGCGTAACTGGTTGAAAGTTTTCTTAGAGACCAGAAAAGACTGAAGGTTAGCGTAAGGGCCATTTATTTAGAACAAAAAACTCATATTTTATGCATCCGAGGACCCTATCCGTGCGTGTATCCAGCTGACCATGTTGAGCGTGAGAGAAATCTGACTGTGGCGGACGCTGTTCAGGAAAATATCTAGACTATTTTCGAGAAAGAAATTTTCACCTTCAGTGTATATAAAATGGACCCAAAATGTTGCTGATAACCACTGGATTAATGGTTCTTTTCCCGCGGGGACAGCGGAGTAAATTGTGTCCATGAGACTGGCTAGTACGAGCAAAGCGACATGTGGAGACGTGGAGTGAAGACAAGGCTAGCCACGCACGGCGTCTCCTGTGTAATCCTGTCTCTTTGACCTCTAGCTGCAACCGCGGCTGCTTCCTGGACTCTTTTTTTTTTTTGAGAACGCAGACGCTCACATACACGTGTATATACTCACGGAGAGATGAAGACAATGCAGCAGGGTTGGTTATCTAATTGGCATTTCCCGATTCGCAAAATCCGATAACGTACCTATATGAGTGGGATGGATACCCCTATGAACGCACACACGCACACCCTACAACGTCGTCTTCCACTGAATAAATATTCCGCCTTAATGAGACACACAGATGTTAAATCTGATATTTAAACTCTGGTAGGCTGGGGTACAACCTAACAACCACACTCCTAATCACCCAACCTCAACCTCAGGTTGGTTCTCACTTCCTGGACTCTTTGTTGCCTCGAGACGAAGAAAGGTAGCTAGCTGCCTCCTCTGGTTTCGCTACTCTTCGTCTGCGCCCCAGACCGAGTGGGCGCTACCTACTCGTCTCCGATGCCTCTCTCCAGCCCGCTTCAAGGTACTAACATATAGCTTGTCTTCAGATTGCCTTCTCTCTCAGTATCCTACCTGATTGCCTTCCCTTCCCCTCGGGTTGGTTGGTGTCGGAAGGTTTCCGTTGCTTGGCTTGCTTCGTGTTCCAACCGCCGCAAGTCCTACAAGACAAGATTGTTTCGGTAATTTCCATCTTGCTAGAACTGCAGCGGGAATGAATACTGGTATTTGATGGATAGAGGTTCTTGTTCCTTGATCCTGCCTGGCCCGCCACTCTGCCCCCCTTTGAGCAATTAGTTGTCTCAGCTGAGCAAATCCCTAATTTAATCGATGAATCTCCCAGCCGGAATTTGATTTCCGCCCCCGCTTGATTTCGTGCAATTTCCCATTGCCCATAGGCCATAGCGTTGACCATTCCCATTTCTATTCCAAATTTATCCCCAGTTTAGCATTTCGTCCCAGCCATAACCTTGCCCCAATACCAACAGAAGAGAGACTAGGGGTATGTTTGGTTCATGACATAGCATGCCTTACCAAAAAAATTGGGTATGTTTCGTTCATGACGTAGCATGCCTTACCAAAATTTTGGCAACTATTGGCAGCCAAAATATTGGTTGGAGATTCCTTAGTCCCATGTTGGCCAAAAAGTTGGCAAGATTTGTGAAGGAAATGTGAGAAGAGTTGGCAAGATTCCATAGGCAACCAAAATTTTGGCAGCCAACCAAACAGAGACCAAAATATCGGGCTGCCAAAATATTGATAGGGAAAATTTGGGCACCAACCAAACATACCCTAGGTAAATGTCTCTTGAATAATCCAACTTTTTTTTTTGCAGCCCTTTCATTTTTCGGTGTGGCCACAACACTGAGTTCTGAAGTTCCACCGATGTGATGTCCATCGCGTGCTGCTTACCGGTCGTCGAATGCGTGTACTGCCTGGCATGTACACGGTGGGTGTGGCAGCGCTGCCTCCACACCACTGGCTACGACAGCGAGACCTGGGGCCTCGCGTCGTCGGGGGAGTTCGAGCCTGTGCCCCGGCTATGCCGATTCATACTCGCAGTCTACGAGGATGACCTTGAAGATCCGCAATGGGCGCCTCCGGGGGGCTATGGCATCGAGCCCCGGTGGGTGGTGCGCCGGAGGACATACGAGCACACGCAGGGTCATGCTCCGACATACCTGTTGTACGTCGACCACCGGCATTCCGACGTCGTGCTCGCCGTTCGGGGGATGGACATGGCGAAAGAGAGCGACTACGGTGTGTTGCTGGACAACAGGATCGGGCAGAGGAGGTTCGACGGCGGCTACGTGCACAATGGGCTGCTCAATGCTGCCGAGTGGGTGTTTGATGCTGAGTGTGATGTGCTGAGGGACCTGCTGCACAGGAATCCTGGCTACACGCTCACCTTCGCAGGGCATTCTCTTGGTTCCGGTGTCGTGGCCATGCTGGCACTGGTGGCAGTGCAAAATAGGGAGCGGCTGGGTGGCGTGGAGAGGAACAGGATACGGTGCTTCGCGATGGCGCCTCCCAGGTGTATGTCGCTCAATTTGGCGGTCCGTTATGCGGATGTTATTAACGCAGTTATTCTTCAGGTGAGACTCCAGTACCAGTTAGTACCACACCAATGTAGTAATTTGTTATACCTTCATTCTAAGTGTTTAGGCAATACACTATTACATATTTGCTTGGTGTTCAGGTATATCCCTGACACTTCAAAGTTAAAAGTTATGTTTCGCTCTCATTATACCCATTCTTCTTTTTGTAGCCAGACAATATGCTCTGCTATTGAAAGCATATGCTGAGTTTTACTTTGGCCGTTAGCGATACAATAATTAATTCCGTTATTGCCATTTTCTGCTGTCAACAATCCAACTGAATATGCTCTTTGATATTTGTATTTGATCCACAGGATGATTTTCTGCCCCGCACAGACATTCCTTTGGAAGATATCATCAAGTCACTCTTCTGGTAGTGAAACTTTCTTCTTTTGTAATATGTCAACATGTAATACATGCCTGCAGAGGTTTATTGTCCTCTAGTCTACATCTTTTCAGGGTGCCTGATGCAGTCCTCTTTGTACAGCTTGCCATGCCTGCTATGCGGTAATTGCCTCATAGACACATGTATACCTGAAAGTGTCATGTTGAGAGATCCAAGGCGTCTGTATGCACCGGGCCGTCTTTACCACATCGTTGAAAGGAAACCTTTCAGGTATATGATTTTTCCTGCCCTTTCGAAACCTTCTGCCCATCCAGTCATCCTAATGCTACTCATGAAAACAAGAATAACCATGTGAAGTTCCCTTCCAGAAACATGAAGGATAACCAGTGAACAGGTCTAAGCACTATATGCATTTATTTTGTCTTCAGAAAATATGACCCAAAAACTGCCATTTTATCTTTTAGCTTTATAACGGAATGTTGCGATTAGGAGATATTGTCCTTCATTTTTGAACAATTTTGTTTTTATTAGTACTACCAACTGATTAGCTCGTGCAACTATGAAATATTTTGATTGATATTTTTAGTATCTTGAAACAATTGCTGCAGGTGTGGAAGATATCCGCCTGCCGTAAGAACAGCGGTTCCAGTTGATGGTAGATTTGAGCACATTGTTCTTTCTTGCAACGCAATTTCTGACCATGCTATTATCTGGATAGAAAGGGAAGCCCAAAGAGCTATAGATGTAAGCTTGAGCCTATCCTCCTCTTACTGAGCAACCCACCATGAAAATATCATTCACATATTTTACTTTCCAAACATGGTAGTAATTAACGGCAAGTCCTCATTGCCACCTAGCACTATTGCACAATTAATCAAGCGTAAAATTTTGAAACAGAATGTTGCACCAATTTTCCATGGCACCTTCTTTCAGCATCAGACCTTTTTGACCACAAACCAAATATTCTTTTTTATAAACACCACCTTTGCATATAGAGTTATTGTGATGTGCCATTTTGGTGCTCACAAATTTCAACAAAATAACAGCTTCCGCATTTCAGTTGATGTTGGAGAGCGAGAGAACCATGATAGCGCCTGAGAATCAAAGGATGGATGCTGAAACCACCTTAACAAGGGATCACGGTGAGGAGCACCAGGCGGCCTTGAGGCGCGCTGCTACGCTAGGAATCGCGGATGTTAATCTGCCGTCACCATACGGTACGTTTAATGAAAACATGACCCTTGAGCCGGATGAGGGGTCTCCAGTCCTGTCTGAGAGCGGCAGACGCAGAACGGTCTGGAATGAGTGGATCGCGAGGATATTTGAGAAGGATGAATCCGGGCAAATGGTTCCACGAAGATGATCTAGTCTTGTGTCGAAATTAGAAATCTGTACAGCTGATTCTTGGTACGTAGTTGATCCTTTCACGGGCTCAAGCCTGTTTTGGAAACATACAACCTGTCACAAGCATGTTCATCCGGGCAAACAGTGTTGAAGGAAGTAGGGATCGTTGTTGTAGGTGAGTAGGTCAAGGTATTTATAGGTGAAGAGTATATATTGATCAATTTATTTTGCCTTCTAGCTCAAATTTTGTCATTTTAAGCATCATATATTTTTGATTTTGGGACAATTTTGTGGATGGACTTTTTTGACGGATTTTTTTTTGGATGGTTGGTCCTTGCTCCCCAGGACCTCCACGCTCCCATATATATAGCCCAGGTTTGGCTTATAAATGACTCACACATGGGCCTCCAAGGGACTACTCTAGACTTTACTAGGACCCATGTTTGCTCTCTTTTTTTGCATGGTAATACTGTGGAATTGTGTGGAAAGATGCGTGCCCCTTTCGGGCCATCGGTTGCGTGTTATATAGGTAGGGAAAAGCCCCCTACGTGGCAGTACAAGAGAGGTATGTGTACGGTCGGAGTACTACTCCGTACACCAGCTTACATAGTATGCATGTTTCCCAACAGAGAGAGGAGCAGGCCCCCATACATCAGAAAAGACTTGTTCCAAAGGAACAGTGGATCTACTGGTAGAGATGGGGTATGGTAACTGATGACTCTTGGCGAGCTGACAAGAGTCACAGACATAAGGAGGACTGTCGGGGGTGTAATCTATCTTATTTCTCCTACAGACTTGTTGAACAATAAAAGACGATGGATGGCCTAGACGACGATGCCATGTAGAGGATGATGGCTTTATTGTGATGAAGGCATGCTTGGAGGACTCGGTGGTGAGAGGCATCAAAGGATAGAGACCACCATAGCAAGGTCCTTTAAACAGTATGCGTTGTGTTGCTTGGTCCTTGATGCTTGGTCCTTGATGAGAAAAAAGAAAGGATGAAACTCAATGAACACATGATTATCAAGAGTAAAACGATGAACTGATAGGAGATTTTTGGATGCACTAGGGACATGCAATATGGAATTGAGAGTGAAAGAATTTTTAGGGGTGCGCAACATTGAATGACCAATATGACTAATATGCATGCCTGTGCCTTCAGCAGTGCGCACACGATCCTCACCACGATACTGATCATGAGTAGTCAGCTTGTGCAGTTCGCCAGTAATATGATCAGTAGCACCAGTGTCATAATACCAATTTGAGTCCACTCCATGTGCAGCAAAATTGGCATCCTTCTTGCCACGGTTATCATCATAGCGCCACCAACAATCACGAACGGGATGCCCATGAATGGAGCAGATCTGACAGGTGGTGTCAACGTAAGGAGTGGGTTGGCGATCACGACGGCGATCGTCGCGGCAATCATCACGCCGGTAGCCATCATCACGGCGGCGGGGACGATCATCATCATCGCGGCGACCCTGTTAGCCACCACCATCACGGCGGCCCCAGTCTTCACGCCAACCGCGATTGTCACGGTGGTCCCAGTCTTCGCGGCGACCGCGGTAGTCACCACGGCCACGGTCATCACCGCGACCACGGTCATCATATTGTTGTTGTCGTGGGCGATCATCATACTGCTGTTGGCGCGGGCGATCAGGAGCACGCGGAGGAGCATTGTTGCCACGCCGAGCAACATTAGCCGAGGAAGAAAAACCCACATCTTCAGTTTTATGCATGCTATCATAGGTTTGAACTTGACTTAGTAACTCAGAAAATGTAGTGCCAGGATTTGCATTAACAGCAGTACGTAAATTATTGTAATGACTACCAAGACCACAAAGTATATACCAGACAAGATCACCTTCATCAAGAGGTTTCCCAATTGCAGCAAGTTCAGATGCAATACACTTCATCTTGGCAAAGTATTTTTCAGCAGAGAGATCATTCTTACGAGTGTCATTGAGAGCCAAGCGGAGTTGTTGGACACGAGACTTGGAGGAGGAGGACACATACTCGTTGATAGCCGCCCATGCCTTGGCAGAAGACTCCATGCCAACAACATGTACAAGCACATCGGGAGACAAGGCATTGAGGATCCATCGGAGGACGTGTTGGTCACGGGAGATCCATGCCGCATGCTCAGGATTGGGGATGGTAACCTTCTTGTGGTTGACATCTTCAGTCTCAAAGCTCCTCGGGTGGCTTATCATTACCCTCAACAAGATCCAGAACATGGGCACCACGGAGAGCAGGGATCACAAGCGCCTTCCAAATAAGAGCATTGTCCCGTGTTAAGAGCTGTGACGGGGCTGCACCAAGAGCAGCAGCAAGGTTGGTCACCGAGGATGTTGATGAAGACATGGCCGTCAAAGACGTGTAGACGCAGCGACGGCTGAAAGTAGTGGCGGCGTGGATGTTGGGTGTAGGATTTGAACGCGGCGGCGGCTAGGAGAGCGGCGGCGGCGTGGTTTTGTATGTAGGATTTGAAAGCGGCGGCGTGGTTTTGTATGTAGGGTTTGGTTGCGGCAGCAGCTAGGAGAGCGGCAGCGGCGGTGGTTTTCGGCTTGATTGTATTGGATTTGTGGCGGCGGCAAGTAGCGGCGGCAGCAGACGATTTTGTTGTGTGTTTTGACGAGGCGGCGACGGCGAGCGGCGGCGGCAGGATGCGGCGGCGGCGTCGGGCTGTTTTTAGGGTTTGATAGCTAGAGTCGGGAAGAGACCCGCTCTGATACCATGTGGAATTGTGTGGAACGATGCGTGCCCTTTCGGGCCATCGGTTGCGTGTTATATAGGTAGGGAAAAGCCCCCTACGTGGCAGTACAAGAGAGGTACGTGTACGGTCGGAGTACTACATGGTATAGATGAGATACAAAGTAGTTACGCCGATCTTACAGATTTGGAAAGATAGGATAAACCTATGTGACAAACCAACGCCTATCCATCTTCTTCGGCACCACTGTAGCACCAAGGAAAAAATGGACAGATCACCTCTTCACGTGAGCTCGACGCAGCTCCATCGCTGACCATCAGCTTTTCGGACCTCCAATGTAGTTTGCCATAGGACAAACCATTGCCGTTGAAAGAATCAGACCAGGGCAGCATGTCCCTGAACACACCATCAAACTTCAGCACTGGCACCCACGCACGACGATGTCGGAGTAGGGAACCAGAACCATCAGCCTTCAACCACGAACCCACCACAAGGTGCACCATCTTCCAGCTGTCACCAGTGCAGACCACCGTCTGCACGTACTCCTGGACAAATCCTCTCTGCTCCACCTTGGCGCCGGAGACAACGCCGCAGCAACAGGGACAGAACAGGAGGAAAAACCCATCTGATGGAGCCATCGCCGCCGCCTCGCCTACACCATCCATGAACCGTAAAGCCACCGCACACAGTGCCACCAACTCCGAGACGCCGCCATGGAGAACAGCGCCGGTGTGGGAGAAGAGTTGAGGCAGATTTATTTGCCCGGGCGCCGCTCCCACCACCCCAACGGCGCGACATGCCAGAGAACTCCTAGCCCTAAATACCATGCAAAAAACAGCGTCCCCCTCCCTCCTACCGCTGGAGCGGCAAGCGGAAGGAGAGGGGCCAGCACAGACGCCGGAGATTGGAGCAGGAAAGACTTTCCGCCGCCACCGCCTGGGAGACGCGGAAGACCTAACTCTCCCTCAGGATGCTTAGGCGTCGCCCGATTAGACCTTGTTTGCTCTGTGGATGATGAGGTTGTTGAGTCCCGTGCGTTGGGCGCCTGAGGCTCTGTTTGACCAAAAAAAAAAAATCAACTTTCTCACCAGCTTGGGGGCTGATGATCCTGAATCGGGCAAGACGATTTGTTGCCTTTGAAGGAGCGTACAATCGCGAAACAGAGGCCACCCAAGAAGGTGGATCTAGTATCTTCAAGAGCAAACGCAATAAGAGTGGTTCTACCATAAAAGCCTTTGTGGCATCGAGCGGCACGATCGGTGAGAGCCACTTGTAAAAAAAAAAAAAAAAAAAAAAAAAACTTGTGGCTGTTTTATTGAAATGTGCCACTATGGCTCTATCTTGTCATTTTCATCTATATAGAACTTTTTTGCACGGGCAATGTTCCCGGAGGGCCGACAAGATGCTCCACAATTCTAGGAGGTGGTACGAATTGCAATAAGTACCTCAAGAAACATGAAAATTGTCTAGTCATACGGATGTTACTTTTGGAAACACGACCAAGTCCATCCGGGTTTTTTTTTGGAAACACGATCAAGTCCATCTGCCTCACCGCCGAAGTCCATAGATGAATTTCGTCGCTGGTCATTGCCAGGGACAAAATGACTTCGGATGAAAAAGGTGAAAAACGTTGTCGCTCCACCGTCAAAGATGGGCTTACACTGTTGGAAGTTGAACATACGCCTCCATAGTGCTGCAAGATGGCGTCCATTTGGCACGAAAGATCGGTGGTCCTCACCGTAGTGCATCTCTTTGTCACAGAAGATAGTCCCTGCCTCAGCTACTAAGCTTTAACTCCTAGAACACCGATACTACTATGCGTTGACTTTCACCAAAAAAATTGAACCAAAAATTTGAAACTATTTTGTACACCAGAAATCCGTGTTCTATTAGAAAAACAAGCTAAAATAGGTTAATACGGCTTGAATCGTCCACAAATGCAAAGGTGTGTAGGTACCACACATAGCAAATCCACTCGCTTATAAGGAAAGCTAACAAATATAACATAAATAATTAATTTTAACTAAATAATTAAACACTGGTTCGCAAAATATAGCAAGGCAATGAACATATATTACCGGAAAAAAGGAAAAAAAAGGAAACAGGAAAATAAACAAAAAAAAGGAAAATAAGCAAAAGAATTGCGGCTGACCTTATTGGGCCGTCCCACTAGCTGAAACGGGCACGCGGCTGAATAAGTTGTACAAGGAAACCCGATGCAAAGAAACAGAAAACGCGCTATCACCCGCGCAAATCCGAGTACCCGACGAAATCTTAAACCCGCTCGAAGTCGGAGACGAGCGTAACTTGAATCAGTGTATAAAGGCAGGAGAGACCCGCGAGGTTGCCCTGCAGTTCCATTAGACTGTTCTTGTGTTCCGATCCCAGACGCTTTCCGCCGCGGATGATGCCGAGCATGGCATCGATCTTGCCGGCGCGCGGGGGCGCAATGCCGTCGGGGAATCAAGCTTTCGACTACTTCTTGGTGGTGGACTTCGAGGCGACCTGCGAGAAAGACAAGCGGATCTACCCGCAAGAGATCATCGAGTTCCCCTCGGTTCTCGTCAATGGCACCACCGGCCGCATCGAGTCCGCCTTCCGAAGATACGTCCGTCCCAAGTACCGCCCTGTGCTGACGGAGTTTTGCGGGGACCTCACCGGCATCCATCAGGAGGACGTCGACGGAGGCGTGGATCTCGGGGATGCGCTCTTGCTGCACGACTCCTGGCTCAAGGCGGCAACGGGAGCCAGGAAATGCATCCGCTTGGCCGTCGTGACCTGGGGCGACTGGGATTGCCGCACCATGCTCGAATCCGAGTGCCTCTTCAAGGGGATCGCCAAGCCCACCTACTTCGATCGCTGGATCAACCTCAGGATCCCATTCGCGGCGGCGCTCGGCACCGGAGGTCGGACCACTTTGCAGGAGGCGGTCCGGGCGGCGGGGCTCGAGTGGGAGGGCCGCCTGCACTGCGGGCTCGACGACGCGCGCAACACCGCGCGCCTTCTCGTCGAGCTCATGCGGCGCGGTGCCAAGATCGAGATCACCGGCTCGCTGGCACCGCCGCCGATCCAAGAGCACGAGCAGCAACAACAACAACAGAAACCTCACGTAAGCCCGCGCTGGATTACCAGCTCGCCGATCCATCAGCAGAAGCCTCACATAAGTCCGTGCGGTGGCGCCTTGGGGGCGTGCTTCTGCTACTGTGGGGTGGCAAGCAGAGGAGGCGTTGTAGCTGTGCCAGGGCCAATGCAGGGGAAGTGCTTCTTGGGGTGTGGCAACTGGACGCCGGCCATGGGAGCCTTCTGCCCCTACTTTGTCTGGAGCAACTGAACGAGCAACTTCCACTGATTGAGATTTCAGACAAAGTTCAGATGATTGCTTGTGTTAACTGTAACAGTTGTCAAGAATCGATCGCAGCTTAATTCTAGAGTGAATTGGTAGCTGAGATGAATGTGACCTAGATACTCTTAGCTTAGATGATTCTTACTGTGAGACCTAGCTATCATAGCCTCGGCTGATTCTGTGTGAATTGGTCACTCCAACCTATCTATTTTTTTATGTAATCGGTCTCTGAACTATTAAAATTTAATATAGAAGATTTGATTTAAGTTTCATACTGTACTTCTTTCTTCAATATCGAGCAGCAATTTTCTTCTAATTAAATCCATCAACTTGTGATTAAAATTGAATAATTGCTGACGGTAGCTGACGAAGACCACGAACCCACCGCTGGGATCGCTGCTTGGCATAATCCCATTCCCATTCGACGACGCGAACGCCAAGTCGTCTTCCTTCCCTCAGACGGCGCGCTGAGCAGGAGCAGGACGCCATCACCATGCTCGCGACCGCGATGCTGCCGGCCGCCACCCGCTCGATCGAGGGGCTGCTCGTGGGCGGCGCGCACGTCGCGGCGGACGAGCTGCAGCGGCTCCGGCGGAAGCTCGACGACACGGCGAGCCTCGCGGCTGACGCCGAGGCGAGGCAGGGCAGCGACGCCAGCGCCAGGGCCTGGCTGCGGGCGCTCCGGGAAGTCCTGTACGAGCTCGGCGACGCCGACGCAGACTTCCGCCGCGCAGCCGCTCAGCCGCAGGAAGGCCGAAAATCGGTAGGCTCTCGCTCCTGGATCGGATCCCCGTCAACAGTTGACTAATTTGATGTACCTGCGCACATGAGCACACGTTGCTTTTCATTTTTGCTAGTTCATTCATCCTCATAGGACATGAGTGCAAAATCATGTTAATGGCACATTGCGTTGCGGCGCAATCTTCATATGGATGCATATGTAGCATCTTCTACAAGTTTTTCATGAATACAATCTTGATGTTTGCAGTTTCGCCACTGGTTCACGTTACCACCGAATGTCAATGGCATCCGTTACAAGACTTTGAGGACCAGCATCATCAGCCTGAATAAGAAACTGGATGGTATTTTGAATAAGGGTTCCGAACTCGGGCTTCTATCAGACAGTCATGAAAGCCTGAATGGAATTTCTGAAATTTCTGGACAAGTCGTTCCTGATGATGATGCAGTTGGCGACATTGATAGTGAAAAGAATAAACTGATTGACAGGCTCACGGACAGGCAAAGTGCTAACGGTGTTGTCGCAATCCTCGGGGCTAGTGGAATGGGCAAAACTACTTTGGCATGGAAAATACATGATGATCACCGCACAAGAAATGCTTTTAGTATGATTGTGTGGGTTAATGTCTTCAGTGACTCTGATGATATTGGGTTACTGTCTGCAATTGTAACAGCCGCCGGTGGGAATCCCAGAGGAGAAAAGGACAGGATGAAGCTTGAGGCCATCTTGGCTGCTATGCTTATAGGTAAGAGATTCTTACTGGTGCTTGATGGCCTGTGTGGTCATCATATTTTTGAGCATTCCCTTGATGCTCACTGGCATGTTTTCGGTCACGGAAACCGGATTTTGATCACCACTCAGGATGAAAGTGTTGTGGCAAAAGTGAAGCCGGCCTACATCCACCAGGTCAAGGAATTGACATTTCAGGATTGTTGGTCCTTACTTTGTCGTAGTGCACATCATGATGAGAGCCTTCATGGGAACAATTTAAGAAATATAGGAATAATGATTATCCAAAAGTGTAACAAGATTCCAATGGCTATTAAGATTGTAGGCGCTGTCCTAAGAACAAAGGAGCAAACCAAAGTGGCCTGGCAGAGAGTGTATGAAAGCAAAGGATGGTCTTTCAGGGACCTTCTAGATCCTTTAACTGGGGCCATTTATTTGGGCTACCATGATTTACCGGCACGTTTGAAGCAATGTCTAATTTATTTATCACTGTTCCCTGAAGGCTCTGTCATTAGGCAGCAGTTTGTTGGTCAACTGTGGGTCTCAGAGGGATTCATTGAGGAACAAGATAGCTGCAATGTTGACAACACTGCAGATGAGTATTACAGGGAGTTGGTATCAAGAAAACTTATGCAGCCTGAAATTGCAAACCATGACATAACAAGATGCACTATGCATAAACACATCAGATCATTTTTACAGTTCTTTTCGAAAGATGAAATATTCTCTGGCGACCTAAAGCCTAGTATCAATGGGACTTCCATTGAAGGGCTGCGGCATGTGTGGCTTAGAAGCAATGGGCCAGCTACAAACTTGGAAGAAATAGTAGCTCTATCCAGCTTGAAGACAGTTATTCTGTACAAGAACCCAGTGGGCAATAATGGCTTAGATAAGCTGTTCCAGGGAGTCAAATATTTGCAAGTGTTGGACCTAGGTGATACTGAAATTAAGTACATTCCGTCGACACTGGAATTTCTAGTTCACCTTAGGCTCCTTAATCTTTCACTGACCCGAATTACAGAACTTCCAGAGTCCATTGAGTGTCTCAGAAATTTACAGTTCTTGGGTCTCCGGTACTGCAATTGGCTACACACTCTTCCAAAAGGAATTGGCAAGCTGCAGAATTTGCGAAGTCTTGACCTTCGAGGAACTAGCTTACATCAAGTCCTACCTACTTTGGAAAATCTGAAGCTGCTCTCAACGCTACATGGTTTCATTGTAAATTGCACGCCCAATCGCGAGGAGGACCCAAGTGGATGGCCTTTGGAAGACCTAAACTCTCTAAATGCATTGAGAAGTCTGCAGATACTGAAGATGGAAAGAGTCTCAGATGGTTTGAGGATGCAGAAAGCGATGCTGGAGAACAAGTCTCATCTTAAGGAGCTTGAACTATGCTGTACCACTGATGATAGACAAGCTGAAGTACGGGAGGAGGATGCTAGAACACTAAAAGAAACATTTGATCGCTTTTCTCCTCCAAAATGTTTGAATTCCCTTAAAATGGTGAGCTACTATGCGAAACTTTGCCCTGATTGGTTACCTCATCTCTCAAACCTACAGAGGCTTGTTATTACTGATTGCAAATTCTGTGAGCATCTGCCGGATCTGGGCCAGCTAGCTCAACTAAAGTTCCTTACCATAGCCGGTTTTTCCAAGTTACTTACCATTGAGCAAGAACCAACAAGTGCCAAGCAGTCATTTCCTAAACTAGAGCAGTTGTACCTTAAAGATATGCAGATTCTTGAATCATGGACAGGATTTGAATCTGGTGATATGCCATCCCTTGTGAAATTTCGTCTGGAGAGTTGTCCCAAGTTGAGGTGCCTCCCCTCTGGTATCAAGTACTCCAAAGTCCTGACAAGCATGCACATATACCATGCTGATAGTTTGGAAGCCATTGAAGACTTGACTGTGCTCAAAGAATTGGTTCTCCAGGCATGCGATGAACTTATGGAAATCTCAAATCTCTTATTACTTGAAGCTCTAATTGTCATGGGTTGCTCTAGATTGGAGGATATGAATGGAGTTCACTATCTAAAGCATGTCCGCATCGAAGATAGAGAATTAAGAAGATGTCCAGAATGGTTGAGAAGTCATGCCTCAGTGCTGCAAACTTTCACTATTGTTGGCACAAAAGAGCTACTTGAAAGACTACTCCCCAATGGAGAAGACTGGGGAATCATCAGTGACATCAATAAAGTTTATGCAAACTTACCTGATGAATCTCCATTCTTCACTTATACAAAGGATACTGCTGAGTTCCATGTTGATCAAAGAATCATGGAACATGGCAGGCCACCTGTTGCAATAGCAGATGAAATTGCGCAGGCAGATCTGACCACTGCACTTGGTAATTCTGTTGAAATGACCTCTCGAATTGGGGTGTCTAGAGTACCTGTCATCCGAATATCCACGTTCAAGAGGGTTATAAGACAATACCTTGTTCTCTACCTTGTGATGGTTCTGATTGTTATGCAGGTGCTTTCCTATTGGCTGCAGAATAAGACGACCAGAGAGATTTGGCTCATCCAGACCCTCTTCATCTTCTTTGCAACAATCCTCTTGTTGTTTCTTGTATTTCTTGACTGACGGTATTGTTCTGTCAGAATTAGGACCAGATGAAGCAGAACAGATGAAATCAAGGCATGACTGATCTTGAAAATAGTTGAGACTCTTCACGCCATTGTATATGCTCTTTACATGGCATGACAGAATTTGGTGAAATGTTCTGCTGTTGCTACTTAATGGTGTATTGAAGAGGACACAGATATGATCGGGTTAATTGAGGCATTCTTATGTAATTGGACTTGTTGCAACATTTACTAGATTGACACTTAGATGCATCATATGCCTGTAAATTAGTGAATATGTATTCATTTCCGTGATGCACATTAGCTGGTCATGGCATGCGTAAGACAAAAGATCAAGAGAACTTGCAGCCTGAAAACTGATGATGGCGTGCACAACTTTTGTTAAAGCGCAACACCTTTCTTTGTACTTCTTTAAATGCACCATGAAACAATGTTTCTGTCATGGTGTTTATTTGACCGTTGAGATGCACATTTTGGTTTGTAACCTTGAATGTTTGAGAACACAACTTTTGTAAAGTGTACATAAGTTTATATTTTCCAGACTTTATAATTGGAAAAAAAATAGTGGTCATCTTTCTATGTGAGAACCTATTGCATACGTTTTGATTAAGCTGGTGGATTTTGTCATATGTACATTCAGTAATTCTTTAAAGTGCAAAGATCAATACCATTAGATCCATCATGAATTATATGTTCATACTGTATTTATTTGGTACTGCAGATGTTGATCTACTTTTGCCTATAATCTTGGTTGAACTTTATGAAGTTTGACTTAGAACAAAACTAACATCCACTATATTTAAACATGGAGGGAGTATATAGTGGTGGTCTAGTTTGCATTTATGTATCCATGTCCAGAACATCGAACATCTATCAGTGTGGATTTTTCACTTGTATGTTTAGGGGCACACCTTGAAATTGCTACTACTTGTGTACCTAAAAATTGTAAGAAAATATGAAGAATTGTTCGTTGCACAAAGGGGGCACGCTGTTGTAGATGTCAAGTTTCAGGTTCATAGTTTCTATGTAGCACTAATTTAATCATATTTTCTACATTTTTGTGGGTGCACAACACATACAATATATTACACACATCTATGATATTTTGGGATTTCTCGATATCCACTAATACGAATTTTCAAAAACGTGTGCATCTACCACGCTAGCACATATTTGTGTTTCTCTCTTTACGCCATCCTAGTACATTTCGAGATCAAAACCATGCAGATGCTTCTAACAATTTGCCCGGTGTGATCTAACCAGTCCCAGTAAATGCAAATTCATATTCAAATAATACTTAATAATTTGTAATTACTACTAACATATTAGATGATAAAATTGCTAGTGCAGCTTCAAATTTATAGAGCAGGTTGGGGCAAACAATGTCTTGAGTGTTTTAATAAAGCGGACGGATTGATGTAAGGAGCACCACTTAGTGAATGGTTCCAAACTTACAAGCTTATATGCCTGGTATAAATCAAAGAATGGAAGTATAAAATTTGAAGTAGTAATTACAAAATATCAAGCCATAGGGAAGACATAACAGTGATCTGTCGTTTTAGACGTTTTACCAATATAGCTGCATTTGCTTAAAAGAAATATAAGAATATTTTTGCTCTCAGAATTCGGAAGGGATTTTCTACACTTGAATGACCCCCATAACCCATAAGCACATAATCATTGAGGATAGATAGTCGATCCGAATGGTTGCAAATATTATTCATGCTTCACAAATATACAAGAGAATATAAGGCTGGTCAAAAAGAAAATCAGGAGGTCCCGAAGGAAATGAAGGTGCTAGATGAGTTGTGAGCCAACAAAATGAGGTACATCAGAATGGTGACAACAAATAGGAGAACTGTGAAAAGTTGAGTCCTCACCCATGACGGACTTGTGGATTGACCAATTTGCATGTTTCTGCTTTCAGGTTCACCCATCAAAATCACATCATCGGATTGTGGAACAGCGGGCATGGTGAAGCTAGGTGATATGTATAACAAAGATTGTGCAAGGGACCTTGCACTTCTATGAAAGTAGCTGGTACTTTTGTTGAAGGAGAAGTACAAGGCACCATCCGGCAGATTGGCATAGACATGATCAGCATTTTGGATGACAGACCAGTATGGGCCACTAGCAGAGGAGCATCTGTCAAGAAGCTCTTCAGTGCCAACAATCTCCAATCTCCTGAGCATGAAAGGTTCTTGTGGACGCAGCCAATGTGGAAGTTCAGTTGAATTTCTTTCATCTGAATGCACATTCCGCAGCAAAGGGACACCTTGTACAACTTCCAGACGCAAGCAATGGAGAACTTGCAAATCTTCAAGCCTCTCGAGGTTTGAGATCCTTGTCAGCAATCGGTTCCTCTGAACTCTAAGCTGTTTAAGTGCAGGTAAGTTCACGATTTCTTCTAGGTTATCAGCATGATCTATCTGCAAGCTTGTCAGTGATGTACAATGCTCGAGCCAGTAGGGCAGTGAATCCAGCTTGGAACATCCATCAAGCCTGAGATTAATGAGTGAAGGCATATCCCCCTCTTCAAGGCCCCACCATGACTCCAAGTTGCTCATCCTACTGATGAGCAGCTGCTCTAGTTTTGGAAATGCCACTCCATTATCTGGTGTTCCACGAAACTCGGGGCCAATGGTAGATGACAAATTGGAACCAGTTATCGCAAGAAACTTCAAATTTTCCATCTGGCCCAGAGATGGAAAAAATTGGCAATAAAGACAGCCATCAAGGGTTAACCGCTGCAGCAGTGGTAGAGCAAACGGAGATAGCCAAGATGGAAATCCATGGCCATTATAGTTTACTAGCTTGACAGAAACAATAGAAGGTCCCGGCTTCAGCCCTTCAAAAACATTTTTGATATTCTCAGCTCTACTAATCTCCATTATCCGGTCGTCAGTGCTGCAGCTTAACTCAAGCACTTTGAGATGACACTTTCCCTCCAGTGCTGACTGCCTTGCATCTTCCACAATTAGTGTTCTCTCTAGCTTCAGTATCTGGAGGCTTGTCAGCTTAGTTAAGGAGCTCAGTTCTTTAAACTCCCAGCCACTTCTATTTTCTGCACCAGCTGACCTTGGAAGAAAACCTTGTAGGCAGTTGAGTTCTCTCATCTTGGAGAATCGGAATGGCACACGCTTTAGTCCAGCTCCTGAGATGTCAAGGCTTCTCAAGTTTATTAAGCGGCCAGCAGATTGAGGGAGGGAATTGAGATGAACACAGTTCTTGAGAATTAAGAACTGCAGCATCCTCAGATTCTCAATACTACCAGGAATTTCTCTAACTTGAGTATTAGCAAAGCTAAGATATCTCAAGTGTGTCATCCGTCCTAAGCTTCCAGTAACACACTCAATGTGGGTATTTCCAAGGTCCAAAACCCTTAGGTGTGTGAATTTCTGGAAAATATCGTTGTCGTTCAGTGGACTCTCAAACAGTAGAATTGTTCTCAAGCTCTTAAGCTTTTTAATTCCGTATCGGATGGCTTCTGCACTTGCATTTGTGATGGATAAGCGACATGGTTTAAAAACATCACCAATATCTTGAGGATTGCCGCTGAAATTTTCATCTTGAGACTGAAGAAGTGCAAATGATCTGAAAAGATGAGGCATCTTCGATCGAACTGCACCACCAGAGTCATTTTCTGGCAAAAGAAGGCCCCTCGCTAACAATTCATCATAACATTTCTCAGCCTCCTCTTCAACTGTTGTAGACTGTGGCTGTGTTGACTTCTGCGGGGTCACAATGAACCCCTCCGCAATCCACTGGCGGGTGATACACTGCTGCTCAATCACAAATCCCTCTGGGTATAATGCACAATATAAAAAACACCTCTTCAGGCGATATGACAACTCCATGTAGCTCATATTAATAGTACTCCATATCCTCCTCGAAATGCCACAGAAATCGCTCAAGTAGACTCTCTCCCAATCATCTTCCCTTGGGTCCACGTCCCGTAGATAGCATCCAATTCTCCTTATTGCCATTGGAAGGCCATTGCACTTTTGGACGATTCGTCTTCCAACATCCTGCATGTTCCCCGTGCTCTCATTAGGGAAAGCCATTGTATGAAGCAACCACCAACCATCATCCTCACTCAAGCTCTTCACACGGTAATGTTGGACGGCCCCCATCCTCCTTGCAACACGCTCATCTCGAGTTGTTATAAGGACTCTGCTGCCAGGGGCGCCATGTTGTGCTTGTATTTCTAACAGCCCATCCCAAACATTCTCTCCCCACACATCATCAATGATCAGCAGGAATTTCTTACCTTCTAAACATGTGCGTAAAAATGCTTGTTGTTCTGGAGTATCTGCTCTTGTATACCTCCCATTTGACCACATTGTCAGTTGCGTCAAGTCTTTTGAGACATGTACCCATAATCTGATCTCAAACATGGCTGTTGCCCTATGGTATACCTTTCGAGCAAGAGTAGTCTTGCCGACTCCAATAGTTCCTATTACAGCAAACAAAGGACAGCTAGTAGTAGTATATTCTCTTTGTAGGAGCTGGATGAGACTGTTGCAGTCATTCTCCACCTCTTTGCCTACAATATAAGGCTCAAGATCTGGACCAACATCAAGATATGATCTGAGTGGATCCTCTACCACTGGATTAATATGGAGCATTTTACTCTCTGATATAACGTTCTCCAGTTTCTGATTTAGTCCACGTATATCATTTGCGATGTTGCAGTCAATCGCAACATCTCTGCAATACTGGAAAACCGGCGAAGGATTGCACTCCTGTACGTAAGATAAGTTTTAGTCCATGTCCAGAACTGCTAAATATATTGTACTCCCTCCGATCCATACTAATTGTCGGAGCTTTAGCACAAATTTGTTTGAGCTAAAGCTTCGATAATTATTATGGATCGGACGGAGTACACAATATGCTAATTTCAAACGATGTAGTGTAGTCTACCTTTAGACTTGGATTATCAAAGTAAGCACAATAAGTTATTTCAGAGTGGATAAAGTTTGACCAAAGTAGAATTAGCTAGGTACTATTCATACAACATTTTGGTCATGTTTACTTCTGCCCAAGGTTGTCAGGATCAAAGTTCATTGTGCGGATCTTACCTTATTGGCCCTTTAAGAGTAGGTGGCCACACAGTCGGATGTTCTACCAGAAGATAGGCTAAGCTATATTTAGCAGAGATTCCATAATTAGGATATCTAGTTATGCTAGTCTAGGATTAATCCCATATTATCTTTGTTCTTTCCAAAACGTTATCTCAATTAAAAGCAAAAAAAAAAAACAGACTCTTCATTTTGGAAAGGATTAATGAGAGTTAAGCTAGAGGGTCTTTTGAAAATAGGAAATGCTCAGGACACCAGGTTCTTGGAAGACACTTGGTTAGGCGATTCCCCTCTCTCACGACAATATCCATCCCTTTATAATATTGTACACGAAAAGAAGTTTCAGTGGCAAGCGTTTTATCGGAGACACCTCTAAATATAGCTTTTAGAAGGGATTTATCCGGGAATAAATGGTCAAGATGGCTTAATTTAGTTCAACAATTGATGGATATAGAGTTATCTTCAAATAATGATGTATTTAGATGGATTCTAACTGCACCCGGTTCCTTTTTTGGTTAAATCAATGTATCTAGAATTAATGAATGGACACACAAGGTTCCTTCGTAAGTATATTTGGAAAATGAGGGTACGATTGAAAATCAAGATTTTATGTGGTTCCTACACCAAAAAATTCACCGTTTGGCATCTCATTATTTTCAAAACTAAAGCATTGCAAAACCATAGTATCTAAATGCATGGGCTAGCAATACTTTAGTTTCAGAAAAGTCTGCAGTTGTTTTTCCAATACTTCAAAAATAGCACGTTTTGAGGGAAGTATTAGTACTCCAAGTGGGGTGTTCATGCTTTACTTTGGTCTATATGAAATGCACGCAGTCTTTATTTTTAACAAATCAAGACCTCCATCTTTTTTGCAGGTTATCCCATTGGCTACGCATTGGATCCGTATGTGTTCCTTTAGCACAGGCTGGCCATGGATATTGGTTGCAACCATTTGGAAATGGTTGCACGGGATTTATACAAACAGTGCGGCTGGCGGTTTTGACAACCGGATATCATGCTGATGCATAGACGTCTCATGTTATTTTTTTTTTAGATGGTTGATACATGTATCGACCTTATACGATCCTTGAGCTGTAAAAACAAACTTTAATAAAGAAACAAAAGTCCATATGCATCTATCAATGCAGAGGGGATATTCCGCAACTAGTTGCGCCCGCACCCCATTTTTGTTCTGACATTTCCAAATTTCCAAAAAATGCAAACTAAAATTCTAGACATACATTCTATTGTATCTTGTGCATCTGTGAAATTTCATCCAAAAATATGTCAAAATGTGGCCTACACAAAAAGAACAAATGATGTGTAAATAGTATGTGACACTATTTACGTACGTCTTCTCTTTTTTACACAGGTCACATTTTGACATATTTTTGGATGAAACTTCACAGATGCACAAGACACAACACAATGTATGTCTAGAATTTTAGTTTGCATTTTTTGGAAACTTGGAAGTGTCACAACAAAAAATGGGGTGCGGGCGCAACTAGTTGCAAATGAGAGTTTCCCCTAGGGCTTCCCCTTTTCGAAAAAAACATCTCTGTTCTGGGCTCCCTATGTAAAGTCAACTTAGTCAAGCACCAGCTGTTTCCTTCTATTGTTAAGCAGTCAATGCATGTTTCGGTTGTCACAGCCCACTTGAATGCTCTTTCTGAAAAGAAAAAAACCACTTGCCCGTAGCCTAGTGTGCATTTAATGCTTGACGCCGTCCACTCCAACCTAATTAGCATGCGATGACCCAATGAAGTGGTGCCCTACTTTGCTTGTTCTGAAGTTCAAGTACTCATGTACTACATGTTTAAATTTAGGAGAAATACGAAACTACATTGGCCCCATTTGAAAAAAGGAGTGTGTCTAGAACAATACCATGCGGTTGAGATGTCTAGAAGAATGCCCAATACCGCTAATATGTGGTTCTACCATATTGGGGGTCATGGCTTCTAGGGCAAAGCCCGGAATCTACGGATATTCAGGCAAACTAATTTGGAAAATCATTGACCTTTGGAGAAACTAAGTATAAATATACCTCTATGAAGATTGAAGACAAAATAATAAACCATAATTTATCCCTGAAAGTACAAAAGGTAGATCAGTGAAGGTTTGAATTTCCTCTGACCTGTGGTTGTGATGTTTGGTGTCTATCTGCTTCAATCCTGCAGCGGTCAATTATGTTTTCTGCCTCATAAATAATTTCTCTGAGTCTCTTCAGCCAACTCCTAGTGGCTGCCTGTTGTACGACAGTCTGCTCTGCATCCATGATGATAGTCGTGATAAACTCAAGTCTACCCTTAAGTTTGTTGATCTCATTTCTTACACAGAGTACTTTAGAAACTTCATTAATGGCTAAGTTGCCGAGTGACTTGACAACATCTTTGGCGAAACCAGCTAGAATTGTCTCGATCATAACGCACTTGATCGAGATTATTCAAGTGCTAACTTTTTCTGCAAAGAGAAAACCGTAAATATGTTAAACAATAGCCAGAGGGTATCTTCTTTTGATCTTAGTCAGCTTACCATTTCAGTACCCTTGTAAAAATCCTGCGTTTACAATTAAATGGGGAAAATAAGGCACTCCTTTATTGTACTATTGGTTCCTAAAAATAACTAGAACTGCATATGTAGCAACCGAGTTTCCTTATGAAAGGATAAGATACTGGGTCAGAGGGGACCCATGTTTAGGTATGAGACAGATTGACCCTGTTCATTAAGCTAATGCTTATCACCATAAGTAGTACGTATTTCGAATTCATCTTGCAGGTGCCCTGGATCCATCCTCCTACTTATATTCTATGTTATATCCAACGAAGGAAAAAAACAGGAAAAATGCAATGATTCACTCGCAATCCTTGACTTGTCGAGCAGATTTGACCAATCCTGGAACTAGCTGATAACAGAGCGAGCATTTGGGGGGCTCACCTTTTGGGATCCTGAAGCAAGCGACGCCTGCAAACCGCAGCGATGCGCCAGGAATCTCGGGCGACGCGGTCGAAGCTGTGAAAAGGAGAAGCCGTCGTTGAATGCAGCACTAATATAGGAAGAAGAAAGACGCCGGCGCGGCAAGATCAGAAAGAAGAAATACCCTGGAATCGGAGGAAATCCGCAGACTCTCTTGCCCAATGCGACGAGCGGGAGAGGTGCAAGGTGTTGGCTTCGCTGCAATTTCCACATGGTCTACGCGCTGCCGCATCTTCCGAGTGTTTTTGTAAGCTCAAGTCAAGTCTTCCCCGGGGGCAGTGGCCGGCGAGGCTTCGCTGTCAGATTCGGAAGGAGAAGAAGAAAAAAAACTATACTGTGTCAGAATATTATTGCTTCGGTTCAGTTGCTCTGAACCTTTGCAGTCAACCCCCTTACTAAACATAAAGTCTGGAGGGTGGGTTTCAGAGGGCCCTCGAATTCTTTCTTAGGATAGAGGAGATTTAATGTGGCGAACGCTAGGCGTCGGGCGCCGGATCTGGGGGCAAAAAATCGGTCGTCCTCCGCGCCGTCCGATGGCGATCCGACGGCCAGAATCAGTCGCATTTGGAAATTTACATTATACCCCCGGTTTCTGGAGAATCAACCCGCAGTACTATATTTCTCAGATATTAGTTCAAATGCAGTTTTACATTTGCAACCCTCCCGTAGTACCCCCTAATGTGAAGAGTATTACAACAAAAATCCTCTCTCCGCGTACAAAAAATATATACTATTACAACAAAAAGTCGCAAACATTTTTTAAAAGTAATGTCACAATAAAGTGGTTAAACCAACAAATTATTTTGTTGAAGATCAATTTACAACAAAAAGTAGCCATTATTATTAACAAAAATCGGAGACTATTACAACAAAAATCCATATGTTTGTAAAAAAAAGAAAAAAACATTAATTTGTTACATATTGAATTACAACAAAAATCACCAACTTTTTTTTACAAAAAGTCACAAACGATTACAATAAAAAATCAATATGTTTGCAAAAATGATGCAAAGTGGTCAAGCAACATTTAATTTGCTACAGATTGAATTACAACAAAAATCACCTACTATTTTATCTAAAGTCACAAATGGTTACAACAAAAAAATCACTTTATTAGCATCAACAAAAAAATAAAAAAATGTTGTCTCTTTACAACAATTGTTAACAACAAATCCTACAAAAATTACGGATTGTTTACAACAAATAATTCACTATCTCACTCATGTGTTTTGCAGCGAAATTCTTGTTGGGCCGAAAAAAGCAGACCCATTAAGCCGGACGCGCGAGCGAGGCCGGATGGGCGCGCGATCGGTCGCCGGATCCAAAGCGTTTTCCTTAATGAAATCTGATGGGGTGATGATCTTTTCTTCACTTCAGCAGCTTTTTTTAGGACAGGTGTCACACCTTTGAGGCTTTGATCGATAACTCAAGATATTTCTTTTTCAAACGGGATAGGGTCCCGTGACCCTATAAGTTGCATATATTGACCGGGGAGTGCTGAGCGTCCCCCGGGGGATCAAATCCCCCGATCCCCTAGGTGCACAACCGCACGATGGAATTGATGAACGGTCAAACCCGCTTCCTAGCAACCTTCTAAAAAAATAAAAGCAACCCATGAAAAGGAAACGTGGCAGCGTCGTTCTCCCTGTACTGCCAGCACTCCACGTGCAGCACCATCACGTAGTGCCCGGACAACCACATCGTGGCCTCGCTGGAGAAGCCCCCGTTGTTCCTTTGCCGGAGAACCGGTCATGGCGTCGCGCTGCAGCAGCCTACCTCGCAGGGCGTCCTCCTCACCGCTCTGCCTCCGCCCGCCATCCGTGCACACCGGCGTCGCTCCACCGCCGATGTAGCAGCAGCAGCTTGATGGGGCTTGCAGCAAGTCGATGGAACACCGGCGACCACCGGGAGCAACTCCGCCGCGCCATGGTAGCATCGCCGGCGGCCGCTGGGAGCAACTCCACCTCGCCATGGTAGCAACACCGACGGCCGCTGGGAGCAACTCCGCCGCGCCATGGTAGCAACGCCGACGGCCGCTGGAAGCAACTCCGCCGCGCCCTGGTAGCAACGCCGGCGGTCGCTGGGAGCAACTCCGCCGCGCCATGGTAGCAACATGGCTGCCAGCTCCAAGTAGCAGCACCGGCCACTCCATGCAGCAACGCCTCCATGCTGTGGTAGCAATGCCGCCGGCGCCATGGTAGCAACGACGGTCGCCCCATGTAGCGAGGTTGGCCGCCCATTGTAGCAGGCCCGGGGATGGAGCACGCGGATGCGAAGTTGGAGGGGCAGCAGTGACCTGGTCAGCGGGAGACCGGAGAGCGGGAGGGGCAGCAGTGACCTGCAGGCGAGGAAGACCTGGGAGACCGCGCCAGTGACCAACCCGTCCGGATCGATGCACCGCTTGAGCTCGACGCGTAGATCGACGCGGAGCACGACCATCTCCTTGCGGCGCTTGACGACGAAGCCCGCAGAGTCCAAGGGCAAGCGGGAGGGTACAAGCAGCGAGCGGCCAGGGAGGAGCGGGAGCGGGCGGGTATCACGGCAAGCGGTCGGGAGAGATAGCGACGGGGAACCGGCGGCGAGCGGTCGGGGAAGAGCGGGAGCGGGCCGGGCCAGCCTGGAAAGCTATGCACGCGCGATGGGGAAAATCTGTAGGAAGAAGAGATAAGATGAACGTGGGTGGGGGCCACCAGACGCACGTGGCGTTCAGGGGAGGCGGACGATGGAGACCGAACGATCCCCCGGGGGATTGTGAGCGTTTTCCATATGAGTAACAGTACACCTACGGGCAATAATTTACGGGATTGGACTTACGTGCTCACGTGGAACCACTCGGTAGGTTCATGGGCCTGAAATCACGGAAGGATAAAACAAAAGAACCAACCGGCTGTTACCACATCATTCTCATAAGCACTTTCCGTAAGCACATCCCGTAAGTCTAGCTTTTTCGTTTCCATATTGACCAAGCGGTGGTTACATTTTACATCAAAGCCTCTGCAAATTAGTGTTTTTTTTTGACAAGAACTAAACTTTTACAGAAGAAACCCTAGAAAGTTTGGCAAAAGTCATCAGGTCCTCCTAGTTCTGCACTGCTTTTGATGGATCTCGCTGTCGACTTGCTCCGCCACAGAGAGGACGTTGGCGCCAAGGACGAACCACTTGGTTCGGCGTCGTGGTAGAGTGGAAGATCTTCCTCTTGGACCTCTTCTTGGCCTCTGGGAAGAAGAGGCTCGGACTCTACCGAGCACAAAGCAGCTCTCTCAGCCGCAGATAACTTCATCTGGCGCAAATCTTGGATTCACCAGGATCTACAGCTTGAGAAGGAAAAGGACAAGCCCGCTCTTCGTCGATACCTGGAGCATGAGGAAGAGAAGCATGCCATGGACGACCTACCACCCCCACGTCGTCACCTTGACAGCTTGGAAGAGGAAGGAAGGCCAAGCCATGTCACCTCCACTGCTCCGTACAAGCCACCCCGCCACCGGAGGGCAAAAGCCACTTGTGGACGCAAAGACCACCAAAGAGCACCTCCGCCTCTCCTCGCCACCATGGCCGGCCGGAGGCTTCGATGTCACAGGGTGGATGCCGCCGCACCGTTCTTCCTCCTCGCCACCTTGGACGGCCAGCAAGAACGAAGGAGCGCCACGCCCGAGCGCCAAAAAGTGGCCCGTAACCACTAACTTTTCAGGGAGACGCTAGTTTCCCCCTCCACTGCCGGCTTCGGCCATCGGAGCAACAGCAAGGGAAGGAGAAGCCCTAGTGTCGTTGCCTATTCGACGGTACTCCAGAGGAGGGATCCTCATGGAGGGAAGAAGAAGTAGGGGCCATTGGGCGGAGAGTCCTCGAGACGGTGGTACGCGATTTACCCAGCTTCGGATCACCTGCACGATGGCAAGGCCTACTGCTGCTTTTCTGGAATTATCTGGGCGCTTTCGCGTTGTTACAATAAGTTGTGATTGTGCCTCTAGGGCTCCCGGGATCCGGCTTATAAAGACGCACGGATCTAGGGTTTACATGGAGAGACCTAGCCGGAATACAAGTTGCCTAACTATGGTACAATGTCTTGCCGTGTACGTCAAGGATCCGCCTTCCATCTATGTCGTGCAGGATCCGGATACCTTATGGGCTTCTACGGATCCGGCCTCTTTCGTAGGTCGGTTGGGATCCGGCTTCCTGTTCCTGGGCTGGACTTCATCCTTCAGGACCTACAGCAACTGGGCCGCCCGATGGGCCACACGCCTCGTCACCAACTGTGGGCCACCCGGGCTTGCCGGATCTAGGCCATGCCGTTGATATACCCATAAAGTATACCCACAACAGTAGCCCCCGAAGTTCTCCGAGATTCATCATTCCTCCGGCTTCAATCAACTCGGATCCGAAGAGAATCTTGAAGAGCTTCTAAACTTTACTTGTTTCCGATGCCATCTTTCTCGGAAATAATTTGTTCTTCAGTAACGGCAATGTAGCAGATTTTCCACTTTTCCCGCGCTAAATTTTCGGAGATGTGAATCTCTAGCCGGAAATTTCGGGAGTGCACAGTTAAGTTACCTCCACGTCGTTTTACCACTTTTAACCTAAGACACGTGTCAAGCATCCAACAGTGTGACCGTTCAGTTTCCACCATCGGATCCGAAACACGAATCTCCGCGCGAGGTCTATAAATATCCCTCACGCGCGGTAACTTCCCATTCTTTCACCGCAATCTTCTTTTCATCTTCTTCCTCGCGCCGCCCGCCAGATCTGAACTCCGGCGACCCCACGCACGGAGAGCTTCACCCGCCGCCGTTCCAAGGCCTCCCTCGACCCAAGATTCGCGTGTTTGATCGGGAATTTGTCTCCGCCGCCGATTCGTGGTCTTTAAAGGCTCAACGCCGCAAGTCCGGCCACCTCAACCTCGTCGGCGTCCCGAAGAACCACCGCGCCATTAACGGTAAGTGCACCGACCTTGTAGAAGAAGAAGTAGTGTAGTGTAGATTCCGACTACTCAAATTAGTTTGCATGGGTGCAGCCGGAAGCATGTTGCCTAGTTCGTCCAAATGCACTGGTAGTTTTCCGAATAGTCCGGATCCCAGCACATTAGGACCAAGCTGCCCGGAACCCCTTGCGTTCCTGCCGCCATATGTTTCCGACATCAAATTATCTCAACCATTCTCCGCCTCTTCCAGCACTGCACTAGGCCGGATCCCCACCTTCAAAGAAATCCAAGAAAAACTTGAAGGACAAGCTAGGATGGCCGCTAAGGTGCAGGAGGCGGAAGCGAAGAAGGCTTCCCAGGCCCGGATCCGAGAGGGCGAGAAGGGACAGTGGTGGCCCTGTGAAACTAAGGATGCGGAACTAAGGGATCTCCAAGGTGAGGGCATGATTTCTCCGCAATGGAGCTTCATGCGCGACTCCGACGTCCCCAAGCCAGGCGCGGACGAAACAGTCCTGACCAAAGCCTGGGTCGAGCGCGGACTGTCAATCCCCTGTTCGGAATTCTTCCTCTCCATCCTCAACACTTATGGGCTTCAGCCCCATAATATCTGTCCAAACTCCTATCTCCTCATCTCGAACTTTGTAACTCTTTGCGAAGGGCACCTCGGAATTCGCCCGGACGTCCGACTATGGCAGTTTTTCTTCCGGGTGAAGAAAGAGACGAAGGCCAAGGCCATGGTGAACTGCGGCAGCATGACCTTCATGCTCCGACATGGTCGCATGTATCCTCCTCATGACTCCCATGAATTCGTCCGGTACTGGAACGCCGGATGGTTCTACGCGAAGAACGTCGCAGTTCCGGGTGTCCATGAAGGGCTGCCCAAATTTATCAACAAGCCTCCGGAAGAACGCGACAGTTGGATCTTCGTCCCCACGCTCGCCCAGACTCCGATACTGGAGAAGGCTGCGCGGAGAATCTCTTGGTTAGTCCATGACGGGCTAACCGGAACTCAGCTCACTCTAAGTTGGTTCACTCGGCGGATCCAGCCACTGCGGTACAACGCACGCTTGATCTGCGCATACACCGGGGCGGACGACCCCCTCCGAGTAACCCGCCACGATCTCCCTGCCGATTCTCTCAAGAGGAGAATCAAGACACTTGTGAAGATTGGTCGGGGCCAACCGGTCTCGGAATTGATAAAAGATATTGAGACAAACGACCAATGTCCTCTAGTAAGCACTTGTACCTTTGTTATTCTTCAACTTTTCATATTTTCGATGTGTTCTAACTTAATCTTTAATTCTCCTCTCAGCTCGATACTTTGGCGGAGGAAAATTTCCGCAATATACTCTGAGTCCCCGTCAGCGGCGAAGCGGCGGCGGAGGTGGGCCCCACAAGACGGCGCGGTGGGCCCCTGGGCCGCGCCGGCCTATGGTGGCGGCGCCTCGGCCAGCCTCCGATGCCCCCCCTTTCGACTACTTAAGGGTCTCGACCTAAAAATGCACGGGGGTTAGACGAAATTGCGAGAAGACATCCAGAACACCGCCGCCATCACGAAACTCCGTCTCGGGACCAGAAACTCCGTTCTGGCACTCCACCGGGACGGGGAATTGGAGGAGATCATCGCCATCATCACCACCGACGCCTCTCCATCGACCATCCATGCTTCCCCCATCCATGTTTTAGTAATTCCCCCGCTGTAGGCTGAAGGGGATGGTAGGGATTGGATGAGATTGATCATGTAATAGTCATAAGATTGTTAGGGCATAGTGTCTAGTATCCGTTGTTGGTACTTTTATGATATTGTTGCAACTTGTTATGCTTAATGCTTGTCACTAGGGCCCGAGTGCCATGATCTCAGATCTGAACATGTTATCAATTCATGATGATATTCATTGCTTTATGATCTTACCTGCAAGTTGTATACACATATTGCTGTCCGGAACCCGAGGCCCCAAAGTGACAGAAATTGGGACAACCGGAGGGGAAGGCGGTGATATGAGGATCACATGTGTTCACGGAGTGTTAATGCTTTGCTCCGGTGCTCTATTAAAAGGAGTACCTTAATTGCCAGTAGATTCCCTAGAGGCCCGGCTGCCACCGGCTGGTAGGACAAAAGATGTTGTGCAAGTTTCTCATTGCGAGCACGTACGACTATATATGGAACACATGCCTATAATTGTTTAGTACTTGGATACTGTTTTATTACTATCTGCAAATGCGCTGCCTTGATTGTTACATGAGTTCTCTTATCCATGCAGCGCCCGTTCATCCATCCCTGTGCCTACAGTATTTTAATCTTGTTGTTTACTATAATCACTACTGCTGTCTTTGCTACACTGCTGCTGATATTTCACTACTGCTACTGCTATAAAACCGTTTCTACTGATAAACTCTTGCGAGCAAGTCTGTTTCCAGGTGCAGCTGAATTGACAACTCCGCTGTTAAGGCTTACAAATATTCTTTGGCTTCCCTTGTGTCAAATCAATAAATTGGGTTTTACTTCCCTCGAAGACTGTTGCGATCCCCTATACTTGTGGGTCATCAAGACTATTTTCTGGTGCCGTTGCCGGGGAGCATAGCTTTATTTACAAGTTCACATGGATTGATATTGTTCGCTGCAAATCCTCCATCATGGGTAAACCTCGCAATACTAAAGTCGCCATATTACCATCCACTACAAGAAAAGGTACAACTCTGAGTACCTCTGCTGCTCTTGATTCACCATCTGTGATAGGTCAACTTGTTTCACCACCACAAGCTTCACGTGTTGGTACTTCTGTTGAAACTGAAAATTCCTCTGATAATTTTGATGATGCTTCTACTGTGCTTGATGATAATGGTTCATTAGGTCCTTTTCTAGATGCTACAATTGCTAGGTCTAGACAAATTGAAAATACTGAAATTCCTAATGAAAATATTGTTACACCTGTTAATTCACTTGAGTCTGTTGAATACTCTAGTGATGATCTTGATGAAGATTATGTGGAACTTGATGATGATTTTATAATGCAATGCTACTACTGATGCAAGTAATATTAAAAAGCTTCTTGCACAACGTGCTGTTAGATATAAACTGTCTCCTGATCCTAAATTTACCACATCTCTTATAAACATTAAGGATAAGGATTATGATTTTTCTCTTGATTCATCTCATATATCTATTGTTGAGAAAACACCTTTTTGTGGTACTGAAAAAGAAAGTTCTTTAGAACACATGATTGAGCTGTCTACTCTGAGTAGCTTGTTTTCTGATGATACCAAGAAGCGTACTTATTTTGTTGCTAAAAATTTTCCTTTCTCATTAAAGGATGATGCTAAAACTTGGTATAATAGTTTGCCTCCTGATTCTATTGATAGTCCAAGTGGTTTGCTTGATGTTTTCTTTCGGAAATACTTTCCTGCTAGCGCTCAACATATTGCTTTGCAGAAAATTTATAGTTTTGACCAGGAAGATGGAGAGAAATTGCCTGAAGCTTGGGCAAGATTTTGCTCTCTTATCAGAGCTCGGCCTGGACATGATTTGGAAAAGCATGACTTACTTAATATATTTTATAGTGGACTAACCATTGAGTCTAGGGCATACCTGGATAGTTGTGCTGGTTGTGTTTTTAGGAAAAGAACTCCAGACGAAGCTGAAGAATTATTGGCTAGAATAGGCCGAAATCATGATGATTGGACTACACCTGAACCAACCCCAGCACCAATATTGAAGAAGTGGGGTATGATTAAATTAAATGATGAAGATATGAGGGAAGCCAAGAAATCTCTTAAGGAGAAAGGTATTAAATCTGAAGATGTGAAGGATTTACCTCCCATAGAAGATTTATGTAAGATAACTCCCCCTTCATCCATGATTGAGGTACATTCTCTTCAACGCTTTAGTAGAGAAGATATTCCGTACTCAAAACCTCCTGATCAATGATTAGATGAGTTTGATAATTATATTGTTAAGCAAAATAATTTTAGTATGAGAGTAGAGAATCATTTAATGAGAAATTCTCAAGCTATTAGTGAATTGCATGATATTGTGGAGAGAACCTCCAATGATGTTAAGATGCTTGTTAAACATTTTCATATGGTTCAAACTCAAATTGATCAACTCACTAAAGTGCAAAATGACTTGTTAAAAAATAGTTCTAAAGAAAAACATGCTTATGAAGTAACAACAAAAGGTGGTGTTTCTACTCAGGATCCTCTATATCCTGAGCGGCATCCCAAAAGAGTTGAACAAGATTCTCAACGAACTAAAGAAATTAGTGCTCCTTCTAAGAAAAAGAAGAAGAAACATAAAACTTTTGTAGAATCTCCTGAGCCTATTAATGATCCTAATAGTATTTCTATTTCTGATGCTGAAACTGAAAGTGGTAATGAACATGATAAAGATAATGATAAGAATGATGTTTCTGATAAAGATGAGATTGAAGATGAACCTGAAAAGCATAATAAAAATAAAAAGTACACTAAAGAAGATTTTATTGCTAAGAAACATGGTAATGAAAGAGAACCTTGGGTTCAAAAGCAAATGCCTTTTCCTGCTAAGAAACTAAAATCAAAAGAGGAAGAACACTATAACAAATTTTGTGATTCGATGAAACCTTTGTTCTTGCAAATTCCTTTGACTGATGCTATTAAATTGCCTCCTTATTCAAAGTATATGAAAGATATTGTCTCTAACAAGAGGAAAATTCCTAAGAGGAGATTTCCACTATGCTTGCTAATTACTCTTTCAATGGCAAAGTTCCAAAGAAGCTAGGCGACCCAGGTATACCGACTATTCCTTGTTCCATCAAGAATAATTATGTTAGAACTGCTCTATGTGATTTGGGAGCAGGAGTTAGTGTTATGCCTTTTTCTCTTTACAAGAGACTTGATTTAGATAAATTGATACCAACTGATATATCTTTGCAAATGGCTGATAAATCCACTGCTGTTCCTGTTGGTGTATGTGAGGATGTTCATGTTCAAGTTACTCAAAATTGCTTAATATTAACTGATTTTGTTGTGTTGGAAATGCCTGAAGATGATAATATGTCTATTATTCTTGGAAGACCTTTTCTTAACACTGCAGGGGCTGTTATTGAATGCAATAAAGGAAAAGTTACTTTCAATGTTGATGACAAGGAACATACTATTTATTTTCCCAAGAGGATTGATAAAGTATATGGAGTTAATACAATTTCTAATTTGAGATCTATCAAAGTTGGAGATATTGATTGTCCAATATATGAGCCTAAAGAAGAATATCAAACTCTTGTGATTGGATCCATAGCAATACAATACAAGGTAACATGATTGATTTTTAGGTTTATTTCTTCCTATGACATGTAAAAATTATTTGGTGGCAAGACTTGATCAACCTTGTTAACAAGTATATTTTATATGCATAGAAGAGCTAAACAACCTTTCTTTCTTTCTCCACTTGTTTTACTTACTGTAGCACTACTTATTTTGCAAGATGCTTAGTTGTTTAGAGGTTTGAAAAATCTTTTTCTGTCCTGTAATAATAATTTTAACACCCAGAAATGTGCGTTTTTCGAAGTTCTAAAAAATTTACAAAAATTATACCGTTGGTCATATTTTTTGAAGAGCAACCTGGGAGTGCCTGGGGCTGACCAGTGGGGCACCCCAGGGCTGCCCCCCATGAGCCGGCGTGGCCAAGGAGGGGGGCGCGCCACCCTGCGGTGTGGGCCCCTCCTTGCCCCACTAAGTCATCTCTTCCTCCCATTCTACTCTCTCTCCCGAAAAAACTCGTACCAATTTTCTCTCACTCGCGTTTTTGCTCAAGAGCTCAGGATTCTTCGATCTCTTTGCTCAGCCCAGATTTCTGTCTGAAATTTGGCACATTTGCTCTCCGGTATGTGACTCCTCCGATTATCCAAATAGATTTTTGTTTGGTTGAGTATATCTTGAATATTTTGCTGTTGTAGGTAACATGTTAAGTGAGCTTGCATGCTTGTTCTAAGTTGTAAAAATTAGTTTTGATGCATGTTTAGTACTCTACCAAGTTCCTATAGTAGTTTCCCTCATTTATATGTCTCCAAATCAACTTTTATAATGTTTGTTGAAAAATTTCAGAAAAAGAAGATGAATAACCATACCTTTGGAGAAGTGTTCGAAAGAGAGACGACAAGCACGGGGAGGCCCTCAAGGGCAGCCACCCGAATTAGACGATCCTATAATGAGGATATCACACCATCAGTTTCATTTAGGATTTATGATAGGCCTATTACTATGAAGTTGAAGGATTTTTGTGTTGCATTGGATATTGCTCCTGTAGGTACATCGAAGAAGATCAAGAAAAGCCCCAAAGCTTTGACGGAGCTCTATCGAGAAGTTACCAATGATGATGACCGCGCTATTCAGCGCGGCAAGATAAGAAACATTCAACTCACTGCCATTAGATATTTCGCTTACTATCTTGCTACTAGCATTCTTGGTAGGGAGAACACTAGCAACATTTCTAGTTATCATCTTGCTTTTCTAGTTGCTGCACTTACTGGGAATACACCTTATCATCTTGGTGCTCTTGTTGCTCGTCGTTTATCCAATAAGGGGCCTATTTTTGGAGGAATTGTTGCCTCACGTATTATAGCATATCTAGATCTTCCTCTTGATCCTACTAATGAGAAATTAACTCCTATAAGGCTTGATATTGCTGCTATGAAGAGTCACCAATTTGTCACAACTGACTCTAGTTTAAAAAATATTGTCTATAAAATGTTGTTTATTGACGGGGATGAGAGGGAAATCCCTTTGCCGCAGGCCGATTTGTTCAGTGTTCACAGGAGACCGTGGTCGCGCTCTAAGGAGGAGGTGGATGAGCAGCTGAGGATACATGGTTTCCACCAGCAGCATGACTCTGAGGACGCCGAGCCCTCCTACGGGTACACCATCACGTATCCTGGTGCGTCTTCCAGCACATACCCAGAACAGGATCCTTCTTCGTCATACTACGGAGGTGCCACTTCATGGGCACCATGGGATTGATCTCCACTTAGGCCAAAAGCCTAAGCTTGGGGGGAGGTATGCCGGCATCACTCATTCATTGCATATTACAATTGCCGGATACTTGCACATACTTGTTTAGCTTCTTAAGGTGGTTCCTAATAAGAGGGAGATGATATTTGGGGAAGTGCTGTTTGAAAACAGATTCTGGACTGATACTAAAAAAATTCCTGTGCATAGCCAGAATGTTATTTTGAGCTGCAAATTTTGTGCATGTTCCCCAGGTTATTATCTAACTTTCATTAGTTGAGCACTTTTCGAGTTGAGCAGCGGAAGATTTTCGTAAAAATAGATTACGGTACTGCTATCAAGTTTTGGCAGATTTCTGCCACCTTGCTTTTCTGTGATTCTTTTAGTTTTCATTCTCTTGTTTTTTGCTTTGTTTCTTTCCTAAAACACAAAAAGACCAAAAATATTTCTGTTGTTTCTCTTTACCATTTGTTTATTTTGGTTTCGTGTTCCTATTCTACTTTATTTACTATCGTTGGTTTGCTATGAGAAAACCCAAAAAGATTTTGTTTTGTTTGCTTGTTTCCTTTTTTCTTGTTCCCAAATTCGAAAACACCAAAAATATTTGTTGTTCTTCTTCGGTTTTGTAAAGTTCATTATGGAGTTCAGCGGTGTCCGGTGGTTGGAGCTTGGTTTTCATTTCATATTATTCAAGCTACACAAGTGAAAGGCAATAATGACGATCTACGACAATTTGACTGTGGTGAGAGGCTGGTATGAACTCTATTTGTTTTCATTTTTGTACATATACTCATCCATGTGAGCATGCTTAGCTGGTTCATGTGAGGTATATGTCATTTAATGAAAGTCTAGTAGTTCATGATCTCTCATGTTTAGCTCCAATTTATTAATATGAGTAGCATGTCATAAATATTTGCTTGCATTGTTTTATTCATAGATAGGTATGACATTGTGGTATCCTCCTCTGAATAACTCGTTTGAATTGACTTGGAACATGCTCACGCATGCATATGACTAAACAAAAAGTCAATTAAGCCTTGATTATTTACTTTGCTTCAGAGTTCTTGTATCACTTTTATGCCTCTGTTAATTTTATTTTGTCGCAAGCATGATTATGACAGTTATTGCTCTCTTGATTGTCGCTTCCCAGTCTATTGCTAGCCTTCACTTGTACTGAGCGGAAACGCTGCTCGTGCTTCCAAACCCCTGAAAACCAAGTTATTCCAAAGTGTCCACCATAAATACCTATGCATGGCATTTCAAACCATTCCAAGTAAATTCTCATGTGCTACCTTTAAACCTTCAAAATACTTCTCAATTTGTGTCGATGTTTCATAGCTCATGAGGAAGTATGTGGTGTTTTATCTTTCAATCTTGTCATTTACTCCTGACAGACCTTCACCAATGGACTAGTGACACATCCGCTTATCCAATAATTTTGCAAAAAGAGCTGGCAACGGGGTTCCCAGCCCCAATTAATTAACTTTCATAAATAATTCTCTTGACATGTTTTGCACTGATTTATCAGTAAGCAACTTAAATTGCAAATAGACACTCCTCCATGGTATGTGAATGTTGGAAGGCACCCGAGGATTCGGTTAGCCATGGCTTGTGTAAGCAAAGGTTGGGGGGAGTGTCATCCATAATGAAACTAAAATACATGTGTAAACAAAAGAGAAGAGGGATGATCTACCTTGCTGGTAGAGATAACGTCCTTCATGGGAGCTGCTCTTGAAAGTCTGGTTGACGAGGTAGTTAGAGTGCCCACTATCATTCGTTGACGACAACAAACACCTCTCAAAACAATTTTACTTCTGTCTTTAGAAAAATGAAAAGCTCTAGCACATGTTAATCCCTGCTTCCCTCTGCGAAAGGTCAATCTTTTACTTTTATGTTGAGTCACCATCCTTTCTTTGAGCACTTTCTTGAGAGCACAACTGTCATTCTTAGTATAATATGCTTGTCCCAAAATGTGATCAACTGTGGTATAACTTTGATGCTTTTATCTTTGATAATCTCTACTTTCAGTCTTTCCATGAACTTCGAAGGTGCCCGGGCATTTATGTTTTGCTGTACAAATACGGGCAAGCGAGATACCACTTTATCATATGCTTTTATGAACATTGCAATCCTGCTAATAGACATGATTCATGATGCTTATTATTAATTTGTTGGTACCTTTTCCATGATTGACATAGCTGTTAGATGACTTTATTTGCATGTATCTTATTATGAATTGCCTAAGTACTTGTCCATATCATGAGAATATTTACATCATATGAACAAATGTGTTCGTGAAAGTTCTTTTATCGCACTCAGTTGTTAACTGAATTGCTTGAGGACAAGCAATAAGCTAAGCTTGGGGGGAGTTGATACGTCCAAAACGTATCTACTTTCCCGAACACTTTTGCTATTGTTTTGCCTCTAATTTGTGTATTTTGGATACAACTAACACAGACTAACGCTGTTTTCAGCAGAATTGCCCTGGTGTCTTGTTTTTGTGCAGAAACTCAACTTTCAGGAAAATCCCCGGGATTAATTCCAATGGGCCTATTTTCACAGAAGATTAACGGAGCCAGAAGACCAGAAGGAGGGGAGCCACGAGGCGCCCACCCCACAAGGCGGCGCGGTGGGCCCCTGGGCCGCGCCGGCCTATGGTGGCGGCACCTCGGCCAGCCTCCGACGCCCCCCTTTCGACTACTTAAGGGTTTCGACCTAAAAACGCACGGAGGTTAGACGAAATTGCGAGAAGACATCCAGAACACCGCCGCCATCGCGAAACTCCGTCTCGGGACTAGAAACTCCGTTCTGGCACGCCGGGACGGGGAATTGGAGGAGATCATCGCCATCATCACCACCGATGCCTCTCCATCGACCATCCATGCTTCCCCCATCCATGTGTGAGTAATTCCCCCGCTGTAGGCTGAAGGGGATGGTAGGGATTGGATGAGATTGATCATGTAATAGTCATAAGATTGCTAGGGCATAGTGTCTAGTATCCGTTGTTGGTACTTTTATGATATTGTTGCAACTTGTTATGCTTAATGCTTGTCACTAGGGCCCGAGTGCCAAGATCTCAGATCTGAACATGTTATCAATTCATGATGATATTCATTGCTTTATGATCTTACCTGCAAGTTGTATACACATATTGATGTCCGGAACCCGAGGCCCCAAAGTGACAGAAATTGGGACAACCGGAGGGGAAGGCGGTGATATGAGGATCACATGTGTTCATGGAGTGTTAATGCTTTGCTCCGGTGCTCTATTAAAAGGAGTACCTTAATTGCCAGTAGATTCCCTAGAGGCCCGGCTGCCACCGGCTGGTAGGACAAAAGATGTTGTGCAAGTTTCTCATTGCAAGCACGTACGACTATATCTGGAACACATGCCTATAATTGTTTAGTACTTGGATACTGTTTTATTACTATCTGCAAATGCCCTGCCTTGATTGTTACATGAGTTCTCTTATCCATGCAGCGCCCGTTCATCCATCCCTGTGCCTACAGTATTTTAATCCTGTTGTTTACTATAATCACTACTGCTGTCTTTGCTACACTGCTGCCGATATTTCACTACTGCTACTGCTATAAAACTGTTGCTACTGATAAACTCTTGCGAGCAAGTCTGTTTCCAGGTGCAGCTGAATTGACAACTCCGCTGTTAAGGCTTACAAATATTCTTTGGCTCCCCTTGTGTTGAATCAATAAACTGGGTTTTACTTCCCTCGAAGACTGTTGCGATCCCCTATACTTGTGGGTCATCAGCGGCGAGGCCTCCGCCAAGAAGGCCAAAGTCGTGAAGCCACCTCCGCTGGATTCCAGGAAGGTGGAGCGTGAAAGCATTAAGCTGCTGACGACTGCAGGAAAACGATCGCGCCCAATCATCCCCGGCGCCACGTAAGTCTCCGAGTTTGGTGTATCTTTGTTTTGATAGAACTTGTTACTTATACATTTCCTTTGCCTGTTTGTAGGAATCCGAGTACCACCACCACACGGACCAACGTCTAAGAACCCATCACCAAATATATGAAGAAGTCTCCGACCGTTGGTCCTCCAACACCAGCTCTGCCAAGTGCTTCCCATGCCACTCCCCAGCCATCTCCCCCTCAAGATGAGCGATCTCCCCCTCCTGCTACCGAAACTCCACCGGAGATAATTCCGGTAAGTAGCGAGAAAGTGGGCGGAGAAAGCTCCGGAGCCAAAGGACCTGCCCCTAACGAGGCTGAAGTACAAGGCCAAAAGGAGGCGGAAGTCAACTCTTCGGGGAAAGCTAAAGCTGCGGCGAGCGATATCGTCGTTTTTCCGAAGAACTTTGGAGATCCGGCTAATCTTACCTCCACCCCCAAGGCCTACGCGACCAAGTTCTTTAACAAGCTCACTGAGGCGGAGAAGTGGGATCTTGAACAAGATCTGCTCAACGCCATGATGAGCAATGCCTCGGGAAACCCTGATGCCGAGTCGTCAAAAATTTAGGACTTCAAGAAGGAAGTTGGCCAGTTCTTCGACAAGCTCCTCTGCAAGCACAAGGTACTCCCCAGTAGCCCCCAAGTATATAGGCGGAAACTAGTCAATAGTTTGCACCTAAATACTTAGAAGAAATTTCGAACTGAAGAAGATTTTTGTTAAAAAATGTCGTAGTAGCCCCCAAGCATTATGGCGGAAACATTTCCGGCGATAATTCTTCGAAAGGATCCACTTGGTAGAATAACTTAGAATTTACTCCTGCTCTGTATATATTTACAGGAACAGCAGGCGCTGCACTATGAGCTGCACAAAAACATTGCCCTGCAGCGCCGCGTTACCCTTGGTCAGGCGGAGAAACTTCAAACTTTTAAGGAGGAGAACGCGAATCTGGAGAAGCAGCTGGCGGACGCCCAAGGTTGGTTTCCACCTTACTTGCCCATAAATTCATGTTCCGACTTCCGAATTGATTTTGACTTATCTTTGGATAGGTGCCTCATCTTCCCTTGCCACTGCATCTTCCGAGCTTGAAAATATGCGCTCCTCTTATAAAGACCTGGAGGCGAAGCTCGCGGAGGCGGAGGAAAAAAGAGAGCAAGCGGAGAAACAGCTGGCGGAGAAGAGCTCCGAACTCATCCAGAAAATTGGTGAGTTTGAAATGAAAAGAAAGGTTGACAGCGAGACTCTCCAAAAGCATCAAAGAGAGCTCAATGGACCTGCTCAACGAGGACATCCTGGGTACGAATCCGGAGCTTGTTTTGATAACTTATGCGTTGAGCTCAATCTGTATGCTTATATCTGATTGTCTCATGCAGAGCCTCTTGGATACGATGAAGCGCGTCGGAACTGGTATCCCCGAGATGACATTCTTCAGCTTGCCAGAGATGATTGCAAGGACCTTATCTCCATGTCTCGGAAGATTTGCCATAACTTCGCAATTAAAAAGAGCCGCACGTGCAAAGTCCGCAAACTTATCAAAAGAATGGGTCTTCTTCCGGAGCTGGTCATGGATCTGCAATCATCATCGGCCCGAGGTGCTGCTGCCATGTCCTTGGCTATGTGCCTAGCACATAACCCAGATCTTGATCTTGAACGGGTGACATCTAGCGTTCCTCCGGATGCGGATGTCAACGCGCTACTGGATGCAGTTAGCGGCTACGACACCCGCATCGCGCGAAGGATCCAACATAACGAATTCTACGACAAGGAAGTCCTTCCTGCCGACGAGCCTCTTGAAGCGGAGCTTCAGAAGGAACACGAGGCGGAGGCTCGGCCCGCAGAATCTGGAAGCCAGTACTCCTGGACAAGCTCCAAGGATGCCACTAAGGACAAGTCCAAGGGTCGCGCCGCATCTCCGAGTGAAGATGATAAAGAGAGCGATAATGATGTCTCTTCTCCAGCCAAAGGCACCGAGGAAGGCGATCCAAAGGTTGATGGCAAGGGTGAAGCTTCTCTGGCTAAGGAGGAGTAGAAAACTTATTCCCGCGGGAAGAAAACAATGCATCATTTTGGCCCCATCGAGGGTTTGTAATATAACTTAAATTCTTAAGTAGCTAGGGACGAAACAAGTATGTGTGGGCGGAAAAAACTTATCATGCTATCCATTATATTTATTTGCATGTTTCGTTCGTTTGAAAAGCAAGTGCTAGTTTCTAAGTTTTCCGGCTGGCTCACTTGACCTTCCACGAGCCAGAAGACCTTTAGCCGGAAACGCTCGCCTGCGGCAACGAAGCCCAATGGCAATCCGTCAATAACCGTGGAAACAAGCCCCCAGTTAAGGTGCCGGAAATCGCTACCAGGAATCCATGAGTTCGCAACAAAAACTTATCCACCAGAAAACTTAAGCTCACGTCCTAAGGGACGATTTTGAAAATCACAACTTTCATACACGCCTAGGCGGAAACATCCAGCTCTGCGATTTTAGTCGGAAAAACATACACGATCCAAAAATGAAAAATTAAAGGAGGTAAAAGACTCCAAGAGTGAACCATATGCTTTATTTCATTGATCATGTATCATAGATATTACAAGGTATGTAATGCGAATTTTGCTAAGTGTGGAAAGGACGTAGCTGTGCTATATTCCAGGGGCATTCTGTTTCATCATATATGTCATTCGGATCCTCTCGCTTGCGTTTCCGGTACCAATTAGCAGGTCTATCCTTTAACTCCCGGAAATCGACAAGGTAGTATGATCCGTTATGAAGCACTTTGCTGATGACTGATACGTCTCCGACGTATCGATAATTTCTTATGTTCCATGCCACATTATTGATGTTATCTACATGTTTTATGCACACTTTATGTCATATTCGTGCATTTTCTGGAACTAACCTATTAACAAGATGCCGAAGTGCCAGTTGCTGTTTTCTACTGTTTTTGGTTTCAGAAATCCTAGTAACGAAATATTCTCGGAATTGGACGAAATCAACGCCCAGGGTCCTATTTTGCCACGAAGCTTCCAGAAGACCGAAGAGGAGACAAAGTGGGGCCACGAGGTGGTGACACCCTAGGGCGGCGCGGCCTGGCCCCTGGCCGCGTGGCCCTATGGTGTGGGCCCCTCGTGCCGCCTCCTGACCTGCCCTTCCGCCTACTTAAAGCCTCCGTCGCGAAACCCCCAGTACCGAGAGCCACGATACGGAAAACCTTACTGAGACGCCGCCGCCGCCGATCCCATCTTGGGGGATTCAGGAGATCGCCTCCGGCACCCTGCCGGAGAGGGGATTCATCTCCCGGAGGACTCTACGCCGCCATGGTCGCCTCCGGAGTGATGTGTGAGTAGTCTACCCCTGGACTATGGGTCCATAGCAGTAGCTAGATGGTTGTCTTCTCCCCATTGTGCTTCATTGTCGGATCTTGTGAGCTGCCTAACATGATCAAGATCATCTATCTGTAATTCTATATGTTGCGTTTGTTGGGATCCGATGAATAGAGAATACTTGTTATGTTGATTATCAAAGTTATGTCTATGTGTTGTTTATGATCTTGCATGCTCTCCGTTACTAGTAGATGCTCTGGCCAAGTAGATGCTTGTAACTCCAAGAGGGAGTATTTATGCTCGATAGTGGGTTCATGCCTCCATTGATATCTGGGACAGTGACAGAAAGTTCTAAGGTTGTGGATGTGTTGTTGCCACTAGGGATAAAACATTAGTGCTATGTTCAAGGATATAGTCACTGATTACATTACGCGCAATACTTAATGCAATTGTCTGTTGTTAGCAACTTAATACTGGAGGGGGTTCGGATGATAACCTGAAGGTGGACTTTTTAGGCATAGATGCATGCTGGATAGCGGTCTATGTACTTTGTCGTAATGCCCAATTAAATCTCACTATACTCATCATAATATGTATGTGCATGGCCATGCCCTCTTTATTTGTCAATTTCCCAACTGTAATTTGTTCACCCAACATGCTGTTTATCTTATGGGAGAGACACCTCTAGTGAACTGTGGACCCCGGTCCAATTCTCTATACTGAAATACAATCTACTGCAATACTTGTTCTACTTGTTTTCTGCAAACAATCATCTTCCACACAATACGGTTAATCCTTTGTTACAGCAAGCCGGTGAGATTGACAACCTCACTGTTTCGTTGGGGCAAAGTACTTTGGTTGTGTTGTGCAGGTTCCACGTTGGCGCCGGAATCCCTGGTGTTGCGCCGCACTACATCCCGCCGCCATCAACCTTCAACGTGCTTCTTGGCTTCTCCTGGTTCGATAAACCTTGGTTTCTTTCTGAGGGAAAACTTGCTGCTGTGCGCATCATACCTTCCTCTTGGGGTTCCCAACGAACGTGTGAGTTACACGCCATCAAGCTCTTTTTCTGGCGCCGTTGCCGGGGAGATCAAGACACGCTGCAAGGGGAGTCTCCACATCCCAATCTCTTTACTTTGTTTTTGTCTTGCTTAGTTTTATTTACTACTTTGTTTGCTGCACTAAATCAAAATACAAAAAAATTAGTTGCTAGTTTTACTTTACTTGCTATCTTGTTTACTATATCAAAAACACAAAAAAATTAGTTACTTGCATTTACTTTATCTAGTTTGCTTTATTTACTGTTGCTAAAATGGCCACCCCTGAAAATACTAAGTTGTGTGACTTCACAACCACAAATAATAATGATTTCTTATGCACACCTATTGCTCCACCTGCTACTACAGCAGAATTCTTTGAAATTAAACCTGCTTTACTGAATCTTGTTATGCAAGAGAAATTTTCTGGTGTTAGTTCTGATGATGCTGCTGCCCATCTTAATAATTTTGTTGAACTATGTGAAATGCAAAAATATAAAGATGTAGATGGTGACATTATAAAATTAAAATTGTTCCCTTTCTCATTAAGAGGAAGAGCTAAAGATTGGTTGCTATCTCTGCCTAAGAATAGTATTGATTCATGGACTAAATGCAAGGATGCTTTTATTGGTAGATATTATCCCCCTGCTAAAATTATATCTTTGAGGAGTAGCATAATGAATTTTAAACAATTAGATACTGAACATGTTGCACAAGCATGGGAAAGAATGAAATCTCTGGTTAAAAATTGCCCAACACATGGACTGACTACTTGGATGATCATCCAAACCTTCTATGCAGGACTAAATTTTTCTTCGCGGAATTTATTGGATTCAGCTACTGGAGGTACCTTTATGTCCATCACTCTTGGTGAAGCAACAAAGCTTCTTGATAATATGATGATCAACTACTCTGAATGGCACACGGAAAGAGCTCCACAAGGTAAGAAGGTAAATTCTGTCGAAGAAACCTCTTCCTTGAGTGATAAGATTGATGCTATTATGTCTATGCTTGTGAATGATAGGACTAATATTGATCCTAATAATGTTCCATTAGCTTCATTGGTTGCACAAGAAGAACATGTTGATGTGAACTTCATTAAAAATAATAATTTCAACAACAATGCTTATCGGAACAATTCTAGTAATAACTATAGGCCATATCCTTATAATAATGGCAACGGCTATGGTAATTCTTATGGGAATTCTTACAATAATAATAGGAACACACCCCCTGGACTTTAAGCCATGCTTAAAGAATTTATTATTACACAAACTGCTTTTAACAAATCTGTTGAAGAAAAGCTTGGAAAAATTGATATACTTGCTTCTAAAGTCGATAGTCTTGCTGCTGATGTAGATCTTTTGAAATCGAAAGTTATGCCTAATAGGGATATTGAAAATAAAATTGTTACTACAGCAAATGCCATCCAAGTTAGAATTAATGAGAATATAAGATTGATGGCTGAACTGCGTGCTAGGTGGGATAGAGAAGAAAATGAAAAACTAGCTAAAGAGAATAATGTAGCTAAAGTTTGGACTATTACCACCACTAGTAATGCTAATGCTACACATGTTGCTGCACCTCCTACTATTAATAATAAAAGAATTGGTGTTAGCAATGTTTCCACTTCTAATGCAAAGCGAGAAACCGTCGAAACCGCTAAAATCGCCCGTGATAAAACTGCTGAATTTTTTTCCAACATTGGGGATGATGATCCCATTGCTTTAGATTATAATGGTTTGAATTTTGATGATTGCCACATCTCTGAAGTTATAAAGTTCTTGCAAAACCTTGCTAAAAGTCCTAATGCTAGTGCTATAAATTTGGCTTTCACGCAACATATTACAAATGCTCTCATAAAAGCTAGAGAAGAGAAACTAGAGCGCGAAGCCTCTATTCCTAAAAAGCTAGAGGATGGTTGGGAGCCCATCATTAAGATGAAGGTTAAAGATTTTGATTGTAATGCTTTATGTGATCTTGGTGCAAGTATTTCTGTTATGCCTAAGAAAATTTATAATATGCTTGACTTGCCACCGCTGAAAAATTGTTATTTGGATGTTAATCTTGCTGATCATTCTACAAAGAAACCTTTGGGGAAAGTTGATAATGTTCGCATTATCGTTAACAATAACCTTGTCCCCGTTGATTTTGTTGTCTTGGATATTGAATGCAATGCATCTTGTCCCATTATATTGGGAAGACCTTTTCTTCGAACTGTTGGTGCTATCATTGATATGAAGGAATGTAATATAAAATATCAATTTCCTCTCAAGAAAGGTATGGAACACTTCCCTAGAAAGAGAATAAAGTTACCTTTTGATTCTATTATTAGAACAAATTATGATGTTGCTGCACCATCTCTTGATAATACTTGATACACACTTTCTGCGCCTAGCTGAAAGGCGTTAAAGAAAAGCGCTTATGGGAGACAACCCATGTTTTTACCTACAGTACTTTGTTTTTATTTTGTGTCTTGGAAGTTGTTTACTACTGTAGCAACCTCTCCTTATCTTAGTTTAGTGTTTTGTTGTGCCAAGTAAAGTCGTTGATAGAAAAATTCATACTAGATTTGGATTACTGCGCAGAAACAGATTTCTTTGCTGTCACGAATCTGGGCTGTTTTATCTGTAGGTAACTAAGAAAATTATGCCGATTTACGTGAGTGATCCTCAGATATGTACACAACTTTCATTCAATTTGAGCATTTTCATTTGAGCAAGTCTGGTGCCTCGATAAAATTTGTCAATACGAACTGTTCTGTTTTGACAGATTCTGCCTTTTATTTCGCATTGCCTCTTTTGCTATGTTGGATGAATTTCTTTGATCCATTAATGTCCAGTAGCTTTATGCAATGTCCAGAAGTGTTAAGAATAATTGTGTCACCTCTTAACATGTTAATTTTTATTGTCGCTAACCCTCTAATGAGTTGTTCTAAGGTTGGTGTGGAGGAAGTTTTCAAGGATCAAGAGAGGAGTATGATGCAACATGATCAAGGAGAGTGAAAGCTCTAAGCTTGGGGATGCCCCGGTGGTTCACCCCTGCATATTCTAAGAAGACTCAAGCGTCTAAGCTTGGGGATGCCCAAGGCATCCCCTTCTTCATCGACAACATTATCAGGTTCCTCCCCTGAAACTATATTTTTATTCCATCACATCTTATGTGCTTTTCTTGGAGCGTCGGTTTGTTTTTGTTTTTTGTTTTGTTTGAATAAAATGGATCCTAGCATTCACTTTATGGGAGAGAGACACGCTCCGCTGTAGCATATGGACAAGTATGTCCTTAGTTTCTACTCATAGTATTCATGGCGAAGTTTCTTCTTCGTTAAACTGTTATATGGTTGGAATTGGAAAATGATACATGTAGTAATTGCTATAAATGTCTTGGGTAATGTGATACTTGGAAATTGTTGTGCTCATGTGTAAGCTCTTGCATCATATGCTTTGCACCCATTAATGAAGAAATACATAGAGCATGCTAAAATTTGGTTTGCATATTTGGTTTCTCTAAGGTCTAGATAACTTCTAGTATTGAGTTTGAACAACAAGGAAGACGGTGTAGAGTCTTATAATGTTTACAATATGTCTTTTATGTGAGTTTTGCTGCACCGGTTCATCCTTGTGTTTGTTTCAAATAGCCTTGCTAGCCTAAACCTTGTATCGAGAGGGAATACTTCTCATGCATCCAAAATACTTGAGCCAACCACTATGCCATTTGTGTCCACCATACCTACCTACTACATGGTATTTTCCGCCATTCCAAAGTAAATTGCTTGAGTGCTACCTTTAAAATTCCATCATTCACCTTTGCAATATATAGCTCATGGGACAAATAGCTTAAAAACTATTGTGGTATTGAATATGTAATTATGCACTTTATCTCTTATTAAGTTGCTTGTTGTGCGATAACCATGTTCACTGGGGACGCCATCAACTACTCTTTGTTGAATTTCATGTGAGTTGCTATGCATGTTCGTCTTGTCTGAAGTAAGAGCGATCTACCACCTTATGGTTAAGCATGCATATTGTTAGAGAAGAACATTGGGCCGCTAACTAAAGCCATGATCCATGGTGGAAGTTTCAGTTTTGGACATATATCCTCAATCTCATATGAGAAAATTATTAATTGTTGTTACATGCTTATGCATAAAAGAGGAGTCCATTATCTGTTGTCTATGTTATCCCGGTATGGATGTCTAAGTTGAGAATAATCAATAGCGAGAAATCCAATGCGAGCTTTCTCCTTAGACCTTTGTACAGGCGGCATAGAGGTACCCCTTTGTGACTTTTGGTTAAAACATGTGCATTGTGATGATCCGGTAGTCCAAGCTAATTAGGACAAGGTGCGGGCACTATTAGTATACTATGCATGAGGCTTGCAACTTGTAAGATATAATTTACATGATACATATGCTTTATTACTACCGTTGACAAAATTGTTTCATGTTTTCAAAATCAAAGCTCTAGCACAAATATAGCAATCGATGCTTTTCCTCTATGGAGGACCATTCTTTTACTTTCAATGTTGAGTCAGTTCACCTATTTCTCTCCACCTCAAGAAGCAAACACTTGTGTGAACTGTGCATTGATTCCTACATACTTGCATATTGCACTTATTATATTATTCTATGTTGACAATATCCATGAGATATACATGTTACAAGTTGAAAGCAACCGCTGAAACTTAATCTTCCTTTGTGTTGCTTCAATACCTTTACTTTGAATTATTGCTTTATGAGTTAACTCTTATGCAAGACTTATTGATGCTTGTCTTGAAGTACTATTCATGAAAAGTCTTTGCTTTATGATTCACTTGTTTACTCATGTCATATACATTGTTTTGATCGCTGCATTCACTACATATGCTTTACAAATAGTATGATCAAGGTTATGATGGCATGTCACTCCAGAAATTATCTTTGTTATCGTTTTACCTGCTCGGGACGAGCAGAACTAAGCTTGGGGATGCTGATACGTCTCCGATGTATCGATAATTTCTTATGTTCCATGCCACATTATTGATGTTATCTACATGTTTTATGCACACTTTATGTCATATTCGTGCATTTTTTGGAACTAACCTATTAACAAGATGCCGAAGTGCCGATTCTTTGTTTTACGCTGTTTTTGGTTTCAGAAATCCTAGTAACGAAATATTCTCGGAATTGGACGAAATCAATGCCCAGGGTCCTATTTTGCCACGAAGCTTCCAGAAGACCGAAGAGGAGACGAAGTGGGGCCACGAGGTGGCGACACCCTAGGGCGGCGCGGCCTGGCCCCTGGCCGCGCGGCCCTATGGTGTGGGCCCCTCGTGCCGCCTCCTGACCTGCCCTTCCGCCTACTTAAAGCCTCCGTCGCGAAACCCCCAGTACCGAGAGCCACGATACGAAAAACCTTACTGAGACGCCGCCGCCGCCGATCCCATCTCGGGGGATTCAGGAGATCGCCTCCGGCACCCTGCCGGAGAGGGGATTCATCTCCCGGAGGACTCTACGCCGCCATGGTCGCCTCCGGAGTGATGTGTGAGTAGTCTACCCCTAGACTATGGGTCCATAGCAGTAGCTAGATGGTTGTCTTCTCCCCATTGTGCTTCATTGTCGGATCTTGTGAGCTGCCTAACATGATCAAGATCATCTATCTGTAATTCTATATGTTGCGTTTGTTGGGATCCGATAAATAGAGAATACTTGTTATGTTGATTATCAAAGTTATGTCTATGTGTTGTTTATGATCTTGCATGCTCTCCGTTACTAGTAGATGCTCTGGCCAAGTAGATGCTTGTAACTCCAAGAGGGAGTATTTATGCTCGATAGTGGGTTCATGCCTCCATTGATATACGGGACAGGTGAGAAAGTTCTAAGGTTGTGGATGTGCTGTTGCCACTAGGGATAAAACATTAGTGCTATGTTCAAGGATATAGTCACTGATTACATTACGCGCAATACTTAATGCAATTGTCTATTGATAGCAACTTAATACTGGAAGGGGTTCGGATGATAACCTGAAGGTGGACTTTTTAGGCATAGATGCATGCTGGATAGCGGTCTATGTACTTTGTCGTAATGCCCAATTAAATCTCACTATACTCATCATAATATGTATGTGCATGGTCATGCCCTCTTTATTTGTCAATTGCCCAACTGTAATTTGTTCACCCAACATGCTGTTTATCTTATGGGAGAGACACTTCTAGTGAACTGTGGACCCCGGTCCAATTCTCTATACTGAAATACAATCTACTGCAATACTTGTTCTACTGTTTTCTGCAAACAATCATCTTCCACACAATACGGTTAATCCTTTGTTACAGCAAGCCGGTGAGATTGACAACCTCACTGTTTCGTTGGGGCAAAGTACTTTGGTTGTGTTGTGCAGGTTCCACGTTGGCGCCGGAATCCCTGGTGTTGCGCCGCACTACATCCCGCCGCCATCAACCTTCAACGTGCTTCTTGGCTCCTCCTGGTTCGATAAACCTTGGTTTCTTTCTGAGGGAAAAATTGCTGCTGTGCGCATCATACCTTCCTCTTGGGGTTCCCAACGAACGTGTGAGTTACACGCCATCAATGACAAAGGGTCCTTCCCATGGAGATTGCAACTTGTGGTCTTTCACCTGGCGATGGTGGAGGACTAAGTCTCCGACCATGAACGAGCGATTCCGGACTCGACGGCTGTGGTAGTGTCGGAGTTTCTACTGGTAGATGGTGGAGCGTTGGTTAGCTAAATTCCGAGCTTCTTCGATCAGGTCCGCAGAAAGCTGTTGAGCCTCGCCAGCAGTTTCTTCATCATAGGCGGAGACTCGCGGCGAATCGTGGATGATGTCGGAGGGGAGCATGGCTTCAGATCCATATACCAGGAAGAATGGAGTAAATCCGGTTGACCTGTTAGGGGTAGTTCGTGAACTCCACAGAACAGAGTCTAACTCATCAGCCCAAGCTCCAGCTGCGCGTCGCAGTGGTTCTTCAAGGCGCGGTTTAATTCCAGATAGTATGAGGCTGTTGGCTCTTTCATCCTGACCATTGGATTGTGGGTGAGCCACAGATGCGAGGTCAAGCTGGATCCCTACGTCATTGCAGTAATCCTTCAATTCTCCTTGTGAGAAGTTCGTGCCATTGTCTGTGATTATGCTGTGTGGGATGCCGAATCTCGTTATGAGGCTGCAAACAAATTTTAGTGCCGTAGCACCGTCGGCTTTTCTCACTGGCTTTGCCTCGATTCACTTACTGAACTTGTCAATAGCGACCAGGAGGTACTCAAAACCGCCAGGAGATGATTTCTTTAGTTTTCCAACCATATCGAGCCCCCAGAACGCAAATGGCCAGGTGATAGGGATGGTCTTTGATGTCTACGGGTGCTTCTATTCTTGTAGACAGTGTTGGGCCTCCAAGAGCAGAGGTTTGTAGAACAGCAGCAAGTTTCCCTTAAGTGGATCACCCAAGGTTTATCGAACTCAGGGAGGAAGAGGTCAAAGATATCCCTCTCATGCAACCCTGCAACCACAAAGCAAGAAGTCTCTTGTGTCCCCAACACACCTAATAGGTGCACTAGTTCGGCGAAGAGATAGTGAAATACAAGTGGTATGAATGAATATGAGCAGTAGTACGGCGCCAGAAAAGTGCTTGCTGGCGTGCAGTTGATGGTAGTAATATTGTAGGAAGTAAAGATGCAGTAAAACAGTAAACAAGCAGCGATAGCAGTATTTAGGAACAAGGCCTAGGGATCATACTTTCACTAGTGGATACTCTCAACATTGATCACATAACAGAATAAATAAATAGATGCTAGACTCTACACCCTCTTGTTGGATGATGAACACCACTAACTGTGTAGGATTACACGAACCCTCAATGCCGGAGTTAACAAGCTCCACAATATTCAATGTTCATATTTAAATAACCTTAGAGTGCATGACAGATCAACATAAACAAACCAAGTACTAACATAGCATGCACACTGTCACCTTCACACTACGAAAGGAGGAATAGATCACATCAATACTATCATAGCAATAGTTAACTTCATAATCTACAAGAGATCACAATCATAGCCTACGCCAAGTACTACACGATGCACACACTGTCACCATTACACCGTGCAGGAGGAATAAACTACTTTAATAACATCACTAGAGTAGCACACAGATAAATTGTGATACAAAACACATTGCAATCATAAAGGGATATAAATAAGCACTTCACTATGCCATTCATAACAGCGAATAAGTATTCTGTGAAATATAGCCTAAGAGACCCACACGGTGCACACACTGTCACCTTTACACACGTGGGACAAGGAGTCTCCGGAGATCACATAAGTAAAATCCACTTGACTAGCATAATGACATCTAGATTACAAGCATCATCATATGAATCTCAATCATGTAAGGCAGCTCATGAGATTATTGTATTGAAGTACACAGGAGAGAGATGAACCACATAGCTACCGGTACAGCCCTTAGCCTCGATGGAGAACTACTCCCTCCTCATGGGAGACAGCAGCGTTGATGAAGATGGCGGTGGTGTCGATGGAGAAGCCTTCCGGGGGCACTTCCCCGTCCCGGCGGCGTGCCGGAACAGAGACTCCTGTCCCCCAGATCTTGGCTTCGCAATGGCGGCGGCTCTGGAAGGTTTTCTCTGGTTTCGTCGAACGTGGTAGGGTTTTCGCGACGGAGACTTTAAGTAGGCGGAAGGGCAAGGTCGGTGGAGTCCTGGTGGGGCCACACACTAGGCCGGCGCGGCCAGGGCTTGGGCCGCACCGCCCTACTGTGTCCCCATCTCATGGCCCCACTTCGTTTCCTCTTCGGACTTCTGGAAGCTTCGTGGAAAAATAGGACCCTGGGCGTTGATTTCGTCCAATTCCGAGAATATTTCCTTACTAGGATTTCTGAAACCAAAAACAGCAGAAAACAGAAGCGGCCCTTCGGCATCTCGTCAATAGGTTAGTTCCGGAAAACGCATAATAATGACATAAAGTATGCATAAAACATGTAGATATCATCAATAATGTGGCATGGAACATAAGAAATTATCGATACATCGGAGACGTATCAACATCCCCAAGCTTAGTTCCTGCTCGTCCCGAGCAGGTAAACGATAACAAAGATAATTTCTGGAGTGACATGCCATCATAACCTTGATCATACTATTGTAAGCATATGTAATGAATGCAGCGATCAAAACAATGGTAATGACATGAGTAAACAAATGAATCATAAAGCAAAGACTTTTCATGAATAGTACTTTCAAGACAAGCATCAATAAGTCTTGCATAAGAGTTAACTCATAAAGCAATAATTCAAAGTAAAAGGTATTGAAGCAACATAAAGGAAGATTAAGTTTCAGCGGTTGCTTTCAACTTATAACATGTATATCTCATGGATATTGTCAATGTAAAGTAATATAACAAGTGCAATATGCAAGTATGTAGGAATCAATGCACAGTTCACACAAGTGTTTGCTTCTTGAGGTGGAAAGAGATAGGTGAACTGACTCAACATAAAAGAAAGGCCCTTCGCAGAGGGAAGCATTGATTGCTATATTTGTGCTAGAGCTTTTATTTTGAAAACATAAAACAATTTTGTCAACGGTAGTAATAAAGCATATGTATCATGTAAATTATATCTTACAAGTTGCAAGCCTCATGCATAGTATACTAATAGTGCCCGCACCTCATCCTAATTAGCTTGGATTAACACGGATTATCATTGCATGACATATGTTTCAACCAAGTGTCACAAAGGGGTACCTCTATGCCGCCTGTACAAGGGTCTAAGGAGAAAGTTCGCATTGGATTTCTTGCTTTTGATCATTCTTCAACTTAGACACCCATACCGGGACAACATAGACAAAAGATAATGGACTCCTCTTTTAATGCTTAAGCATTCAACAGTTAATATTCTCATAAGAGATTGAGGTTTTATGTCCAAACTGAAACTTCCACCATGATTCAGGGCTTTAGTTAGCGGCCCAATGTTCTTCTCTAACAGTATGCATACTCAAACCATTTGATTGTGAAAACCGCCCTTACTTCAGACAAGACGAACATGCATAGCAACTCACATGATATTCAACAAAGATAAAAAGTTGATGGCGTCCCCAGGAACATGGTTATCGCACAACAAGCAACTTAATAAGAGATAAAGTGCATAAGTACATATTCAATACCACAATAGTTTTTAAGGCTATTTTGTCCCATGAGCTATATATTGCAAAGGCGGATGATGGAAATTTAAAGGTAGCACTCAAGCAATTTACTTTGGAATGGCGGTGAAATACCATGTAGTAGGTAGGTATGGTGGACACAAATGGCATAGTGGTTGGCTCAAGGATTTTGGATGCATGAGAAGTATTCCCTCTCGATACAAGGTTTAGGCTAGCAAGGTTATTTGAAACAAACACAAGGATGAACCGGTGCAGCAAAACTCACATAAAAGACATATTGTAAACATTATAAGACTCTACACCGTCTTCCTTGTTGTTCAAACTCTTTACTAGAAATTATCTAGACCTTAGAGAGACCAATTATGCAAACCAAATTTTAGCAAGCTCTATGTATTTATTCACTAATAGGTGCAAGGTATATGATGCAAGAGCTTAAACATGAGCACAACAATTGCCAAGTATCAAATTATCCAAGACATTTTATCAATTACTACATGTAGCATTTCCCGTTTCCAACCATATAACAATTAACGAAGCAGTTTCAACCTTCGCCATGGACATTAAAAGCTAAGAACACATGTGTTCATATGAACCAGCGGAGCGTGTCTCTCTCCCACACAAGCATGCACTTATTCAAACATAAACAAAAACAAAAGCACACAGACGCTCCAAGTAAAGTACATAAGATGTGACTGAATAAAAATATAGTTTCAAGAAAAGAAACCTGATAAGTTGTCGATGAAGAAGGGGATGCCTTGGGCATCCCCAAGCTTAGATGCTTGAGTCTTCTTGAAATATGCAGGGATGAACCACCGGGGCATCCCCAAGCTTAGAGGTTTCACTCTTCTTGATCACATTGTATCATCCTCCTCTCTTGACCCTTGAAAACTTCCTCCACACCAAACTCAAAACAACTCATTAGAGGGTTAGTGCATAATCAAAAATTCACATGTTCAGAGGTGACACAATCATTCTTAACACTTCTGGACATTGCTCAAAGCTACTGGAAGTCAATGAAACAAAGAAATCCATCCAACACAGCAAAAGAGGCAATGCGAAATAAAAGGCAGAATCTGTCAAAACAGAACAGTCCATAAAGACGAATTTTAAAGTGGCACCAGACTTGCTCAGATGAAAATGCCCAAATTGAATGAAAGTTGCGTACATATCTGAGGATCACGCACGTAAATTGGCAGATTTTTCTGAGTTACCTACAGAGAATTCTGCCCAGATTCGTGACAGGTAGAAATCTGTTTCTGCGCAGTAATCCAAATCTAGTATCAACCTTGCTATCAAAGACTTTACTTGGCACAACAATGCAATAAAATAAGATAAGGAGAGGTTGCTACAGTGGTAACAACTTCCAAGACACAAATATAAAACAAAAGTACTGTAGTAAATAAACACATGGGTTATCTCCCAAGAAGTGCTTTCTTTATAGCCATTAAGATGGGCTCAGTAATTTCAATGATGCACTCACAAGAAATAAGAGTTGAAGCAAAAGAGAGCATCAAGAAGCAAATTCAAAACAAATTTAAGTCTAACATGCTTCCTATGAAAAGGAATCTTGTAAATAAACAAGTTCATGAAGAGCAAAGTAACAAGCATAGGAAGATAGAACAAGTGTAGCTTCAAAAATTTCAGCACATAGAGAGGTGTTTTAGTAACATGAAAATTTCTACAACCATATTTTCCGCTCTCATAATAACTTTCAGTAGCAACATGAGCAAACTCAACAATATAACTATCACATAAAGCATTCTTATCATGAGTCTCATGCATAAAATTATTACTCTCCACATAGGCATAATAAATTTTATTAGTTGTAGTGGGAGCAAATTCAACAAAGTAGCTATCATTATTATTCTCATCATTAAATATAGGAGGCATATTGTAATCATAATCAAATTCCTCCATAACAGGCGGTACTAAAAGACCAATATCATTATAATCATCATAAATAGGAGGCAAAGTATCATCAAAGTAAATTTTCTCCTCAATGCTTGGGGGACTAAAAATATCATGCTCATCAAAGCCAGCTTCCCCAAGCTTAGAATTTTCCATATCATTAGCAACAATGGTGTTCAAAGCGTTCATACTAATATGTTCCATAGGTTTTTTAATTTTCGCATCAAACCATCCATGTCTTAAATCAGGAAATAGAATAAGAAGCTCATTGTTGTCCATTATGCCTAACTAGTGTAAACAAGAAACAAAAAGATGCAATTGCAGGATCTAAAGGAAATAGCTTCGAGCACACACACAACGGCAACAGAAAAGTACTTTACCTGGGACCGGAGTATGAGTGCCTTTTACCTTTCCTCCCCGACAACGGCGCCAGAAAAGTGCTTGATGTCTACGGGTGCTTCTATTCTTGTAGACAGTGTTTGGCCTCCAAGAGCAGAGGTTTGTAGAACAGCAGCAAGTTTCCCTTAAGTGGATCACCCAAGGTTTATCGAACTCAGGGAGGAAGAGGTCAAAGATATCCCTCTCATGCAACCCTGCAACCATAAAGCAAGAAGTCTCTTGTGTCCCCAACACACCTAATAGGTGCACTAGTTCGGCGAAGAGATAGTGAAATACAAGTGGTATGAATGAATATGAGCAGTAGTACGGCGCCAGAAATGTGCTTGCTGGCGTGCAGTTGATGGTAGTAATATTGTAGGAAGTAAAGATGCAGTAAAACAGTAAACAAGCAGCGATAGCAGTATTGAGGAACAAGGCCTAGGGATCATACTTTCACTAGTGGACACTCTCAACATTGATCACATATCAGAATAAATAAATAGATGCTAGACTCTACACCCTCTTGTTGGATGATGAACACCACTAACTGTGTAGGATTACATGAACCCTCAATGCCGGAGTTAACAAGCTCCACAATATTCAATGTTCATATTTAAATAACCTTAGAGTGCATGACAGATCAACATAACCAAACCAAGTACTAACATAGCATGCACACTGTCACCTTCACACTACGAAAGGAGGAATAGATCACATCAATACTATCATAGCAATAGTTAACTTCATAATCTACAAGAGATCACAATCATAGCCTACGCCAAGTACTACACGATGCACACACTGTCACCATTACACCGTGCAGGAGGAATAAACTACTTTAATAACATCACTAGAGTAGCACACAGATAAATTGTGATACAAAACACATTGCAATCATAAATGGATATAAATAAGCACTTCACTATGCCATTCATAACAGCGAATAAGTATTCTGTGAAATATAGCCTAAGAGACCCACACGGTGCACACACTGTCACCTTTACACACGTGGGACAAGGAGTCTCCGGAGATCACATAAGTAAAATCCACTTGACTAGCATAATGACATCTAGATTACAAGCATCATCATATGAATCTCAATCATGTAAGGCAGCTCATGAGATTATTGTATTGAAGTACATAGGAGAGAGATGAACCACATAGCTACCGGTACAGCCCTTAGCCTCGATGGAGAACTACTCCCTCCTCATGGGAGACAGCCGCGTTGATGAAGATGGCGGTGGTGTCGATGGAGAAGCCTTCCGGGGGCACTTCCCCGTCCCGGCGGCGTGCCGGAACAGAGACTCCTGTCCCCCAGATCTTGGCTTCGCGATGGCGGCGGCTCTGGAAGGTTTTCTCTGGTTTCGTCGAACGTGGTAGGGTTTTCGCGACGGAGACTTTAAGTAGGCGGAAGGGCAAGGTTGGTGGAGTCCTGGTGGGGCCACACACTAGGCCGGCGCGGCCAGGGCTTGGGCCGCGCCGCCCTACCGTGTCCCCATCTCGTGGCCCCACTTCGTTTCCTCTTCGGACTTCTGGAAGCTTCGTGGAAAAATAGGACCCTGGGCGTTGATTTCGTCCAATTCCGAGAATATTTCCTTACTAGGATTTCTGAAACCAAAAACAGCAGAAAACAGCAACTGGCCCTTCGGCATCTCGTCAATAGGTTAGTTCCGGAAAACGCATAATAATGACATAAAGTATGCATAAAACATGTAGATATCATCAATAATGTGGCATGGAACATAAGAAATTATCGATACGTCGGAGACGTATCAGTCTTCAGCTCTTGGACTGGAGCGTTTGGTTGAGTAGCGTAGTACTGACAACCTCGGCAAGTTTTTACCAGTTTATCAGGATCTTCTTTGGCTGTTAAACAATAAAACCCTAGCCGAAAAGCTTTTGCAACGAGTGACATGGGGGCGGCATGGTGCCCGCAATCCCCTGCATGGATCTCTCTAAGGATTTCAATGCCATCTTGATTTGAGACGCATTTGAGAAATACCCCGTTTAGACATCGTTTGTAGAGCTGTCCATCAACGATTGTGTAGGATCTTGCTCGTCTGACGATCTGTCGTGCGAGGACCTCGTCCTCTGGCAACTTTCGATCGATGAGGTAGTCTAGAAATGGTTGTGTCTAGGCCGGAATGATAGCCATCACTTCCTTAGCCGTAGATACTGCCATGTCTGGGTTTTCCGGGTTTGCGCCCTTCACCGAGGGTATCCGTAGGTGCTCCAGGAAAATGTCAAGCGGAATTGGTTTCCTGCCGGATCCGAGCTTGGATAGCATATCTGCTGCTGTGTTATCGTCTCTCCTGACGTACTTGACTTCGTATCCGAGGAAGCACTTGGCGATCTCGTCAACTCCGTCTCTGTAAGCCGCCGTGACGGAGTTTCTGGCGTTCCAGGTTCCGGCTACTTGCTGTGCCACCAGGTTGGAATCTCCGCAGCATATGATGTGCTTGATCCCGAAGTCCTTAGCGATGCGCAATCCGTGTAGTAGAGCCTCGTATTCCGCCATGTTGTTGGTAGCTTCGAAGTGAATCTGCAAGACGTACTGCAGTTTTTCTCCGGTTGGTGACTTCAGGGTGACTCCAGCCCCCGAGCCTTGGTGTTGTTTGGATCCATCAAAATGCATGATCCATGGTTCTGGTTCCGGGTCAGGCGCACCCTCTGGTGTTTTCGTCCAGTCGGCAACGAAATCTGCCAATACTTGGGACTTGATCACGGTTCTGGCTTGGTAGTTGATGTCGAAGGCAGATAATTCAATGCCCCATTTTGCCACTCGCCTTGTCGCGTCGGAATTGTGAATGATGGTTGACAGGGGAGCCTTGCTCACCACTGTCATGGGGTGCTCCTGGAAGTAGTGCCTCAGCTTCTGGCTGCCAAAGAAAACTCCATAGACTAGCTTCTGAAAGTGAGGGTAGCGCTGTTTGGATTCTGTTGAGACCTCGCTTATATAATAAACTGGCCTATGGACTCTATACGCGTGGCCTTCTTCCTTTCGCTCCACCACGATAACCAAGCTTACCACCTTGTTTATGGCTGCCAGATAGAGGAACATTGGTTCTGACTCAGCTGGTGTCGCTAAAATAGGTGGGGATGTGAGTAGTTCTTTCAGCCCCTGAAGTGTTGCGTCTGCTGCGTCATCCCAGACAAATTTTTCAGATTTCTTCAGCAACTTGTATAGAGGTAGCGCCTTCTCGCCAAGACGGCTAACAAATCTACTGATTGCAGCAACGCAACCAGTTAGTCGTTGCACATCTTTGAGACAAGTTGTCCTTTTGATGCACAGAATTGCCTTGATCTTTTCCGGATTAACTTCGATGCCTCTGTGAGACACTATGAAGCCAAGGAGTTTTCCGGCTGGCACGCCAAAGACGCACTTCAGTGGATTCAACATCATCTTGTACCGTCGGAGATTGCCGAAGGTTTCCGTGAGGTCGCTGATCAAGTTGGATCCTTTCCGGTTCATGACCGCAATGTCGTCGACGTAAGCGTGCACATTCCGACCAATTTGGTCGCTGAGGCAGCGCTGCCGTACGTTGGTAGGTGATGTCTACGCACGCTTCTATTCCTGTAGACAGTGTTGGGCCTCCAAGAGGAGAGGTTTGTAGAACAGTAGCAAGTTTCCCTTAAGTGAATCACCCAAGGTTTATCGAACTCAGGGAGGTAGAGGTCAAGGATATCCCTCTCAATCAACCCTGCAATTACGATACAAGAAGTCTCTTGTGTCCCCAACACACCTAATACACTTGTTAGATGTATAGGTGCACTAGTTCGGCGAAGAGATAGTGAAATACAAGTAATATGGATGAATATGAGTGGTAATAACAATCTGAAATAAATGTGGCAGCAAGTAAACATGTAGCAGAACTTGTCAGAAACGGTGTTTCAATGCTTAGAAACAAGGCCTAGGGATCATACTTTCACTAGTGGACACTCTCAACATTGCAATCATAATTGAATATAAATATAAGCACTTCACTATGCTATTCCGAATTACTCTCTGGCGGGATAATGAACACTAATTCACCGTGTAGGGCTGCAAAAGCAAACCTTAAAGATGTATTCCCAAGTACTAATAAACACCCCACGCTGTCACTGTGAGCATTCAAAGGAGGTACTAACACACCACAATTTCATAGAGACATCCGACTCAAATCATAACCCAGTGAACAAGTATTCTGTGAAATATAGCCTAAGAGACCCACACGGTGCACACACTGTCACCTTTACACACGTGGGACATGGAGTCTCCGGAGATCACATAAGTAAAATCCACTTGAATAGCATAACGACATCTCGATTACAAAGCTCATCATATGGATCTCAATCATGTAAGGCAGCTCATGAGATCATTGTATTGAAGTACATGGGAGAGAGATTAACCACATAGCTACCGGTAAAGCCCTTAGCCTCGGGGGAGAACTACTCCCTCCTCATCATAGGAGACAGCAACGGCGATGAAGATGGCGATGGTGTCGATGGAGATGACTCTGGGGGCAATTCCCCGTTCGGGCGGCGTGCCGGAACAGAGATTCTGTCCCCCGAAACGGAGTTTCGCGATGGCGGCGGCCTCCCTGGAGTCTTTCTAGAGTTTCGTCAATTGTTGTCGAGTTTTTAGGTCACGAGGGGTTTTATAGGCGAAGAGGCGGAGTCGGAGGGGCAACAGGGCTCCCTCACCACATGGCGGCGTGGCCAGGGTGGGACGCGCGCCCCCCTATGGTGTGGGTCCCCCTTGGCCCCCCTCCGGCTCTCCTTCGGTGTTCTGGAACATTCCGGGGAAAATAAGGCCTTGGGCTTTCGTTTCGTCGAATTCCGAGAATATTGCCCGAACAGCCTTTCTGGAACCAAAAACAACAGAAAATAGGAATTGGCACTGTGGCATCTTGTTAATAGGTTAGTTTCGGAAAATGCATAAAAATGATATAAAGTGTGAGCAAAACATGTAGGTATTGTCATAAAACTAGCATGGAACATCAGAAATTATAGATACGTTGGAGACGTATCAGTAGGTGGCACCTGCATTTTTCAAACCATGTGACATAGCAGTAAGTGCCAAAGGGTGTGATGAACGAGGTCGCCTTTTGGTTGGACTTCTTCATCCGGATCTGGTGATACCCGGAATATGCGTCAAGAAAACACGGAAGTTCCGCCCCTGCCGTCGAATCAGTGACTTGGTCAATGCGCGGTAAGGGGAACGGATCCTTCGGACAATGCTTATTCAAGCCGGAGTAATCGATGCACATTCTTAGTATTTCAGAATTCTTTTTGGGTACAAGGACGTGATTTGCGACCCAATCAGTATGGATAACTTCTACTACAAAACCTGCCTCTAGTAACTTTGCTAATTCCATCCCTATGGCGCGGCGCTTCTTATCTCCAAAGCGTCGCATAGCTTGCTTCACCGGTCTTGCTCCCGGATTTATGTTGAGGTAGTGCTCCGCGAGTTCCCTTGGTACTCCAGACATGTCAGAAGGTTGCCATGCGAAGATATCCATGTTAGCACGGAGGAACTCGACGAGCGCGCTTTCCTATTTGGGGTCCATGTCGGCTCCGACTGAAACCTGCTTGGAGCTGGCGCCCACCTTGAGGTCGACCTGCTTGGTTTCTATCGCGGCCTTGAACGAGTTCTTCTATTCGGAGATCTACTTCTTGGTGGTATGCATCTCTGTCGGATCCACCGCGGCTCTGTAGCCTTGCAGCTCCTCACAGTCTTGCGCCTTTTTGTAGTCTCCGGATATGGTAATCATACCATTAGGACCCGAAATCTTGAGCTTGTTGTAGATGTAGCATGCCCTTGCGTGGAACTTGTGGTAGGTGGGCCTGCCGAAGATTACATGGTAGGAGCTTTTAAACGGCACAACCTCAAACGTGATCATCTCTTCGCGGTAATTATTAACGTCACCGAAGGCCACTGGAAGTTTGATGCTGCCGAGGGAGTTGGCCTTTTTACTCGGAACCACACCATGAAACTCAGTGGTGCTGTGTTTGAGCTGTCCCTTGGTAAGGTTCATCCTCTCCAGAGTCTCCAGGTCCATGATGTTTAGGCTGGCTCCGCCATCCATAAGGTACTTGGAGAAGTCATACCCATCTATGCGGGGACTTACAACCATGGCGTAGTACTCTTTTGGGATGATGGCCGGGTGATCCGCCCTGTCAAAAGTGCAGGGTTTCTTCGACCATTTGACATACTGAGGTACGGCCGGAACCCTCGCATTGAGGATCCGGAGGGCTGATTTTTTGGCCCGGACCGTCGGAGTTCCGAGGAAGGTGTGGTAAGCTCCAACACTCTTTTTTCCGAAGGGGTTGGATTTGTTAGCTGCGGAACCCTCTTTAGGATCCGGCGAAGCATCATCCTCATCCATGGCCTCGGAGCTGTCCTCTTCTTTGTCCTTGTTCTTGCCCTTGCCTCCTTTGCCGCGTGGGCGGTGCTTCTGGGCTCGCTTGTATCCTGCTTTCGGGTCAGATTTGAGATCATTGATCCACTTGCAGTTGCGGTTGGTGTGAGTGGACTTCCCTGTAGCCGGATCCAGATGGGCTAGGCAGGGCATGTCTCTGTACTCCTCGTAGGTTTGGGGGGCGTGGCTTCCGGCAGTGGTGACTTCGTCAGCGCGCTGCTGGCCCCTGCCGGCTCCGCCTCCTTGACCTCCGCGTTGGAACGCCATGGCAACCATGTCGGATCCTCTGCTCTTCTGGTCTTCAGAGGGGTTTTTCCGCTTGTTGTTGTTGTTGCCGCCGTTGTCGCGGTTCTTCTTTTGCTGATGCAGGGGTAGAGCTGTAGCTGCAAGTTCTCCGCCCGCGTCGTCATCGGTGGTGGTGTGGTTGTTGGCGATGTTGATCATGTCATCCAAAATCAACTTATTCTCATTGACCAAGCAGGTCAGCTTATGCCGGAGTAGGCTTCCCCTCTGCAATCCACCTATGAAGGCGTGCATAGCTGTGCGATTATCCACGTTCTCGCACTCGTTCCTGGTTTGCAACCATCGGGTGAGGAAATTTCTCGATGTTTCACCCTTCTTCTGGATACACGCCCGTAAGTCGCTTGTTGTGGCAGGCCTTTTGTACGTGCCTTTGAAGTGCTTCTCGAAGGCATTCTTCAGGTCAAACAAACAAAAGATTGAGTTCCTCTCGAGGTCGCTGAGCCAGATCCGGGCTGGGCCTACAAGGTACAACTGGAGCATGCGGCAAGCTATATTAGGGGTTCCTCCGGCGAAGGTTACTGCATTGTAGTAATCTTCTATCCAGGTATCCGTCCTTTCGCTGTCATCATAATGCTTCAAGTTTCCGGGTAGCTTGAGGTTCTGATACGTCTCAAACGTATCTATAATTTCTTATGTTCCATGCTACTTTTATGATGATACTCACATGTTTTATACACATTATATGTCATTATTATGCATTTTCCGGCACTAACCTATTGACGAGATGCCGAAGAGCCAGTTGTTGTTTTCTGGTGTTTTTGGTTTTAGAAATCCTACAAAGGAAATATTCTCGAAATCGGGCGAAATCAACGCCCAGAACCTTATTTTTCCCGGAAGCTTCCAGAGAGCCAGAGAGGGACCAGATGGGAGCCCTGGGGGGCCCCACACGTGGTGGCGGCACGGCCCAGGGGGGGCGCGCCCCCCTAGTGTGTGGGACCCCCGTGGCCCCTCCGACTCCGCCTCTTCGCCTATTTAAGCCGTCCTGACCTAAATCTTCGAGACGGATTGACGAAACACGAGAAAACCTTCCAGAGCCGCCGCCATCGCGAAACTCCAATTCGGGGGACAGAAGTCTCTGTTCCAGCACCCTGCCGGGACGGGGAATTGCCCCCGGAGTCATCTCCATCGACACCACCGCCATCTTCATCGCCATCGCTGTCTCCCATGATGAGGAGGGAGTAGTTCTCCCCCGGGGCCGAGGGCTCTACCGGTAGCTATGTGGTTAATCTCTCTCTCATGTACCCCAATACAATGATCTCATGAATTGCCTTGCATAATTGAGATCCATATGATGAGCTTTGTATCACTATTAATCTATGTGCTACTCTAGTGATGTTATTAAAGTAGTCTATTCCTCCTTCATGATGTAATGTGGACAGTGTGTGCATCATGTAGTACTTGGCGTAGGTTATGATCGTGATCTCTTGTAGATTGTGAAGTTAACTATTACTATGTTCTAAAGGTTACTTAAATATGAAAACCGAATGTTGTGGCGCTTGTTAACTCCGGCTTGAGGGAGCTCTTGTAGCCCTACACAATGAATGGTGTTTGTTATCAAACAAGAGTATATGTAGCACAAGTGAGGAGAAGTTATTTATTTATTATGTGATCAATGTTGAGAGTGTCCACTAGTGAAAGTAGGATCCCTAGGCCTTGTTTCCAATACTGCAAACACCGCTTACTTACTGTTCTACTTCATGTTTACTTGCTGCCATATTTTATTCAGATTGCTATTACCACTTATATACATCCATACTACTTGTATTTCACTATCTCTTCGCCGAACTAGTGCACCTATACATCTGACAAGTGTATTAGGTGTGTTGGGGACACAAGAGACTTCTTGTATCGTGATTGCAGGGTTGCTTGAGAGGGATATCTTTGACCTCTTCCTCCCTGAGTTCGATAAACCTTGGGTGATTCAATTAAGGGAAACTTGCTGCTGTTCTACAAACCTCTGCTCTTGCAGGCCCAACACTGTCTACAGGAATAGAAGCGTGCGTAGACATCAAGCTATTTTCTAGCGCCGTTGCCGGGGAGGTAAGGTAAAAGGTATTCACATCCTCCGACTACTAAGCTATTTCCTTTAGATCCTGCAATTATATCTTTTTGTTTCTTGTTTTCACTAGTTAGGCTTAATGGAAAACAACAACAAAATGAGAGATCTTTATGAACTTTATCTTGAGTTAGGACATGAGGTGTTTGAAGAGAAAATTAAAAAACCTATGGAACTTTATATGCATGCTAATGGCAATATTATTAGTATGAATGCTTTGAACACCATTGTTGCTAATGCTATGGAAAATTCTAAGCTTGGGGAAGCCGGTTTTGAGGAGCATGATATTTTTAGTCCCCCAAGCATGGAGGAGAAAATTTACTTTGATGATACTTTACCTCTTATATATGATGATTACAATGATGACTATCATATTTTCAGTCCACCTACTATTGAGGAGAAAATTAATTATGATTACAACATGCCTCCTATATATGATGATTATGGTGATGAGAATAATAATGATAGCTATCTTATTGAATTTGCTCCCACTACGATTAATGGTAATGACTATGCTTATGTGGAGAGTAATAATTTTATGCATGTAGCTCAGGATAAGAATGTTTCATGTGATATTTATATTGTGGATTTCATCAATGATGCTACTGAAAGTTATTATGAGAGAGGGAAACATGGTTGTATGCATCTTAATAATATTAAGTTTCCCCTCTTTATGTTGAGAATCTTGAAGTTGCGCTTGTGTTTCCTTTCTATGCTTGTTGCTTTGTGCTTTCAGTACTTGTTCCCTTACAAGATTCCTTTTCATAGGAAGTGGGTTAGACTTAAAAGTGTTTCTTATTTGATTTTGATGCTCTCTTTTGCTTCAACTCTTATTTCTTGCGAGAGCATCATTAAAATTACTGAGCCCATCTTAATGGCTATAAAGAAAAGCGCTTATGGGAGACAACCCATTATTTTACTTCTGCACTTTTGTTTTATATTTGAGTCTTGGAAGTTGTTACTACTGTAGCAACCTCTCCTTATCTTTATTTTATTGCATTGTTGTGCCAAGTAAAGTCTTTGATAGTATTGTTGATACTAGATTTGGATTACTGCGCAGAAACAGATTTCTTGCTGTCACGAAATTGAGTAGCCCCATATGTATATAACTCATAAAATTCTGCCAATTTACGTGCGTGATCCTCAGATATGTACGCAACTTTCATTCAATTTGAGATTTTTCATCTGAGCAAGTTAAGTGCCCCAGAAAAATTCATCTTTACGGACTGTTCTGTTTTGACAGATTCTGCCTTTTATTTCGCATTGCCTGTTTCGCTATGTTTGATGGATTTCTTTGTTCCATTAACTTTCAGTAGCTTTGTGCAATGTCCAGAAGTGTTAAGAATGATTATTTCACCTCTGAATATATGAATTTTCAATTATGCACTAACCCTCTAATGAGTTTGTTTCGAGTTTGGTGTGGAGGAAGTTTTCAAGGGTCAAGAGATCAGGATGATACAATATGATCAAGAAGAGTGAAAAGTCTAAGCTTGGGGATGCCCCCGTGGTTCATCCCTGCATATTTCAAGAAGACTCAAGCATCTAAGCCTGGGGATGCCCAAGGCATCCCCTTCTTCATCGACAACTTATCAGGTCACCTCTAGTGAAACTATATTTTTATTCAGTCACATCTTATGTGCTTTACTTGGAGCGTCTGTTTGCTTTTGTTTTTGTTTGTGTTTGAATAAAATTGGATCCTAGCATTCTTTGTATGGGAGAGAGACACGCTCCGCTGTTGCATATGAACACATGTGTTCTTAGTGCTACTTTTAATGTTCATGGCGAAGGTTGAAAACTGCTTCGTTAATTGCTATATGGTTGGAAACAGAAAATGCTTCATGTGGTAATTGGTTTAATGTCTTGAATAATTTGATACTTGGCAATTGTTATGCTCATATAGATCATGTTTAAGCTCTTGCATCATGTACTTTGCACCTATTAATGAAGAACTACATAGAGCTTGTTAAAATTTGGTTTGCATGATTGGTCTCTCTAAGTCTAGATATTTTCTGGTTAAGGTGTTTGAACAATAAGGAAGACAATATAGAGTCTTATAATGCTTGTAATATGTTCTTATGTAAGTTTTGCTGTACCCGGTTCATACTTGTGTTTGCTTCAAACAACCATGCTAGCCAAAGCCTTGTACTGAGAGGGAATACTTCTCGTGCATCCAAAACCTTGAGCCAAAACCTATGCCATTTGTGTCCACCATACCTACCTACTATGTGGTATTTCTCTGCCATTCCAAAGTAAATTACTTGAGTGCTACCTTTAAAATTTCATTCTTTGTCTTTGCAATACATAGCTCATGGGAAAATAGCCTTAAAAACTATTGTGGTATTGAATATGATGCTATGTATCTTATTTCTTATAAGTTGCTTGTTGAGCGGTAACCGTGTTTCTGGGGACGCCATCAACTATTACACCTTTGTTGGATATCATGTGAGTTGCTATGCATGTTCGTCTTGTCTGAAGTAAGGGTGATTTTCATGATCAAATGGTTTGAGTATGCATATTGTTAGAGAAGAACATTGGGCCGCTAACTAAAGCTATGAATCATGGTGGAAGTTTCAGTTTGGACACAAATCCTCAATCTCTTATGAGAATATTATCTATTGTTAAATGCTTAAGCATTAAAAGAGGAGTCCATTATCTGTTGTCTATGTTATCCCGATATGGATGTCTAAGTTGAGAATAATCAAAAGCGAGAAATCCAATGCGAACTTTCTCCTTAGACCTCTGTAAAGGCGGCATAGAGGTACCCCTTTGTGACACTTGGTTGAAACATATGTTATGCAATGATAATCCGTGTTAATCCAAGCTAATTAAGACAAGGTGCGGGCACTATTAGTATTCTATGCATGAGGCTTGCAACTTATAGGATGTCTTATACATAACACATATGAATTATTACTACCGTTGACAAAATTGTTTCTATGTTTTCAAAATGAAAATCTCTAGCACAAAAATAGTAATCCATGCTTCCCTCTGCGAAGGGCTATTCTTCTACTTTATTATTGAGTCAGTTTACCCACTTCTTTCTATCTTAGAAGCAAACACTTGTGTCAACTGTGTGCATTGATTCTTACATGTTTACCTATTGCACTTGTTATATTGCTTTATGTTGACAATTATCCATGAGATAAACATGTTGAAGTTGAAAGCAACCGCTGAAACTTATATCTTCCTTTGTGTTGTTTCAAAGCTTTCTACTAAGAATTTATTGCTTTATGAGTAACTCTTATGCAAGTCTTATTGGTGCTTGTCTTGAAAGTACTATTCATGAAAAGTCTTTGCTATATGATTCAGTTGTTTACCCATTGTCTTCACCATTGCTTCGAATCGCTGCATTCATCTCATATGCTTTACAATAGTATTGATCAAGATTATGATAGCATGTCACTTCAGAAATTATCCTTGTTATCGTTTACCTACTCGAGGGCGAGTAGGAACTAAGCTTGGGGATGCTTGATACGTCTCAAACGTATCTATAATTTCTTATGTTCCATGCTACTTTTATGATGATACTCACATGTTTTATACACATTATATGTCATTATTATGCATTTTCCGGCACTAACCTATTGACGAGATGCCGAAGAGCCAGTTGCTATTTTCTGCTGTTTTTGGTTTCAGAAATCCTACAAAGGAAATATTCTCGGAATCGGACGAAATCAACGCCCAGAACCTTATTTTTCCCGGAAGCTTCCAGAGAGCCAGAGAGGGACCAGAGGGGAGCCCTGGGGGCCCCACACGTGGTGGCGGCGCGACCCAGGGGGGGGCACCCCCCTAGTGTGTGGGACCCCGTGGCCCCTCCGACTCCGCCTCTTCGCCTATTTAAGCCGTCCTGACCTAAATCTTCGAGACGGATTGACGAAACACGAGAAAACCTTCCAGAGCCGCCGCCATTGCGAAACTCCAATTCGGGGGACATAAGTCTCTGTTCCGGCACCCTGCCGGGACGGGGAATTGCCCCCGGAGTCATCTCCATCGACACCACCACCATCTTCATCGCCATCGCTGTCTCCCATGATGAGGAGGGAGTAGTTCTCCCCCGGGGCTGAGGGCTCTACCGGTAGCTATGTGGTTAATCTCTCTCTCATGTACCCCAATACAATGATCTCATGAATTGCCTTGCATAATTGAGATCCATATGATGAGCTTTGTATCACTATTAATCTATGTGCTACTCTAGTGATGTTATTAAAGTAGTCTATTCCTCCTTCATGATGTAATGTGGACAGTGTGTGCATCATGTAGTACTTGGCGTAGGTTATGATCGTGATCTCTTGTAGATTGTGAAGTTAACTATTACTATGCTCTAAAGGTTACTTAAATATGAACACCGAATGTTGTGGCGCTTGTTAACTCCGGCTTGAGGGAGCTCTTGTAGCCCTACACAATGAATGGTGTTTGTTATCAAACAAGAGTATATGTAGCACAAGTGAGGAGAAGTTATTTATTTATTATGTGATCAATGTTGAGATTGTCCACTAGTGAAAGTAGGATCCCTAGGCCTTGTTTCCAATACTGCAAACACCGCTTACTTACTGTTCTACTGCATGTTTACTTGCTGCCATATTTTATTCAGATTGCTATTACCACTCATATACATCCATACTACTTGTATTTCACTATCTCTTCGCCGAACTAGTGTACCTATACATCTGACAAGTGTATTAGGTGTGTTGGGGACACAAGAGACTTCTTGTATCGTGATTGCAGGGTTGCTTAAGAGGGATATCTTTGACCTCTTCCTCCCTGACTTCGATAAACCTTGGGTGATTCACTTAAGGGAAACTTGCTGCTGTTCTACAAACCTCTGCTCTTGGAGGCCCAACACTGTCTACAGGAATAGAAGCGTGCATAGACATCAGGCTCGTCCTTGGCTTTGGTTCCTCTCGGATCATCCTGCCGAAGCACTTTGGGCCAATGTAGTCAGTTCTGTACTCATTGAGGCGTTCCCGGGCATCGCGTGGGCCGCCACCAGGGGTTCTTGAGCGGGAGCGAGATCTCCGGCCTCCGCCTCGCCTCCACCTCCTCCACTTGGTGGCGAGGGAGACCTGCGAGGGGGCCTGTAGGATTTTTTGCTTCCGCCCTCGGATTCCCGGCGTTCTTCCCGCGGCTCACTCCGGCTTCGGTGGCTACCTTCACCTTGGTCATAGTCGCCTCCGTCGTTCCGGCTCCGGCGGGGCTCCAGCTCGCGTTCTTCGTTCCGACTCCTCCTGGGCTCGGGCTCACGATCATTGGTCCGACTCCTTCTAGGCTCAGGCTCACGATCGTTGTTCCGGCTTCAGCGGGGTTCTGGCGTACGCTCCCTGTTTCCGTTCCTCGGAGGCGGCACGTTGTCGCGGATATTAATTCCACCGGCCCCATGAGGCCTAGTGTTTCCGACTGGACTATGGCGGCGAGGGGGTGGAGGACGCGGGTACCCGTTAGGCGGAGGTGACGGATTCCGGTACTTGTTCTTACCAGTGTACATTGCATCCTTTCCCTTCTTCGGATCTGACGGAGGCGTCTTTGACGATATGGGGATCGGATTTGGGTGTTATCTGGTTTTCCTTCTGCTCTCCGTGGATCCGGTGCGCGATTCGTCATCGTGATGGCGATTGTTGTAGGCGTCCTTCTGCGCGGTAGGCATACAGTGATCCGGGTTGGATTCCAACCTGCGCGAAGTATCTGCCTTGCTCTGCTGCTTCATTGTTGAGGCAACGAGCGTACGGACATAGTCGATATCAATCTCCTCGTCCTTCTTCTTCAAGATCTCCGCAGCCTTTTTCATGTTATCCTTTGGAGTTGTGAATGGATGTTGCTCGGTGGGGGTTGCGAATGTGATCTTGCGGGGAGCTACAGCTTCACGCCTGATCCTATCGGCCTCCTTCTGAGCCTCGCTCACTTTAGCCTCCCAGTGCTTCCGGAGTTGCTTGACTTTTTCAAGTGACTCGTCAACCTCGCGCTCTCACTTGAGAAAATTATCCACGAAGTGCGCAGCCTCTTTCCTCTCATCCAGCATTGCAGCCGCGGTGCTGGCAAACTTTTTGGCAGTTGCCAGCATCTCTTGCCTCTTGGCTTCTAGAGCCTCCGGATCCGCAGCGTCGTCAGGAGTTATAGGTTTATTGAGGATATCCGAGTGTGCGATTGCATCCATGCTAGCCTGTTCAACCAGTTCTTCTGGGGACAAGTATTCCTTATGCGGTCGTTCCCGCGATAGCGGAGATCCTGCATTGGATGGCTGTGGGTCGGAAGGGGTGTGTTCATCTTCCGATTCCCGCTAATCCAGCGCTGCCAAGGTTGCGAGAACCTGCTTAGGCTGGGCGGATTCTACTTCAGTTTGTTCACAGCCTCCGAGTTCTTTCAGCTTGCGATCGTACTCTTCAGTGTCCATGGAGGAGGCATCGTCGGAAGTTGGGCTTAGGTTGCCCAGGATCGATTCTTCACCCGGAGTGTCGCTATCTCCGACAGCCTCCTGCTGATCCGGAGCGTCGCTGTTTTCCGGTGCCTCAACCTGCATGGGGCTAGCTCCGGCTTCTTGAGGGGCGGCTCCTGCGGTATGGGCTAAGAAGTGCACGAAGTGACACCACTGTTTCTCTAACACCTGGGAGACCCAAGCGGATGTGCATTGGTCTTCCACCTTTGTTTCCTGCTCAGGGGCGGATTGGGTGGGTTTTGAGCTTTCCAGATCTAAGGCGAAATCTTCCTCAGGAAGTTCCTGCATCTCAGATCGGATCTTCGCGACTGCCTCCTGCTCAGCGGCGGTCGCGTCAGCGTACACAAGCATGTTTCGTCGGAATCGACGGTCTCGCCGATGAAGATGTGTATCCCGCCGATCGGGATGATGGAGAGCTTGACGGGGTTTGTCTTAGCCGGAATCCAGCTGTAACATCCCAAGTTTCAACAAAATGAACAAGAGAGAATTCAAGAATCCAAAATTTGGGGCCAACAAAAACTTTTTCTCATCATATAGGTTTATGCATATAGATCACCTTATTAATTATTTTGAGTGTGCAATTGCCATGATGTTTGCTTATGAGTTCTCTCTCACTCTAAAACCCTAGCAAGGATCACTTGATCTTCCCAAAGTCAAATAAAAGAAATAGAAAAGAAATATGAAAAGTCAACTTTACACACACATAAGGCCTATGCCATTTTTGCAAATACTCAATCTAGGCCAATTTGGTTTGCACCATTACTTGTAATTGGTTACTAAACACTTTTTAACACCTTTGGAATCAAGCCAACTCAATTCAAACCAAAATCAAACTCAAATTCCAAGTCACATGCAATATGGTCACTTGTGCCATTTTTACCCTGATGGCCACTTTGAGCCCCTGGTTTTCTTCTTTCCACTTCTAAACTTTGTCAAACCTTTTCACCTCATCCAAGACAACATCAAGCACTACAACTTTGCCCAAAACCATCACCCCAAATTCATCACCAATTTCAAATGGGAAGCAAGCAAAGTTGGAACTTTCTCACATAATCAAGATCATATGCAAAATGTGATTTTGCATCCCAACTCCATTTTGACCACCACCACCACCAAAATGCTCCCTCTAATATATGTTTTCAACCCACCAAAAAGAATTTCAAAATTCAAAAATATATTTCTTTCGGGCATTTCCACAAACACTTGGCAGGCAGGGTATCAATTTGAGCCCATACCTCATTCTTTACCATGGACTTGGTCCAACCTTGCCTCTCTGCACCCTGGAGTCTCCCTCTCACCTCACCACATCTTTTCACCACTTGCCACCACCTCTGTTGCTCGACATTGACCAAGGATGGCCATGCCGTGGCATGGCAATGCCACCCTCATGCCATCCTCACCTCTGGTCAATTCCAACGTGCCACACCGTGTCAAATCTCTCCCTCTCACTCCCCTGATGCTGCCCAGCCACTGCCCCGACGAAGCCAGGCACCAGAGACGTCAGCACACGCGTGCCCAGTGGCGCCCAGAACCACGTCCATGCCGCGCCAGAGCGCGCCTGGCGCCAACCCTGGACGCCCAGAGCGTGACGACGCCCCGCGCCCCTGCGTCACCTCCGCCCTCACGCTCACCGCCAGTAGACGCACCACGGCGCCCTGCATCGCCTGGACACGCGCACGAGGCCGCAGGAACGCCGTGGACGACGACCGCGTCCACGACCATCCGCCACTGTACCCCACGGACGCGTGACGCACTCCACTGTGCTTGACCACCGAACGCTGTTCGGAGCTCACCGTGACGTTCCCTGAGCCTGCCTAGACACGACCATGCCCTCGCCCACGCCGTTGATCGACGGGAGCGCGCCAGAGCCACCGTCACCATGACCATCCGCCCTGGCTCGGAGCCGCTATAAAAGGAGCACGCCGCGCCCCAAATTGAGCACGCCAATCGCCTCCACACATCCTCAGAACTCCCCCTGCCACCTCAATTTCATAGATACGCCGCCGGAGACCGCCAATCGCAAGATCGACGCCGCCGCCAGTACACGGAGGCCGCCGGAGCAGGAGGCCGCCATTGGAGACGCCGCTGCTTCCATCTGCTTCACCGTCGTCGACAACATTGCTGTGCACCTCGCCCTCGACCGCCGGAGCTCCGACGAGCTCGCCGACCCCCTGCCGCCGTCGCGGTGAGTTCCCCCTCTCGCCGGAGACGAAGGCCATCCTCGATCGTCCGATCCAACTCTAATCCTACGGTCCACCTCCCCCGTACCGTTTCGGTGCTTTAAAACACACTGACGTGTGGTCCCCACACTGTCAGGCGGCCCGCTGCGCTGGACGCAGTACTGGGCCGGCCCAAGTTCTTTTCCCGCGCAAGCCCACCTATTTGATTTCAAATTTGGAAATTAGATAAAATATACAATCTGATGCAAACTTTGAAATTCAATTGTGACAAATCTACTGGGCCAAATTTTACAAACTTTATATTTTTGGAAACCTTATGAAATTATCTACACCTTGCCACTGGATAGAACCCTAGATCTTTTGTAGAAATAAAATGACAAAATAAACAAGGCAGGGACTTTTCTGCCTTATAATAATTCTTAAAAATCAACCATAAATGCTTTTCAGTTAATTCCACCTCCAATAATTCACTTTTCACTTATACTATTTGTTTCTACAAAAATATGCCATGCTTACTTTGAATGATCATGGTTTAGTTGATTTAAATGCCTTATGGCTATTTTCTAGTCAAAGATATTGTCCAAAACTTTAAGAAATCTTATGTGGGAGTTTTCCCTCATTTAAATCTTAGCACCACCAATTCCAAATGAAGTGGAGACTCTGGTTATATAGGTCCCATAGGAATTGTTGGTGATTTAAATCTTTGTTATGCTAGAATTAAATGGTATGAGGTGCTCACCTCATTTAAATCTTTTTCTCAAAATGATAGGTGTGAAGAGGTTGACTTGGGTCAACCTAGGTCACATATTATGCATGAGAGAAATTAAATCTTAATAAGATAATGAGAGGAATTTATTTCTCTTAAATAATAAGAAAAACACATCCACCAACTTTTTAGCCAAATGTGATGCTAGTTTAGGTGTGTGAACCATGTTTGTGCATAGTTTAGTAGATTAGTTTGGTGTGATGATTGTGTACCCCGTATTCGTATTTTAGACGCTAGTACCGAGGAGTACCAGGAGGAGGAGGAGGTCTACTTCCAGGAAGAAGAAGACCACTTTGACCAGTTTCCCAACCAAGGCAAGATAATACTCTTGCAAAGTGCAAAGCTCACCATGAGCAAGGCATTACCCCATTTACTTTATGCATATGATCCTATTTCCCAGTTTTACTTTACAAGCTTTATTTACTTTTGTTTTATCAAAGTACTTCTTGATTTATGAATTACTAGATCGGTATGGAGTTAGTACAAGAGTATCAAACTTAGCCTAGAAGCAAAGCAAATACTTAGCACCCCTCACACATAGTGGCTAGTGCTAAATTTAAGATGACTACTCTAGATGGGAACATGTGTCGATGAAATGATGATGGTTGAAAACCTTGGAATGATTAGTCATTTCCATGGAAAGATTTTGAAGGTGAATATGACACCGAAGTTGACTTGGTGACTTTGGCTAAAAACTGATGATTGATTGGATGCGATACCATTCCAATTTTTGAGTACCCCCACAATACCTGATTATGGGTAGGGCTTAGCTGGAAATTTATGTGTCTTAGTATGGGTTCCCTCTGAACACACATCATAGGGGTTATGCTTGAGGCTGCCTCCGTTGTTGAGAAATGATGTGAATTGAAGGTGAATTGTACGGCCAAGCCCTGTGCAGTTCCCGGGTTAACAGTTGGTTTTCACCGGGAGGCCAAGCTCATGGGGAGAGGTGCCTATACTAGGGTGTGTAAGTGAAAGGTTAACGGTTGATGATCCGCGTACTGAGTTACGATTATTCAGGGTTTTACCTCTGACGGATGTAATCAAATGTTGTGGCACAAGTGTGCGACCTCTGCAGAGTGTAGAACTATTCGAATAGCCGCGTCCGCGGATATGGACAATTGGAAAGGCCATTCTGTTTCCGTCATCAGAATTTATATCTTTGTGACTGGTGTTTTTGAACTTGAACTTGAACGGTGACTTTGACTTTGTATCACAACAGAGTTGTGGGAATGACACTAATGTTCCCACTTGAGTTAGTTAGCACTTGGGGAGTTGTTTACAAAAGTGTTTATGAAATAAAATTGGCTTTATGCAAACAAACTTAGAGCTTAGAACAATTATGTCAATGCTAGTACTTACTTTAGTGTTAGTTTGCGAGTACTTAAAGTACTCACGGCTTTGTCCCTGGCTATTCAAATGGCCAGAATATGAAGCCGAGCAGCAGTACGAGGATGACGATCAGCAGGACGTCTACCACAACTAGGAGCTTCTAACGTCAAGCGTTGGCCTGTGGACTAGAGAGTCCTTGTATCTTACGCTTCCGCTATGAACTTGTGTTTGTTCGTTGATCATTAGATCAACTATTTGTGTAATATGGATCATGTGATTCCAAGTTGTAAGACATTATGGTTTGTAATGAATGATGACTGTGATACTTAACTATTATGCCTCGCAACAACAATTTCCTGGGATTGCGATGTATGACATAATAGGCATCCGGACTTTAAAAATCCGGGTGTTGACAAGTTGGTATCAGAGCCATTGTTTGACCTTAGGAGACCCTAGTTAGAAATGGACGTTCTGAAAAATTGAGTTTCAAAAAGGAATGAAGTATTTCTGAAAATTTTAATCTTTGTCTTCTCCTTGAGCTCTTTGGAAAAACAAGAAGTCATGCTCTTCCTTAGAAATATAACTAAAATTTTGCCACACTTGTTCACTTCTCTAACTTAATCCTTTACTTCACTTTCAGATGGAACCCGTGAACACGAAGTTTTACCAGCTTGGGAATGGGGGAAGCTTGATCTTCGAGCACGACCTCAACGCCCTGTCCGACCACCTGGGTCGCCCGCACCCAGAGTTCCACGGATCGCAGATCGCGAACCAGCCAGGAGGCGAGCTGCAGTGGATCATCACCGCTGACTTGAGGGGCAAGATGGAGCCTCCCACTTCTGAGAGGATCCTCTTCTCCTTCATGGAGAGCAACTGGCTGGACGGACTCGCTCGCGGACTTCAGGAGGGACTCGCACGCCTGTGCGGGATGAGCGGGGAGGCACTTAAGCACCCTCGCTTTTCGCACCTTGCGAGGCGTAACTCTGCTGGAGAGCCCATGGACATGACATCTCACCCGGAGCTGAAGCACCATGTGGAGCATCTCGACTTCATGCTGTACCACACTCAGCAGGATCTCGACCACTCCCGTGAGTACGCCAACCAGACTCACGCCCGCATCATCGAGCAAGGCGACTGCATCAAGATGCTCGCCAAGGACCGCAGGACTCTCCGCCAGCAGCGCGCAAAGAAGGATGCCACTATCACCCGCCTCCGCGCGAAGATAGCCGCACTCGAGGCCACTGTCAAGGCCCAGGAGGAGCAGATGAAGAAGATGGAGGAAGATGGAGAAGACATTCAGGGAGGAAGCAACTACCTGAGTGACGACAACGACTTCGAGGAGGATGAGAACACCGAGGGGGAAGACTACGACTTCCTGGACGACGAGGATGATGACCACACCCCCATCGATGTTGATGAGGAGGAGGAGTAGTTCACCTATGCACTATCGTAGGTGTGAGTTGTATCCCGCCCCATGTATCGTAGCTTGGAGAAGAAGGGTTCTTAAAACCCTTAGTGTGCTAGCTTGTAATATGTGTTGTTTGCTATGAATGAATGTATGTTGTGTCATCATGAAAAGACTTCAAGTTTTAAGCTTTGAACTTAAACACAAAACAAGCCATAGAAATTTCCCTCTTATCTCATGATCAATCTCGATACTCAGATGGCCCCTCCAACTCGCAACACGAATCAAGACGCTATGATGCAGATGTTGCAAGTTATGCTGGAAGATAGAGAAGCAGAAAGAGCTGAAAGGCAAGCCAACATTGCAGCACTCCAACAGCTTGTCAACAACAATCAAGGCCACCATGATCATCCAGGATCCAAGCTCAAGAACTTCCAGAATACCAACCCGCCAGTTTTCAGCAAGACTGAGGAACCACTTGATGCAGATGATTGGCTCCAAACTATGGAGAACAATCTAGAAGTAGCTGGAGTGGAAGAGAATGAGAAAGTGCTGTTTGCAACGCACTACTTAGCAGGACCCGCAAGAGCTTGGTGGACAAGCACCCGTGCCATGAACGCGGGACAGTTCATGACTTGGACTGATTTCAAGCTCAAGTTCAGCAAGTACCATGTGCCCCCGGGTCTGATAAAGAAGATGAGGGATGAATTCCGTGAACTGAAGCAAGGCCGGATGTCCGTGGTGGAATACCGCGACAAGTTTCTCACACTGTCAAGGTACGCCCCGGATGAGACCGACACTACTGAGAAGAGGAAGGAAAGGTTCCTGAACGGACTGCATGATGAGATGCAGACTGTGTTGATCAACATCCCCTTTGCCGACCTCGAAGCCCTCGTTGACTCCGCCATCCAGATGGAAGGCAAACTGCACCAAGCCAGCGAGAACCGCAAGCGCCGCATGATGAATCAGAGTGGGCCTAGCAATGCCCCAAGGTACCGCCCCAACTCAGGCGGAGGCTTCAGGACCAACAAGCCCAATGCACAGATGTCACGTCCGGTTTATCAGAACCGGAGTGGAGGAAACCCCAGGCCAGGAGGCCACTACAACAACAACACCAACAACAACTTCAACCGCGCTCCGCCAAGAGCCCCCAACAACAACAACAGCAACAACAACACCAACACCGCACCACGGACCGGGAGCAATGCAATCCCCGTCGCAAACAAGCAGGACAAGACCACCATCACTTGCTATGAGTGTGGTGTAGTGGGGCATTACTCCAATGAGTGTCCCAAGAGGCTCGCCAAGCTCGCAGGCAACCCCGCACCACCAGCTCAGCAGCAACGCCGTGTCTCCACCGGCAAGAAGTTCGCCCCCAACAACCCGAACAACCGCGGAGGTCGCCTCTACCACATGAATGCTGAGGAAGCCCAGGAAGCACCTGACGTGGTGCTGGGTATGTTCTCTGTTAACTCAATACCAGCAAGAGTGTTGTTTGATTCTGGAGCATCGCATTCGTTCGTTACAGAAGATTTTGTGTGCACTAGTAAGATTCAACCAATCAGCTTGAAACATGTCATGGTAGTTCAAATACCTGGATCAACAACTAAAGCTAGAAAATTTTGCAAAGATGTACCCATCAGAATCCATGAAATAGACTTTTATGCAAACTTGATTGTTCTGGGAACAAAAGGATTGGAAGTAGTCCTGGGTATGGACTGGATGGCGAAACATCATGGATTGATAGACTGCGCCAAGAAGGCCATCACCATGACAAGTAGCACCGGAATAATAATCGAACACCTATCTGAAAAACTACCAAGAAAATTCACCTGCAATCAAAGTGTAGCAAAGCCAACTCTGGATCAAATCAGGGTCGTTTGTCGATACCCTGATGTGTTTCCGGATGATCTACCCGGTATGCCCCCGGATCGGGATATCGAGTTTATCATCGAGTTAATCCACGGAACAAGGACCTATAGCCTAGAGAGCCTATAGCATGAACCCCGCAGAGTTGATGGAACTGAAAAAGCAACTGGATGATATGCTGTACAAAGGTCTGATTCGACCAAGTGCGTCGCCTTGGAGATCACCCGTTTTGTTTGTGGATAAAAAGGACGGTGCCACTCGTTTGGTTACGGATTATCGTAAGCTTAACGATGTCACCATCAAGAACAAATATCCCTTGCCAAAGATAGAAGACCTGTTTGACCAGCTGACCGGTGCCCAAGTTTTCTCAAAGATTGATCTGAGGACAGGTTACCATCAAGCGAAGATCCGAGCAACGAGATATTCCAAAGACTGCCTTTACCACCAGATATGGACTGTATGAGTACAATGTCATGTCCTTTGGACTGACCAATGCCCCCGCTTACTTCATGAATCTCATGAACAAGATCTTTATGGAATTCCTGGATAAGTTTGTCGTTGTCTTCATCGACGACATCCTTATCTACTCCAAATCAGAAGAAGAACATGAGCAACATTTGGAAGTGGTTCTAGAAACCCTTAGACAGCATCAGTTGTACGCCAAGTTTAGCAAATGTGAGTTTTGGTTAAGAGAAGTGGGATTCCTGGGACACATCTTGTCTGCAGGAGGAATTGCTGTAGATCCCGCAAAAATCAAAACAGTTGAGGAATGGAAGGCCCCAACCACCCAGACTGAAGTCAGAGCATTTCTAGGATTGGCGGGATATTACCGCCGATTCGTTGAAGGATTTTCAAGCATCGCAAGACCAATGACTCAACTGCTGAAGAAGGACCGGAAATTTGATTGGAATGACAAATGTGAAGAAAGTTTTCAGCTACTCAAGCTCAGATTAACCACAGCCCCAATATTGATCATGCCCGATGTCACCAAGCCATTTGATGTCTATTGTGATGCATCCAAGACTGGACTTGGATGTGTGTTGATGCAAGAAGGCAAAGTGATATCTTACCTATCAAGGCAACTGAAGCAACATGAACAGAATTATCCAACCCACGACTTGGAGTTAGCAGCCGTAGTGTTAGCCCTGAAGGTTTGGCGTCATTACCTCATGGGTAATCGATGCGAGATATATTCCGATCACAAGAGCCTGAAGTACATTTTCACCCAGAAAGAGCTGAACATGAGACAGCGCAGATGGATAGAGTTAATCAAGGATTACGACATGGAAATTCACTACCACCCCGGCAAGGCCAATGTGGTAGCGGATGCCTTGAGCAGACTGCCGTGTCAGTTAAACTCCATGATCGCAATAGAGCAACCAAGCCTGTACCAAGAGTTTGAACAATTCAGACTAGAGCTAGTGAGCGAAGGATTCCTCGCCAGCATTGAACTCCAACCCACTTTGATGAGCCAGATAAAAGAAGCCCAGAAGGGAAATGCCAGCATTGACGGAATAAAGAGTCAGATAGCTGCAGGAAAGGCACCAGGATTCACCGTAGACGAAGCCGGAGTTCTTTGGTACAAAGAACGTCTCTGCGTACCATCGGACTCTGACTTGAAACAAGTCATTCTGCAAGAAGCCCATGACACCCTTTATTCAATCCACCCCGGAGGTACCAAGATGTACCAAGACCTGAAGGAACAATTCTGGTGGCACGGAATGAAGCGAGAGATAGGAAGCTACATCGCCAAGTGTGATATCTGTCAGCGAGTCAAAGCAGAACATCAACGACCCGCAGGACTGTTGCAACCTTTACAGATTCCTGAGTGGAAGTGGGATTCTGTCGGTATGGACTTTATCACAGGATTGCCCAAATCTAGCAGAGGAAATGACTCCATTTGGGTAGTCATCGATAGGTTAACCAAGGTTGCACATTTCATCCCTGTCAAGACCACATACCAAGGCCCAAAGCTAGCTGAGTTATACATATCCAGAATAGTCAGCCTGCACGGAACACCGAAGTCAATTGTGTCAGATAGAGGATCACAATTCACCTCAAGATTCTGGCAGAAAGTGCATGAAGGACTAGGAACCCGTCTGAATTTCAGCACAGCCTACCACCCACAGACTGACGGACAGACTGAGAGAGTCAACCAGATCCTAGAAGATATGTTGAGAGCCTGTGTGCTAGAGTACGGATCCAAATGGGAAGACTGCCTACCCTATGCAGAATTCTCCTACAACAATAGCTATCAAGCCAGCTTACAGATGGCCCCCTTTGAAGCCCTGTACGGAAGGAAATGCCGTACCCCTCTGAACTGGTCGGAAGTCGGAGATAGTCAAGTCTTCGGCCCCGATGTTCTCCGCGAAGCCGAAGAGAAGGTGCACAAGATCCGCGAGTACCTCAAGACCGCCCAGTCCAGACAAAAGAGCTACGCCGACAAGAGACGCCGAGAGATGACATTCGAGATCGGAGATTTTGTGTATCTCAAGGTCTCACCCCTCAAAGGAATGCAGAGATTCCAACTTAAAGGAAAGCTCGCCCCCAGATATGTCGGACCATTCAAGATTCTGGATCGCCGAGGAGAAGTCTCATATCAGTTGGAACTACCGGAAGAGATGTCCGCCGTACACAATGTGTTTCACATCTCACTACTTCGGAAGTGCCTAGAAGTGCCTGAGAAGACCGAAGTATTCAAGAACATCGACCACAGAGCCATTGATATCAACAAGGACCTAACCTACCGCGAAGTGCCTATTCGCATCCTGGAAGAAGCATTCAGGACCACCCGCACCAGAAGTATCAAGTTCCTGAAGATACAATGGAGTAACCACACTGAAGAAGAAGCAACTTGGGAACGCGAGGAAGATATGAAGAAGGAATACCCAGATCTCTTTAGTACCTAGTTTTCTCTAGATCTCGGGACGAGATCTTTTGTAAGGGGGAAGGGTTTGTAACATCCCAAGTTTCAACAAAATGAACAAGAGAGAATTCAAGAATCCAAAATTTGGGGCCAACAAAAACTTTTTCTCATCATATAGGTTTATGCATATAGATCACCTTATTAATTATTTTGAGTGTGCAATTGCCATGATGTTTGCTTATGAGTTCTCTCTCACTCTAAAACCCTAGCAAGGATCACTTGATCTTCCCAAAGTCAAATAAAAGAAATAGAAAAGAAATATGAAAAGTCAACTTTACACACACATAAGGCCTATGCCATTTTTGCAAATACTCAATCTAGGCCAATTTGGTTTGCACCATTACTTGTAATTGGTTACTAAACACTTTTTAACACCTTTGGAATCAAGCCAACTCAATTCAAACCAAAATCAAACTCAAATTCCAAGTCACATGCAATATGGTCACTTGTGCCATTTTTACCCTGATGGCCACTTTGAGCCCCTGGTTTTCTTCTTTCCACTTCTAAACTTTGTCAAACCTTTTCACCTCATCCAAGACAACATCAAGCACTACAACTTTGCCCAAAACCATCACCCCAAATTCATCACCAATTTCAAATGGGAAGCAAGCAAAGTTGGAACTTTCTCACATAATCAAGATCATATGCAAAATGTGATTTTGCATCCCAACTCCATTTTGACCACCACCACCACCAAAATGCTCCCTCTAATATATGTTTTCAACCCACCAAAAAGAATTTCAAAATTCAAAAATATATTTCTTTCGGGCATTTCCACAAACACTTGGCAGGCAGGGTATCAATTTGAGCCCATACCTCATTCTTTACCATGGACTTGGTCCAACCTTGCCTCTCTGCACCCTGGAGTCTCCCTCTCACCTCACCACATCTTTTCACCACTTGCCACCACCTCTCGTTGCTCGACATTGACCAAGGATGGCCATGCCGTGGCATGGCAATGCCACCCTCATGCCATCCTCACCTCTGGTCAATTCCAACGTGCCACACCGTGTCAAATCTCTCCCTCTCACTCCCCGATGCTGCCCAGCCATCGCCCCGACGAAGCCAGGCACCAGAGACGTCGGCACACGCGTGCCAGTGGCGCCCCGTAACCACGTCCATGCCGCGGTAGCGCGCCCGGCGCCAACCTGGACGCCCAGAGCGTGACGACGCCCCGCGCCCCTGCGTCACCTCCGCCCTCACGCTCACCGCCAGTAGACGCACCACGGCGCCCTGCATCGCCTGGACACGCGCACGAGGCCGCGGGAACGCCGTGGACGACGACCGCGTCCACGACCATCCGCCACTGTACCCCACGGACGCGTGACGCACTCCACTGTGCTTGACCACCGAACACTGTTCGGAGCTCGCCGTGACGTTCCCTGAGCCTGCCTAGACACGACCATGCCCTCGCCCACGCCGTTGATCGACGGGAGCGCGCCAGAGCCACCGTCACCATGACCGTCCGTCCTGGCTCGGAGCCGCTATAAAAGGAGCACGCCGCGCCCCAAATTGAGCACGCCAATCGCCTCCACACATCCTCAGAACTCCCCCTGCCACCTCAATTTCATAGATACGCCGCCGGAGACCGCCAATCGCAAGATCGACGCCGCCGCCAGTACACGGAGGCCGCCGGAGCAGGAGGCCGCCATTGGAGACGCCGCTGCTTCCATCTGCTTCACCGTCGTCGACAACGTTGCTGTGCACCTCGCCCTCGACCGCCGGAGCTCCGACGAGCTCGCCGACCCCCTGCCGCCGTCGCGGTGAGTTCCCCCTCTCGCCGGAGACGAAGGCCATCCTCGATCGTCCGATCCAACTCTAATCCTACGGTCCACCTCCCCCGTACCGTTTCGGTGTTTTAAAACACACTGACGTGTGGTCCCCACACTGTCAGGCGGCCCGCTGCGCTGGACGCAGTACTGGGCCGGCCCAAGTTCTTTTCCCGCGCAAGCCCACCTATTTGATTTCAAATTTGGAAATTAGATAAAATATACAATCTGATGCAAACTTTGAAATTCAATTGTGACAAATCTACTGGGCCAAATTTTGCAAACTTTATATTTTTGGAAACCTTATGAAATTATCTACACCTTGCCACTGGATAGAACCCTAGATCTTTTGTAGAAATAAAATGAAAAAATAAACAAGGCAGGGACTTTTCTGCCTTATAATAATTCTTAAAAATCAACCATAAATGCTTTTCAGTTAATTCCACCTCCAATAATTCACTTTTCACTTATACTATTTGTTTCTACAAAAATATGCCATGCTTACTTTGAATGATCATGGTTTAGTTGATTTAAATGCCTTATGGCTATTTTCTAGTCAAAGATATTGTCCAAAACTTTAAGAAATCTTATGTGGGAGTTTTCCCTCATTTAAATCTTAGCACCACCAATTCCAAATGAAGTGGAGACTCTGGTTATATAGGTCCCATAGGAATTGTTGGTGATTTAAATCTTTGTTATGCTAGAATTAAATGGTATGAGGTGCTCACCTCATTTAAATCTTTTTCTCAAAATGATAGGTGTGAAGAGGTTGACTTGGGTCAACCTAGGTCACATATTATGCATGAGAGAAATTAAATCTTAATAAGATAATGAGAGGAATTTATTTCTCTTAAATAATAAGAAAAACACATCCACCAACTTTTTAGCCAAATGTGATGCTAGTTTAGGTGTGTGAACCATGTTTGTGCATAGTTTAGTAGATTAGTTTGGTGTGATGATTGTGTACCCCGTATTCGTATTTTAGACGCTAGTACCGAGGAGTACCAGGAGGAGGAGGAGGTCTACTTCCAGGAAGAAGAAGACCACTTTGACCAGCTTTCCCCAACCAAGGCAAGATAATACTCTTGCAAAGTGCAAAGCTCACCATGAGCAAGGCATTACCCCATTTACTTTATGCATATGATCCTATTTCCCAGTTTTACTTTACAAGCTTTATTTACTTTTGTTTTATCAAAGTACTTCTTGATTTATGAATTACTAGATCGGTATGGAGTTAGTACAAGAGTATCAAACTTAGCCTAGAAGCAAAGCAAATACTTAGCACCCCTCACACATAGTGGCTAGTGCTAAATTTAAGATGACTACTCTAGATGGGAACATGTGTCGATGAAATGATGATGGTTGAAAACCTTGGAATGATTAGTCATTTCCATGGAAAGATTTTGAAGGTGAATATGACACCGAAGTTGACTTGGTGACTTTGGCTAAAAACTGATGATTGATTGGATGCGATACCATTCCAATTTTTGAGTACCCCCACAATACCTGATTATGGGTAGGGCTTAGCTGGAAATTTATGTGTCTTAGTATGGGTTCCCTCTGAACACACATCATAGGGGTTATGCTTGAGGCTGCCTCCGTTGTTGAGAAATGATGTGAATTGAAGGTGAATTGTACGGCCAAGCCCTGTGCAGTTCCCGGGTTAACAGTTGGTTTTCACCGGGAGGCCAAGCTCATGGGGAGAGGTGCCTATACTAGGGTGTGTAAGTGAAAGGTTAACGGTTGATGATCCGCGTACTGAGTTACGATTATTCAGGGTTTTACCTCTGACGGATGTAATCAAATGTTGTGGCACAAGTGTGCGACCTCTGCAGAGTGTAGAACTATTCGAATAGCCGCGTCCGCGGATATGGACAATTGGAAAGGCCATTCTGTTTCCGTCATCAGAATTTATATCTTTGTGACTGGTGTTTTTGAACTTGAACTTGAACGGTGACTTTGACTTTGTATCACAACAGAGTTGTGGGAATGACACTAATGTTCCCACTTGAGTTAGTTAGCACTTGGGGAGTTGTTTACAAAAGTGTTTACGAAATAAAATTGGCTTTATGCAAACAAACTTAGAGCTTAGAACAATTATGTCAATGCTAGTACTTACTTTAGTGTTAGTTTGCGAGTACTTAAAGTACTCACGGCTTTGTCCCTGGCTATTCAAATGGCCAGAATATGAAGCCGAGCAGCAGTACGAGGATGACGATCAGCAGGACGTCTACCACAACTAGGAGCTTCTAACGTCAAGCGTTGGCCTGTGGACTAGAGAGTCCTTGTATCTTACGCTTCCGCTATGAACTTGTGTTTGTTCGTTGATCATTAGATCAACTATTTGTGTAATATGGATCATGTGATTCCAAGTTGTAAGACATTATGGTTTGTAATGAATGATGACTGTGATACTTAACTATTATGCCTCGCAACAACAATTTCCTGGGATTGCGATGTATGACATAATAGGCATCCGGACTTTAAAAATCCGGGTGTTGACACCAGCACTCATCCTCAGGGACGATTGGAAAGTTCCCGGCGTACTTGACGCGCCCATGGCGATGGTGTCGCCAATGCCTCCGAAGGTAGAACCCTACCGGTTCCGGCCTCCAGACGCCGCTGGCCCCACGGTGGGTGCCAACTGTCGTTGCCTATTCGACGGTACTCCAGAGGAGGGATCCTCATGGAGGGAATAAGAAGTAGGGGCCATTGGGCGGAGATTCCTCGGGACGGTGGTACGCGATTTACCCAGCTTCGGATCACCTGCACGATGGCAAGGCCTACTGCTGCTTGTCTAGAATTATCTGGGCGCTTTCGCGTTGTTACAATAAGTTGTGATTGTGCCTCTAGGGCTCCCGGGATCCAGCTTATAAAGACGCATGGATCTAGGTTTTACATGGAGAGTCCTAGCCAGGATACAAGTTGCCTAACTACGGTACAATGTCTTGCCGTGTACGTCAAGGATCCGCCTTCCATCTATGTCGTGCAGGATCCGGGATACCTTATGGGCTTCTACGGATCCGACCTCTTTCGTAGGTCGGTTGGGATCCGGCTTCCTGTTCCTAGGATGGACTTCATCCTTCAGGATCTACAACAACTGGGCTGCCCGATGGGCCACACGCCTCATCACCAACTGTGGGCCACCCGGGCTTGCCGGATCTACGCCATGCCGTTGATATACCCATAAAGTATACTCACAACACCTAGAGAAAGCAAGATCTGGGCGCCGAGATCTGCCGCTCGTCTCTAACTACCGGGCAAAGAGCCCACTACTGGCACATGTCCAACAAACCTAGCTACCCTAACTACTCTGACGCCCCCTTCTCCATCTCTGGCCGGCAGTGCTGCCGAATAGGAGTCGAGGGCGGGCCGGTAAGTCCTCTGCGACTACCAAGGGGTGATACGTCTCCGACGTATCGATAATTTCTTATGTTCCATGCCACATTATTGATGATTTCTACATGTTATATGCACACTTTATGTCATATTCGTGCATTTTCTGGAACTAACCTATTAACAAGATGCCGAAGTGCCAGTTCCTCGTTTCGCTGTTTTTGGTTTCAGAAATCCTAGTAACGAAATATTCTCGGAATCGGACGAAATCAACGCCTGTGTTCCTATTTTTCCCCGGAACCATCCAGAACACCCGAGAGCCGCCAGAGGGAAGCCCTGGGGGGGCCACACCACACCCTGGCGCGGCCAGAGGGGGGGCCGCGCTGCCCTATGGTGTGGTGGCCCCAGGCCCCCTCCGAGGCTGCCCTTCCGCCTATTTAAAGCCTCCGTCGCGAAAACCCTATCACGCTTGACGAAAACCATAGAAACCTTCCAGAGCCGCCACCATCGCGAGGCCAAGATCTGGGGGACAGGAGTCTCTGTTCCGGCACGCTGCCGGAGCGGGGAAGTGCCCCCGGAAGGCTTCTCCATCGACACCGCTGCCATCTCCACCGCCATCTTCATCACCGCTGCTGCTCCCATGAGGAGGGAGTAGTTCTCCATCGAGGCTCGGGGCTGTACCGGTAGCTATGTGGTTCATCTCTCCCATGTACCTCAATACAATGATCTCATGAGCTGCTTTACATGATTGAGATTCATATGAGTTTGTATCACAATTTATCTATGTGCTACTCTAGCAAAGTTATTAAAGTAGTTCTATTCCTCCTGCACGTGTGTAAAGGTGACAGTGTGTGCACCGTGTTAGTACTTGGTTTATGCTATGATCATGATCTCTTGTAGATTGCGAAGTTAACTATTGCTATGATAATATTGATGTGATCTATTCCTCCTACATATGCATGAAGGTGACAGTGTGCATGCTATGTTAGTACTTGGTTTAGTCTATTGATCTATCTTACACTATAAGGTTACTTAAACATGAGCATTATTGTGGAGCTTGTTAACTCCGGCATTGAGGGTTCGTGTAATCCTACGCAATGTGTTCATCATCCAACAAAAGTGTAGAGTATGCATTTATCTATTCTGTTATGTGATCAATGTTGAGAGTGTCCACTAGTGAAAGTGTAATCCCTAGGCCTTGTTCCTAAATACTGCTATCGCTGCTTGTTTACTGTTTTACTGCATTACTACTGCTGCAATACTACCACCATCAACTACACGCCAGCAAGCTATTGTCTGGCACCGTTGCTACTGCTCATATATATTCATACCACCTGTATTTCACTATCTCTTCGCCGAACTAGTGCACCTATTAGGTGTGTTGGGGACACAAGAGACTTCTTGCTTTGTGGTTGCAGGGTTGCATAAGAGGGATATCTTTGACCTCTTCCTCCCTGAGTTCGATAAACCTTGGGTGATCCACTTAAGGGAAAACTTGCTGCTGTTCTACAAACCTCTGCTCTTGGAGGCCCAACACTGTCTACAGGAAAGGAGGGGGAACGTAGACATCAAGCACTTTTCTGGCGCCGTTGCCGGGGAGGAAAGGTAAAAGGTACTCACACTCCGGACCTCGGCTACTAAGCTACTTCCCGGCGCCGTAAGTACTCAAAGCTATTTCCTTTAGATCCTGCAATTGCAACTTTTTGTTTCTTGTTTACACTAGTAAGGCATAATGGAAAACATCTGTGAGCTTTTTATTCTATTTCCTGAGTCAAGACATGAATGGTTTAATCCGAAAATTAAAAAACCCATGGAACATATTAGCATGAATACTTTGAATACCATTGTTGCTAATGATATGGAAAATTCTAAGCTTGGGGAAGCTGGTTTTGATGAGCATGATCTTTTTAGTCCCCCAAGCATTGAGGAGAAAATTTTCTTTGATGATACTTTGCCTCCTATTTATGATGATTATAATGATAGTGGTCTTTTGGTGCCACCTACTATGGAGAGTAAATTTTGTTGTGATTATACTATGCCTCCAACACTTGATGAGAATAATAATGATAGCTACTTTGTTGAATTTGCTCCTACTACAACTAATAAAATTGATTATGCTTATGTTGGGAGTAGTAATAATTTTATGCATGAGACTCATGATAAGAATGCTTTATGTGATAGTTATATTGTTGAGTTTGCTCATGTTGCTACTGAAAGTTATTATGAGAGAGGAAAATATGGTTGTAGAAATTTTCATGTTACTAAAACACCTCTCTATGTGCTGAAATTTTTCAAGCTACACTTGTTTTATCTTCCTATGCTTGTTACTTTGCTCTTCATGAACTTGTTTATTTACAAGATTCCTATGCATAGGAAGCATGTTAGACTTAAATGTGTTTTGAATTTGCCTCTTGATGCTCTCTTTTGCTTCAAATACTATTTCCCGCGAATGGATTATTAAAACTGCTGAGCCCATCTTAATGGCTATAAAGAAAGAACTTCTTGGGAGATAACCCATGTGTTATTTTGCTACAGTACTTTGTTTTATATTTGTGTCTTGGAAGTTGTTTACTACTGTAACAACCTCTCCTTATCTTAGTTTTGTGTTTTGTTGTGCCAAGTTAAGCCGTTGATAGAAAAGTAAGTACTAGATTTGGATTACTGCGCAGTTCCAGATTTCTTTGCTGTCACGAATCTGGGTCCACCTCCCTGTAGGTAACTCAGAAAATTAAGCCAATTTACGTGCTTGATCCTCAGATATGTACGCAACTTTCATTAAATTTGAGCATTTTCATTTGAGCAAGTCTGGTGCCATTTTAAAATTCGTCAATACGAACTGTTCTGTTTTGACAGATTCTGCCTTTTATTTCGCATTGCCTCTTTTGCTATGTTGGATGAATTTCTTTGATCCATTAATGTCCAGTAGCATTATGCAATGTCCAGAAGTGTTAAGAATGATTGTGTCACCTCTGAATATGTTAATTTTTATTGTGCACTAACCCTCTAATGAGTTGTTTCGAGTTTGGTGTGGAGGAAGTTTTCAAGGATCAAGAGAGGAGTATGATGCAACATGATCAAGGAGAGTGAAAGCTCTAAGCTTGGGGATGCCCCGGTGGTTCACCCCTGCATATATTAAGAAGACTCAAGCGTCTAAGCTTGGGGATGCCCAAGGCATCCCCTTCTTCATCGACAAATTATCAGGTTCCTTCTCCTGAAACTATATTTTTATTCCATCACATCTTATGTGCTTTACTTGGAGCGTCTGTATGCTTTTATTTTTGTTTGTGTTTGAATAAATTGGATTACATCATGCTTGTGTGGGAGAGAGACACGCTCCGCTGGTTCGTATGAACACATGTGTTCTTAGCTCATAATATTCATGGCGAAGTTTTCTTCTTCGTTAAATTGTTATATGGTTGGAATTGGAAAATGATACATGTAGTAAATTGCTATAAAGTCTTGGGTAATGTGATACTTGGCAATTGTTGTGCTCATGTTTAAGCTCTTGCATCATATACTTTGCACCCATTAATGAAGAAATACATAGAGCATGCTAAATTTGGTTTGCATAATTGGTCTCTCTAAGGTCTAGATAATTTCTAGTATTGAGCTTGAACAACAAGGAAGACGGTGTAGAGTCTTATAATGTTTTCAATATGTCATTTATGTGAGTTTTGCTGCACCGGTTCATCCTTGTGTTTGTTTCAAATAACCTTGCTAGCCTAAACCTTGTATCGAGAGGGAATACTTCTCATGCATCCAAATCCTTGAGCCAAACAACACTATGCCATTTGTGTCCACCATACCTACCTACTACATGGTATTTTCCGCCATTCCAAAGTAAATTGCTTGAGTGCTACCTTTAAACAATTCAAAATTTATCACCTCTGATTTGTGTCAATGTTTTATAGCTCATGAGGAAGTATGTGGTGTTTATCTTTCAATCTTGTTGGGCAACTTTCACCAATGGACTAGTGGCTACATCCGCTTATCCAATAATTTTGCAAAAAGAGCTGGCAATGGGATTCCCAGTCCCAAATTAATTAACAAAAATAGACACTCCTCCATGGTATGTGATTGTTGGACGGCACCCGAAGGATTCGGTTAGCCATGGCTTGTGTAAGCAAAGGTTGGGAGGAGTGTCATCATAATAAAACTAAAAATAAAAAGGCACTCCTTCATGGTATGAGATTGTTGGCAGGCACCCGAGGATTCGGTTAGCCATGGTTTGTGAAAGAAAGGTTGGAAGGAGTGCCACCCAAAATAAAATAAAATGGGAGCCGCTCTTTGAAGGTTTGTCTGGCAAGGGGGTTAGAGTACCCGCTACCATTCGTTGACAACAACATACACCTCTCAAAATTTTACTTTTATGCTCTCTATATGTTTTCAAAATCAAAGCTCTAGCACAAATATAGCAATCGATGCTTTTCCTCTATGGAGGACCATTCTTTTACTTTCAATGTTGAGTCAGTTCACCTATTTCTCTCCACCTCAAGAAGCAAACACTTGTGTGAACTGTGCATTGATTCCTACATATTTGCATATTGCACTTATTATATTACTCTATGTTGACAATATCCATGAGATATACATGTTACAAGTTGAAAGCAACCGCTGAAACTTAATCTTCCTTTGTGTTGCTTCAATGCCTTTACTATGAATTATTGCTTTATGAGTTAACTCTTATGCAAGACTTATTGATGCTTGTCTTGAAGTGCTATTCATGAAAAGTCTTTGCTATATGATTCACTTGTTTACTCATGTCATATACATTGTTTTGATCGCTGCATTCACTACATATGCTTTACAAATAGTATGATCAAGTTTATGATGGCATGTCACCCCAGAAATTATCCTTGTTATCGTTTTACCTGCTCGGGACGAGCAGAACTAAGCTTGGGGATGCTGATACGTCTCCGACGTATCGATAATTTCTTATGTTCCATGCCACATTATTGATGATTTCTACATGTTATATGCACACTTTATGTCATATTCGTGCATTTTCTGGAACTAACCTATTAACAAGATGCTGAAGTGCCAGTTCCTGTTTTCTACTGTTTTTGGTTTCAGAAATCCTAGTAACGAAATATTCTCGGAATCGGACGAAATCAACGCCCAGGTTCCTATTTTTCCCGGAACCATCCAGAACACCCGAGAGCCGCCAGAGGGAAGCCCTGGGGGGGCCACACCACACCCTGGCGCGGCCAGAGGGGGGGCCGCGCCGCCCTATGGTGTGGTGGCCCCAGGCCCCCTCCGAGGCTGCCCTTCCGCCTATTTAAAGCCTCCGTCGCGAAAACCCTATCACGCTTGACGAAAACCACAGAAACCTTCCAGAGCCGCCGCCATCGCGAGGCCAAGATCTGGGGGACAGGAGTCTCTGTTCCGGCATGCTGCCGGAGCGGGGAAGTGCCCCCGGAAGGCTTCTCCATCGACACTGCTGCCATCTCCACCGCCATCTTCATCACCGCTGCTGCTCCCATGAGGAGGGAGTAGTTCTCCATCGAGGCTCGGGGCTGTACCGGTAGCTATGTGGTTCATCTCTCCCATGTACCTCAATACAATGATCTCATGAGCTGCTTTACATGATTGAGATTCATATGAGTTTGTATCACAATTTATCTATGTGCTACTCTAGCAAAGTTATTAAAGTAGTTCTATTCCTCCTGCACGTGTGTAAAGGTGACAGTGTGTGCACCGTGTTAGTACTTGGTTTATGCTATGATCATGATCTCTTGTAGATTGCGAAGTTAACTATTGCTATGATAATATTGATGTGATCTATTCCTCCTACATATGCATGAAGGTGACAGTGTGCATGCTATGTTAGTACTTGGTTTAGTCTATTGATCTATCTTACACTATAAGGTTACTTAAACATGAGCATTATTGTGGAGCTTGTTAACTCCGGCATTGAGGGTTCGTGTAATCCTACGCAATGTGTTCATCATCCAACAAAAGTGTAGAGTATGCATTTATCTATTCTGTTATGTGATCAATGTTGAGAGTGTCCACTAGTGAAAGTGTAATCCCTAGGCCTTGTTCCTAAATACTGCTATCGCTGCTTGTTTACTGTTTTACTGCATTACTACTGCTGCAATACTACCACCATCAACTACACGCCAGCAAGCTATTGTCTGGCACCGTTGCTACTGCTCATATATATTCATACCACCTGTATTTCACTATCTCTTCGCCGAACTAGTGCACCTATTAGGTGTGTTGGGGACACAAGAGACTTCTTGCTTTGTGGTTGCAGGGTTGCATAAGAGGGATATCTTTGACCTCTTCCTCCCTGAGTTCGATAAACCTTGGGTGATCCACTTAAGGGAAAACTTGCTGCTGTTCTACAAACCTCTGCTCTTGGAGGCCCAACACTGTCTACAGGAAAGGAGGGGGAACGTAGACATCAAGGGGAAAGAGCGAGAGCAGTGGGAGGGGAGGGGAAAGTGATTGTAGGGGGGATGACCCCCGGTAGGTCAAGAGCATGGCTAATATGCTTAAGTCAAACGACTAATTACCGGTTTACATGAGTAAGCCGGATAAGCTTGATTATCGCTTAATATGATGGTGACCGGATGAAAGGTCAACCAGATTGTATGATCCGGAATACCGGCATGAATATGCCGGAATACAGCTGCCAGCGTCCCTCAAGCCGGAAGAGTCAAGTTATGCTGGAGCGTGACTAGAAGAACAAAGGACGAAGATCCAGCATGTTTAGATAAAACCGGGATAGTGGTTCGGCATAGGGCCAATGGTCATATGCCGGTCCCAAAGTCAAAGATTACGTCGTACCACTACAGACGTGGAGGAGATAGGGAGGATCTTCTCATGATGAGAGCCATCACTAAGTTCCAACAGGAACCAGAGCACGCCAATGACGAAGAGGTCAGCGCCACAGTGACAGAGGCCAGAAAGTACAACACGAGTACAACACGAGTGAAGTCAAAGCTACGGGCCAAGGGCAGCCCAATATAGGCAAAGATTCCCAAGATCAGCCCATGCTAGGGTTTCTCCCATGTAACCTACCTCCCCACTATATAAGGGGAGGTAGGACTCCCTTGCACGAGATGCCTCTACGATACTATGATCTATCTTTCTCATTCTGCCTCTAGCGATAGCACTTCATCATCTACCTCTCGCATACAACTCGAGGAGCGTCATTGTAGCTCTCATAGTGTGCTTATACATCATAGACAAGCAGGAGTAGGGGTGTTACCTCCTCACGAGGGCCCCGAACCTGGGTAAATCTCGTGTCTGAATGTGTATGTGTGTGTTCTTCATCTCCCCCTCCTCCGGATCCCCCGGGGAACATCGACCCCAACTTAAGCCTACCCATGGCATATGTTTGTTCACCACGAAGACAGTTGGCGCCCACCATGGGGCCAGCAGCTACGCCGGCTGGGGTTCATATCCGGACGGGGCTCGTCACCGCCTCCGGCGAGCGTGTGGTTTCTGGCCTCATCTAGAGACTCGGCTCGTTGGACTTCGTCAGCGACAGCGTGAGCAGCTTCTCCAACAGAGCCTTCCCCAGGAGCGGCAGCTTCATCTTCTTCGGCGCGCACCGGATCTACATCGGCACCGCGTCGGCACACATGTATCCTGCAGTGGTGCACGTGGCACCGGATCCACCGGCGATCTGCGTGGCTCGCGGGTTGCGTTCCGACCGCATCGCTAGATGCGTGGAGGTCATGATGGCTGGTGCGGACATCACTGACAAAGGTGCAGCCGACACCAAGGACGTCCCCACCAAGTCCGAGCGCACGGCCAAGGCGGCACTGGATCGACAGTTAAACAATGTCGACACCTCCAACATGCCCCAGGCACCCGACTCTGCTCCAAGCCGCCGTCGACAAGCTGGCAACGCCGGTCGCACCCGATGCCGACATGGTTGCGACCCAGACCGAGTTGGAGGCGTCGCGCCAGAACCTTCTCCGTGGAGCCGACGAAGTGGTTCTCGCCCAGCAGGCAATGAACATCACTTTATGTGAGTATAATGTTGCCCATGGCTTTGCTTTCGTAAATGCATAACCTACCAGAGTAGGTACAACCCGGCTTAGAGTTCGTAACTTAGATAAGGACTTGCGTCGAGAAGCGAATTCCGGTATATCCATGTCGGCATCTTTTGTATCGGCAAAGATAGCACTCCGGATAAAACACTTAGGGATGCTCAAGCCGCCGCTGAGGAGTTAGATCATTTGACGGGTGATGCTTTAATAAAGCTACAAGACCGGGTTAAGGAGTTACTTGATGTTGCTGCTAAACAAACTGCAGAGAATGCCTGGAATAAGCCTGGTGCAGGAGCATCCCAAATCGTTCGTTTGGTTAGGGGCGCTAGAGGAAAGTCGAATGGACAGGCATCGTCCCCCCATCCCGACAGAAAACGAGAAGGGAGTATCAACTCCAAGCAGATGACACTGTATGATCAGGTGTTAGCCGGATAACAAAAGGTCGGGTTGAACAACGTCGGTTAGGGAAATGCCGGCAGAAGAAGCCAATGCAAAGGCCACGGCAATGCCAGAAACGGCGAAGCCTGACAAAACTACTGGCCCAGAAGAGCGGCAAATTTTGGTGGGGGAGCTCAACTTCTGCGACACCCGTGAGCTGGCAGTTTAGGCCAAAGCCGGTACGATGACGGTGACTTGTCGATTGAACGATCCGATTATCATAGAAATCCTCTCGGCCACTAAGTGGGAGACAGGCACTTGCCAGCTCAAGATGCCCGGCATCGGATGGACCGCATTACATTCCCGAGATCATTGAAGCTGAAGGTCCACCAGGTCCGGCATGTTTCGGCCCCCGGATCATGAGAGAAGAGCCATCGGTTCGCAACTTCCAGTTGCCCCGGGATACAAGAACCTATGACAGTAGCACCAAGCCGGAATATTGGCTTGCGGTTTACACCACCGCAGTATATGTGGCTGGAGGAAACCGTCGATGGGCAGTGAGGTATGTGCCATCGGTGTTGATAGGTTCGGCACGAATTTGGCTGAACTATTTGCCAAGAAGAAGCATCGACGGGTAGCTGGACTTTGAAGAAGCCTTTTTCCGTAACTTTAGCAGCACTTAAAAGGGGCCGAACCGACCGCAGCAGCTCGCCATGTGCCAGCAGCACGAGAATCAGACCGATCTAGAATACTTAACCTAGTGGAGTGTAACAAGAAACTCTTGTGAAGGAGTGATAGAAGCTCAAGCCATCAGCTGGTTCTGCAATGGATACCGGCGTAAATCTTCACTATGGAAGAGGCTGCAGAGGAACATGTCAACCACTCTGGCCGAGATGATCAAGGTGGCAGATAGTTATGCGCTGGGTGATCCCACTCAGCCGGCAATCGCGGCTGATCCGCTGCCGAGATACCCTCTGCTCCAAGATTTCCAATCAACAATCATCACAAGAGAAGGGAGTATTTTACGGATAGAAAGTATGGCCCGCAACACGTGGCTACGGTACAGCAAGACCAACCTGAAGCTGGCGGAAGCCAGAGGTAGAAAATTGGAGCCGACAGTGAAGCGGCCAGAAGAAACAGTGGGGAGAAAAGAAGCTGTGGCAGGACAGGCCAAGTATACTTTCGAGTCAATGCTTGATCAACCTTGCAGCTTCCACACTCCTAACCGGAGTAAGCCGGCAAAATCACACAACTCAGTAGTGCTCTTGGATGCAGCGCATGAGCAAGGAAGACTTCACCAAGTTGCCTCCTCCTCCTCCGCTCACTGGGCCGGATGTTTATGAGGATCCGGATATGTGTTGTGTGGCCTTTGTGACAAAACCGAATGACCGACAAAACTTACACCGGCGGTCCATGGAGGTGAATGATGTCATACCGGCAATACCAAGATTCATGCAGTGGTCGGAACAGAACATTAGGTGGTCTCAAAATGAACACCCGGAAGTGATGCCGAATCCGGGCGGCTATGCACTGGTGGTTTACCCAATCTTATTCGGGCCGAATATTAAGGTCAGATTCGGCAAAGTGATAATTGACAATGGCAACAACATCAATATCATGTACCGTCATACAATGCATACAAAGTCCGGGTTGATGTGCTTTTCGGCGGACGGGATAACTCCCAGGTTTAAAATATCCTATTTGAGGTTGTAGATCTCGATAGTCCTTATCATGCCCTACTGTGGAGACCAGCATTGGCAAGGTTCATGGCCTCAACTCATGTGGCCTACCTCAAGATGAAGATGTCAGCACCAAATGGAGTCCTCATTGTGGTTGGCAACTACAAGACCTCCTTAGAGACTGCTTCAGCGGAATCCTGCTTGGCCGAATCTCTGGTCATTGCGAAAGAGAAGAAGAGGCTGCAGACAGTTGTTGCACTGGCACAATCGGCACAACTCGGCATGCACGGAATGAGCATCCCGCTTGGTGGCACGACTTTCAAGCCGCCAAAGGAGACATAGGAAAATGTTCTTGACCCGGAACAGTCAAAAATGCAACGTCTACATTGGTGCCGGATTGAGCGAGAAATAGGAAACCACGCTCGTTGACTTCCTCCGTGAGAATCAAAACATCTTTGCCTGGTCTACTGATGACCTGGTGGGTGTGTCGAGGGAGTTAGGTGAGCACTCACTTAATGTCCTGAAGGACGCAAAGCCGGTAAGGCAACTCTTGCGTCGTTTTGCCGAGGACAGAAGGAAGATCATTGGTGTGGAAGTTACCAAGCTTCTGGTTGCCGACTTCATTATGGAAGTGTTGCATACCGAGTGGCTGGCAGATCCGGTCCTAGTGGAGAGTAAAAAATATGAAGACCCCAAAGCAGCAAAAGCTTAGCGCATGTGTATTGATTACACGCATCTGAACAAAGTGTGTCCTAAGGATCCATTTCCTTTACCTAAAATTGATCAAGTGATCGATTCTGCTGCTGGGTGTGAGTTGTTGTCTTTCCTTGATGCATACTCTGGTTTCCACCAGATACCCCTGAAAAAGGAGGATCAAATAAAGACAGCAGTTATCACCCCGTATGGGGCTTATTGCTATATCACTATGCCATTCGGTTTGAGAAATGTCGACATGACATATCAGCGTTGTATGCAAAAATGATTACATAACCAAATTGGTAAAAATGTGCAAGTGTATGTCGATGATGTCGTCATAAAAACCAAAGAAAAACATACATTAATCGATGATTTGAGAGAAACATTTGATAATCTTAGAAGATTCCGGGTGAAACTTAATCTGGTAAAGTGCACATTCGGTGTTCCCGCTGGGAAGTTACTCGGTTTCCTGGTTTCTAGCCACGACATAGAGGCTAATCCAGTAAAAATCCAGGCAATTGAAAAAATGGAGTTGCCCCAACTCTCAATGATGTGCAGAAATTTACCGGATGCTTGGCATCGTTAAGCCGGTTTGTAAGTCGGTTGGGAGATAAAGCTTTGCCCTTGTACCAGCTGATGAAGAAAACTGATACATTCATCTGGACTCCGCAAGCCGATGGAGCTTTCCGGGATCTGAAAAAGATGTTGGCCACTGCGCCGATATTGGCATCTCCGCTGCCCAAGGAGCCGATGTTTCTCTACATTGCAGCCACAAACCGGGTTGTAAGTGCAGTAGTGGTAGTAGAAAGAGAAGAGGAAGGAAAAACCGTGCAGAGACCGGTATACTATCTGAGTGAGGTGCTCTTCCTCTCCAAGCAGACTACCCGCACTACCAGAAGATGACATATGGCATGTTCATGTCTTCCAAGAAGCTGAAGCACTACTTTGAAGAGCACCCAATGACAGTGGTGTGTGCAACTCGAATCTCGGAAATCATCAGTAACAAAGATGCCAGCGGCATAATAGCTAAGTGGTCAATTGAGCTGGCTCCATATGTGCCTCACTATGAAAGAGGATATGCAATCAAGTCATAAGCTCTGGCGGATTTCCTGGTGGACTGAGCCGAGATGCAATATAAGCCGCCCGATCTAGAATCAAAATATTAGACGATGCACTTTGACGGCTCCAAACTCAAAGAGGGTCTCGGTGTCGACGTAGTCCTCACCTTGGCCAAAGGAGATCAACTCAAGTATGTGTTGCAGATTCACTTTAGGGCATCAAACAATGTCATCGAGTATGAAGCACTTGTACACGGGCTCAAGGTGGCAAAAGAAATTAGAGTACGCTGGATTATTTGTTATGGTGATTCGGACTTGGTGGTGCAACAATGTTCCGGTTACAGGGATGCCTAGGATGCAAGAATGGCGTTGTACCGGTTCCACGTGTAGCAAGTTGCCGGATTATTTGAAGGTTGTGAATTCCATCATGTACCTCGAGCATACAATGAAGCAGCTAACACCTTGTCCAAGTTAGGCTCATCCCGACAGGAAATTCCATCCGGCATAGCTCTAGCGCATCTTCGGAAGCCGTCAATCAAACCAAGCCCGGAATCAGAATCAATTTTTGTTCCGGAAGAAAATGTCGTCCCAACCGACGTTGATCAAGTAAACCCGGGGACTGCTCCATCTAAACCGGGGACTTCGCAATCAAATCCAGTTGAAGCTATGTCGGTTGACATCAATTGACGAACCAGTTTTTGTCGTCCGAGAAGTGCCATCTTGGGTACAGCCGATTATGTCATACTTCATCAGCGGTGAATTACCGGCTGAAGAAGTCCTAGCCATAAGAACCCAGAGAAGAGCACAGGTGTATACCATCATCAATGGTGAGATGTACAAGATAAGCGTCAGGGGTGTGCTGCAGCACTGTGTTGAACTGGAAGAGGGCCGAGAGATATTCCGAGAAATTCATCAAGGAGAATGTGGGGACCACGCATCATCAAGGAGAATGTGGATAAGTTCACCAAGTGGGTGGAGGTTAAGCCAATCAAGAAATGTGATGGGCACATAGCTGTGAAGTTCCTGAAGGATATTATCTTGAGATATGGCTATCCGCACAACATCATCACGAACAACTGTACAAACTTTGCCGTGGGAGAATTCAATCGATTTTGTGAGGACAAGAACATCCGGGTTGACTGATGACCCACAATTATAGGGGATCGCAACAGTCTTCGAGGGAAGTAAAACCCAAATTTATTGATTCGACACAAGGGGAGATAAAGAATACTTATAAGCCTTAACATCGGAGTTATCAATTGATCTGCACCTGTAACAGCACTAGTAACAGGGGTGATGTGAAAGGATCAGTAATATGAGAGCAGTAGAAATAGTAACACAGTAGCAATATCAGTAACACAGAGGCAATTTCAGCAAAAAATATTCCAGTGCGTAGTTGACTGTAGAGCAATGATGATGACAGAAGGACCGGGGTTCCCAGTTATCTACACTATTGGTAACTCTCCAAACAAATAACATGTGTTGGGTGAACAAATTACGGTTGGGCAATTGATAATTGTGAGGGCATGACAATGCATGCTATGATAAGATAAAGTTTACTATAGTATTTAGTTGGGAATTACAACATGATACACAGACCGCTATCCAACATGCATCTGTGCCTAAATAATCCACCTTCAGGTTAGCATCCGCACCTCTTTGAGTATTTAAGTTGCAAGCAACACATTATTGCATTAAGTAAAGTGCATAATGTAAACAACACAATTATCCTTTGACAATGCATTGCTGTTTTACCCCTAGAGGCAACAGCACATCCACAACCTTAGAGGTTGCTTTCACTCCCCCAGATTAAATGGAGACTGAACCCACTATCTAGCATAAATACTCCTTCTTGGAGATATATGCAACTACTTGATCAGTGTAATCACAAGTACCAGAAAGGATGCAAGATATTAAATAAACAATAGTATGATAACATGATGAACAATCCACAATTCGACAATTTATCGGATCCCAACAAACACAACACCAATTGCATCATATGGATCTCAATCATGTAAGGCAACTCATGAGATCATTGTACTAAAGTACATGGGAGAGAGTACCAACTAGCTACAACCAATAACCCACAGTCCATGGGGGAACTACTCACAAACCATCATGGAGTCGAAGTGGAGGTGGTGGAGTCGATGGAGATGGCTCCGGCGGTCAATCTTCGTCCAGACAGGGTGCCGGAGCAGGAACTTCTGACCCTCGAAACTTGTCTTCGATGGCGGCACAGCTGCGGAACTTTTCGGGGAATATGACTCTGGTGTTTAGGGTTTTCCCGAGGATATCAATTTATAGGCGAAAGGGCGAGGTCGGTGGGCGCCCGAGGGGCCCTCACCATACGTAGGCGCGGCCAGGGGTGGGTCGCGCCTAGGGGTGGTGTGGCCACATCCTGGCTCTCCTCCGTCTCTGTTTGGACTCCGTTTTCGTGTCGGAAAAAATAGGAGGTTTGGCATTTGTTTCATCCAATTCCGAGAATATTTCATGTACAACTTTTCTGAAATACAAAAATAACAGAAAACAGGAACTGTCACTGTGTCATCTTGTTAATAGGTTAGTTCTAGAAAATGCATAAAAATGCCATGAAGTGTAAACAAAACATATAGAAATTTGTGTAAAACAAGCATGGAGCATCAAAAATTGCTGATACGTTTGCAACGTATCAGCATCCCGAAGCTTAACTCCTGCTTGTTCTCGAGTAGGTAAGTTATAACAAAAATAATTTTTGAGGTGACATGCAGCCAACATAATCTTGATCAAGTTATTGTAAAAGCATTGTAAGATGGGATCAAAGTACTCTAAACATAGGCATGATAGATATAATTCTAGCAATAGAACTTAGCAACTATGTTACAACATGAAAAGTAACTCAAACAAATATCATGAATAATAGTGCACTGAAAGCAACTGTTTGTTTTTGAGCATAGAGAAAACATAGCAAAGTGGTATTCATCTTGTCCTTCATGGAATAGCAAAACATAAATGCATAGGCCACCTTTAAAGTTCAAAAGGGTGACTAGATACAAATAGTTTGAGAACAAGCAATAACATAATTATGAATCAATCAATAATAAATATTGGGACTATGCACATTATACTCAGAATGACAACTATGCTCTCTTATTTGGTGCATAAAGTTAGAAGATGAAGATTCAACATAAAAGTAAAAGAAAGGCCCTGCACAAAGGGAAGCAGAGATTACTCAGGTGCTAGAGCTTTTTATTTTGAATAAAACAGAGGTGCTGAAAATGTATTTTGAGAGGTATATATGTCTATGTCAACGACTGGTATCAAATGATTTATCGTCCTTTCATATAGTGACTTCAAGAGCGGCTCCCATATAGTTCTTCATTTGCACACCATTATTTCGGATCTCACAAATACATAGTGTGCGCAGCTTTATTTGTTTATTTTTGTGTGTGGGCTGGGTACCCAGTTGCCTTGCTCTTTTTGCAATACTAAGGACTAGCACATATTCATGCTAGTCAAGGTGTGAAGTCATGAAAAGACAATAAATCATTCAATACTTTCTCATGGGCTAAAACAGGAACACAAAACAGGTAATAGTTTTTGAAGGTTTTAAAGGTAGCACACAAGCAATTTACTTTGGAGTGGCGGTGAAATACCACATATAGGTAGGTATGGTGAACACAATTGGCAAACTTTGTTTCTTGGGAGTTGGATGCACGAGTAGAGCTCATACTCAGTACAGGTGAAGGCTAGCAAAAGATTGGGAGCGACCAACTAAGAGAGCAATAATGGCCATAATCATGCATAACGACAAAAAATTATTAATCAAAGCATAAAGTGATATTACAAGTCAAAAACTAAATGATCATAGAGGCTTGAGTTGACTGGTTTGTAGTCATAACATGGTGTAAGCATGCGCCAAGTCAACCCAAATAAAATTTAAAGTAGAATACCACAATATTATGCTTTTGTATGATTAAAACAACACATGATTCTTTCAATGGCACATTAAGCACTCTCAGCTATTTGAGAAAATTCATGCTACAACAATAACTACTAAGCATATAATTAAAATAACATTTAACATGACATGTTAAAGTCTAAGCCAAAGTCTAAACAAGCTTCCTTTAGTACCACTATAAGCATGAACTATTTTACTCTTCTCCAACACCAATCAATTTATTTGGAACAACTCTGGCAATAATTTATCAATAAAGACCCGAGATCTAATCATACCTAACTAAATAAAACTAACAATCTCTGAGCAAAATACGAATGGAAAACAAGAGCTAAACGCAGTACTAGCAAAAGAGAACACTCGCAGAACAATACGAGTGAAAACTAGAGTGTTCTATGCAATAAAAACAGAGTCTATCATTCTCCAAAACAAGTATGCTGGGATCCAACCATATACTATAGCAAACAAAACAAAAAAAAATAAAGACGCTCCAAGAACAACACATATCATATGAAGCAATAAAAATATAGTGTCTTCAAAGATGACCTGATATTTTTGTTGATGAAGAAGGGAATGCCTTGGGCATCCCCAAGCTTTGACGCTTGTAACTCTTGGATATTTTTTGGTGTGACATGGGCATCCCCACGCTTGAGCTTTTGTCCATCCTTCATCTCGTCACATCATTCTTCTCTCCCTACACTTGAAAACTTCCTTCATACAAAACTTCACACAATTTTCATTAGCAGCATTAGTGCAATCAAAATAACAAATCCACTTTGGTTCAGTTCTAACATAAGTCAAGCTACTGTATCAACTTCTTTTAAAATCTCTTTCTCTCAAAAGAAATCAAAAAGGAAAATATTAAGAGGCAAATGCAAATAGTGATAGAAATCTGTTAAAACAGAACAACATGTAAAGATCGTCTTTTTCTAAAATCCGCTGTTGCTCAAATCGAAAAGTGCAAAGATAATGAAAGTTATATAATAACCCGGGGCATATGATCAATTTTTTTAGATCAATCCGACATTCTGGCTAAGAATAATATTTTTTTGGTTGCAGCACAGAATCTGTTTCGAGACAGCAACTTCCCCAAATCTTACCTTCTTCCTATTAAAGGTTATCCTTGGCACACAAAAAAATAAAAAAGATAATGAGAGGTTATTACAGAGGTAACAACTTCCAAGACTCAATAAAAGAAAAATTAGAGAAATAAAACATGGATTATCTCCCAAGAGTGCTTTTTAAATGCCTTTTAGCTAGGCTTGATAGTTTTAATGATACTCTCATGAAAATAGAAAATGAAGCAAAAGGAGCATCAAAGAAGCAAATTCAAAACACATTTAAGTCTAACCCAATTCCTATGCATAAGAATCTTGTACACAAATAAATTCACAAAGAACATAGTGACAAGCATAGGAAGATAAAACAAGAGTAACTTCAAAACTTTCAGCATATAGAGAGGTGTTTTAGTACCATGAAAACTTCTACAACCATATTTTCCTATATCATAATAATTTTCAGTAGCATCATGAATAAACTCAACAATATAACTATCACATAAAGCATTCTTTTCATGATCTACAAACACATAATTTTTATCAAGCTAAAAAATAGTAGGATTAAAACATTCAAACCCACTTTTAACAATTTTATAACAAGATGATTGATCATTCTCAAGATGTATGGGGCTCCAAGATAAAGTTAAGACCCCTTCAATCTAATTTTCAATAGTAGTACAATTAATATTATCAACCAATATAGGACCATCATCTAAAGTTTTATCATAAACATTTTCTAAGCAAAACTCTTTAGTACCATGCATTTCGAAGTTAGGCACAAATAAAGGATTATCATAATATTTAGAAAAATAGCATGGACTATTATAGATAACAGGAGCATAATTATTATTACAAGTTTTACTCATAGTAAATATTTCAAGAGAATCCACAGGAACATAACATTCATCCTCCATTGGTAAGCATGGGGGACAATCAAATAGTGTAAGAGATAAAGAGTTACTCTTATTAGAAGGTAGGCATGTGTAGCTAATCCATTCTTACTCCTTTTGTTCATCACTCTCCTCCTCTTTTTCATCTGACGAGCTTTCAGTTTTAGCAATTTCTTCTTCCACATGTTCCTGCAAATTGTGGATACATTCTTGTGCATGACTGAGTCTCTCTTTATAATCAATGATATAAAAATTATTGCTGAAATTTTCTATGCAATAATCAAAGATAGAAGAGACCATATCTTTAAGTTTATTACAAGCAACATAAGTTTCATAATTTTTAGACATGAAGGATTCTATTTCAGAAGCTCCCATAAATAAAACAAATTGTTCTACTTCTTCAAATCCAAGATGAATATAGTTATTCCAATGATAGTCCACAATTAAAACTTCTTTACTAAATCCACATCGTAATTTAAGATGTTTAGTATCATGTTCAGAGCAACAATTTATATCATGGTGTTTAAGCAAAGTTTCAGCAATTTGATTCAACTGTTTTAACACGCCTGTCATGACTTTACCCTTAAATGATTCTCTATACTTTATAAATAGTTCCATAGAGGTTCTAGCATGTTCTTCCATTACAACAATTTTTTAGATTTTTGTTTTTTCAAAATTTATGGATTTTTGGGTATATAAGAAAAATAAAACAAGACAAAAATAAACAAGAAAAAAAGTAAACTAAACAAAACACAAGTAAACAGAAATAAACGAAGCACAAATAAACTAGATAAGACAAAATAAAATAAAAATAGAGCGACGGGTAAAGTGTACTCCCCGGTGAACTTATGAGTAGAGCTATGCTCCCTGGCAATGGTGTCAAAAAATGTCTTGATGACCCACAAGTATAGGGGATCGCAACAGTCTTCGAGGGAAGTAAAAAATTTTATTGATTCGTGATACGTCCAAATGTATCTACTTTCCCGAACACTTTTGCTATTGTTTTGCCTCTAATTTGTGTATTTTGGATACAATACAACTAACACGGACTAACGCTGTTTTCAGCAGAATTGCCCTGGTGTCTTGTTTTTGTGCAGAAACTCAACTTTCAGGAAAATCCCCGGGATTAATTCCAATGGGCCTATTTTCACAGAAGATTAACGGAGCCAGAAGACCAGAAGGAGGGGAGCCACGAGGCGCCCACCCCACAAGGCGGCGCGGTGGGCCCCTAGGCCGCGCCGGCCTTTGGTGGCGGCGCCTCGGCCAGCCTCCGATGCCCCCCTTTCGACTACTTAAGAGTTTCGACCTAAAAACGCACGGGGGTTAGACAGAATTGCCAGAAGACATCCAGAACACCGCCGCCATCGCGAAACTCCGTCTCGGGACCAGAAACTCCGTTCTGGCACTCCACTGGGACGGGGAATTGGAGGAGATCATCGCCATCATCACCACCGACGCCTCTCCATCGACCATCCATGCTTCCCCCATCCATGTGTGAGTAATTCCCCCGCTGTAGGCTGAAGGGGATGGTAGGGATTGGATGAGATTGATCATGTAATAGTCATAAGATTGTTAGGGCATAGTGTCTAGTATCCGTTGTTAGTACTTTTATGATATTGTTGCAACTTGTTATGCTTAATGCTTGTCACTAGGGCCCGAGTGCCATGATCTCATATCTGAACATGTTATCAATTCATGATGATATTCATTGCTTTATGATCTTACCTGCAAGTTGTATACACATATTGCTGTCCGGAACCCGAGGCCCCAAAGTGACTGAAATTGGGACAACCGGAGGGGAAGGCGGTGATATGAGGATCACATGTGTTCACGGAGTGTTAATGCTTTGCTCCGGTGCTCTATTAAAAGGAGTACCTTAATTGCCAGTAGATTCCCTAGAGGCCCGGCTGCCACCGGCTGGTAGGACAAAAGATGTTGTGCAAGTTTCTCATTGCGAGCACGTACGACTATATATGGAACACATGCCTATAATTGTTTAGTACTTGGATACTGTTTTATTACTATTTGCAAATGCCCTACCTTGATTGTTACATGAGTTCTTTTATCCATGCAGCGTCCGTTCATCCATCCCTGTGCCTACAGTATTTTAATCCTGCTGGCACCATCTTTAGTGCATCGAAAGTGTTAATTATTTAATTTGTCTTATAGAATTTTTCTCCCATTTATTATCTTTGTTGTGTGGCAGAAAATAAAATAGACATGTACACATTTTCATTTTACGGTGATTATATTGCTATTAAGTAGTAAAACAATTAATTTAGACATGGACACATTATCCATCTTTTGTATGTTCTAGTTTTTCTAGTCCTATTGTACTTGTATAAAATGTGAGATTGCATCCATCCTTGCTTGCATATATAACTGGATCAATCTTTTATTATAATTTTTTTAAACAAACCCTTCGGCCATCAAGCATTTGAATCTACCAATCAACACACGTTGACATGTTAGAATTCAGCCAATATTTATAATTTAATGAAGAATATGTCTTAAATCAATCCCTATAATTTTTGTCGAGCTTTATGTTATAAGGCGTGTGTGTGAACTTATTTATGTTCATTCTTGTTTATCTGTATTTATCATATTTTCACTTTACATCATTTAGTAAGATAATATTGCATAAGAGTTTCCACCTTGCAGGGTGGGACACAGCCTAGCATAACAATCCGCATGATTTTACATATTTTACTCAATTTAGAAATGTAGGTGCCTCTTTATTATTTTGTATCCTCTACCATTTGTACGTGTAGAAACTAATACTCAAAAAATCACGTATATAACTATTTCTAATTTTTACTTAGATTAGAAATATGTTTATCTCTTCTTATGTTTTTATATAATTTAAAATTGGTTACTTCTTGTATATTGAACATGAATACGTACGTGGCAGTATGCACTCTATACACACACATATGTCAGTTTATACTCTATGTGGTAATACATGGTTAACTTGGCACTACTAGAAAACAGCTTATCAGTGGCGCACCTGTTTTGCTCATCAGTGGCGCACTAGTGGTACGCCACTACTATCACGCCACTGCTAACTGTTAGCAGTGGCGCACTAGTGGTGCGCCACTAGTATCCAATATATCAATGGCGCACCATGTGGTGCGCCACTACTAACACGTTATGGTGTGCCACTATGTTAAGCTACGGTGCGCCACTACTACGGATTAGATGTGCGCTACTACATAAGCTAGGGTGCGCCACTACCACCGATTAGATTAGAAAATAAAAAAAACGCCACAGGCCTGCGTGTGGCAGGCGGAATCTGAGCTGACCCGCTACTTTTGTTGTATTATTATAACATAGAGTTATTACAGGACCTAAATGCAAAAATACCAAAGTTTCTCATCTTTGCAACTACAACCCTAAGAAAATGAAAAAAAAGCAATCAAATCCTTGCAGTTCCCGCACGGTCTCCTCTTCGATCTGCGCGACGCTGTCCTTGAGGTGGTTGCGCGAGCTCGCCGGCGGCCGTGACGTTGTCCTCGTCGTGCTGCTCCTCGCCGTTCCTGGGTCCAGCAGCTTCCGCCACCGTAGATCTCTTGACGCGCGGGTACTGCAGCACCAATCACGCGGTAGTGGATGGAGGGGAAGATGGGGAGGCGACGACTGCTGGCGGAGGGCAAGATGCCGGCAAGGCGGAGCGCGGCGAGGCGGATTAATGTCGTGCTCATGGACGCCGCTGGGAAGCCGCTACTCACCGTGAGGCGGAAGATCAAGCTCAGCCTCAGCACTTCGAGCCTAAGTCCTGCCGGCCGCCTCCCTCCGCCTCACGCACGACGCCATGGGGCACCTCGAGCTGCTCCATGGCTAGTGCCACCGCTGCGCGCTCCCCCAGTACCACGACCCCGACGAGGCCGCGCTCCAGGACCGCCTCCTCGTAGCCCTCCACCAATTCGAGCTCGAGCTGAAATCTTTGGGCCGTCGGTCGACACCGTCGCGCGGTGGTAGGCCGTGCGCCCAGCGGCCATCCCACGAGATCGAGGAAGTGGGCGCGGAGAATCGTGGCAGAGGATGGCGATGCCGGGGCAGATCTCGCGCGACAGAGGCGCACGCCCGCGACGGCCGGAGCGGAGCGGAGCGAGCGGCATCTCCTGTATGGAAATGCAGTGAATGGAGAGAGAGCGGCACTTTGGGAAGAGAAAGAAGAAACTGCCTGGTGCGGTGTGTGGCTAGTGCGAGCGGTGGGTGGGACGGGTGGCAGGTATGCATGTGACAGAGGCAACAACGCCCTGGACTGAGGCGACGCGTGACGACCGGGTCCAAGAATAAAATATCAAGAAGAAAATGCATCTGCATAGTAGGGCAGCTGGCCATCGCTCTTAATTACCGGCCTCCATGCATGTGACTGACCAGGCGCATATCTTTCGTCCATTACTTTAAAGTTTGAATCTCAAGCGCGGCCTTTTGTTTGCATTTTAGTGCGGTTTGGGCGGGGAACAGTTTATTGTGGCGCATGTCTACGTGTGCGCGACAGTTAACTCGGGTAGCAATGGCGCATGTCTTAATGGTGCGCCATAGTTATGTAAGATAGCAATGGCGCACCACTACAGGGTGCGCCACTGTTAAGTTTGGGGAGGGGTGGGATCTGAACGACCATTAGTAGTGGCGCACCTCAAAAGCAGTGCGCCACTGCTATGTTTGTATCAGTGGAGCACCACTTTTTGGTGCGCCACTTCTAGTTAGCAGTGGCGCACCAATATAGATGTGCGCCACTGATAGCAATCTTACGGCTAGGCCTTTTCCTAGTAGTGTAGCTACCTGAGGTTGGGTGGTTGTACCCCCAGCCCACCAGAGTTCAAACCCCAGGTTTGATATCTGTGTGTCTCATAAAGGCGGAATATTCATTCAGTGGGAGGCGACGTTCCCGTAGACAGCGAGGCGCCTATGGTGACTTCGTCAATTTCAAGATCCAATCCGCCGGCTCAGTCTTCCGGAGGTGCTCATAGGGGTAGGGTGTGCGTGTGTGCGTTCATGGGGGTGAGTGTATGCGCGTGTATGTGAGCGTCTGCGTTTGTACTGTGTTTCTCAAAAAAAAAATTAGGATTTTTTTCTAAACGCCTAACGTATGCAATTTCCTTTCTATAAACAGACAGGGCTAGAGTCTTGCTGATATGTACCGATTGCAGTATCCTCTTATTACAGACCTAGCTAAAGTCGTATTTCGTGTTCTTGTCCAATACGTGTTGTACCAAATTGACCTTGTTCTGCACGTAATATTTGTTGTTGCACCGACCAAATGCATGTGGGAGATAGATCCACTTTTCTCTCTCTTTTTTTAGAGAAACAATCTTTCTACTTTTTCTTTTCTTTTTTTTCTACATTTTTTGCCAAAAACAACAAATACGGCAGACTTTATTTCTAGCCGTCGAGAGATCCACATGCCAAAGGTTTACTATGAGTCACTATATAATGGTTTTTTTTTCTCTGGAGGAATTTCTGAAATTTTGCCGGAAACCGGTTTTACCGGTTACTACCAGCAATACTGGACGAAATTTATTAGTATGAAATAATTTTCTTAAATTTGAAGATTTTTGACAAATTTTGGATGAAATTATAAAAAAAAATTGCCAAATCTCGGGCGGTATTTTGGCTGGTATTTCTAGTATTTCTGGAAACCGGATTACCAGTGGCCATCGGTATATATTTCTACCAGAATTATTTTTTAACACTAAATATAAATATATTTGTGTTTGTATACTCTACACATATGTCAATTTATACTATTTCCTAATACATGCTTAACTTTGCTTGAATAGTTCTATAATATTTTGAACCCACAAAACAAACTGGCCTGCAGCTTGTGTATTACATTCGCCTACAGCTTTCTCTGTTACGGATTGAGATTCTTGCTGATGTACGAATGCCACATAACCGATTGAGCTAGACCATGCAATAAAAATCTTGACGATCTAGCTAGAGTCCCATTGATACATTAACTGGACGAGCGGACATGTCCATATATGTCCGCGAGGTGACTTGCAAATATAAGTCCGCGAGTTGTACGTAACAACTTTTGCTACGTTCGGGCCAGTATTCGTGACAATTTTTTGTAAAACTTATAGGTTTTGGTTTGTAAAACTTATAGGCTTTGGTTTGTATTTCCTCGTTCCAAAATAATTTTCTCATATTTGTCTAGATTTGCAATAATGTAAACGTGTTTTAGTTGTAGATACATACCTCTACAGGAAATTCCATGTACGCCGATGGCCATATGCCTACGCCGACTGTTAATTATCGGCGACGTCGGTGTAACTCTGGAGGACGGGAGCCGAGAAGTCCGGCCATCGGCGAAAAAAATCTGTCGGCGTACATCATTCAACGCCGAGGGCCACCGTCGGCGTAAAAAAAGCCGGCGGCGTAGAATGATGATGGTCGTCGGCGTAGCGTGAAGACGGCAGTCGGCGTAGAAACGGCCGAAATTTTTGGGACAAGGGGAGTATTTGGATCCTGGTTTTCTTTCTCGACCGAAATTTTTCAAATTTTGCCAGAAAATTGCAATACCAGACGAAATTTATCAGTATCACATAATTTACTCAAATCTGTAGAATTATTTTGAATAAATTTATAAATTCGACTAAAAAAGCTTGGATGGTAATTGACCAGTGCTCGCTAATATTTACTTCTATGGGAAAAAATCATTGATTTGAATGGAGGAATAATAGTCATGAGTTGGCTGATTTTTTTTTATCTGTACGTGCCTGGAGATGTTAAATGTGCAATAATTTTTTAATCGGACATGTAGAGTCCTCGAAAGGTAAGTGTGATCTGCATAACCCATTCAATATTCTCTTTCATTAACGATCCATAATCTTTCCAATATATGACGTGTCAAATAACTTTAAAAGGTGTACTACACAATTACGTAACAGTACATCTTTTGTTAAATCCTAACCACAGAATTTTAGATCTAACTATTAATATAATTTAGATGATGTGGATTAACGTGGTGCCTCGAAAAACTCTCTTATTTTGCTTTTAGTATATAATAGATCACTACTGCTTATATTTCACTACTGCTACTGCTATAAAACTGTTGCTACTGATAAACTCTTGCGAGCAAGTTTGTTTCCAGGTGCAGCTGAATTAACAACTCCGCTGTTAAGGCTTACAAATATTCTTTGGCTCCCCTTGTGTCGAATCAATAAATTGGGTTTTACTTCTCTCGAAGACTGTTGCGATCCCCTATACTTGTGGGTCATCAAGACTATTTTCTGGCGCCGTTGCTGGGGAGCATAGCTTTATTTGCAAGTTCACCTGGATTGATATTGTTCGCTGCAAATCCTCCATCATGGGTAAACCTCGTGATACTAAAGTCGCCATATTACCATCCACTACAAGAAAAGGTACAACTCTGAGTACCTCTCCTGCTCTTGATTCACCATCTGTGATAAGTCAACTTGTTTCACCACCACAAGCTTCACGTGTTCGTACTTCTGTTCAAACTGAAAATTCCTCTGATAACTTTGATGATGCTTCTACTGTGCTTGATGATAATGGTTCATTAGGTCCTTTTCTAGATGCTACAATTGCTAGGTCTAGACAAATTGAAAATACTGAAATTCCTAATGAAAATATTGTTACACCTGTTAATTCACCTGAGTCTGTTGAATACTCTAGTGATGATCTTGATGAAGATTATGTGGAACTTGATGATGATTTTATTAATAAATGCAATGCTACTACTGATGCAAGTAATATTAAAAAGCTTCTTGCACAACGTGCTGTTAGATATAAACTGTCTCCTGATCTTAAATTTGCCACATCTCCTATAAACATTAAGGATAAGGATTATGATTTTTCTCTTGATTTATCTCATATATCTATTGTTGAGAAAACACCTTTTTGTGGTACTGAAAAAGAAAGTGCTGTAGAGCACATGAATGAGCTTTCTACTTTGAGTAGCTTGTTTTCTGATGATATTAAGAAGCGTACTTATTTTGTTGCTAAATTTTTTCCTTTCTCATTAAAGGATGATGCTAAAACTTGGTATAATAGTTTGCCTCCTGATTCTATTGATAGTCCAAGTGGTTTGCTTGATGTTTTCTTTTGAAAATACTTTCCTGCTAGTGCTCAACATATTGCTTTGCAGAAAATTTATAGTTTTGACTAGGAAGATGGAGAGAAATTGTCTGAAGCTTGGGCAAGGTTTTGCTCTCTTATCAGAGCTCGGCCTGGACATGATTTGAAAAAGCATGATTTACTTGATATATTTTATAGTGGACTAACCATTGAGTCTAGGGCATACCTGGATAGTTGTGCTGGTTGTGTTTTCAGGAAAAGAACTCCAGACGAAGTGGAAGAATTATTGGCTAAAATAGGTCGGAATCATAATGATTGGACTACACCTGAACCAACCCCAACGCCAATATTGAAGAAGAGGGGCATGATTAAATTAAATAATGAAGATATGAGGGAAGCCAAGAAATCTCTTAAGGAGAAAGGTATTAAATCTGAAGATGTGAAGAATTTACCTCCCATAGAAGATTTATGTAAGATAACTCCCCCTTCATCCATGATTGAGGTACATTCTCTTCAACGCTTTAGTAGGGAAGATATTCCGTACTCAAAACCTCCTGATCAATGTTTAGATGAGTTTGATAATTATATTGTTAAGCAAGATAACTTTAATATGAGAGTAGAGAATCATTTAATGGAAAATTCTCGAGCTATTAGTGAATTGCATGATATTGTGAAGAGAACCTCCAATAATTTTAAGATGCTTGTTAAATATTTTCATATGGTTCAAACTCAAATTGATCAACTCACTAATGTGCAAAATGACTTGTTAAAAAAATAGTTCTAAAGAAAAACATGCTTATGAAGTAACAACTAGAGGTGGTGTTTCTACTCAGGATCCTCTATATCCTGAGGGGCATCCCAAAAGAGTTGAACAAGATTCTCAATGAACTAAAGAAATTAGTGCTCCTTCTAAGAAAAATAAGAAGAAACATAAACTGTTGTAGAATCCTCTGAGCCTGTTAATGATGCTAATAGTATTTCTATTTCTGATGCTGAAACCGAAAGTGGTAATGAACATGATAAAGATAATGATAAGAATGATGTTTCTGATAAAGAAGAGGTTGAAGATGAACCTGAAAAGCATGCTAAAAATAAAAAGTATACTAAAGAAGATTTTTTTGCTAAGAAACATGGTAATGAAAGAGAACCTTGGGTTCAAAAGCAAATGCCTTTTCCTGCTAAGAAACTAAAATCAAAGGAAGAAGAACACTATAATAAATTTTGTGATTGGATGAAACCTTTGTTTTTGCAAATCCCTTTGACTGATGCTATTAAATTGCCTCCTTATTTAAAGTATATGAAAGATATTGTCTCTAACAAAAGGAAAATTCCTAATGAGGAGATTTCCACTATGCTTGCTAATTACTCTTTCAATGGCAAAGTTCCAAAGAAGCTGGGCGACCCAGGTATACCGACTATTCCTTGTTCCATCAAGAATAATTATGTTAGAACTGCTCTATGTGATTTGGGAGCAGGAGTTAGTGTTATGCCTTTTTTTCTTTACAAGAGACTTGATTTAGATAATTTGATACCAACTGATATATCTTTGCAAATGGCTGATAAATCTACTGCTGTTCCTGTTGGTGTATGTGAGGATGTTCCTGTTCAAGTTACTCAAAATTGCTTAATATTAACTGATTTTGTTGTGTTGGAAATGCTTGAAGATGATAATATGTCTATTATTCTTGGAAGACCTTTTCTTAACACTGCAGGGGCTGTTATTGATTGCAATAAAGGAAAAGTTACTTTCAATGTTGATGACAAGGAACATACTGTTTATTTTCCCAAGAGGATTGATAAAGTATATGGAGTTAATACAATTTCTAATTTGAGATCTATTAAAGTGGGAGATATTGATTGTCCAATATATGAGCCTAAAGAAGAATATCAAACTCTTGTGATTGGATCCATAGCAATACAATATAAGGTAACATGATTGATTTGAGGTTTATTTCTTCTTATGACATGTAAAAATTATTTGGTGGCAAGACTTGATCAACCTTGTTAACAAGTATATTTTATATGCATAGAAGAGCTAAACAACATTTCTTTCTTTCTCCACTTGTTTTACTTATTGTAGTACCACTTGTTTTGCAAGATGCTAAGTTGTTTAGAAGTTTGAAAATCTTTTTCTGTCCTGAATTAGTAATTTTAACACCCAGAAATGTGCGTTTTTCGAAGTTCTCAAAAATTTACAAAAATTATACCGTTGGTCTTATTTTTCGAAGAGCAACCTGGGAGTGCCTGGGGCTGACTAGTGGGGCACCCCAGGGCTGCCCCCCATGAGCCGGCGCGGCCAAGGAGGGGGGCGTGCCACCCTGTGGTGTGGGCCCCTCCTTGCCCCACTAAGTCATCTCTTCCTCCCATTCTACTCTCTCTCCCGAAAAAACTCGTACCAATTTTCACTCACTCGCGTTTTTGCTCAAGAGCTCAGGATTCTTCGATCTCTTTTCTCAGCCCAGATTTCTGTCTGAAATTTGGAGCATTTGCTCTCCGGTATGTGACTCCTCCGATTATCCAAATAGAATTTTGTATGGTTGAGTATATCTTGAGTAATTTGCTGCTGTAGGTGACATGGTAAGTGAGTTTGCATGCTTGATTCAAGTTCTAAAAATTAGTTTTGATGCATGTTTAGTACTCTATCAAGTTCCTATGGTAGTTTCCCTCATTTATATGTCTCAAAATCAACTTTTATAATGATTGTTGAAAAATTTCAGAAAATGGAGTGGAATAGACATCAACTCAATCAACATGAATTGGAGGTGCATGAAGTTATGAGAGTCCACCGTGAAGAGGGGGTATTCCCCTCCTACTACCCCTGCACCAATTTCATGAGGAGTGCAGGAATTTTTCAGGATGTTCAAAATCTAATTTCTAATGCAGGGTTAGAAGATTTTGTTGTTGGTGAACCTTACCAATATGCAAAACTAACCATGTCAGTGGTGCAGGATTTTGAATTCCATTGGTCCCAACCTAACCCCATGGTTCAATATAAAATCTACAATAAAACTATCAACTTGCCCTTTGATGATTTTTGTGCAGCTATTAAAGTGCCACAGTGGGGATCACGTGAGAAGATTAGGGGGCTGCCATCAAAACTCTTGAAACTTTACGAGATGATCTGTCAAGGGAGAAGTTTCTCGGATGAGAGTGGTAAAATTCATAGTATTCAACTCTCATCTATTCGCTATTTTGCTTACTTTATCACCAAGTGCGTTCTGGCTAGAAAGAATGCAAATAAGTTATCCATCCATGATTTGGTTTTCTTAGCTGCTGCATTGCAACGTGATAGAACTTATAATTTGGGTGCTTTTAGCATTTAGGCTTGCTACTAACCGTGATAAAGGAGGAATTTGTGGAGGTCTCATTGCCTCTCGTTTGCTAGCTATGCATGGTGTAGAACCTCACCCTCTTGATGTTCAGCTCTCTGTAGAGAAACTTGATATTGTTTCCATGATAAAACATGACTTTGTTTCTAATCAGTCTAACTTTAATAACCTGTCCTATGAAATAACCTTTTTCAAGAAAAAGTGGAGAGTAATTAAATCTGAAAGGCTAGTTGGATTGCCTGCACCTGCTTTGTTTAACCTTCATTCCAGGAATGGTTGGTCAGTCACAGAAGATGAACTTGATGCATACATAGAGATGTGCGGCCATCACGCAGGGGACGGCACGGAGGAGGCCGAGGAACACCTCGACTTGTCATCCGATGCAGCGAGCTCTTCACATCAACATTTTGGTCATGCGGAGCCTTCACCCTTTTCTTTTGCACAGGGACCTTATTATGACCACACCATGTACGATCCACCGGCGTGGAACCCTGACCCTCGCTGGGGTTGATCTCCACTTAGGCCAAAAGCCTAAGCTTGGGGGGAGGTATGCCGGCATCACTCATTCATTGCATATTACAATTGCCGGATACCTGTACATACTTGTTTAGCTTCTTAAGGTGGTTTCTAATAAGAGGGAGATGATATTTGGGGAAGCGCTGTCTAAAAAACAGATTCTGGACTGATACTGAAAAAATTTCTGTGCGTAGCCAGAACGTTATTTTGAGCTGCAAATTTTTGTGCATGTTCCCCAGGTTATTATCTAACTTTTAGTTGAGCACTTTTCGAGTTGAACAGCAGAAGATTTTCGAAAAAATTGATTACTGTACTGCTGTCAAGTTTCGGTAGATTTCTGCCACTTTGCTTTTCCATGACTCTTTTAGTTTTCATTCTCTTGTTTTTGCTTGGTTTATTTTCTAAAACACAAAAACACCAAAAATATTTCTGTTGTTTCTCTTCATTATTTGTTTATTTGGTTTCTTGTCCTTATTTTGCTTTATTTACAATCGTTGGTTTGCTATGAGAAAATCCAAAAAGATTTTACTTTCGTTCTTGTTTCCAATTCGAAAACACCAAAAATATTTGTTGTTCTTCTTCGGTTTTGTAAAGTTTATTATGGAGTTCAGCGGTCTCCGGTGGTTGGAGCTTGGTTTTCATTCCATATTATTCAAGCCACACAAGTGAAAGGCAATAATGACGATCTACGACAACTCGACTGTGGTGAGAGGCTGGTATGAACTCTATTTGTTTTCATTTTTGTACATATACTCATCCATGTGAGCATGCTTAGTTGGTTCATGTGAGGTATATGTCATTTAATGAAAGTCTAGTAGTTCATGATCTCTCATGTTTAGATCCAATTTATTAATATGAGTAACATGTCATAAACATTTGCTTGCATTGTTTTATTCATAGATAGGTATGACATTGTGGTATCCTCCTCTGAATAATTCATTTGAATTGACTTGGCACATTCTCACGCATGCATATGACTGAAAAACAAAAGTCCAATAAGCCTCGATGATTTACTTTGCTTCAGAGTTCTTGTATCACTTTTATGCCTCCGTTAATTTTATTCTGCCGCAAGCATGATTATGACAGTTATTGCTCTCTTGATTGTCGCTTCCCAGTCTATTGCTAGCCTTCACTTGTACTGAGCGGAAATGCTGCTCGTGCTTCCAAACCCCTGAAAACCAAGTTATTCCAAAGTGTCCACCATAAATACCTATGTATGGCATTTCGAACCATTCCAAGTAAATTTTCATGTGCTACCTTTAAAAGCCTTCAAAGTACTTCTCAATTTGTGTCAATGTTTTATAGCTCATGAGGAAGTATGTGGTGTTTTATCTTTCAACCTTGTCATTTACTCCTGACAGACTTTCACCAATGGACTAGTGGCAAATCCGCTTATTCAATAATTTTGCAAAAAGAGCTGGCAACGGGGTGCCCAGCCCCAATTAATCAACCTTCATAAATAATTCTCTTCACATGTTTTGCCCTGATTTATCAGTAAGCAACTTAATTTGCAAATAGACACTCCTCCATGGTATGAGAATGTTGGAAGGCACCCGAGGATTCGGTTAGCCATGGCTTGTGTATGCAAAGGTTGGGGGAGTGTCATCCATAATGAAACTAAAATACATGTGTAAACAAAAGGGAAGAGGAATGATCTACCTTGCTGGTAGAGATAACGTCCTTCATGGGAGCCGCTCTTGAAAGTCTGGTTGACGAGGTAGTTAGAGTGCCCACTATCATTCGTTGACAACAACAAACACCTCTCAAAACAATTTTACTTCTATCTTTAGAAAAATGAAAAGCTCTAGCACATGTTAATCCCTGCTTCCCTCTGCGAAGGGTCAATCTTTTACTTTTATGTTGAGTCACCATCCTTTCTTTGAGCACTTTCTTGAGAGCACAACTATCATTCTTAGTATAATATGCTTGTCCCAAAATGTGATTAACTGTGGTATAACTTTGATGCTTTTATCTTTGATAATCTCTACTTCCAGTCTTTCCATGAACTTCGAAGGTGCCCGGGCATTTATGTTTTGCTGTACAAATACGGGCAAGCGAGATACCACTTTATCATATCCTTTTATGAACATTGCAATCCTGCTGATAGACATGATTCATGATGCTTATTATTAATTTGTTGGTACCTTTTCCATGATTGACATAGCTATTAGATGACTTTATTTGCATGTATGTTATTATGAATTGCCTAAGTACTTGTCCATATCATGAGAATATTTACATCATATGAACAAATGTGTTCGTGAAAGTTCTTTTATCGCACTCAGTTGTTAACTGAATTGCTTGAGGACAAGCAATAAGCTAAGCTTGGGGGAGTTGATACGTCCAAAATGTATCTACTTTCCCGAACACTTTTGCTATTGTTTTGCCTCTAATTTGTGTATTTTGGATACAACTAACACAGACTAACGTTGTTTTCAGCAGAATTGCCCTGGTGTCTTGTTTTTGTGCAGAAACTCAACTTTCAGGAAAATCCCCGGGATTAATTCCAATGGGCCTATTTTCACAGAAGATTAACGGAGCCAGAAGACCAGAAGGAGGGGAGCCACGAGGCGCCCACCCCACAAGGCGGCGCGGTGGGCCCCTGGGCCGCGCCGGCCTATGGTGGCGGCACCTCGGCCAGCCTCCGTCGCCCCCCTTTCGACTACTTAAGGGTTTCGACCTAAAAACGCACGGGGGTTAGACGGAATTGCCAGAAGACATCCAGAACGCCGCCGCCATCGCAAAACTCCGTCTCGGGACCAGAAACTCCGTTCTGGCACTCCGTCGGGACAGGGAATTGGAGGAGATCATCGCCATCATCACCACCGATGCCTCTCCATCGACCATCCATGCTTCCCCCATCCATGTGTGAGTAATTCCCCCGCTGTAGGCTGAAGGGGATGGTAGGGATTGGATGAGATTGATCATGTAATAGTCATAACATTGTTAGGGCATAGTGTCTAGTATCCGTTGTTGGTACTTTTATGATATTGTTGCAACTTGTTATGCTTAATGCTTGTCACTAGGGCCCGAGTGCCATGATCTCAGATCTGAACATGTTATCAATTCATGATGATATTCATTGCTTTATGATCTTACCTGCTAGTTGTATACACATATTGCTGTCCGGAACCCGAGGCCCCAAAGTGACAGAAATTGGGACAACCGGAGGGGAAGGCGGTGATATGAGGATCACATGTGTTCACGGAGTGTTAATGCTTTGCTCCGGTGCTCTATTAAAAGGAGTACCTTAATTGCCAGTAGATTCCCTAGAGGTCCGGCTGCCACCGGCTGGTAGGACAAAAGATGTTGTGCAAGTTTCTCATTGCGAGCTCGTACGACTATATATGGAACACATGCCTATAATTGTTTAGTACTTGGATGCTGTTTTATTACTATTTGCAAATGCCCTACCTTGATTGTTACATGAGTTCTCTTATCCATGCAGCGCCCGTTCATCCATCCCTGTGCCTACAGTATTTTAATCCTGCTGTTTACTATAATCACTACTGCTGTCTTTGTCGCTCTACTGCTTATATTTCACTACTGCTACTGCTATAAAACTGTTTCTACTGATAAACTCTTGCGAGCAAGTTTGTTTCCAGGTGCAGCTGAATTGACAACTCCGCTGTTAAGGCTTACAAATATTCTTTGGCTCCCCTCGTGTCGAATCAATAAATTGGGTTTTACTTCCCTCGAAGACTGTTGCGATCCCCTATACTTGTGGGTCATCAATTCGACACAAGGGGAGACAAAGAATACTTATAAGCCTTAATAACGAGTTGTCAATTCAGTTGCACCTGAAAAAGCACTAGTAACAGGGGTGATGTGAAAGCAGCAGTAATATGAGAGCAATAGTAATAGTAACACAGCAGTAGTAGAAGTAACACAGAGGCAATAGCACCAGAAAATATTCCAGTGCGTAGTTGACTGTAGAGCAATGATGATGACAGAAGGACTGGGGTTACCAACTATCTACACTAGTGGTAACTCTCCAAACAAATAAAATGTGTTGGGTGAACATATTACAGTTGGGCAATTGATAATTGTGAGGGCATGACAATGCATGCTATGATAAGATAAAATTTACTATTGTATTTAATTGGGCATTACAACATGATACACAGACCGCTATCCAGCATGCATCTGTGTCTAAATAATCCACCTTTAGGTTAGCATCTGCACCCCTTTCAGTATTTAAGTTGCAAGCAACAGATTATTGCATTAAGTAAAGTGCATAATGTAAACATCACAATTACCCTTGGACAAAGCATTGTTGTTTTACCCCTAGTGGCAACAACACATCCACAACCTTAGAGGTTGCTGTCACTCCCCCAGATTAAATGGAGACTGAACCCACTATCTAGCACAAATACTCCTTCTTGGATATACATGCAACTACTTGATCAGGGTTACCACAAGTACCAGATAGCATGCAAGATCTTAAATAAACAATAATATGATAACATGATGAACAATCTGACCACAATTCCACAATTTATCGGATCCCAACAAACACAACACCAATTACATCATATGGATCTCAATCATGTAAGGCAGCTCGTGAGATCATTGTATTGAAGTACAAGGGAGAGAGAGTACCAACTAGCTACATCCAAGAACCCGTAGTCCATGGGGGAACTACTCACAAACAATCATGGAGTCGAAGTGGAGGCGGTGGAGTCGATGGAGATGGATCCGGGGGTCAATCCCCGTCCTGGCAGGTGATACGTCTCCAACGTATCCATAATTTCTGTTGTTCCATGCTTGTTTTATGACAATACTTACATGTTTTGCTTGCACTTTATAATGTTTTTATGCGTTTTCCGGAACTAACCTATTAACAAGATGCCACAATGCCAGTTCCTGTTTTCTGCTGTTTTTGGTTCCAGAAAGGCTGTTCGGGCAATATTCTTGGAATTGGACGAAATCAACGCCAAACCTCCTATTTTTCCCGGAAGGCTCCAGAACACCGAAGAAGAGTCGGAGAGGGGCCAGAGGGCCACCAGACCATAAGGCGGCGCGGCCTGGCCTGGGCCCGCGCCACCCTATGGTGTGGAGCCCCCAGGCACCCCCCTGCGCCGCCTCTTCGCCTATAAAATCCCTTTCGACCTAAAAACACCGTACGAATTGACGAAACTCCAGAAACCCTCCAGAACGCCTCCACATCGCGAAACTCCGTCTCGGGAGCCAGAAGTCTCCGTTCTGGCACTCCGCCGGGACGGGGAATTGGAGGAGATCATCGCCATCATCACCGCCAACGCCTCTACATCAACCAGCCATGTTTCCCCCATCCATGTGTGAGTAATTCCCCCGCTGTAGGCCGAAGGGATGGTAGGGATTGGATGAGATTGGTCATGTAATAGCATAAGATTGTTAGGGCATAGTGCCTAGTGTCCGTAATTGGTACTTTGATGATATTGTTGCAACTTGTTATGCTTAATGCTTGTCACTAGGGCCCGAGTGCCATGATCTCAGATCTGAACATGTTATTGTTTCATCATGATATTCATTGTTTATTGATCTTACCTGTAAGTTGTATACACATGTCGCTGTCCGGAACCGATGGCCCCGAAGTGACAGAAATCGGGACAACCGGAGGGAATGGTAGTGATGTGAGGATCACATGTGTTCACGGAGTGTTAATGCTTTGCTCCGGTACTCTATTAAAAGGAGTACCTTAATATCCAGTAGTTTCCCTTGAGGCCCGGCTGCCACCGGCTGGTAGGACAAAAGATGTTGTGCAAGTTTCTCATTGCGAGCACGTACGACTATAATTGGAACACATGCCTATTGATTGCTTTGTACTTGGACACCATTTTATTATTATCTGCAAATGCCCTGCTATGATTGTTACATGAGTTTCTCTCATCCATGTAACGCCCGTTCATCCGTCCCCGTGCCTACAGTATTTTAATCCTGCTGTTTACTATAATCACTGCTGCTGTCTTTGTTACTCTGCTGCTGTTATTTCACTACTGCTACTGCTATAAAACTGTTACTACTGATAAGCTCTTGCGAGCAAGTCTGTTTCCAGGTGCAACTGAATTGACAACTCCGCTGTTAAGGCTTTCAAGTATTCTTTGTCTCCCCTTGTGTCGAATCAATAAATTGGGTTTTACTTCCCTCGAAGACTGTTGCGATCCCCTATACTTGTGGGTCATCAAGACTATTTTCTAGCGCCGTTGCCGGGGAGGCATAGCTCTACTCATAAGTTCACCTGGGGAGTACACTCTACCTCTCTCTCTGTTTTATTTTATTTTGTTTTGCTTAGTTTACTTTTATCTAGTTTATTTGTGCTTAGTTTATTTCTATCTAGTGTTATTTTGCTTAGTTTACTTTTGCTTAGTTTATTTTTGTCTTGTTTTACTTTCCTCATATACCCAAAAATCCATAAAAATTTGAAAAATCGAAAAATTAAAAACTGTTGTTATGGGAGAACCTACAACCTACTTGGAGCTTATAGAATGTTATAATAATTATAGAGAATCAAGAACTGGTAAAATAATGAGTGCTCTGATAGAAAAATTGAATACAATGGCTAGAATCTTGCTTAGACGCCATGATATAAACTGTTGCTCTCAACAGGATACTAAACATCTTAAATTTCAATGTGGCTTTAGTGAGGAATTTTTAATTAAGAACTATAATCGGAATTGCTATATTCATTATGGGTTCGAAGAGGTAGAACAATTTGTCTTATTTATGGGAGCCTCCGAGATAGAATCCTTCATGGTTGAGAATTATGAAACTTGTGCTATTTGTAAGGACCTTAAAGATTATGTCTCTACTATCCTTAATTCTTGCATAGAATGCTACAGTAGGAATCCTTATATCCTTGATTATAAAGAGAGACACATTAATGCACAAGAATGCACTCACAATTTGCAGGAATCGGTGGAAGAAGAAACTGATGAACCTGAAAGCTCATTGGATGAAAAAGAGGAGGAAATTGATGAAATTGAAAGCTCATTGGATGAAAAGGAAGAGGAGAGCGACGAACAAAAGGAGGAAGAATGGATTAGCTACCCATGCCAACCTTCTAATGAGAGTAACTCTTTATCTCTTACATTATTTGATTGTCCTCCATGCTTACCGAAAGAGGTTGAATGTTATGTTCCTGTGGATTCTCTTGAAATATTACCTATGAGTAAAACTTGTGAGAATAATTATGCTACTGTTATTTATGATAATCCATGCTACTTTGATAAATCTTATGATAATGCTTTGTTTGTGCCTGATGTCGAAATGCATGGTACTAAAGAATTTTGCTTAGCAAATATTTATGATAAAGCTCTAGATGATGGTCCTATGTTACTTGATAATATTAATTGTACTACTAATGAAAATGGGATTGGAGAGGATTTAACTTTATCTATGTGTCCCATATCTCTTGAGATTGATCAACCATCTTGTTATACTATTGATAAAAGTAAGCTTGAAAGTTTTAATTCCACTATTTTTGAGCTTGATAAAAATTATGTGTTTGGAAATCATGAAAAGTATGCTGCATGTGATAGTTATATTGTTGAGTTTATTCATGAAGCTACTGAAAATTATTATGAGAGAGGAAAATATGGTTGTAGAAATTTTCATGGTACTAATACACCTCTCTATGTGCTTAAAATTTTGAAGTTACACTTGTTCTATCTTCCTATGCTTGTTACTTTGCTTTTCATGAACTTGTTTATTTACAAGATTCCTTTGCATAGGAAGCATGTTAGACTTAAATGTGTTTTGGATTTGCTTTTTGATGCTCTCTTTTGCCTCCAATACTATTTCTTGCGAGTGCATCATTAAAACTGCTGAGCCCATCTTAATGGCTGTAAAGAAAGAACTTCTTGGGAGATAACCCATGTGTTATTTTGCTACAGTAATTTGTTTTATATTTGTGTCTTGGAAGTTGTTTACTACTGTAGCAACCTCTCCTTATCTTAGTTTTGTGTTTTGTTGTGCCAAGTGAAGCCTCTAATCGAAAGTTGATACTAGATTTGGATTTCTGCGCAGAAACAGATTTCTATCTGTCACGAATCTGGGCTGTTTTCTCTGTAGGTAACTCAGAAAAATCTGCCAATTTACGTGCGTGTTTCTCAGATATGTACGCAACTTTCATTAGTTTTGAGTTTTCTGATTTGAGCAACGGAAGTATTTATTTAAAATTCGTATTTACTGGCTGTTCTGTTTTATGTCTCTGTTTTTTGCATTGTCTCTTGTGGACTTTAAGCGAGCTTTTCTAGACGTAGAGAGCTGTAGCTAATGTTTTATTGAGTTCTTGCAATGTGCCACTACAGGACCAAGGTGGATTCAAGTTTTTTTGAGTACTAACCCCTCTAATGAAGTTTATGAGAAGTTTGGTGTGAAGGAAGTTTTCAAGGGTCAAGAGAGGAGGATGATATATGATCAAGAAGAGTGAAAAGTCTAAGCTTGGGGATGCCCCCGTGGTTCATCCCTGCATATTTCAAGAAGACTCAAGCGTCTAAGCTTGGGGATGCCCAAGGCATCCCCTTCTTCATCAACTTATCAGGTTCCTCCCCTGAAACTATATTTTTATTCGGTCACATCATATGTGTTTTACTTGGAGCGTCTGTGTGCTTTTATTTTTGTTTTTGTTTGAATAAGATCGGATCCTAGCAATCCTTGATTGGGAGAGAGACACGCTTCGCTTTTTCATATGAACACTTGTTCTTCGTTTTACTTCTAATGTTCAATGATAAAAGTTGGAAGCTACAATACTTATGGTTATTTGGTTGGAAAAAGAAAATGCCTCATATGTCTTGGATAATTTGACACTTGGCAATTGTTTTGAGCTCTCAAATAGATCATGATTAAGTTTTTTTTCATGTAGTTTAAACCTATTAGTGGAGAACTACCGTAAAGCTTGTTAAAATTGGTTTGCATGATTGGTCTCTCTTAAGGTCTAGATATTTTCTGGTAAAAGTGTTTGAGCAACAAGGAAGACAGTGTAGAGTATTATAATGCTTGCAATATGTTCTTATGTAAGTTTTGCTGTACCGGTTCATACTTGTGTTTGCTTCAAACAACCTTGCTAGCCAAAGCCTTGTACTGAGAGGGAATACTTCTCGTGCATCCAAAAACCTTGAGCCAAAACCTATGCCATTTGTATCCACCATACCTACCTACTATGTGGTATTTCCTGCCATTCCAAAGTAAATTGCTTGAGTGCTACCTTTAAACAATTCAAAATTTATTGCCTCTGATTTGTGTCAATGTTTTATAGCTCATGAGGAAGTATGTGGTGTTTATCTTTCAATCTTGTTGGGCAACTTTCACCAATGGACTAGTGGCTTCATCCGCTTATCCAATAATTTTGCAAAAAGAGCTGGCAATGGGATTCCCAGTCCCAAATTAATTAACCAAAATAGACACTCCTCCATGGTATGTGATTGTTGGACGGCACCCGAAGGATTCGGTTAGCCATGGCTTGAGTAAGCAAAGGTTGGGAGGAGTGTCATCATAATAAAACTAAAATAAAAAGGCACTCCTTCATGGTATGAGATTGTTGGCAGGCACCCGAGGATTCGGTTAGCCATGGTTTGTGAAAGAAAGGTTGGAAGGAGTGCCACCCAAAAATAAAATATAATGGGAGCCGCTCTTTGAAGGTTTGTCTGGCAAGGGGGTTAGAGTGCCCACTACCATTCGTTGACAACAACAAACACCTCTCAAAACTTTACTTTTATGCTCTCTCTATGTTTTCAAAATAAAAGCTCTAGCACAAATATAGCAATCGATGCTTCCCTCGTAGAAGGGCCATTCTTTTACTTTTATGTTGAGTCAGTTACCTAATTCCTCCCACCTTAGAAGCAAACACTTGTGTCAACTGTGCATTGATTCTTACATACTTGCATATTTGCATTCATCATATTACTCTATGTTGACAATATCCATGAGATATACATGTTGAAAGTTGAAAGCAACCGCTGAAACTTAAATCTTCCTTTGTGTTGCTTCGATGCCTTTACTTTGAATTTATTGCTTTATGAGTTAACTCTTGTGCAAGACTTTTGATGCTTGTCTTGAAAGTACTCTTCATGAAAAGTTTTGCTATATGTTATTGTGTTGACCCTGCATACCACTGCATGTTGTAGTATGCCAGTCGTTGATATAACATTCACGAAGTACCATTCCGCAAATATTACATCCCTCAGAGTAGTACAATAGAACATAGCAGGTCCATAACTCATTCACATATTATTACAATTAACATACACATGTCGTCTCGGAGCTCCTCTTGGGTCCTAAGAGGAATACTCCTGGGTTCGAGGCGAACCCAACTTAGTTTACAATATAAGAGTTTCATTAAGTGATACATTTATTTCCTCGAGCAGCTAAATATTAAGAGTCTGTACTGCTCGGCTACAACTACTACTAGGTTCTTCTAGGCTTGATCTCCACCGGAAGCCTCCCCGGTTCCGTAGACTATGAGATAGTCTACGCCTTCAACTCCTCCTGAGAGGTCAGGTTCATCGTAGCCGATAATCTCGGCTCCTTCATTGCTGTCGTAGTCCTCCTCCAGACGATTCAGACAATCTAAGCATGGGATTTAAGAGTGGTATGAGTACGAGCGTACTCAACAAGTTCATTATAGATAAGAGGTGTTTAATGCACTAGCTACGATATTAGACCAGAAAGTCTAATACCAATGCAAGTTTTGATAAACATTTCTTCAAGAGATTGCTTTTATTTCAAAGAGCTATGTCCGTCAGCCTTCACCGGTTTACTAGAACTTCATGGAGCTCCTTTCCGGCCGCGTTCGCAGTTCCTCATCCCGGAACAGGGAGTGACAGGTCACAGTTCTTTACACTCTGCAGAGGTGTGTTGCTTTACCCATAAGAGATCTTAACCTTGGTGCCAACCGGGCAGCTTTCCCGTCCACACTTCCTTCGGTGTGAGGCCCGGTATAAGGTCTAGCCAATCATGTTCCTCCGCTACCTCGAACACCCACCCTTTGTTGCATGCCCCGACCCTGGGTCCACGTCGGTCCCATTATTCCTGTAGATTTCAAGGTGGACCCCGACCACGACGTCAGTGCTGGGCTCTACCATACACTCCTACGCCGGTAGCTGCAACCCATCATAGACCGCAATACCGTGGGGACTTAGGACTCCCCAGCCTCACCGCTTGCTCCTTCGGGCGACAAGTGTACTACGGACTATGCCGTGGGGACTTAGGACTACCCAGCCTCACCGCTTGCCCCCTTGGATTACAAGTGTACTACGGTAAAGCGCATCCGTTGATGAACGAGAGGTGGAAACACTTTTGACTACTCCGTCCCACTCCGGATCTTATGGTTAACACGGATATTACGGCACAAGAATCACTGGCGACATTTGTTGTTTAATCCTAGATGGATATAAACCCGTGCAATGGAACCTCCACCATATCAACACAATCCATGGTTCCATTGCCCACCACATAGTCATATTCATAGTTATGAAAGTAGTGGTTTTGATTTTTGTGCAATAGTGATAACCATAATACTTTGCAAGTAATTTGATAAAAATACTCAAATGATATGAGCAAGTGATGAACTTGCCTGAACACTGCAAAGTTTTGCAGTTGGAAGGTGTGGACTGGCCCTTGTCCTCTGTCTCTGAAAAATAGCATCATTGTCCGATAAGGGCAATGGTTAAAGAAGCAATTATGCATGATTCCATTTTTAGGGTTTGTTCCCCCTTCCGGTGTCGTTGTTATTTTATGAGAGGTTAATACTAAGATAGATTTGGAGATACTCTATTTTAGGATAAATACAACCTTGAAATATTGTCAAGGTGTTTTTAAAGTCCAATTGCATTAATGGACTTATTTTTATTTTAGAAAATAATTTATGTGATTTAAATCCTTATTTATATCAACAAAATAGGACTTATTCTTAATTGTCTTTAAAAATTCTGTTTGGTATTTTATTTAAATAGAGAATTTTATGCTGATTCATTTTCATATTTTTAATTATTTTTTTAGAGCTTTTATCAATTTTCTATTGAATTTCAAAGTTCTGGTTTTTAATGAAATTTGGAAAAGACTGATTTGCCCCTTGGGCCCACCTGTCAGGTGGCCGAGCTGGTTAGGTTGGACCAGCCCACTGGGCTCGGTCCAACCGACCCAGTCGCGTCGTCTTCCTCCTCCCCGTAACCCTAATCCCCTTTCGGGCTCCCACGACACCAAAATCGCCTCCGCCGTCGCCGCCTTGCTCCGGCCGCCTTCGGCCATCATCGGCGACGAACTGGTGCGGATCTGGACCGCCTCTTGACGGCGGACATGGTGGTCCACGTCGATCTGACGCTTGTGTCCACCTCGACTCTCCTCCAACGCGCCTGCGCCTCGGCTGCACGGATCCGTGAAGGTCCGCCGTTCATCGGCGTCCCTGGCGTCGTGGTGATGCCGTGGAGATGCCGGCGTTGCGGTGATGTGGGGACCAGGCTTGGCTTGGCCTGGCGCCGCCGTCGCCCGGCTTGTGCCGCCGTGCCGCCATGGCCGTGCTTTCCTCTGTTACGCCTGTAAGTGCTCCCCTCCTTCTTCTTCCTCCAGTCCTTCTCCTAGCTGAGCTACGGCTGTCTCCCTTCATGGAGATGCCGTGGGGTGCCATGCTGCTGTGGCTATGTGCTGCGTCCTAGCTACTGTGCCTGCCCTAGGGTGTGCTGCTGCTGCGCTCTGCTTGCCATGGCCTCGCTCTAATCTTGTGCTTGTACTGATGCTCTCCCCTCTCTAGCTTATGCTTGTGCTGCTAAGCCTATGCTCATATTCATGCGAGTTCTTCTTCTGTGCCGCCTCTATACTGCTCATGAGTAGGCTGTGATGCTCATGGCTTGCCATGTTGCTCCAGCTGTTGTTGCTGTTACTGGATAACCATGTGTAGCCTTGGTTCTTGCCCCTGGCTTGATTGTTGTGATTAATCCTTGCATATTTGCAAGTGCCAGTGCCTCTGGGCTAGTTCATTGTGTTCAAATTCATGATTATGCTCAATTGAGCATTACTGTTGGCTTATCAGTGTGATTCAGTGATGAATTGATATGTGCTGTGCTTGTGTATTATGATCCAGTGGTTCATCAAGCCTTTGATGTGCTTCTGGATACAATCATAAAGTCATTAATTCAGTTATCTATTTATTCAGTTATGACTTGGTTGGATTTCTTCAGTAGCTGGTTAATTCCTGTTGTTGTACTTGGCTATGGCAATCTGTAGCAAGAGCTAGCAAGCTCTGATGATCATCTGATCATCATTTGCTTGATAGTTAGCTGCTCTGTTTCTTTCTGTGGCTCTCTGGGGCTCACTCTATGCTGTGTATGCATCACACAGGCTTGGCCTGATGTGTGCTGTTGCTTGCTTAAGCATCAATTGATGCCTGCCATGATCCATTTGATCATTTGCAAGACCCTGGTGCATCAATTGCTTGTCTGTTTCATTTATCTGTTTATCCTTGCTTGATTAGATGGATAAATGATGTGAACTGTGATTCAGTGATGATCATTTCAATGAATTAGTTAGGGCTAGCTAGATGCCAACCACTGGTTGGGTACCCTAGCCCACTACTGGACCTTTCTGGTGATGATGTGGTGGTTCTAAGTGTTGGCTGTGGGTTGAGGTAGCCCTGGCAGCACTGTGATGCTGTCAAGGGTAGCTCCCCCTTTTTATGGCTTGCTGTGCATGGACAAATGCTTTCTGGCTGATCATGTTTGACTGCCAGAAGCCTTTTGATGTTGACAATACTGGTAGAAACTTGTATTTCTACCATTCTGATGGTGTAGCTAGACTGTTAGGTGCTTGGTGACTTGGAATGGCTAATTAGGATCAAATCCATGATGGATTTCTCTGGTTGTGTCACTGTGTTGACACAACCAGTGTTCCCTTGGTTGTTTTCCTTCTAGCTAATCTTCAGTTTGCCTGCACCAAATGGCTTAGTAGCCAGATGATGATGCAAACAGGGTTTCATACCCACTTTGCTTCTGTGATGCAAGTGTACGCTTATTTATGAGCAAAACAGGGTTTTGCTCAGGTTGATCTTGTTTATACCTCACTCCAGCTCCTAGATGGTTTGTTGGTGTAGAGGATTGCTTCTGTGTTGTTCTTGTGGTTGATTTACTTGCCCTGCTCCTCCTGGTGAACTTGATGCCTCTTGGTTATGTGATGTGGTGGTGGAAATGTGCTGAACAGCAGTGGCTATTCAAACTGTTCTTGCTGTGCTTGTGTTCTTACCCTGGAGTCTCTGCCGATGGAGCTGCTAGGGTTTTGGCTTGGTGAAAAGGTTTTATACCTAGCCTGTCTTGCTTCCCTGGTCGACAGCTCTTGCTTAGTCACTTTGGTGACTCTCCCTGGCCTTGTGTGGTGTTGGACATGCAGTAGTCCTTGTGTGCTGCCTGTGTGTGTGGCTTGGGACTTGGGCTAGTGGAAGGATCAGCTCGGCAGAGCTGTGATATTATCCACCATACTCACTTCTTTTCTAATCTACCAAGTGGCTTTGCCACTTGGCATAACTTGTTTTTCTTCTTTGTGTGTGTGCAGGGAACTTGGAGATGATCAAGATGAAATTCAAGATCATCTTAATCAAAGAATTCATGAAGATCACATTTTAGTTTAGGTCATTTAGATGTCTTGTAATTTTCCTTTTTCTTCTTCTATTTATACCATTCTTGTAATGTGTTGTAATTCATTTATTTACTCTTATGAATATTGTAATGACAATGTAAATTGTGTGATGATCAATAAAGCTCAAAGTTTTCCCTAATGAGCTTTACTTTATTATATTTGTTCAAATTGTTTATTATTGATTATATACTTAATGTATTTCCTCACAATTGAATTATTTAGGGTAATTATTTAATGTTTGAATTTGAAATTCAAATTCAACATTGGTTTGAATTCAACCATGTCACTTTATTTAGAATTCAATCATGCAAACTCCCCCCTCTCTTCTCCAAACCCTAAACTAGTTGAGTGAGATGCAAGTTTGTCGCACTCTCGAAACCCTAACCCTGTAAGGTGTCGAGAGAGAAACTTGTCCCCCTTCGATGCAGTTTTTGTTTAAAAGCGCGAAATTTCCCCAGAATTTGCCATGCAATGCACATCCCTTTCTAAATTCTACCCCTCGATCGTCTCTAAACCTGGGACATTACAGTTATCTATTTGTTAGCAACTATAGATCATTGCCTTGAGTCACTTCATTCATTTCATATGCTTTGTAATAGTATGATCAAGATTATGTAAGTAGCATGTCACTACAGAAATTATTCTTTTTATCATTTACCTGCTCGGGACGAGTAGGAACTAAGCTTGGGGATGCTGATACGTCTCCAACGTATCCATAATTTCTGTTGTTCCATGCTTGTTTTATGACAATACTTACATGTTTTGCTTGCACTTTATAATGTTTTTATGCGTTTTCCGGAACTAACCTATTAACAAGATGCCACACGGTGCAGTTCACATTTTTACTGCTGTTTTTGGTTCCAGAAAGGCTGTTCGGGCAATATTCTTGGAATTGGACGAAATCAACGCCAAACCTCCTATTTTTCCCGGAAGGCTCCAGAACACCGAAGAAGAGTCGGAGAGGGGCCAGAGGGCCACCAGACCATAAGGCGGCGCGGCCTGGCCTGGGCCCGCGCCACCCTATGGTGTGGAGCCCCCAAGCACCCCCCTGCGCCGCCTCTTCGCCTATAAAATCCCTTTCGACCTAAAAACACCGTTCGAATTGACGAAACTCCAGAAACCCTCCAGAACGCCGCCACATCGCGAAACTCCGTCTCGGGAGCCAGAAGTCTCCGTTCTGGCACTCCGCCGGGACGGGGAATTGGAGGAGATCATCGCCATCATCACCGCCAACGCCTCTACATCAACCAGCCATGTTTCCCCCATCCATGTGTGAGTAATTCCCCCGCTGTAGGCCGAAGGGGATGGTAGGGATTGGATGAGATTGGTCATGTAATAGCATAAGATTGTTAGGGCATAGTGCCTAGTGTCCGTAATTGGTACTTTGATGATATTGTTGCAACTTGTTATGCTTAATGCTTGTCACTAGGGCCCGAGTGCCATGATCTCAGATCTGAACATGTTATTGTTTCATCATGATATTCATTGTTTATTGATCTTACCTGCAAGTTGTATACACATGTCGCTGCCCGGAACCGATGGCCCCGAAGTGACAGAAATCGGGATAACCAGAGGGAATGGTAGTGATGTGAGGATCACATGTGTTCACGGAGTGTTAATGCTTTGCTCTGGTACTCTATTAAAAGGAGTACCTTAATATCCAGTAGTTTCCCTTGAGGCCCGGCTGCCACCGGCTGGTAGGACAAAAGATGTTGTGCAAGTTTCTCATTGCGAGCACGTACGACTATAATTGGAACACATGCCTATTGATTGCTTTGTACTTGGACACCGTTTTATTATTATCTGCAAATGCCCTGCTATGATTGTTACATGAGTTTCTCTCATCCATGCAACGCCCGTTCATCCGTCCCCGTGCCTACAGTATTTTAATCCTGCTGTTTACTATAATCACTGCTGCTGTCTTTGTTACTCTGCTGCTGTTATTTCACTACTGCTACTGCTATAAAACTGTTACTACTGATAAACTCTTGCGAGCAAGTCTGTTTCCAGGTGCAGCTGAATTGACAACTCCGCTGTTAAGGCTTTCAAGTATTCTTTGTCTCCCCTTGTGTCGAATCAATAAATTGGGTTTTACTTCCCTCGAAGACTGTTGCGATCCCCTATACTTGTGGGTCATCAGCAGGGTACCGGAGCAGGAACTTCTGACCCCCGAAACTTGTCTTCGATGGCGGCGGAGCTGCGGAACTTTTCAGGGAATATGACTCGGGTGTTTAGGGTTTTCCGAGCATGTCAATTTATAGGCGAAAGTGCGAGGTCGGTGGGTGATGTCTACGGGTGCTTCTATTCTTGTAGACAGTGTTGGGCCTCCAAGAGCAGAGGTTTGTAGAACAGCAGCAAGTTTCCCTTAAGTGGATCACCCAAGGTTTATCAAACTCAGGGAGGAAGAGGTCAAAGATATCCCTCTCAAGCAACCCTGCAATCACGATACAAGAAGTCTCTTGTGTCTCCAACACACCTAATACACTTGTCAGATGTATAGGTGCACTAGTTCGGCGAAGAGATAGTGAAATACAAGTGGTATGAATGAATATGAGCAGTAGTAACGGCGCCAGAAAAGTGCTTGCTGGCGTGCAGTTGATGGTAGTAATATTGCAGGAAGTAAAGATGCAGTAAAACAGTAAACAAGCGATGATTGCAGTATTTGGAAACAAGGCCTAGGGATCATACTTTCACTAGTGGACACTCTCAACATTGATCACATAAATAAATAAGTTCTCTTCCTTTGTGCTACATGTACTCTTGTTTGATAATGAACACCATTCGTTGTGTAGGGCTACAAGAGCACCTCAATGCCGGAGTTAACAAGCTCCACAACATTCGGCATTCATATTTAAGTAACCTTTAGAGCATAATAGATCTTTGCAATTTAAACCGAGTACTAACATAGCATACACACTGTCACCTTTACACTATGAAGGGAGAATAAATCACATCAATACTATCATAGTAATAATTAACTCCATAACCTACAAGAGATTATGATCATAACCTACGCCAAGTACTACACGATGCGCACACTGTCACCATTACACCGTGAAGGAGGAATAGACTACTTTAATAACATCACAAGAGTAGCACATAGACTAATAGTGATACAAAGCTCATATGAATCTCAATCATGTAAGGCAGCTCATGAGATCATTGTATTGAAGTACATAGGAGAGAGATTAACCACATAGCTACTGGTACAGCCCTTAGCCTCGAGGGAGAACTATTCCCTCCTCATGGGAGACAACAGCGTTGATGAAGATGGCGGTCGTGTCGATGGAGAAGCCTTCCGGGGGCACTTCCCCGTCCCGGCGGCGTGCCGGAACAGAGACTCCTGTCCCCCAGATCTTGGCTTCGCGATGCCGGCGGCTCTGGAAGGTTTCTCATACCGTGGCTTTTCCGTCTTGAAGATTTAGGTCAGGGACCTTTATATAGGTGAAGAGGCGGAGTCGGAAGGCTGACGAGGCGGTGACACAGTAGGGGGGCGCGGCCCACCCCCTGGCCGCGCCGCCCTGGCGTCTGGTGGCCCTGTGGCCCCCCTCTGCTGGCTCTCGGGTGTTCTGGAAGCTTCGTGGAAAAATAGGATGCTGGGCATTGATTTCGTCCGATTCCGAGAATATTTCCTTACTAGGATTTCTGAAACCAAAAACAGCAGAAAACAGCAACTGGCCCTTCGGCATCTCATCATAGGTTAGTTCCGGAAAACGCATAATAATGACATATAATGTGTATAAAACATGTGAGTATCATCATAAAAGTAGCATGGAACATAAGAAATTATAGATACGTTTGGGACGTATCAGTGGGCGCCCGAGGGGCCCACACAATACCTAGGCGTGGCCAGGGGTGGGCCGCGCCTAGGGTGGTGTGGCCACCTCCTTGCTCTCCTCCGTCTCTGCTTTGGACTCCGCCTTCATGTCGGAGAAAATAGGAGGTTTGGCTTTTGTTTCTTCCAATCCCGATAATATTTTATGTACAACTTTTCTTAAATACAAAATAGCAGAAAATAGGAACTGGCACTGTGGCATCTTGTTAACAGGTTAGTTCCAGAAAATGCATAAAAATGCCACGAAGTGTAAACAAAACATATAGAAATTGGTGTAAAACAAGCATGGAGCATAAAAAATTATAGATACGTTTGCAACGTATCATTCACATTGCCTCAGTTGCACATCCTCAAACCAATGGGCAAATGGAAAGAACGAATGCTTTGGTCCTATCCGGAATAAAACCCGGCTTGTGGATCCTCTGCAAAGAACTCCCGGATGTTGCATTGAGGAACTTCCATTTGTGTTGTGGAGCTTAAGAACCACACCAAACCGGTCAACCGGATACACATCATTCTTTATGGTATATGGAGCAGAAGCGGTCATACCAACCGACATAATCCATGACTCACCACGAGTAAAGCTGTACACGGAAGATGAGGTCAAAGAGGCCCGAGAAGATGATGTCGATTGCTCGAAGAAGCAAGTGAGCTAGCACTGGCCAGATCGGTAGTGTATTAGCAGAACCTCCAATGCTATCACAGCTGGAAGGTGAATCCTCAAGTATTCCGAGAAGGGGATCTCGTGCTCCGGTTGGTGCACAAAACCGAAGGAATGCATAAGCTATTACGTCCATGGGAGGGACCATTCATAGTTAGCAAGGCTCTGCACAATGATGCTTATTATCTTATAGATGCATAGGAGCCGGAAAAGAATGTCAAGGATAGGTCAGGTGAGGAGACAAAAAGCCTGAGGAATGTAGCTCTACTTTGCCCTTTCTATTCTTGAATACATGATGCAGGTGTCTCTACACCCTTTCAATATTTGCTATGAATGAAATGCCGACACCCCGAATGAAACTCGGGACTGCCTTTGTCGTATTGCATGTTGTATGTTTATATTTTTTGCTTATGCCGGTTGGCTTGACTTAAATTTTCTATTTCGGTTTAGTAATGTGTTTTTACCGAAAGTCAATCATCGACTTAGTTGTTGTCCGCAACCCGACTTCATGGCCAATAGGAAAAACCGGAGGAACGCAAACACATGAAAAACGGCTAAGAAAGTAAAGGACTAGCGATCCGGGATAACAGTTTTACTAACCCTGGTTATACTGGTTTTCACAAAAATTCTGGCATACTCGAAGTTTTTCTCTAAGTTCAAAATTGTATGCTTAGCCAAATGACTTTGGAACTCATACGTCCAATGCCTAATATGGTAGACAGAGTCAAAGTCATGAAACTAAGTAGGCATGAAATTGAACTCGGGGACCGAGCCCAGAGTTATCGGGCATAAAAGTCTTAACATAATAAAAGTGTAGCAAGATCACCCAAAGGACTTAAACTTATATATTACAGAACCACCCGATATTCCGGGCATTTAACGAATAAGTTTTTTGAGCATGTCAAGCAGAACTTAAGCAGCACCGACATGAGGACTTTTGGAAGAACAGCTTTCCGGAGCTTTGCCCCTTGGAAGCCGGGTCTTAAGGAGTAGGGTCAACCGGCTTTGATGTCTTGGAGGGAGGATCTTCAGCTTCGATATCTTCTTCCATGATCTCCTCGATGTTGCCGGATTGACTGCCCTCGGTTTCGCTTTCTTCATCATCACTCTCTTCATCCTCAACTTCTAGGGGCGCCGGGATGAACTTGCTGATAGGAGCATAATGGGCTATGTTGTAAGCCCTCTGCGGACGTCGCTCCTGAAGCACCAAATCAGTCAAGGTCGGAGCACCACTCCGGAGTGTGGCCAGAGCGTCAAGGTCCAAACTCCTGTACCAGGAGCAGACAAACTTTAGCGCTGTATCCCCTCCGGAACGAGCGGAAGAGCGTCGCCACTCATTAAGCCGCGCGCCACTTTCCTCAAGCCGGGCGGCAAGGACCTCAACTCGGTTGGGCACTTTCTCCTCGGGCCAGAGATTCTGAAACGTGTGGATGGCAGCGTCCCACAGGTCCTTGCCAAGCTTTTCCATATATGATACCCGAGCAGACAAAGACGTCAGATGGTCCTCGGTGTTCCAGTTTTCTGCGCGGGGAGCTAGCTCGTCTCTCCGGGATTCGATGATGGTTTCGATAGCTCGCTCGTGGGAGCGCGGGAAAGTGGCTGAAACCAGCAAACAACAACTCCAGCATAAGTAAAAGTCGGCATGAAGACAAGAGATAGTAAAAATAGAGAATGTCCGAGAAGCTACCTTCGACTTGCTGATCGTGTTTCTCCACAATTATACCCCAGCTCAGTTTCGTTTCCTCCAAGGCATCATTCCGTTTCTTTTCCAAGTCCCAGAGATTCTTCACTTGTGCAGCCTATCATGCACTTCGGAAAATTCCTTGGAGTGTAGCTCGTCGAGCTCCTTCCGGGCATTGGCGATCTCGGCCTGACTTGACTCAACAATCTGATGGAGATCAAGGGAGTGCAGACGCTTCATTTCGGTAAGTTCTTCCTTAAACCGGGCAATTTCGTTCTTCTCCTTCTCGAGGTTAGCCTGATGCTGGTTGAGAGTGTTTCCTTTTCACCTGCACCGAGATAAAGAAGATCAACAAACATAAAATGAACAAGTGCAAACACAAAGCACATAAGATATACCTTGGAAGGACATTACCCGGTCCAGCAGTTCCTTCAGCTGTGGGGAGTCCTTAGCATCAGCTGTATACGGGAAAAGAATACAATTAATTAAACCAGTGAAATATCACAAGGAATAAACCGGATGAAACAATAGTCCGGCATAAAGGTATGCCGGCAAGAAAGTGTGTCGGGATGAAAAAATCACCTTGGCTCTTCTGGTGCGCAACCTGCAGAGCTTTATCACTACAAGAAAAGTTGCCATGGCCGACGAAGTTGAAGTCGCGCCGTGGTTGCTGGTGTACCATGGCCGACGATTTTTGGTCTCTCCATTGTGCATGTCAAAACGTTTTTTTTTCTCGTTTTTGAGGCCACCTAGCCCGACGAAAACGGCCAAAACGTGGCGTATGGTGGCCCGGGATGTGGTGCATCTCGAAATCTCGGGTTCGCCGGCCGAGTCAACGCAAATCCGCACCATCGAGGGATGTAGGGCCCAGATGGCAGCCTCTCTGGCATTGTTTTTTCTCGATCGCGCCATCTCGTTCAACGCTCTCCGATCGAGCCGTTTACGATGCAGGATCATGGGTCCCGCATGTCATCCTCTATGAACAAAAATTCTTTCTATTCTTGGATTTTTTTTTGACCCCCTGATTTCTGGCTACTTCCTTTTTCTTTTGATCCCTTGCCGTCTTGGAAACGTTGAGACCGCTGCTGCTAAATGGGACCCACATGTCATCCTCTATGTGCAATCAACTTTCTTTTCTTGGAGGTTTTTTGGCACCTCATATTTGGTCACTTGCCTTTTTCTTTCGATCCCCTGCCGCCTCTCAAACGGTGATACCGCTGCTGCTAAATGGGACCCGCATGTCATCCTCTATGTACTATAAAACTTTCTTTTCTTGAATTATTTTTGGCTCCTGATATTTGGTCACTTGCCTTTTTCTTTCGATCCCCTGCCGCCTCTCAAACGGTGATACCGCTGCTGCTAAATGGGACCCGCATGTCATCCTCTATGTACTATAAAACTTTCTTTTCTTGAATTATTTTTGGCTCCTCATATTTGGTCACTTGCCTTTTTCTTTCGATCCCCTGCCGCCTCTCAAACGGTGATACCGCTGCTGCTAAATGGGACCCACATGTCATCCTCTATGTACTATAAAACTTTCTTTTCTTGAATTATTTTTGGCTCCTCATATTTGGTCACTTGCCTTTTTCTTTCGATCTCATACCACGTTTGAAACGTTGAGGAACCTGCTGGCTCATGGGACCCGCATGTCATCCTCTATGTGCTATAAAAGTTTATTTTCTTGGATTTTTTTTCACCCTCTGATTTTTGGCTATTTCCTTTTTCTTTTGATCCCCTGCCGCCTTGGAAACGTTGAGTAAGCTGCTGACTCATGGGACCCGCATGTCATCCTCTATGTACAATCGAGTTTCTTTTCTTGAATTATTTTTGGATCCTGATAGTTGGTCACTTTTCTTTTTCTTTCGATCTCATGCCACGTTTGAAACATTGAGGAACCTGCAGGCTCATGGGACCCGCATGTCATCCTCTATGTACTATAAAAGTTCATTTTCTTGGTTTTTTTTCACCCTCTAATTTTTGGCAATTTCCTTTTTCTTTTGATCCCCTGCCGCCTTTGAAACGTTGAGGACTCTTCTGGCTCATAGGTCCCACATGTCAGCCTCTATGTACAATCAAGTTTCTTTTCTTGAATTATTTTTGGATCCTGATATTTGGTCACTTGCCTTTTCTTTCGATCTCATGCCACGTTTGAAACGCTGCTGGCTCATGGGACCCGCATGTCATCCTCTATGTGCTATAAAAGTTTATTTTCTTGGATTTTTTTTCACCCTCGGATTTTTGGCTATTTCCTTTTTCTTTTGATCCCGTGCCGCCTTGGAAACGTTGAGTAAGCTGCTGACTCATGGGACCCGCATGTCATCCTCTATGTACAATCAACTTTCTTTTTCTTTTGATCTCAAGCCGCATTTGAAACGTTGAGACCGCTGCTGCTAAATGGGACCCGCATGTCATCCTCTATGTACAATAAAGTTTCTTTTCTTGGATTATCTTTGGCTCCTGATATTTTGTCACTTGCCTTTTTCTTTCGATCTCATGCCGCCTTTGAAACGTTGAGTAAGCTGCTGGCTCATGGGTCCCGCATGTCATCCTCCACGAACAATAAAAGTTTGCTTTCTTGGAGTTATTTTTGACCCCTAATTTCTGACTATTTGCCTTTTTCTTTTGATCTCCTGCCCCCTCTGAAACGATGAGGACGCTGTTGGCAGGTCGGTCCCACATGTCATCCTCTATGAACAATAAAAGTTTCCTTTGATGGATTTATTTTGAACCCCTAATTAATTTCTGGATATTTCCTCTGCCGCCTTGGAATCGTTGAGGATGCTGCTGCCTCATGGGTCCCGCATGTCATCCTCTCAGAACGGTAAATGTTTCTTTTCTTCGATTTTGTTGACCAAATGATTTTTGGCTTATTTTTTCTTTCGATCACCCTGCAGCCTTTAAAACGTTGAGGACGCTGCTGGCTCACGGGTCCCACATGTCAACCTCTATGAACAATAAAAGCTGAGGATGCTGCTGCCTCATGGGTCCCGCATGTCATCCTCTCAGAACGAAAATGTTTCTTTTCTTGGATTTTTTACCAACGGATTTTTTGTTTATTTTTTCTTTCCATCCCCTGCCGCCTTTAAAACGTTGATGACGCTGCTGGCTCATGGGTCCCCGATGTCAGCCTCCTCGTACAAGAAACATGTGATATCTTGATTATTTTGCAGACAATAAACAGTGTATTTGACTCTGAGCTATTGCAAACGGATAAATTAAATCTTTATTTTTACATAAACAAACTTATATGTTGAATCTCCTTGTTTTGTGTTTTTGCGAAGCATAGGACTTTCCTGTTTTTTTTTAGAAAAATCCGAACTTTCCTATTTTGGAGTGGGCTGAAATTGTATGAGTCAAAAGGCCCAGCAGGCTAGTTCGAAGGCCCAGATGTCCAGATGCAGCCCAATTGAAATCTTTCTTTTCTTGGATTTTTTTCACCCCCTGATTTCTGGCTACTTCATTTTTCTTTTGGTCCTGTGCCACCTTGAAAATGTTGAGATCGTTGCTGCAAAATGGGACCCGCATGTCATCCTCTATGTACAATAAAATTTCTTTTCTTGGATTATTTTTGGCTCCTGATATTTGGTCACTTTCCTTTTTCTTTCAATCTCATGCCGACTTTGAAACGTTGAGGAAGCTGCTGGCTCATGGGTCCCGCATGTCATCCTCTGTGAACAATAAAAGTTTCCTTTGTTGGATTTATTTTTACCCCTAATTTCTGGCTATTTGCCTTTTTCTTTTGATCCCCTGCCCCCTTTGAAACGATGACGACGCAGCTGGCAGGTCGGTCCCACATGTCATCCTCTATGAACAATAAAGGTTTCCTTTGATAGATTTATTTTTGACCCTGATTAATTTCTGGCTATTTCCTTTTTTTATTTTGATCCCCTACCGCCTTGGAATAGTTGAGGATGCTGCTGCCTCATGGGTCCCGCATGTCATCCTCTCAGAAAGGTAAATGTTTTATTTCTTGGATTTTGTTTACCAACTGATTTTTGGCTTATTTTTTTGTTTCGATCTCCTGCCGCCTTTAAAATGTTGACAACGCTGCTGCCTCATGGGTCCCCAATGTCAGCCTCCCCATACTGCAAATCCTCTTTCTGCAAAGGTTGTATTTCTAGCTAGATAGCTAAGGTGGATTCGAATCTGCCGTGGTTCGAGAGCTGACTCGGGTAAGCCTTCTTGCATTAATTAATGGAACTAGTGTATAGCAAGGTCAAGACATGTGGCTCGGTGTAATGAATCTATTTGAATCATGTTGTGGATTCAATATGATAGTTCTCTAACAGGTCAGCCAAAATAGAAATGCAAATTAAGATGAACACAAACATTAGTTATCATAATAGCTGATCATACATACATACTTGCTAAGAGCAAAAGCTTGCCAGAGTTTTACCACCCATACAATTAATTAGCAGTTCAGATAAGATAACCTTATATAAGTATAACTACAAATGCATTTGCTAAGGGCTCATGGGACAACAGAACTAGACAACCGCAAACTTTATGACCAGCATGTCACAGCGGCATCGAAAGATCTTGACCTTCAACTTTGATCCAATGCGAAGTTTGGCACCGTCAATGAACTTTTTCCACCTGGAAGTAACAGCCAAGCGGCCATCTGTGGGACTGACGGAGTACCGTCCCTCCACGGTGAGACCTTCACTCTCCACGACGAGGGAAATCTTGCCCCTTTGGCCAGCATTGAGATCCTTGGAGATACTTTTAGGCAATTTCTGATTCAAAGCAAGAGATACCACCAAAAATTAGTCAATGGCACCAATGCACTGAAGAGTGAACCATGTGAGACTTTGAGTAGAGAAGACATCAAGATAAGAGCAGTTATGCTGTCATATACTCACGAACATAGCCTTCAGATGCGTCCTGGTCACCACACGGGTGGCCACAGCAATGAGCTGAGGCCTCGGTGATCTGGCTGGGGCAGGTGCAGGAGCACAGGCTGGTACACGAGCTGGTCTTGATGCGAGAGGCTGGGCAGGTGCAATAAACGGTGCCTCTAGAGGAACCGGTGCTGATGCAGGAGACTGTTGGGCAGGTGCAGTAAACGGTGCAGCTAGAGGAACCAGTGCTGATGCAGGAGCCTGCTGGGTAGATGCAGTAAACGGAGCTGGTACAGGAACCGGTGCTGATGCAGGAGAGTGGGAAGCCGGTGCCGGTGCTGGTGTGGTGCCCTTTGTGACATCCGCTCCTGTTCCATCAGGGGATCTGTAACTTTGATCATGTTAAACCCAGCAAGCTAGAACAGACGGAATGGTTTAGAACAACTGCTCGAATGCGGTAATCAAAGGATATGAGTACAAAAACGTTACATAATATATATTTCGAAGTGTCTCCAACTACGTAAGCGATTCACGTATATCTGCCCGTTTGAGTTTCTGATCCTCAGCTCGTCGCCCTTCTTCAGACCGTAGTCAAAAGCAAACTTTCTCCAATCATGTCCATACAAATATGTGATGGCGTGCGTCTTGTAGACATACACCTCATAGACCGTGTAGGTGTTCATCAATTTGCCATTGCCATGCATAGTGAAAGACCCTTCATGCGGACACATCTGGTTAATCATTGGACGAAGTTCACAAGGTACAGTCTGCAGGTGAAAATTGATACTAATGTAAGAAGCAGGAAGACTAAAAACAAGACTTTACTATATGCCAATTCATGCTAAACCACTGAGAATTCATACCTGTAACTCTGTGAAGGAGTTATTAGAAAGGTAGATAGAGCTATAGGAGGTGTTATATGCGGGGTATGTACATGGGCCCGCCATATTCCCGCAAGCTCGGCATCGGGATGGTGAAGGAAACATGGGAGGTACTACTGGTGCGTAGCGCTGAATGTAAGTGGAAGAATTAGGTTGTGTAAAGTGCATAGTTCAGAGCAATGCAAATGTTGACAAGCGAGTGCATAACACTATGTTACAAACTGAACAGTTAAAATTTAGTGTATGATGAATATAAGCCTGCTAATTTGGCGTTTCCGAATTCCAAAAAGCATTAGACAGAGCCGGTGATAATATCAGACATAAATCATGGCATGTATATGTGGCTTAAGAAAATATACCCGAACCCTTGGATGGTTACGGCCCGGCTGGTCCTTGGACTTGAGCTTATATAAGCATCCAGAAGGTGGGGCTGACAGTAACTTGGTGGCAGCCTCTGCAGATGCCTCATCAGCAACAGTTGCAATCCTTTTGACCAATGAAGGCTTAGCAGTTTCAGTCTGCATATGAAAATTGAAGAGCAACAGACATCAGCAGTGATATATAAAATGAATCTATGAGACACTGATGCATATAGTGCTGGATGTATGTGGAAGAATAGGGTTGTGTGTGTTTCTGAACTATTGGTAAGCATTAGACAAAGCCGGCAATAAACAGACAAATCAAATCATGTATGAGGATTAAGAAAATATACCTGCTTACTGAAAAGGATACCACCCAGCTGGCCCGTGGCCTTGTGCTTGAGGAGGTTTTCAGAAGATGGTAGCGGCACCATCGTCTTCACAGCAGCCTCATCAGGATCATTTTTTTCCATTTGAGTAGAGGCACAGAAGCTTCATCCTGCATATGAATAGCAACAGAACTCATCATTGATATTTAATAAATCTATGAGATAGACTGATGCAAATAGTGCGGGATGTAAGTGGAAGAATAGGGTTGTGCATAGACAACAGTTGACAACAATGCAAATGATTACAAAAGAAGCCAACGAAACTCAACAGTTTATATACTGGATGAGACAGACTGAAAAGTGAAAAATTAGTGCATGATGATTGTAAGCAAACACAGTGTTTCTGAACTTTTGGTAAGCATTAGGCAAAGCCAACAGTAATTAAACAGATAATAATAAAATCATGTATGTGGATTAAGAAAATATACCAGATTCATTAAAAGGTCACCACCCAGATGGCCCATGGCCTCGTGCTTGTAGAGGTTTTCGGATGATGGTGCCGGCACCATCGTCATCACAGCAGCCTCATCAGCCTCATTTTGCATCCACTTGAGTAAAGGCGCAGCAGTTTCAGCCTGCATAAGAATGGGAACAGATCTCAGCAGTGATATTGAATGACTCTGAGAAAGACTGATGCATATAGTGCTGGATGTAAGTGGAAGGGTATGGCTGTGTATGGACAACCGTTCACAACAATGCAAGGGTGTGTTCGGTTCTGAAACAGCATGGAATGGAATGGAATGGTTCCATTTCAGAGGAATGGAATGGTTACATTTTTGTTCGGTTGGGAAAAATGGAGAGCAGAACAGGTCGAGGTTAAACTAACCATTTGTCTCAAAATTGTAATTAGCAATTGTAAATGACATTTTAATCTCAAAGTCGTAATTAACAGCGCCTAATGGTGCTCTTTTAATCTAAAAATCGTAATTAACATCGTTTTTTGTTGGGTTAGGGGAACTGGAGAGTAGATGAACATTACTGTATGATGATTGTAAGCAAACGAATTTGGTGTTTCTAAACTTTTGGCTTCGAGATCTTATGGGGTTCAACTCTAGCCTACCCCAACTTGTTTGGGACTAAAAGGCTTGGTTGTTGTTGTTGTTGTAAACTTTTGGCAAGCATTGGAAAAAACCGACAATAAACAGACAAAAATCAAGGCATGTTTTGTGGATTAAGAAAATATACCATATTCATTAAAAGATCACCACCCAGCTGGCGCGTGGCCTTGTGCTTGTAGAGGCATTTAGAAGATGGGGGCGGCATCAACATACTGGCAGCCTGATCAGCCGCAGTTTTGATCTTCCTTTTGAGTAAAGGCCCTAAAGTTTCAGTCTGCATATGAATAGAAAAACAAAAGGCAAACCTCAGCAGTGATATTGAATTACTGTATGAGATAGACTGATGCATATAGTGGATGCTCTTAGCCTTTTGCATCATGAACACTAGCTATATGGACAGACAAAAAAACTAGTTGACTCAGCTTTGTCTAGATACCTCCATCCCAAAGCTTAAGGCTTATTTATTTTTGAGAAATCAAAACAAGTAAAGTTTGACCAAAATTTTAGAACATTCTATCAACAAATATAATATTGTGTAGATACCGTAGGAAAATATATTTCACAACTTATTTAATGATATTAATTTTGTATTTTGCATGTTAATGATTTTTGGTAAAAGCTTAGTCAAACATGGTATAGTTTGACTTTCTAAAAATAATATAAGCCCTAAGCTTTGGGATGGAGGTAGTAGTATCTAGAGCTAAAACACATCTAGATACATCCGTATCTACAGATAGTTGAGTCAATTAATTTGGATCTGAGGGAGTATCAGATTCAGACTACATCATGGTAAGTTGGTTAAAAAAAATTACCCCTGGGCGGTCCCTGCCCAGCTCGGCAGTGGCATTTCGCTTCTTGTGCTGCAGATCTGGCCATGCTCCTGCAGCAGGTGGGGCGCTATCGTTCCCCATAGCCTCAGCACGGAACCTGGAGGTACCAACCTGATACAAAGAATATAGAGCATGGTGTCACAGAGGATTTACGCACAAACAGCTGAAGACATGTGCTACTTTAAGCATTTTCCAGAACAGGAACAAATTAAGGATGCAGACAGACAGAGTGGATAAGCAAACGGAGTACCTGCTTTGCGAGGCTGGGGACGCAGCTCAGGCTCAGCCAACTGCCCACATGCGTGGTGGCCTTACGCTCCATTGCCCCCACCACCACCGAGGTCTTCCCTTTCCTGTACAAGCTGACAAAAGATACATTGAGGATCAGCAGAGACTACAAGGGTTGCAAATGTCGACAAATAAAGGAAGAACACCCCAATCCAAGCAAAGGTAGCCCCCACCCCCATCCCCATCAATCACTCCCAGCGCGAGGGTGACCAGAAAGACACCCCTTCGCCCAGAATAGGAAATAGATGCGCAAGATATCGAGGTGAGGAAAAAGGAACCGATATCGAGAAAGGATAGAACATTACTAGTAGAGTACTACCTAATCCGCTTGGTCTAGATGCAGCTTGCCCCTCCAAGCTGGATGCCTGGACGGTGGAGGCGAAAGGAGGGGATCGAGCTAGCGGCTTGCATCCGTCGGCTGTCGGCACTCGATCGGGAGAGACAAGGGGGGCTACATAAAGGGGAGGGGTAACATATTTTATTACACAGTGAACTTACTGATGTGACTAGTCATTACATGTCTCACTGAAACTGGGGCCCATAGTGTGGCACCCCAAATTCACTTGAACCTGCCCGGCGGGACGCATTGGTGCGTCAAGAAAACCCCTGAATTGTAGCGGGGAAATGAAACATTTCACAAAAATTCAAAATTCAAGCACACTGCCACGCGCCAAGCACGCGGGCTGTTCCTTCCTCTTCCTCGGTTCCTCCTCCCCTATCCGAAAAACCCCAAATCCCAAGCTCAAACAACAACAAAAAAACCCTAATCCCCTGGCCGCCATGCATGTCCTCGTTAACCCGCTGGAGATCGTTCCGGGACGAGGCGGACCCCCCTCCCTGAGATCCCGAGTTCGTCCGTTCCATCCACCTCGAGGCACTGCGTGCTGTCTCGCAGCGGCGGCTTGAGGGCGCTGCAGAGGAAGTTTCGCCGGAAAGTGCTCATGGCAACCGTGCAAGCTCACCGGCGTGATGTATCCCGAGAGGAACTGGTCAAAGCTTTGCTATTCGCAAAAAAAAAGCGGGCCAAGATCTGGTCAAAGCTTCCTCGATGGCTTGCCGCGAGAGGCTTGGAGTCCAGAGTCAATAAACTAGCTGCTCGAGGACTTGGGCGGTTTACACCGATTCATATTAACTGACTCAAGTTTGTTAGTCTAGTTAACAAATGCATCTAGATACATCCATATCTAGACAAAATTGAGTCAATTAATATGAATCAGAGGGGAGTGCCTGAAAGTGTTTCATGCTACCAATTAATGCGCTGGCAGGACTGGCTGTAGAAGTAATTGTGCTACTACTCATACGATGAACTGATTGTGTGGGTGTCAAATTTTGCAACGCGATCATCCACTAAATGCTTAATTATAGTTCTAGCGCCAAAGGCGTACAAATCATAACAAAGATAGTACATACTACAGCACCAGAACATAAGAGTACGAATCATAAAGTAGCTCAACATTTTGCATCAGGGCTGGGTGGTCCTGAGACTACCGGGACGCCCCTGATGATCTCCGGGCGTGCATCCACTTCAACGCAAAACTGTGTACTCGGTCCACGGCCTCCTTCTGTAGGCTGGATAATCTCAGGTGCAGGACCTTCGTCTATGAAAGGCTCGTCATCAGTACCATCCACAGGTGCATCAGGGCTGGGTGGTCTTGAGACTACCCGGACGCCCCTGATGATCTCTGGGCGTGCATCCACTTCAACGCAAAGCTGTGTACTCGGTCCACGGCCTCCTTCTGTAGGCTGGATAATCTCAGGTGCAGGACCTTCGTCTATGAAAGGCTCGTCATCAGTACCATCCACAGGTGCATCAAACTGAGATTCATCTTCAAATCTCCCATCAAACTGAGAGACCTCTTCAACTCTATGCTTCTGCAATTAGTACATCAACAGATTAGACAAACATCTAAGGGATGCAACCTGAACAAATGTCGTTTTACATATTTACCTTCTCATCTGGCACAGCACATGTCCCAGAGCTGAAACCCGTTTCCTGAAGCAAGCGCTTATTCTCTCCTTCCCGTCCATCCATCTGCAACAAGTTAAATTTGAGTACAGAACCTTGCACAGCAATGCAAACTATTGATCGAAACAGCGGCAGCATCAATATAAATAATTAACTACATATGCCATCACACATACAGTGTGAGCAAGATCTGCTTCTCCCGCTGAAGGATCATTATATGGTTCACCATGATAAACCCACCTAACATATGTGCGGTCCATCCCAAAAATGTGTAAATGATCTTCCACTACATGGTGAGGCCTCTTCTCACCATTCATACATGTGCAGCGCGGGCAATACACATCCAGGTTGTGACCTTCATGAGCTCTAATAAACCCCATAAAGGGTTGAACACCATTTATATATGAAGGGGAACATAAGTGTCCATGCAGTATCCAAGTTCTGTTCATCTGTTTAATTATAAGATACAATGGTTGGTGATTAATTTTTAAGGCGAAGTAGGAAATGTATATCCATCGAGTACAAAACTATACTACATGATTATGCATTTCAGCAATCATGTCGAGTACAAAACAAAAAATGCCCATCGACATTTTAGCAAACAGATCGTGTACAAAACTATGCCATGGCATTTCAGCAAATTAACGGATCGAGTGCAGAACTAACTCTATATGCCCACGCAAATGAACAAATTGATCGAGGACAAATCGAGCGAAAAACTATAAAGTGCCAATTAGTTCGAGCATACTGACGTTTTTTTTAGCAGCATCAAGAAAATATAAATCGTTAGGCCGTCTTGCCCGATGCATGATTGAGCTAGAGATAGCAGCCCTACCGTGGATCCACTTGACCGCCGGTGCGTCTCGAGAAGAACGACGGGGAGGGGAAGCTTCTTCTTCGCACGGACGGGACGGGGAGGGGAAGCTCTTCGCACGAACGGGGATAAGTTGTGTAGGGGTGGGTGGGGGGTCATGCGGCCGGGCCGCCCGGTAGGTGGTGTTTAATGGAGTTGCATGTGTAATTTGCCGTGCACAAGGTTGAGGAATAGGCTGTTCCCTTTGCCGCGCGCACAATTCAAACTATCCCGCCCATGTAGTTTAAATTCGCCCTATTTTTGTTAAATCGACATAAAGTCATGTGAGTGGGTGGAAATTAGCAAAGTTGCTTGAAAATTGTAAAACTCTGGAATTATCCTTTAAATATGCTCTACTTCGTGTAAAAATCGGGGTGTGGAGGCATGTTGAGCTGTTTTATTTGTACTTTCTTCATTAAAACTCCCATTTTATGCACTTTGGATGGAAAGAAATCATTTGTACATAAATTTTGACAACGCCATTTGCAAACATTAATTGTTTTACATGCCAAGATGCACCCATCCACCAAATATGGGGCAAAAGTTTATCACAATCTAGATATATATGTATAATTAGTGAGGGACCCCTTTTGATTTTGTGCAATTTCCACTAATTAGCTAGAGAGAAGGGGTCAATTAATTAGGCCATGTTAGGGGCTATGTGTTTTAGATTAGGGTTGTGTGGATTCAAATACAACTTCTTTATTTGTGTGCTATGATTAATCAAAACTAGATCGATCGACTGCGCACACATTGTTAGAGGCACATGCATTTGCGCACAAAGTGCAGGTTAGGGTTTAGGGTTTAGTGTTTAGGGTTTAGGGTTTAGGGTGTAGTGTTTAGGGTCTAGGGTTTAGGGTTTAGTGTTTAGGGTGTTTAGGGTGTACGTTTAGGGTATAATTAGGGATTAGGGATTAGGGTTTTAGGGTTTAAGGTTTAGGGATCATCGATCGAGTGCACACACACACATTATTAGAGGCACCCGCGCCTTTGCGCATAAAGTGCATGCGTATATAAAAGTGTGTGTTTTGGCCACCAACGATATATAGATCGAGAGAGAGATTAAAAATATATATATCTCCAAGAATACGTTCAGATATATATTGAAATATATGCACGAATGATATGTGCAAGGTATGACATGCGCGCATGTACACACTAATTGTATATATATTATGAGGCAACTTAATCAAATGTGTTTTCATATATTCGAGAGAACTGCTTGTCAAAATTCAAGTTAATTAATTTATCAGCACTAATTAGTTGGTCGCCTGCTTGATGCGCAATGAAGTGTCGTTGGCCTATATATATGTAGGGTTTAATTAGGATTTAGGGTTTAGGGTTATCTAGCTAGGGTTTTAGGGTTAGGGTTAATTAGGCTTTAGGGTTTAGGGTTTAGGGTTTAGTTTTAGGGTTTAGGGTTTAGGGTTTAGGGTTTAGGGTGTAGTGTTTAGGGTTTAGGTCTAGGGTTTAGGGTTTAGTGTTTAGGGTGTACGTTTAGGGTATAATTAGGGATTAAGGATTAGGGTGTTCGGGTTTAAGTTTAGGGATCATCGATCGAGTGCACACACACATTATTAGAGGCACCCGCGGCTTTGCGCATAAAGTGCATGCGTATATAAGTGTGTGTTTAATTTTGGCCACCAACGATATATAGATCGAGAGAGAGAGATTGAAATGTATATATATCCCCAAGAATATGTTCAGATATATATTGAAATATATGCACGAATGATATGTGCAAGGTATGACATGCGCGCATGCACACTAATTGTATATATATATTATGAGGCAACTTAATCAAATGTGTTTTCATTCGAGAGAACTTGTCAAAATTCAAGTTAATTAATTTATCAGCACTAATTAGTTGGTCGTCTGCTTGATGCGCAATGAAGTGTCGTTGGCCTATATATATGTAGGGTTTAATTAGGATTTAGGGTTTAGTGTTATCTAGCTAGGGTTTTAGGGTTAGGGTTAATTAGGGTTTAGGGTTTAGGGTTTAGGGTTTAGTTTTAGGGTTTAGGGTTTAGGATTTAGGGTTTAGGGTGTAGTGTTTAGGGTTTAGGTCTAGGGTTTAGTGTTTAGGGTGTACGTTTAGGGTATAATTAGGGATTAGGGATTAGGGTGTTAGGGTTTAAGGTTTAGGGATCATCGATCGAGTGCACACACACATTATTAGAGGCACCCGCGCCTTTGCGCATAAAGTGCATGCGTATATAAGTGTGTGTTTAATTTTGGCCACCAACGATATATTGATCGAGAGAGAGATTGAAATGTATATATATCCCCAAGAATATGTTCAGATATATATTGAAATATATGCACGAATGATATGTGCAAGGTATGACATGCGCGCATGCACACTAATTGTATATATATATTATGAGGCAACTTAATCAAATGTGTTTTCATTCGAGAGAACTTGTCAAAATTCAAGTTAATTAATTTATCAGCACTAATTAGTTGGTCGTCTGCTTGATGCACAATGAAGTGTCGTTGGCCTATATATATGTAGGGTTTAATTAGGGTTTAGGGTTTAGGGTCTAGGGTTTAGTGTTTAGTGTTTAGGGTTTAGGGTCTAGGGTTTAGTGTTTAGGGTGTTTAGGGTGTATGTTTAGGGTATAATTAGGGATTAGGGATTAGGGTTTTAGGGTTTATGGTTTAGGGATCATCGATCGAGTGCACACACACATTATTAGAGGCACCCGCGCCTTTGCGCATAAAGTGCATGCGTATATAAGTGTGTTTTTTTGGCCACCAACGATATATAGATCGAGAGAGATTGAAATGTATATATATCCCCAAGAATATGTTCAGATATATATTGAAATATATGCACGAATGATATAAATATATGTGCAAGGTATGACATGCGCGCATGCACACTAATTGTATATATATATATTATGAGGCAACTAATTAATCAAATGTGTTTTCATTCGAGAGAACTTGTCAAAATTCAAGTTAATTAATTTATCAGCGCTAATTAATTAGTTGGTCGCCTACTTGATGCGCAATGAAGTGTCGTTGGCCTATATATATGTAGGGTTTAATTAGGGTTTAGGGTTATCTAGCTAGGGTTTTAGGGTGTTAGGGTTAGGGTTAATTAGGGTTTAGGGTCTAGGGTTTAGGGTTTAGGGTTTGGGATTTAGGGTTTAGTGTCTAGGGTTAGGGTTTAGTGTTTAGTGTTTAGGGTTTAGGGTTTAGGGTGTAGTGTTTAGCGTTTGGGTTCTAGGGTTTAGGGTTTAGTGTTTAGGGTGTTTAGGGTGTACGTTTAGGGTATAATTAGGGATTAGGGACTAGGGTTTTAGGGTTTAAAGGTTTAGGGATCATCGATCGAGTGCACACACACATTATTAGAGGTACCCGCGCCTTTGCGCATAAAGTGCATGCGTATATAAGTGTGTTTTTTGGCCACCAACGATATATAGATCGAGAGAGAGATTGAAATGTATATATATCCCCAAGAATATGTCCAGATATATATTGAAATATATGCACAAATGATATGTGCAAGGTATGACATGCGCGCATGCACACTAATTGTATATATATTATGAGGCAACTTATTCAAATATATTTTCATTCGAGAAAACTTGTCAAAATTCAAGTTAATTAATTTATCAGCGCTAATTAGTTGGTCGCCTGCTGCTTGATGCACAATGAAGTGTCGTTGGCCTATATATATATGTAGGGTTTAATTGGGGTTTAGGGTTTAGGGTGTAGTGGTTTAGGGGTTTAGGGTGTAGTGTTTAGGGTTTAGGGTCTAGGGTTTAGGGTTTAGTGTTTACGGTGTTTAGGGTGTACGTTTAGGGTATAATTAGGGATTAGGGTTTTAGGGTTGAAGGTTTAGGGATCAACGATCGATCGAGTGCACACACACATTTTTAGAGGCACCCCCGCCTTTGCGCATAAAGTGCATGTGTATATAAGTGTGTTTTTTGGCCACCAACGATATATAGATCGAGAGAGAGATTGAAATGTATATATATCCCCAAGAATATGTTCAGATATATATTGAAATATATGCACGAATGGTATGTGCAAGGTATGACATGCGCGCATGCACACTAATTGTATATATATTATGAGGCAACTTAATCAAATGTGTTTTCATTCGAGAGAACTTGTCAAAATTCAAGTTAATTAATTTATCAGCGCTAATTAGTTGGTCGCCTGCATGATGCGCAATGAAGTATCGTTGGCCTATATATATGTTTGGTTCAATTAGGGTTTAGGGTTTAGGGTCTAGGGTTTAGGGTTTGGGGTTTAGGGTTTAGGGTTTAGGGTCTAGGGTTAGGGTTTAGGGTTTAGTATTTAGTGTTTAGTGTTTAGGGTTTAGGGTTTAGGGTTTAGGGTGTAGTGTTTAGGGTTTAGGGTCTAGGGTTTAGGGTTTAGTGTTTAGGGTGTACGTTTAGGGTATAATTAGGGATTAGGGATTAGGGTTTTAGGGTTTAAGGTTTAGGGATCATATATCGATCGAGTGCACACGTATTAATTAGAGGCACCCGCGCCTTTACGCATAAAGTGCATGCGTATATAAGTGTGTTTTTTGGCCACCAACGATATATAGATCGAGAGAGAGATTGAAATATATATATCCCCAAGAATATGTTCAGATATATATTGAAATATATGCACGAATGATATGTGCAAAGTATGACATGCGCGCATGCACACTAATTGTATATATATTATGAGGCAACTTAATCAAATGTGTTTTCATTCGAGAGAACTTGTCAAAATTCAAGTTAATTAATTTATCAGCGCTAATTAGTTGGTCGCCTGCTTGATGCGCAATGAAGTGTCGTTGGCCTATATATATGTTGGGTTTAATTAGGGTTTAGGGTTTAGGGTTATCTAGCTAGCGTTTTAGGGTTAGGGTTAGGGTTAATTAGGGTTTAGGGTTTAGGGTTTGGGGTTTAGTTTTAAGGTTTAGGGTGTAGGGTTTAGGGTGTAGGGTTTAGGGTCTAGGGTCTAGGGTTTAGGCTTAGGGTGTATAGTGTTTAGGGTTTAGGGTTTAGGGTGTACTGTTTAGGGTGTAGGGTGTAGGGTTTAGGGTTTAGTGTTTAGGGTCTTTAGGGTGTACGTTTAGGGTATAATTAGGGATTAGGGACTAGGGTTTTAGGGTTTAAAGGTTTAGGGATCATCGATCGAGTGCACACACACATTATTAGAGGCACCCGCGCCTTTGCGCATAAAGTGCATGCGTATATAAGTGTGTTTTTTGGCCACCAACGATATATAGATCGAGAGAGAGATTGAAATGTATATATATCCCCAAGAATATGTCCAGATATATATTGAAATATATGCACGAATGATATATATATATATGTGCAAGGTATGACATGCGCGCATGCACACTAATTGTATATATATTATGAGGCAACTTAATCAAATATATTTTCATTCGAGAAAACTTGTCAAAATTCAAGTTGATTAATTTATCAGCGCTAATTAGTTGGTCGCCTACTTGATGCACAATGAAGTGTCGTTGGCCTATATATATATGTAGGGTTTAATTGGGGTTTAGGGTTTAGGGTGTAGTGGTTTAGGGTTTAGGGTGTAGTGTTTAGGGTTTAGGGTCTAGGGTTTAGGGTTTAGTGTTTAGGGTGTACGTTTAGGGTATAATTAGGGATTAGGGATTAGGGTTTTAGGGTTTAAGGTTTAGGGATCATATATCGATCGAGTGCACACGTATTAATTAGAGGCACCCGCGCCTTTACGCATAAAGTGCATGCGTATATAAGTGTGTTTTTTGGCCACCAACGATATATAGATCGAGAGAGAGATTGAAATATATATATCCCCAAGAATATGTTCAGATATATATTGAAATATATGCACGAATGGTATGTGCAAAGTATGACATGCGCGCATGCACACTAATTGTATATATATTATGAGGCAACTTAATCAAATGTGTTTTCATTCGAGAGAACTTGTCAAAATTCAAGTTAATTAATTTATCAGCGCTAATTAGTTGGTCGCCTGCTTGATGCGCAATGAAGTGTCGTTGGCCTATATATATGTTGGGTTTAATTAGGGTTTAGGGTTTAGGGTTATCTAGCTAGCGTTTTAGGGTTAGGGTTAGGGTTAATTAGGGTTTAGGGTTTAGGGTTTGGGGTTTAGTTTTAAGGTTTAGGGTATAGGGTTTAGGGTGTAGGGTTTAGGGTCTAGGGTCTAGGGTTTAGGCTTAGGGTGTATAGTGTTTAGGGTTTAGGGTGTACTGTTTAGGGTGTAGGGTGTAGGGTTTAGGGTTTAGTGTTTAGGGTCTTTAGGTTGTACGTTTAGGGTATAATTAGGGATTAGGGACTAGGGTTTTAGGGTTTAAAGGTTTAGGGATCATCGATCGAGTGCACACACACATTATTAGAGGCACCCACGCCTTTGCGCATAAAGTGCATGCGTATATAAGTGTGTTTTTTGGCCACCAACGATATATAGATCGAGAGAGAGATTGAAATGTATATATATCCCCAAGAATATGTCCAGATATATATTGAAATATATGCACGAATGATATATATATATATGTGCAAGGTATGACATGCGCGCATGCACACTAATTGTATATATATTATGAGGCAACTTAATCAAATATATTTTCATTCGAGAAAACTTGTCAAAATTCAAGTTGATTAATTTATCAGCGCTAATTAGTTGGTCGCCTACTTGATGCACAATGAAGTGTCGTTGGCCTATATATATATGTAGGGTTTAATTGGGGTTTAGGGTTTAGGGTGTAGTGGTTTAGGGTTTAGGGTGTAGTGTTTAGGGTTTAGGGTCTAGGGTTTAGGGTTTAGTGTTTAGGGTGTTTAGGGTGTACGTTTAGGGTATAATTAGGGATTAGGGTTTTAGGGTTGAAGGTTTAGGGATCAACGATCGATCGAGTGCACACACACATTGTTAGAGGCACCCGCGCCTTTGCGCATAAAGTGCATGCGTATATAAGTGTGTTTTTTGGCCACCAACGATATATAGATCGAGAGAGAGATTGAAATGTATATATATCCCCAAGAATATGTTCAGATATATATTGAAATATATGCACGAATGATATGTGCAAGGTATGACATGCGCGCATGCACACTAATTGTATATATATTATGAGGCAACTTAATCAAATGTGTTTTCATTCGAGAGAACTTGTCAAAATTCAAGTTAATTAATTTATCAGCGCTAATTAGTTGGTCGCCTGCTTGATGCGCAATGAAGTGTCGTTGGCCTATATATATGTTGGGTTTAATTAGGGTTTAGGGTTTAGGGTTTAGGGTCTAGGGTTTAGTGTTTAGTGTTTAGGGTTTAGGGTTTAGGGTCTAGGGTTTAGGGTTTGGGGTTTGGGGTTTAGGGTTTAGGGTTTAGGGTCTAGGGTTAGGGTTTTGGGTTTAGGGTTTAGTGTTTAGGGTTTAGGGTTTAGGGTTTAGGGTGTAGTGTTTAGGGTTTAGGGTCTAGGGTTTAGGGTTTAGTGTTTAGGGTGTACGTTTAGGGTATAATTAGGGATTAGGGATTAGGGTATTAGGGTTTAAGGTTTAGGGATCATATATCGATCGAGTGCACACATATTAATTAGAGGCACCCGCGCCTTTGCGCATAAAGTGCATGCGTATATAAGTGTGTTTTTTGGCCACCAACGATATATAGATCGAGAGAGAGATTGAAATGTATATATATCCCCAAGAATATGTTCAGATATATATTGAAATATATGCACGAATGATATGTGCAAGGTATGACATGCGCGCATGCACACTAATTGTGTATATATATATTATGAGGCAACTAATTAATCAGATGTGTTTTCATTCGAGAGAACTTGTCAAAATTCAAGTTAATTAATTTATCAGCGCTAATTAGTTGGTCGCCTGCTTGATGCGCAATGAAGTGTCGTTGGCCTATATATATGTTGGGTTTAATTAGGGTTTAGGGTTTAGGGTTTAGGGTCTAGGGTTTAGTGTTTAGTGTTTAGGGTTTAGGGTTTAGGGTCTAGGGTTTAGGGTTTGGGGTTTGGGGTTTAGGGTTTAGGGTTTAGGGTCTAGGGTTAGGGTTTTGGGTTTAGGGTTTAGTGTTTAGGGTTTAGGGTTTAGGGTTTAGGGTGTAGTGTTTAGGGTTTAGGGTCTAGGGTTTAGGGTTTAGTGTTTAGGGTGTACGTTTAGGGTATAATTAGGGATTAGGGATTAGGGTTTTAGGGTTTAAGGTTTAGGGATCATATATCGATCGAGTGCACACATATTAATTAGAGGCACCCGCGCCTTTGCGCATAAAGTGCATGCGTATATAAGTGTGTTTTTTGGCCACCAACGATATATAGATCGAGAGAGAGATTGAAATGTATATATATCCCCAAGAATATGTTCAGATATATATTGAAATATATGCACGAATGATATGTGCAAGGTATGACATGCGCGCATGCACACTAATTGTGTATATATATATTATGAGGCAACTAATTAATCAGATGTGTTTTCATTCGAGAGAACTTGTCAAAATTCAAGTTAATTAATTTATCAGCGCTAATTAGTTGGTCGCCTGCTTGATGCGCAATGAAGTGTCGTTGGCCTATATATATGTTGGGTTTAATTAGGGTTTAGGGTTTAGGGTTATCTAGCTAGGGTTTTAGGGTTAGGGTTAATTAGGGTTTAGGGTTTAGGGTTTAGGGTTTGGGGTTTAGGGTTTAGGGTTTTGGGTCTAGGGTTAGGGTTTAGGGTTTAGTGTTTAGTGTTTAGGGTTTAGGGTTTAGGGTGTAGTGTTTAGGGTTTAGGGTCTAGGGTTTAGGGTTTAGTGTTTAGGGTGTATGTTTAGGGTATAATTAGGGATTAGGGATTAGGGTTTTAGGGTTTAAGGTTTAGGGATCATATATCGATCGAGTGCACACATATTAATTAGAGGAACCCGCACCTTTGCGCATAAAGTGCATGCGTATATAAGTGTGTTTTTTGGCCACCAATGATATATAGATCGAGAGAGAGATTGAAATGTATATATATCCCCAAGAATATGTTCAGATATATATTGAAATATATGCACGAATGATATGTGCAAGGTATGACATGCGCGCATGCACACTAATTGTGTATATATATATTATGAGGCAACTAATTAATCAGATGTGTTTTCATTCGAGAGAACTTGTCAAAATTCAAGTTAATAAATTTATCAGCGCTAATTAGTTGGTCGCCTGCTTGATGCGCAATGAAGTGTCGTTGGCCTATATATATATGTAGGGTTTAATTAGGGTTTAGGGTTTAGGGTTATCTAGCTAGGGGTTTAGGGTTAGGGTTAGGGTTAGGGTTAATTAGGGTTTAGGGTCTAGGGTTTAGGGTTTGGGGTTTAGTGTTTAGGGTTTAGGGTCTAGGGTTAGGGTTTAGGGTTTAGGGTTTAGAGTTTAGGGTGTAGTGTTTAGGGTTTAGGGTCTAGGGTTTAGGGTTTAGTGTTTAGGGTGTTTGGGGTGTATGTTTAGGGTATAATTAGGGATTAGGGTTTAAGGTTTAGGGATCATCGATCGAGTGCACACACACATTATTAGAGGCACCCACGCCTTTGCACATAAAGTGCATGCGTATATATATAAGTGTGTTTCTTGGCCACCAACGATATATAGATCGAGAGATAGAGATTGAAATCCCCAAGAATATGTTCAAATATACGCACACACATGAATTATTAGAGGCACCCGCGCCTTTGCGCATAAAGTGCATGCATATGTGTGTTGTTCTGGCCACCAACGATAGATCGAGAGAGAGAGAGATTGAAATCCCCAAGAATTAGAGGACCCCCTTGCACAAGTGTTGGCCATCTATATATAATATGAATCCCAATAATGTTCATACATGATAGGGCATATGTGTGAAGCAATTTTTTCCGAGAACTTGTAAAGATTCAAATTTATCAGTGCAAATGGAAACTAGTGCACATTAATTAGAGGACCCCCTTGCACACGTGTTGGCCATATATGTATAGTTTAAATCCCAATAATGTTCATACATGATAGGCTATATGTGAATCAATTTTTTCTTCCAAGAACTTGTCAAGATTCAAATTTATCGGTGCTAATGGAAACTAGTGCGCACTAGACGAGCCCCTTGCGCAAGTGCTGGCCATTACATATAGTAGTTTAAATCTTAAGAATGTTCATACATGATAGGCCATATGTGCAAAGAATTTTTTTTCCCGTGAACTTGTCAAAATTCAAGTTTATCGTTGCAAATGGAAACTAGTCCAAAAAATTACATAGAGGTCCAAAAGAACTAGACAATAACTAATAGGACCTGCAACTTTACAAAAAGGACCCCAAAACATATAGAAGAAAATCAATCGAGTCCTTCTGGACCGCACATTAGATCTCTGCTCCGCATCCTTTCCAGCAACTCCGTCGCCGGGGACGCACCACTTGGGACGGTGTCGCCGGTAGTCGCCAGGATGAAGGAGAAGAATGGCCTCAGCAACGGCATATTGGCTCTGAGAAGGGCCGCTGAAAGGCCAAGATGTTCACGGGCAAGACGGATGACGCCGTCGTATGCCCCGAGCTTGTGAACGTTAGCAGCTTGACTTCCCCGTTGGCCAGATCTGAAGCACTGACCAAAGCAAGCCTCACCGTTAGCGCCATCACCTTGATGGCACCAGATCGAGGTTTGGCCGGCAAGATCCGCCAGATCTGATCCGCCAGATTCACCATAGGCCAGATCTGAAGCCGATGACGAGATCCCCCACTCCATTGCGCCATTCTGCTCATGGGAAACACTGGATCTAAGCTTACAACAACACTAACTCCCTCGGATCCAAATTAGCTGACTCAACTTTGCTTATCTAAATATGGATGTATCCACACATGTTTTTACTCTAGATACATACATGTCTAAGGAAAGTTGAATCAATTAATTTAGTTCGGAGGGTGTACAATATACAGAGAGAAGTCGGCCTCGTCTCCGGCCGGCGAGGCCGCCAGAGAGAAGGGGGAGAGGAGCCGGGGGAGTGAGAGAGACTCGAGAGAGAAAGAGAAGAGGAGAGCTCCCTGGGGAAGAACATTATTTTTGTCGTTCTGCTCGTAGCTTGAAACTGAAAATTTCAGCCCCGCGCCATATCATCCCGCCGAATCCATTCGAAAATCCCGTGACCAGTTTTACCCTTTTAACCCTGGTCTAGAAGTTACAACCCACCGACCATGGAGGGCTCATTCGGTAACAATGAAATATCTTGCCTAGATCCCGAACCCTCCCCACAGGCCCACACCCACCCACAAACCATTCGCCCCATTAGCTCAAAAATACTCTCACACGCCAAAGCTCTGACTCTCTACAGTACTAGATCTGCTTCGCCGCCGGCATACTCCTCCACAGCGTAGCCTTATCGTGTTGGCTGTCCACCCACCTGATCCGCTCCCCCGCCGCCCTCGCCACCGACGGATCTGCTTCACCGCCGACCTCGCCACCGACGGATCTGCTTCAACGCCGACCTCGCCACCGACGGATCTGCTTCACCGCCGACCTCATCCACAGCATAGCAATCAACGCCTTTCCTGTCGACGCACCGGATCCTCTCCAACGGAACCGGGTCTACTTCACCGCGGCCCCCCCCTCCACAGAAGCCGATCTATTCCCCCGACTAGCTCGGCGCACCGGCTGTATCAACTTCACCGAATCCCTTGCCAGCCAACCAGATCTGCTTCACTAACGCCCGCTTCTACTGAAATAGGGTCGACTCATCGTCTCCCGCGTTCGCCGCCGCTGGAATGCAAGTTGCCGCCCCCGTCCACCCCGCCGCAGCTTGGTTAGTACGCTGGCCCGTTAGATCGCGGTGTTTCTTTAGCCATGTTTTGTGTACTCCCTCCGGTTCATATTAATTGACTCTAATATGGATGTATCTAGACACATTTTAGTTCTAGATACATTCATATTGGAGTCAATTAATATGAATCGGAGGGAGTAGTTATTTGCAGATCTCAAATGCCATTAACTTTCTTGATGTGTTACTTCGCATGAAGTTCGTTTAAATATTGTACAGTACAAAAGCATTATCCGGTCGCTACCATCCTGTTCATTCTACTGACACTTGTGTGCATCCACATACTTATAGCCTTATACCCATTCATTTCTCGCCAACTTGTTTTTGTACTGCATGCTATTCCTTTTATAGTCATGCTATGGGCATTTCCAATCTGGTTGTTCTTATACCACGTCATTAGCTCACCGCTAGCCGCTAGCTGTTTTCTCGTGCCTGCTATTCTCACACTGCTTTTATAATCATGCTATGTGCATTTCCAATCTGCTTGCTCTTATACGTCGTCTTTAGCTTATAGCTATTTTTTTCCATGAATGCTCCTGTCGCACAGCTTGTATAGTTATTGCTGCGTGCATGTCTGGTCTTTGTATTATCGTAGACTAACTTATCAATGTTATTTTTCCTAGGGATTGATCATGCGAACCACTTATTAGAATATCCAACATTAACAGCGGGGACGCTAGGGAAGGTTGGAATCTGAGTTCTTGGTTTGTAATTTTGGCAGTTTACTTCCGTTATTATCTATAACCTATATGCATTGTTCCTTATGCAAGAGATTAACACTTGGAACCCTGCCATAGCAATGCCATTCATGCTTTACTATGTTTCTGCCTATTTGATATGCTTGTCTTGGAGCAACTGCGAAGGTGATTTGAACGACATTTGGTCATTCTTAATGCGGTTTACTTTATGTGGAAAACCTTGGCATTACCCAACTCTAAATCTGAATGTCTGAAATTCGTATCTCATGAAAAGCAACATCTAGTTGGTTTTAATCGATATCTCGGTAAATATTGGCTTATTCATTTGGCAGCTCAAGTTTTTTGTTATTTGAAACCAGCTGACTTGGTCTTAAATGTGATATCTAAACACAGATTAAGGACAATGGAGCAGGAGGATTAGCATTTCACTTGATGGCTGAACCTAAAATGATAGGCATGTCGACCACGACTAGTGCACGCAAGAGAAGGACCTGCAACGAGCCAGTATGTGCTCAGTACATGCATCTTATCTTATCTTGTGCTTATTTCTGCTACATCTTTGTTATCGATCTCTACATTGCGTAATACATGTTTGAATAGTTAATTGTTGTAACTATGTTTGCAATATTACCAGAATGCAGTTTTAATGAAGCAGTCATCATTAGAAGATAGTCGCCAAAGCGACCCTGTGCAACATTATGATGTAAGTCTGTGCTTAGTACAAGTTTCATACATTGTCTTATTTATGGAACTTGTTATTATCTTATATCTACATTGCATAATAAATGTTTGAATAGTTCACTGTTGTAACTATGTTGCATATTACTAGAATGCAGGTGTAATGAAGAAGTCCTTAGTAGAAGATAGAGCGCAAAAAAGGTTCCGGGGTGAGCCTATGCAACGATATAATGTAAGTCCGTGCTTAGTACTTGTGACTATCTCATATCGACAATGCTTAATACATGTTTGCATAGTTCATCGTTTAACTCTTTTTTGCATTATTATCAGAATGCAGTTGTGATGAAGCAATCTTCATCAGAAGAGAGGCCCACAAAAAGTTCTGATCTTTCTTCTGATGCATCCTCTCATAGCCGTCAACCTAGACCATTCCTTTCATCAAACAGTAAATATCTCAAGGCTGTACTTTATAAAAGACATGGTATTGCTGCTTTAAGATATGTAGCTGATATGTTGACCAAGAGTACACAAGATTCAATCAAGGCGATTGTCAAATGTCAACGTGTTATTGATGATGCTAATAGAAGTCCTCAATGATTCTATGTAATTTTTTTATTTGGGCACATTAATTGCTTTGTAATTTTCCTAGTTATTTTATTTGTGTATGTAATTGTGTGTATCATTGATACCAGATTTTAGGCTCATGAAATTTAATGCAAGTTGACTAGTCAAACAACCAGGGCCCTACAACAGATTGGTAGGCCCACTTACGATAGTGTGGGACCCACTTTCATTTTGGGTCGGCCACCTACTTATTGGGTGGCAGATTAACGGAAAGTGGGCCCACCTGCTTATTGGGCCGGCCCACTATCTTGTTGGGCCAGCCCACTTGCTATATGGTGGACCCCACATACTAAATGGGCCGGCCCTTTAACAGGAAAGTGGGACCCACATGTGTTTTTGGCCCGGCCCACTATCTTGTTGGCCCGGCCCACTTGCTATATGGTGGACCCCACATACTAAATGGGCCGGCCCTTTAACAGAAAGTGGGACCCACTGTGTTTTTGGCCCGGCCCACTATCTTGTTGGGCCAGCCCAATTGCTATATGGTGGACCCCACATACTAAATGGGCCGGCCCTTTAACTGGAAAGTGGGACCCACCTGTGTTTTTGGCCCGGCCCACTATCTTGTTGGACCGGCCCACTTACTATATGGTGGACCCCACATACTAAATGGGCCGGCCCTTTAACAGGAAAGTGGGACCCACCTGTGTTTTTGGCCCGGCCCACTTTCTTGTTGGGCTAGCCCATTTGATCTATTGTGGACCCCACATACTAAATGGGCCGGCCCGATAGCAGGAAAGTGGGACCCACATGCTAATTGGGCCGGCCCAATAACTTCTTGGGTCGGCCCAGTTGCTTTAAGGTGGACCCCACTAGTTAAATGGGCCGGCCCGATAACAGGAAAGTGGGTCCCACATGTCTTGTGGGCCGGCCCTTTTGCCTGTTGACCGGTCAAACGAGTGCATTCGGCCCGGCCCACATGCTTAGTGGGCCGGCCCATTAAAGTTTTGACCAGTCAACCTTAGAGGTTAGGCCCGGCCCACGTAACTAATGGACCAGCCCAGCTATATAGTTGACCGGTCAAACTAAGTCAGCTGGCCCGGCCCGCAAACTTAATGGGCCGGCCCGCTTAAGACGTGGCAGGCCACGTGTGGGCCTACCATCTACCACGGGGTTTCAGCCGGTTAACGCCGTTAACTGCTAGTTAACGGCGTCTGCCACGTGTCAGTTTGCATGACGTCAGCAGTCAACGGGCTCCCGGAAACACTTGGGCAACGGTCCGATTTTCCGTGGCGGAAGGGCGCCCAAGCGCGACGGACCGAAAAAATCGTCGTAGGACTTTGCCTGACGCAGTTTCGACAACAGAACCCATATCGTCGGGTTAGGCCCATAGGCGACGAAAAATACCCTTAGTGGACGATTTTGAGACGTTGTCTATCAGAACTTTTCTTATAGTGTATGGGCATCAGATAGCTCCCGGTGCTCCCACATCATGTTTTCATACAATTTCCTCCGGGACTCAAGGACCAGCTGTGGCAAAAAGCAAGATATTACTTAAGGTTGTTTGAAGTCCAAGTTCCGAGTTGAAATATGGTCGTTTAACCCGAAACTCGGGGAATATGGTTCGCAACTAAAAGTTATAGGCTACACAATGCTTGTCAAACCCAAAACTCGGGGAATATGTGTGTATACGTATCTAAATCGGAATTCAAGTTAAGTTTTGAGCTAAGTCTTACTCGCTTAACCCGAAACTCGGGGAATATGTGTATATATTTCGGAAAGTTTCAAGTTTTGTGTTCCGGATCAAGTGTTACTCACTTAACCCGGAACCTGGCAAATATTGGAAGATATATATTTGCAAAGTCAAGGGTAAGCCAGGAAGATGGATGTTTACCGTGATGTTCTTGTCGACATCGTACCATGCCATATCATTTTCACGCATGGATATCTTGAGTCGCACCGGCTGCTGAGCCATGCTCCGACGGCCGCGAGGATCCAGAATGGGTCCCGATCCTTGCCCAAGCCGGAGGTGACCTTGCACAGGTCGGATGAGTTCCACCCATCAGTGTATCTCTCCAAGGAGCCTAGAATCTGGCTGCTCCGGCTTTGGTTCGTAATCTGGCCGGCTTGCAGAGCCGACGTGTCACCGATGGAGGCCGCGACTGTGCTGGTATGCAGAGTGATGACTTTCTTCAAGGATGGAGCTTGGGCCTTCGTCTTCAGCGCTTCCGCGAGCTTATCGGAGGTGACAGTAGGAGTCCTCCGAGATGTGATTTCCTTTTCTTCCCGACGCCCTCCGGTGCCAGCGGCTTGCTTGGTGCCAGACGAGGCTGTTCTGGCGGAGGGGTCGCCGATTTGGACGGCGGCGGAGTTGCTGAAGAGGTTGCCGATTTGGTTGATGCCGATGGAGGTTAAGGTGAAGCCGGTTTGGAGAATGCTGGTGGCAGTGTAGATGTGCTGCTTTCTGGTGCCGACAGAACTATGATTGGTTCCGAGTTCCGACGGCTCGGTCTTGTCGTTGTTGGCGCCCAAGGTTGTCGGCCCCAATGTCTTCAGGTTGTTTCGGAGCCGAGGAAAAGTCGGCTCCGCCACAGTGATCATCATGTTCCGGGGCCGTGTTCCCCTCACTTCTTCAGGCTCTGCCGGGCTAGAGCTGAGCCCGCTTGCGGCAAAACCTGGTAAAGGAAATTGGTCGGCTGGTGTTTTGCCATTAGCTGGGCTGGGCATTTGTAGTTTCGGTTTTGGTTCTGGTGGTGGTGTTGGCGTAGCACTCCGGGTGATCTCGAGCGCGACACTAAAAATAAGAAGACAAGAATTATGTCCCTAAAAAGAATTTCATATCGAAAAGAAACAAAGAAGCAAACAAAAGATACAAGTCAAAAGTATGCCGGAACGAAGATGTCGGAATGGAATCTTACCTGGTGGACATTGGTGGAGCCCTTGATCTCTTCTTCGCCCCTAGCGGACCCTCACTCCCAACCTTCCGGCACTTCTTAGCTGGAGGAGCACTGGGGACGACATCAGAAGGAGAGGCTCTCTTGGAGCAGCGCTTGGTCTTCGTGGCCGCAATCAGTGTCCTCCAACACATGAGTGTCCGGATCAGCTAAAGCTGGATCCACGGAATATGCGTAGGAGATGGGCACGCGGCCATATACCTCTAAGATTACGCAATCATCATCATCGCTGCTAGCATCATCCGCCCAGGTCCTTGATGGATTAGGGGCAGAAGTCTTACCGGATCCCACATTGATGTCGGCGTCCATCTCGTCCAGTGGCGTGTTCTGGACGGAATTTGGATCCTCCTGGTCCAACTCGGTCCGGTCCGCCGTGTACTCGGTGATGGCATCAACCTTCTGCCATTTGAAGTTCTGAAAAGGAAAGTGTATCGATTAAAGTCACACCGGTTAAAATCATGCCGGAGAAGTTAAGCCAAAAAATATATTCTGTAATACAACAAGTTCTTACATCTGGTGGCCGGTTATCCCGGGAGTATGGCTCCAGAACCCATTCCCACGCTAGGTTCTCCTTCATCTCGGTCTGGGCGATAGCCTTGACCTTAAGAACAACCTCCGGCTTAGACAACTCGAAGGCGGTGATCCGAGTGGGGTCCATCGGGCCACTCATCTGGCAAACCTTATGACACCGATGTTGGAGCGGCAGAACTCGCCGGGTGATGAATGTGCGGACGGTATCATCGACTGAGGGCATCTCTTCCTCCTAAGCGCCTCAATGTATTCGCAGATCCGGTTGGTCTCTCGGTGACTCTCTTTCGGATTGTAGGTCCAATTCAGCTTGGTTGGGTCGCCAGCCACGTATGCCGGCAAGTTGATGAGGTCCGTGAGGCCGGTATTCTTGGTATAAAGGAAGGCTCGTTGCCATTTCCGGCATGACTCTAAGCCGGACATCTTGACATGCCGGCTATTCCGGCGCGGAACGACCATGCAGGCGCTGCATTGCACCATTGGCTTCGGCTTCGGCTTCGGAACCGAAGGATCTTGGATCGAATTAGTCCGAAGGGAGTAAAGCCGGGCCCAAAGCTCCAAAGAGGGCAAGAGGTCTACATAACCCTCACAGAAAGCGACGAAGGAAGAAAGGATGAAGAAGGCATACGCTGCTAGATGGTGTGGCTGAAGCGCATACCGGTTAAGGAAAGCACGCATGAAGCCGCTAGCCGGCAGCCCTAAGCCGTGCATGAAATGCACGGTGAAAACTACATACTCGCCGGGTTCGGGCTTTGGCTCTATCTCGTCGGCTGGAAGCCGGCACTCGACCCCTGCAAGGATGCGTCTGGACTTGTAAAGCCAATCCACCTCGGCCGGAGTAACATTCGACCCTTCCCACTTACCACGGGTGTAGGGATCCACCCCTTCCTCCATCTCCTCGAAATCGTCCTCCGTGGCCACGATTTCATGCTCCTCTGGACCCATTGAGCTAGATGTCGGAATAGGGGAAGAATGAACCGGCCCCGTCGAAATAACCTGGTGATGAAGATCTAGAAAAGAAAAGAAAAGAGAAACAAATATGAGAGACTAGGGAAGATCCTAACTCAAGAACATGAAGAACGTGAAGAATAGAGCAAAAAACCAATCTAGAAGAGGAGGGATCCAAGATCCAACTCACCTTGTATGGGTGGTGCCATAGGTGACTTCGGTCACGACGGTGACGACACGCTCGGTGGCGGCGGCGCTGGGGCAAATGCAATCCGGTCGACATAGGCGAGCGGCGGCAGCATGTGCACGTGAGGAGCTCCGGCTGTCGTTGCCTAATCGACGGTACCTCGGAGGAGGGATCCTCACGAGGGGGAGAAGAAGTAGGGGCCATAGGGCGGAGTGCACACGGGACGGTGGTACGCGATTTACCCAGCTTCGGAACACCTGCACGATGACAGGGCCTACTGCTGCTTGTCTGGAATTATCTGGGCGCTTTCGCGATGTTACAATGAGTTGTTGTTCTGCCCCTAGGGCTCCCGGGATCCGGCTTATAAAGGCGCACGGATCTAGGGTTTACATGGAGAGTCCTAGCCGGATTACAGATAGCCTAGCTACGGTACAATATCTTGCCGTGCACGTCACGGATCCGCCTTCCATATACGTCGTACTGGATCCGGGTTCCTCACGGGCCTCCGCGGATCCGGGTTACTCCTAATGTCGGTACGGATCCGGCTTACTGATCCTGGGCCGGACTTCTTCCTTCATGATCAACAGCAACTGGGCCGCCCGATGGGCCACATGCCTCATCACCATCTGTGGGCCACCCGGGCTTGCCGGATCTAGGCACTGTCGATGGTACACCCATGAAGTATACCCACAACACCGGCGGCGACGAATGCGATTGCGAGGAAGACGAAGTGGGAAGTAATAGGAAAAATAACCTAAGGGACGATATACATAGCGCCGGTGAGATCGTGGGGCGCGGATCCAATGCGCCCACGATCCCACTAACTGCTCATGTATCGCGGCGGTTACACACGTTTGGAAGGCCACACCAAAGGCCACAAGGATCCCAACCACTAGCACTTAATGAGCACGGTTATCGGAGAGGTGCTACTCATTAGACTACGGCGATTTGACATCTCTGACGACAGTGGCGCATGTCTCTGGCATTTGTGAGTTACGAGATATTCTCGATCCAAGTTGAGGCCCAATGGCGCAAGGTAATTCGGAGAGAGCTCCAGATAGAAAGCGAGTTTAATATGAAGGCCCCTAAATAAAAGTATGCCAGATAAAAAATCATCTGCAGGGAAGTTGCCGGATTAAATTAAAACTGGGATGATTAACCCAGTATGCGAATATGTGTGGCAGTGAACCTGCTGCAGCCCATCAACTGGCACCGCTGGACCACACCGGCTTCGGGGACTAATGTCGGGGGATGACCCCCCCGGTAGGTCAAGAGCATGGCTAATATGCTTAAGTCAAACAACTAATTACCGGTTTATATGAGTAAGCTGGATAAGCTTGATTATTGCTTAATACGATGGTGACCAGATTAAATGTCAACTGGATTGTATGATTTGGAATACCGGCATGAATATGTCGGATTACAGCTGCCGGCGTCCCTCAAGCCGGAAGAGTCAAGTTATGCCGGAGCATGACTAGAAGAACAAAGGACGAAGATCCAGCATGTTCAGATAAAACCAGGATAGGGGTCCGGCATAGACCAACGGTCATATGCCAGTCCCAAAGTCAAAGATCCAGTCGTACCACTACAGACGTGGAGGAGATACAGAGGATCTCCTCATGACGAGAGCCATCGCTAAGTTCCAACAGAAGCCAGAGCACCCCGATGACGAAGAAGGCTACAATGCATGCCAGATGCCAGAACAGAGAAGTACATCAGAGTGAAGTCAAAGCTACGGGCCAAGTGCAGCCCAACGTAGGCAAAGATTCCCAAGATCAGCCGATGCTAGGGTTTCTCCCATGTATCCTACCTCCTCACTATATAAGGGGAGGTAGGACTCCCTTGCATGGAACGCCTCTAAAATACTACGATCAATCTTTCTCATTCTGCCTCTAGCGATATCACTTCATCTTCTACCTCTCGCATACAGCTTGAGGAGCGCCATTGTAGCTCTCATAGTGTGCTTATACATCGCAGACAAGCAGGAGTAGGGGTGTTACCTCCTCACGAGTGCCCTGAACCTGGGTAAATCTCGTGTCTGTTTGTGTGTGTTTTTCATCTCCCCCTCCTCTGGACCCCCTCCGGATCCCCCGGGGCACATCGGCCCCAAGTTAAGCCTACCCATGGCATCTGTTTGTTCACCACGACAACAGTGATTCGTGCGTCCCCTTTCCCCTAATCCGGTTTGACGAACTGATAGCGTCAATAATAACTCAAGACCGGATACATGATTCAGAACATGAGGTGTGAAAAAGAAACAGTATACACCATTCCGTAGCTCCGATGGCTTCTGGGGTTTAATTGTTCATATAATTCGAGAAATGCATTACAACTCGATTCTCTGGCTTTATAACACGGCTCAGGCTAGATGGAAGGATTACATCATTACCAAAAAGTAACGATAAAGGAAAGAAGAGGGAAAAAATGGGGGACGGTGGGAAGCCCTTAGTCGACATCATTCAACCGGGCCATCCGATGAACCTTTAAGTGACGACCTTGATCATCTGCTAACTGATTGATGAACACAATGTGTGGCATTTCCAGACATCGCAGCTTCCAGGTTCAGTTACTAGTTTGGTCATGCCAATTGCTTCCCTTGAAGATCACACTTGTCCTCTCAAGAGTGGGAACTGAGAAATATGTCCTTGATAAACTTTGCATCTTCCGGGGTGGAGGCGACATTAGGCAGATTAACCAACTTAGATGAGCTACTATGTGCTAGAAGGTTCAACATGCTCATTATCATTATTTTTGGGGATAACTCTTCTTTGAATTATAGTTTCTAGTATACATTGATGTTGCCAGCACTTTCTGCTAGAAGGTTCAACTAAGCTTTCGTACAGACTTTGGTTCCAATAAGTCTCATGGAAGCCCATGTGAAACTTGCATGAGTTTTCGAGTGGGTTTGATCTTTGTTAAGGTTTGAAACATGTTTTTTTTTTTTTTCATATTTACAAAACGTATTCAACATAATTTGATATTTTGTGAAGATCACACCAAAGATAAATACGGCGGCGAAAACGTGTTCATGATCAGACTTCCAGCTCACAATATGTGCTTCTTTTGTATTGTGAAAAACTTGAATTCAAATAATGGGAGGAGGGAAAGGTAGATTTTCACGAAGTGTTAGATTATATACTTCATTCCTTTTTATAAGGCATGCACACTTTTGGGGAGAAACTTTAACTAGAAAAATAGAACAATAATATCTCGATTATTTTGTATAAAATTGAAAGTTAGATTCATACTAAAGAACACTTTCAAATAATATAAATTATCCATTCAATAATCCTCATTTTTTTTGTCAAACCTAAATCCTAAAAATCTCTGCATCTTATAAAAGGGAAGTAGAGATACGAGTATTCAAAATAATGATGTCATCAGAAAAACAATTAATTTTTTTAAACAGAGGAGGGTAAAATAGCTCACCGCTCAACAATAGTCGTGAGATGAAGAGAGAACGGGATCCGGTTGGAAGAAGCCGGTTCACGCCGATCTATCGTCTATCTTCCCACTGTACCGTCGTTCCGGTCCCACGCGCAGGACGACTAGATGGAAGCAGATGCCACCACCTCCCCCAATCCGCCGGCGCCGGCGCCGGACGAAGCCTTACCAGAGGATCCCTCGCCGTTGAGTTCCTCCTCCTCCTCTTCTGCGCCCGCCACCGTTGCTACGGCGGCGCCTCCCGAGGCGAGGAAGGTGGCGGCGGCGATGGAAGCAGTGGAGCGAGACGCCGTCGCCATCGCCGAGAGCTATGCCTCCCTATTCGCCTCCCTCCGCATCGCACTCTCCAACGTACGCCTACTACTCTCAACCGCGACTTTCGAAAGTTTCCTTCCTTCTGTTGCTGTTCGCCGAGCGCCTAATTCCGCTGCTTTGACGCACGATAAAGGTTACCTCCACGTCGGCGGAGAACATGGAGTGCCTGGGCGAAGTCGTCGGCCGTCTCCAGGAATCAGGTGACCATGTTTCCAAATCTGCTAAGCTCTCTGCAGTATGTGTATGTGTCGTCTGCATCTGATTATCTGAAATTGACAAATGTTTGCCTTCACCCTTTGGTATAATCATGCAATTTGGACCGTACCATTTACTCGGTTTGTTATGTAAACCTGAAACGTGTCGGTTCCTCGTTGTAGAGTATAACCTATTATATTAGGTGACCATATTGCGAGTTTATCTTTTATTACTCTACTTTTGCAGCACTGGAAGCGTCTTCCAAAGGAAATAAGTACATCCATTCATGCCTAAGGTGATCGATCACTTTAAACTAGTTTTCTGTGTTCTCCTCTACGCCGTGCTATGTGCGGTAGTGCAGCGTGAATGATCATAGCCTCCACTGTACTGCTTTCATAAATAATAACTAACTTTAGAGATATTCCTTTCCTTCTTACAAGTTTGGGATAAATCATAGTAACTACCAATAAAGGATCAAATCCAGTTTACTTTGGGGGATTCCTTCTAGGAACTGCAATTTTTGCAATTTGTGAGGGAAGAAAAGACTTTGTAGGCAACGGATGTACTTCTTTCTTAAAACCGTGTGCTGCTTTTGCATAGCTCTTGCAGCTGTTTGCTAGTGACATGATATATAATATGTCTGTGTTGCAGGCTAAATGAGGAAATGCGAGGCTTGGAAAGCCTAAGTATTCAGCTGTATCCTTTTGTCAGTTCATGCAATACTGCCGCTGTATTGTCCAACCGGTGAAATTTCATTTTAATTCCTTATTATTAAAAAATACCATTTTAATTTTATTTAATTTGTTAGGTTCATAGCATTTTTCATTGCTCCTTTTGGAGTTACGTAACCTTAATTGTTGGAAAGCAAGATTATGCGGAAGAACATTGATTCACTAGACCTGGCTGTTGATCGCCTGCTCCACCTCCCCTAGTCTGTCGATATTGCCGGGTACCTTATACAAGGTAACTACCAGTTACATGCTTTTTTGGGCTCACTTGCTTTTTTTTTTGTCTAACATGTACAGATGTCTTGGAAGTGCTTCACTGCATTTTCCAATACAAATAATCAGCAAAGACCGAAATGACAACTACCACTACTCTACTACTAGTTTGTTTTCATGATTTTGTGCAATTTAGAATTTGGAATGTATGGAGGCTCTACACACATTCGCTAACTACATGCCTTGTTCATACTATTAACTTCTTTGGAAAGTAAAAGTATGGGATGTAGTTAGCGAATCGTTTTTATCTACGCCTCATTGACTTCACATATGCCTTTTCTTAGGGCAGAATGTGCCTTGAATATTTAAGTTTAATATCATTAAGAAAATTGCTATGGTGTGCATGCATTTACGGGTGCAAATTCGGTGCTGCAGGAAGCTAGGAACTTCCGGTGAAATTTATTCAGCAAGTAGCTGCCACTCTTTTCGGAGGCAACCAATTACTGTCACTCTAAAGGACCCTTCCACGGCAAGCAAAGGAGAAGGTCTCCCCTTCCACAGCATGTTGAACCCTCCCCTCCCCCCCCCCCCTCCCCCCCCCAACTCTTTGCTTTATTACACTTACGTGTGTTTGGCAACAATGTTATGCATTTGTTAAGAAATAACAACTTGCAACTGTCCTATCCTTTCCCTTCTTTTGATGTCTCAATATTTGTAGAGTGGGTCATTCGACCTTATGGTAGCACAAGTTTGTCATTCTCTGTAAGAGGAAATAAGTGAAATAAAGATTTTTCATTTGTACTGTTAGCTTATCTTTGTTTACTCGCTTTTTTATTTGTTTTGATGTACTTGTGATTGTATTACCTTACATATGATGTTCAGTTCTGATTTTTTTTGCTTTGTCAATAATTTTAACCATTCTCATATTGTTAAGTGGAATATGATTTTATTAGCTTATATGGTAATATCAGTGATTGAAGAACAAGATCTGGTAGGAAGTTTAGCAGGCGAAAGTTTTTTTCCAGCACCTGCACATAGTGCAATCTATGCTAGTTGTGTTCAAAGTTAAAGTTTTACCATTTCAGGTGTTCTACTGCATGCTTATATCTTCATACTATGTTCAAACTTCAAAATTCATGTCCTTGCATGATAGTGTAAGCTGGACTTACAATTGTATATGGTATAAGGTCCCCATCGGCCCAGGTGGTTGTTGATTTGCTTGTTCCAAACTATTTTAAATGATTTGACACATTTTAAAAAAATTCTTGTTTTTGTACCGAACAGATCTTGAATGTGTGTTCATGAAAGTTAATAATGAGAACTAGTGGTCATATCTTTTCAGATTTTTGAGAATATCCTTGATTGTGCAGTAAAGTTGTTGAGTTGAAAATACCAGATATTATGTTGGTGCTTCTACATATAGTCCAGTTGTCGAGCCTTGATTTTATGATTATGGTGTAATGCTCTTATACCTAGCATGGTGAGTACGCTTTGAGGATGAAAAACTTCACTTGGCTGTAGAAACTCTTGTTGATACAAATATCTTATAGACAACTTCTACTATACAGCTTAAAGTCTGGACATCTTAACTTTTAACCACAAAATTATCAACTCGACTTATTTTGTTCTTTCATGGTACAACAATTACATATTATGATATTGTACACAATTCTATTGTACAACAATATACTGGCAACAGAAAAAAGATACAAAAAGAGTACATTACACGACATTGGTAGTTAATCTCCAAGGACCTTTACAGCAAAGAGTCCGTCTTTGCAGGTAGCCTCCTAAAGAAGTTTACTGGCGCTGCAGGCACCTTGTGTCGAAACCGTGGGTGCCTCATCCAGAAGAACCCAAGACAGAGTGCAATCACTTGGAATGGTGTAACATACAGTACAATTGCAGTGAAAAGGCACAATAATAGGAACATTGCTGTTGCTCTTGGGTCCCTCCAGCTCAGCAATGACTGCAATCTCTCACCCTGTGTTGCGATGTCCCCAACGACTGTCTGTATCCTCCCGGCGACGTGTCGTAGCCTGTCATATCTCATCCTAATCAGGTCTGGGCTCTTTGAGGTTGGGAACGTGTCAAATTCCTCATCAAGCTCATCTGGATGGGCAACATCAGCATAGGATATCCTGGTGTTCATATGTGGTGGTACTCGTGGCCGGAACCGGTAATTCCACAACCCAATCAAGAACATGTAGAGAAAGATGGTCGGAAGGATTAGGTCTGGATAGAAGACGAGCATGATGAAGAGCACATGAACCAAGACTGTGGTGACTGGGTTTTTCCACTGGCAAACATCACCAAACCATTTCCCTGCAGCAATGAATCCAGAGAAGACTTGCATAAGACGGAAGAAGTTTGCTTTGCTTCGTCGCATGCTCCACAGGTGAGAACGGGCATCTGACATGAACTCAACAACTTCCCTGCGAACTGGTGGTTCCATTCGCCCCAGGCGCTGTGCAACAAGCTGCACAGCCTGGTGGCGTAGCATTTCTTGCTGGACTATTGACAGTGGCTGGGCATAGTGCATTTTGGGCAAGAGAGGCCGTGAGTATGTAAGGAACACATTGAGGAGGGATGTGACAGAGAACCTGATAGCAAGGTGGAGCTCACCCATCTTTTTAACTCCTGATGGGTGGAGGACAAGCAGGGGATATGTGTGTGTGTACACCCGCCTAGTCTCAAGAGTTGAGATCCGGATTCGCACTTTCCCAATGGGCTTATCCATATGGCTGGGGGAGCTGTTGCTGTGACTCTGGCTGTGATTGTTGTTATTTTCTCCTCCTATGTGGCAGTTGTCGAACAGACCAATGGTGAGTACTGTTCCATGGTCAAAGACATCCCATGTATACTGTTCATTAAATCGAGGGTTCAAGTTGTCAACTATTGTGCGCGTCCGCACCCATTTGTGGCCATACTTGGCAACACAATATGGATCGCATGACCCCCTTTCTTGCCTGGTCTTCGTTGGGTTGAGGCCATTTGCACTCAGAATGCCAACTTCGAGCACCCCAATTGGTGGTTTCCACAGCTGCTTCATTGTTGGCCGTAGATCACTACAATACTGGGTTGACTCATCAAGCACATGATAACCACCTTCAAGGCAAACACGAAGGTGTACCTTTGCATAGAATTTGTCTTCCTTTAGCTGGTTCACATCAATTAGCCCCGGCCTTCTGAGATCAAACCACACTGGACGTACCAGTGCTCTGTGATCAGCCCTCCTTTGAAGCCTTGCAAGAGGTATGATAGTTTCGCCAATCACCTCGTCTTTGTTCTGTGCAACACGATCTTCTATTTGTATAATCAAGTCATCCTCAAAAGGCTCTGCTGCCACAAACATCAACTCTTCATTCCACATGAAGTTTTTTGTTGGTGAGCGAACTTGCCTTGTCTTCAGCAATTGGTGACCCAGCCTCACCTTTACAAACACATCAGGTATGTGGTGGTGCTCCATTGTGAATATATCCTGTGCCTCAATTACATTGACCCTGACGTACCACATTCTTGGCGTAGGGTAAACCTTCCCACGGATATAGTTGTGAAGATGGGAATCAATTGGAGTTGATCCTGCATGGATGGCACTCGGGAAGCATTCATCTGCCTGGGTTCCGTACCAGACTGCAAGCATCAACTCCCCTCTGTCCCTCATCCCATCTTTGCCCATAAGACGGTACCACTCTGGTGCCAATGGGCTGTCAGGAGGGACCCTTACAGGCACCTCATTCAGGTCGAGCATCACTCGTCCGACATAGTCATCCCGAAGGATGTCCTTATCCTTGACAACTACTTCGAGTGTCGTTGACTGCATTACTTCCTTAGGGAAAGCAAACACCTCATCCCACTCAGGCCTCTGGTTCTTCTCAAAGAACTTTGTTTTCATTTTGTAGTTTCCAAGGTGCACCTCAACATAAGGATCAAGACTCCCAGTGAGGTCCATGTGGGGCAGGTCACGGGCCTTGACCACACGCACAAAGAGGATGTGCATCTTCTCGACAAGATCATATGCCCCAGCCTTCTCACCAGGCATCACCCGGCCATGAATAATACGCCCACCACCAAGCGTTGGGCTTGTCTCCCTCAGCTGAAAGTCTACAGGCTGCTGTGGACCCGCAGAATACATCATCCTTGCTACCTGAGGGGCATCAGTTCTATTCCCTGCGCCAGAGAAGCTTCTTTGTTGCTGCTCTCCATGGGAACCTTGACCTTGAGCGTAGTATTGCTGTCCGGCAATTGGTGATGGTCGCTGTTGTTCCCGTGGCAAGTGTTGGAACTGTCTTACTTCATTTGTCCTGGTGTCTTGGAAAGGATTTGAAATAATATTGGCAGCTGCCTGCTCTTGAGCGGTGGTGGGTGTGCTTGCAAAATTGTAATCCTGACCTTGAGCAGACACCCTTACTGATGGATCATTTGTAAGGAAAACTCTGAGGCCGAGCTCACCTCGTGCACGCGACAATATCGTGCGCTTCTCCAGGGGGTAATGCAGGGGCGCAGCATCTGATTGGCTGACAAAGGATGTACCAGAGATGCGGACCTTGCCTAGGCAAGTCTTGTTATTGCTGACGCGGTTTGCATGGTACACATAGGCCTCAAGCTCTTTCTCTTGGAGGCGAGATGGATCTGATATATTGAAGAAAAACTGCTCATTCCAGACAGGGTTGATGTCCCCGTCTTTGATCGCTGTGCGGAACTTCTGGTCATCAAATTCAACCTCTACAAAGGCATTGGCTGTGCCCTGCTCTTTAGGGAGGAGGTCATGGGCACTGACAACCTCTACACCAAGCATCAGATTGTTCATGATGGCGCGCTGCCACCGAATAGATCCTCCTTATTCTGAAATGACAATAAGCATATGTATTTAGAAATCTGTCATTGCAAAACTTCAGCAGCTTGTAACTAGCAGTTTTACATGTGTTCTAGATTGGAGCAAGAGACTGGGAAATGTACATGAAGCATGGAAGAAAGTTGTGCCAACTGGGAAGTTGGTTGGGAAAATATTCTTGTGTATGCCCACAAGTTTTACTTTGGCCCACTCCGAAGGAATCAAGTTTCGTCCACCGGTTTGTCCGAAACGAATATAGGTACTAAAAGTTCCAATGAATTTCCCGAGGAATCAAATATTGGTAGCAGTGATCTGTGGCTTGTTTGAAGGTATCAGGACTAAAAGCTAGAGGAAATATTCTTAGAGATGCGCACAGGTTCTAGCAGTGATCCGTGGCTTGTTTGAAGATACCAGGACTAAAAGCTAGAGGAAACATTCTTAGAGATGCGCACAATATCTTTTGGTCACAAGGAATCAAATATTGGTTGTAGGAATCGACGGATTGTTTGGAGCATCTGAGGCACAAAAAGTTGGCTAGAAAGTGTTGACAACAACCGAAAGTATAAAGAAAGAAAAGTGCCTCTTCGGCAGATCAGTGTATTCCCATGTGGCTTTGGATACAGAAATTTTAACATTGTAAAGGTGAATTGACTGGTGTCTAATATTGAGCTTCAAGTCTCTGGAAGATTATCAGTTCATGACTTGGGCAATCATTCAGCCATCAAGTGTTCCATTCAATGCAACACTGGCGATGACATGTGTTGGTGTGCACACAGTCAGCTTAGACCTAATCACATATTTTAAATTCTGATATAGATAATTGAATGCCTAAGTATAATGTGCTGATACAAGGTAATGGCCATGAGCAGCATTTGGTAGACCAGACATGTGTGCAGGGATAGCGAGAGGCCACCGGCCACTTCCTTTCTGATTGAGACCTCCACTCCAACCACACAAGATTGCAAATGAGCAGGAACAAGAAATGGGTCTACCGGGTCCGTATACATCGAGCGGGTTCCCCTGCCCGTTACCGTATAAATTGTCTGATAGGCTTGTATAATACCACTGGTCTGACCGTAAATCACTACTATGCACGTTACCAACTAGTTACTGATATTTAAAATTTATAAAACATCATATCAGATAATAAACATAAGGTCAGTATGAAAATGTTGTATATTTTACTAGCACATCTTGTTTGCCCGGAAGACGCAAGCCTAATAAGGATAGGTGATGACAAGGCATAAATGAAGCAGCACAAGTCGCACGTCAGAAAAGTAGCATCTGAATTGTTCAATCTAACACTTATGCGATGCGATGCGGTGCATCATCATGGACCAAAAGGTGAGCAGGTGGTGATGGGGCTATCGGCTACGGGATATGATGGTGGTGTCGCCATTGAGTTTAGGGGAGTTCTCCATGATGTTGAGGTCCATCAACAGATACCAGAATCAGGCAATAAATACTACCAAATCCATTGGTATCACCGGAGAATTCGGCAACTTCATTAAACGCATAATTGATTGCTAAACCGTAGAAGAAGCATGGACGTGTGTACCAGACAAGGGAGCAGATCTGGATTGAAGAAACAAAACTCTGAGTTTTTTTTTTACAAGAGCCTAATAATGGAAGCTTTTCAAGAACTTGGCCTCTTTTCACATTTAGCCTGAGAATTTATTTTCCTTTGGAGAGCGTGTGGTAATGTGAATTTCACAAGAATATTAACTAGGGAGGAAGTTTCTTCTACAGAACAAACACATATAAGGCATACATCATCTATGGTGATAAATTTGCAGCTCAGATGGTTTGAGGAGGGCCCAGCTATTCATCCCTAAACAACCAACGAAGAAAAAGGGAGTCTGAAGTCTTGGATCCAGATACTATGGCCAAAATTTATCGGCAGAGTCAAACTTGAGCAATATACGACAAAGAAAGGCGAGAAAGAAAGAGGGAAGAAGAGCATATAGTAAACTTGAATTATCATTCATCGCCATAGCCATGGCGAAAACTGAACATGGAGGAACCCATGAAATTCAGGCAGAGAAAAGCTCTGCAAATTAGAGACAGAGAGGCAGGTAGTAACCTTGATGTTCCTCAGCCAGGCAGCAGCTTCTGTTCGATCTGAAGTAGAAGAGAGGAACGGCCGGACTATCGTGCCTCCTTGGCTGCCTACATAGAGAGAGAGAGAGAGAGAGAGAGAGAGAGAGGTAGAAGGGGAGGGGGTAGTAAGCTTAATCTATGGCTGTGGAGCGATAAACACATGCAGCTGTGGTTCTTGTGGCCTGCTGTGCTTGGTGGCGTGGTTGTTGCGCGCAGTTGCCGTGTTGGCTTAGCGGATGTTTTAATCGGAAATAGAGGAGAACGGAGCGTGTGAACTGTCAACAGAGACTGATAGCAAAAGGCCAAAGAGATTGTTTACTACAGAAAAAAAAAAAACGTATGTGGCCGGGTCCCTCGTAAGATTATTCAATTGCACAAAATGTGGCAAATATAACCACGTTTCATTCCAGGATGCTTAAACCGCTAAAAATAAACTTGAAGGGCATTACCATGCATATATAAGCTTATTTCACACCACGTACTCTGCTGATTTTTGATAAAATCAACATACGGTGTTCAAAAGTAATACTAGTGCAGTATATTAATTTCATTTCAAGTTTATGATACTGCCATTTTTTCTTTGTCGTCGCAGCATCGATTTGTGGAACTATACTTAAATGCAACATACGGTGTTCTTCTAAGGAGGCCTCATTTATGGAGAGTTTTGATGTAAACACAGTTTTTTTTTCTTCAAATATCTCAGAGCAAAGACAAAATTGGTACAGATCACTCTTGCTAATCAGATTCCAGGGCAACATGCAGTATACTTGCTACACGTAAAACCGGGGACCGACCCTTAAACTAAGAGGCAGAGTTAAACTGAATAATATACGTTGGTTTGGTTTTGCCTGATTGGTTGGCGCCATCGCCCTCACCTTCGCACACGTTACCCTTCGATGTGCCCATCTTTGTTTGTATCCTTGGTGCTTCATTTGCTTGCTTTCTTAGGTCGTTGCTCTCTAGTCTTTGCTCGAGTCTTTTTGCGATAATTGTGGTGCTACTCCTTTTCCCTAGTGCTTCGTAGCTATCACTGCACTAGCCAAGCCATGTCGGTCTTAGAGGTAGTGATAGTCTTTCTTGCTGGATGCGGATTAATCAGCTTTCATTTTATCTTCTTGAATCGACTAGTATTGTGTATTTGAGCAACTCGTTTTGCCGTGGTGAATTTCTTTTTTTATTGTGTATTTGAGCCACTCCTGCATTTTGGACACAACTCCCAACTCCCAACTCTGGATGTAGGGGTGCAAACGGATAGGACAATTTCCGCACCGAAACCGACGCCGAATCCGTATTAAGGTATCCATATTCGATTTTAAAGAATTCAGCGAATAAGGATATCCGATTCCGAAGTGGTTCTCCGAATACGGTGTAAGATATGGTATAAATAGCATGCATATATGGATTATCCGAATTTAATTAGGATAATCTGAAGGTTTTTTAACCAGATAATCTGATTTTTGAGTCAAAAGTCAAGGATAATCTTGAAAGTTTAGTGGTTACTAAGTTACCAAATTTATTTAGCAAGCATGTTTAACTGTACTATCAATGCTTGAGTTTTCGTGCATGGTGTCTCTTTTTTTTCTTAACTACACAAGACTAAAAGTTTAAATATCTCTTAAATATTTGCAAGAACTATAATTATCTACCGATGAGAGCACAAATACGACTATTATTTTTTTTCCGGTCTGAGCCCGCTCCATTTTTGGTTCAAATCCGCGGTCCGGTATATCCGCATTCCAATCTGAAACCGATCAATATCCGCTCCGATCCGATCTGTCAACACCCGGAGTTTTAAGTCCAGATGCCTATTATGCCGTACATCGCAATCCCAGGAAGATTGTTTTTGCGAGATATAATAAGTTCATATCACAGCACATCATTCATTACAAACCATAATTGTCTTACATCAAAGGATCACATCAAAGGATCACATGATCCAATCTTAATACAACAATTGATCTAAAGATCAAATACATAACACATAGCAGAAGATACGTAGTAAGGGTCCATCTGTTCCACAGGCAACGCTCGACGTCGGGAGGTAGTCCTAGTTATCGTAGATATCCTGTTGTCCACCTTCCAGGTACTGGTTCTCCTCTTCATAGTCTGTCCATTTGAATAGCCAGGGACAAAGCCATGAGTACTTTTTTTAAAGTACTCGCAAACTCACACTAATAAAATTACCAATAGCTCTAAGTGGGTTCTAAGCTCTAGGTTTATTTGCGGTTTTATTTCATAAGCACTTACTAGTAAAGACTCTTTATTTACCTAGACTTACTCAAGTGGGAACATTAGTGTTATTCCCACAACTCTGTTGTGATCAAGTCAAATTCACCTTTCAAGTCACCATTCATTTTAGAAAACAACTGACAACGGAACAGTATGGCCATCCAACTGTCCATGACCGCGAACGCGGCTATTCGAATAGTTTAACACTCTGCAGATGTCGTACTCTTGTGCCACAACTTTTGATTATATCCGTCAGGGATAGCCCTGAATCATCATAACTCAGTATGCGGATCATCAACAATTAACCTTTCACTTATATACTCTAGTATAGGCACCCCCTATGAGCTTGGCCTCCTAGTGATAGAAAACTGCCATCCTAGGAACTGCACAGGGCTTGGGTAGGACATTCAACCCTTTTTCACGTCATTTCACTTTCAACAGAGGCGGTCTCAGCGTAACCTCTATGACGCTTGTTCAGAGGGAACCCATACTAAGATACATAAATTTCCAGCTAAAGCCTTACCCATTATCAGTTATTGTGGGGATACTCTAAAATTGGAATGGTATCGCATCCGAACCCAACCATCAGTTTTTGTCAAATTCATCATGTCCTTCAAAAGTCATATTCACCTTCAAAATTTTCAATAGAATGACTCATCATTCTGAGGTTTTCAAAGTCATTTGTTTCACAAGTTCCCATCTAGAGTAGTCAATTTTAGTTTTTGCACTAGGAACTAATCATGAGGGGTGCTAACTACATTTTTGCTCTCTAGGCTAAGTTTGACTCTCTTGTGGTACTCTATACTTAGACAAGAATTAACTTCAACAAGTAAGAATTGGTAAACAAAGTAAAAGCTTGTAAGATAAAAACTTGGATTTGGAAAGGTAAAACTTTAAATAATACTAATGCCATGGTATCTTGCACTAGTAGCTTGGCATTAGTAGAGCTTGCCTTGGTTGGTGTATTGATCAAAGTGTTCTTCTTCTTCTTCTTCTTCTTCTTCTTCTTCTTCTTCTTCTTCGTAGAAGACCTCCTCCTCGTAGCCTTCGGTACTAGAGTCTATAAATGGATACGAGGTAACCATCAGAAAACAATACTTAAGGAGACTACTTAGCCTTAATGGCTCACTCAAGATGATCTAGCATCATCACAATCATCACTCAGCATAACCCTAGGGTTTTCTTATTTAGGGTTAGGAAAATAATTTCCTCTCATTGAAAAATATTAAGATTTAATATCCTCAAATAAGAGAATATGAGGACATGAAACTAAAGTCATCACCTCATATCACATCTCTTGGGAAAGTGATTTAAATGAGATGCTACACCTCATAGATTTGAAATACTAAATCTGAAATAATTTAAATGAGCTAGAAATGGCTACATAGCCATTATTTGAATCTAGCCCATGATCATATGAAACAACTATGTCATACTTTTGCATAATCAATTAGATTTTTTGAAATTTGAATTATGAGAATTGGAAACACCGCAAAATTCATTATGGTTGATTTTTAATAAATGTTTGAATTTTGGAAAGGCACTCCCTTGTTATTTTTGTTGCAAGTGATCTATAATGAACTAGGGTTTGGGACCAGTGGGATTTCCTAGATAATTTCATAAGCTTTCACACAAAATTGGAATCACTCCATTTGGATTTGTAGATTTGAAGCTATTCAATTTTGAACACATCACCAGCATTGAATTAACTAAATAAACCGAATTCAAATCATTGGGCTTTGGCGGGAAACGAAACTGGGCCAGAGAGGAAAAATAAAACGGGCCGGCCTAGCTGTGTGTCTCGCACGAGCGGGCTGTGTGACAATGGGTTCCACAGGTTAGCGACTTATAAAACCGAAACGGTATGATTCAAAGGGGGCCGCAGGATTAGAACGCATATCGACGGTCGAGGTGCGTCGTCTCCGTCGACGAGAGCTAACCCTACTGGCGGCGAACCTAGGGGGTCGGCGGCTCACCGGAGGTCTGGAGATGATTGGAGTTGATGCAGAACCACATTGTCGACGACGGCGAGGCTCCTGGTACCGGTGGCGTCTCCTGGGGTGGCTCCAATCTCCGTCGAGCTTGCAGCAGTACTGGCGGCACTCCGGCGAATGATTGGGGCAGTGTGTGTCAAATTGGGGCGTGGTAGTGGTCGAGGAGGCTCAGTGAGAGGAGAGGAAGCAAATGGTGTGAAGAGTTTGGGCGGGGGAGTGCTCTATTTTTAGCGGGCGACGAGGTGCTGCGGGGGTTCACGGTGGCGAGCATGGCGACGGCTTTCTGGGCTGCGAAGGGGCGAGGCAAGGACACTGCACTGTTCCTGATGTCATGGCGATCATCACGTGCTTTATGGCACAGCAAACGGTGGTCAGACGCGACGGGGCGCATGACATATGCTGGCAGTACCGTGGCGGACGTTGGCAACGAGGATGACAGGGACATGGCACAGGGGAGGGAGAGGGCATGTCTGGTGTGTTGCTGGTGTCGTGGAGACTCTCCTGGCGGGCGCTGATGGCGAGGCAAGGGCTAGGTCAGCGGGGCGACGACGTGCTCTGGCGTGCTCTGGGGCAGGTCCGTGCTCGCTCTGGCGTCACTGGCTGTCCTGGGCGCGTCCTGGCCTGGTTGTTGCACGCTTCTCCTTGGCCAACGGCGTGCACGAGCATGACCAGTGGAGTGAGGGCAAGGTCCAGGACATGCTGAGGTAGGCTGGAGAGGAGTGGAGAGGGAGTTGGCATGGTGAGGTCATGAGTGCCACGACATGGCAAGGTTTGGTCAATTCTCTGCTTTGATCATGAGTGCAAGTGCATGGTTTGGTCCAGGGGATGCAAGAGGGAGTGAGTGGTGACCTAAGCACAGAAGGTTTAGTCAAGAATCCATTGGATAATAGAGTGTGTGCTCCAACCAGATTAGTGCACTTAAGGTGTTTGATGAAATGGCCGCATGAAATTCAAATTTGAATTTGGCCAAAATATTTTATGGGCGTGATTCAAATAATGTTTGGCACCTCTGGGTGGTGTTGGTTTGCAAAGTGGAGTTGGTTTGGTAAAAATAAAAAATGAGGTGATTTAGAATCTGATTCAATGTTGAAACTTTGCATGCCATTTATAATAATTTGAAAATGAATCAGCAAGGTTGGTCAACACCATTGTGATCACCTTGTGGTGTTCTTGGATGAGGAGCAAAGAGATGAGAAAGTTTAGTTTAGAAAAAATAACCACAGGGGTTCAAAGTGGGCATCCTGTTAAAAATGCCACATACAACCATTATCACATGTGACTAGGTTTTTCATTTTATTTTGTTTTGTTTTGAGTTTCTTTGATTCAAAAGTTATTATTTTGGGTTTAGTAATGTTTCCAAACCATTTAGCTAAAGTAAAAATGGCATAGGCCAAGATTTGCAAATATGGCTATATGCCCACATATGACTTTTCTTTTCTTTTTCTTTTTCTTTGTTTCTCCTTGATTTTGAAATGGGGTAGGGTTTAGGGTTTAGCAAACATGCTCAACACTTTACACAAACAAACATGGCAAGGATCACCACATACATGCATGCACCCTATGTACACAAAGCAAATTCAATTTAAGTTTTTGTTGGTTCCAAAATTTGGGAAAAGGGAATCGATCTTCTTTATTGATTTGAAAAGTTGGGATGTTACAAATCCTTCCCCCTTACAAAAGATCTTGTCCCGAGATCTAAAGAAAACTTAGGAACTAAAGAGATCAGGGAATTTAGTCCTAATGTAATCTTCTCGCTCCCAGGTGGCTTCGTCTTCCGTATGGTTGCTCCACTGAATCTTCAGAAACTTGATATTTCTGGTGCGGGTGGTTCTGAAGGCTTCTTCCAGGATACGGATGGGTACTTCACGATAGGTCAAGTCTTTGTTGATATCCACCGATCTGTGATCGATGTTCTTGAAAACCTCTGTCTTCTCAGGAACTTCCAAACATTTCCGAAGTAACGAGATATGAAACACATCATGCACTACTGACATTTCCTCCGGCAGTTCCAGTTGATATGATACTTCTCCTCGGCGACTCAACACTTTGAAAGGTCAAACATATCTAGGGGCAAGCTTTCCTATGAGTTGGAATCTCTGCATTCCTTTGAGGGGTGATACTTTCAGATACACAAAGTCTCCGATGTTTAAGGTCATCTCTCGACGTCTCTTGTCAGCATAACTCTTCTGTCTTGATTGGGCAGTCTTGAGGTATTCGCCGATTTTGTGAACCTTCTCTTCAGCTTCTCGAAGAATGTCGGGTCCAAAGATCTGACTATTTCCGACTTCCGACCAGTTCAACGGGGTGCGACACTTTCTTCCGTACAATGCTTCAAATGGGGCTATTTGCAAGCTGGCTTGGAAACTATTGTTGTATGAGAATTCCGCGAAAGGCAGACAATCTTCCCACTTTGATCCATATTCTAGCACATAGGCTCTCAACATATCTTCGAGGATCTGGTTGACTCTTTCAGTCTGTCCATCAGTCTGCGGGTGATAAGCTGTGCTGAAATTCAGCCGGGTTCCTAGTCCTTCGTGTACCTTCTGCCAAAATCTTGAGGTAAATTGGGATCCTCTATCTGACACAATTGACTTTGGGGTTCCATGCAGACTAACTATTCTTGAGATATACAACTCTTCTAGCTTAGGGCCTTGGTAGGTGGTTTTGACTGGTATGAAATTGGCTACTTTCGACAACCTATCAATCACTACCCAAATAGAATCATTTCCTCTACTGGACTTGGGCAATCCGGTGATGAAATCCATTCCTACAAAATCCCATTTCCATTCAGGGATCTGTAATGGCTGCAGTAATCCTGCGGGTCGCTGATGTTCTGCTTTGACTCGTTGACAGATGTCACACTTGGCTATGTAACTTCTAATCTCCCTTTTCATTCCATGCCACCAAAATTATTCCTTCAAGTCTTGGTACATCTTGCTTCCTCCGGGATGAATGGAATACGGGGTATCATGGGATTCCTTCAGAATGACTTGTTTCAACTCCGAATCTGCTGGTACGTAGAGGCGATCGTTGTACCAGAGAACTCCTTCTTCATCTTCAGTAAATCCTGGTGCCTTTCCTGCAGCTATTCGGTGCTTGATTCCATCAATGCTGGCATTTCCTTTCCGGGCTTCCTTAATCTGACTAATCAAGGTAGGTTGGAGCTCAATGCTTGCTAGGAATCCTTCACTAACTAGCTCCAGTCTAAACTGCTCAAATTCTTGATACAAACTAGGCTGTTCTTCTGTGATCATGGAGTTCAACTGACACGGCTGTCTACTTAGAGCATCCTCTACCACATTGGCCTTGCCAGGGTGTTAGTGAATCTCCAGGTCATAGTCCTTGATCAACTCTATCCATCTTCCCTGCCTCATGTTTAGCTCCTTCTGGGTGAAACTGTACTTCAGGCTCTTATGATCCGAATAGATCTCACAGCGGTTACCCATGAGGTAATGAAGCCATACCTTCAAGGCTAAAACTATAGCTGCTAGCTCTAAGTCATGGGTTGGGTAATTCTGCTCATGTTGCTTCAGTTGCCTAGACAGATATTATATCACTTTGCCTTCTTGCATCAGCACACATCCAAGACCAATCTTGGAGGCGTCACAATAGACATCAAATGACTTGGTGATGTCCGACATGATCAGTATTGGGGTTGTGGTTAATCTTCTCTTGAGCTTTTGAAAACTCTCTTCACATTTATCAGTCCATTCAAACTTCTTATCTTTCTTCAACAGTTGTGTCATGGGTCTTGCTATGCTTGAAAATCCTTCAACAAACCTGCGGTAATATCCCGCCAATCCGAGAAATGCACGGACTTCAGTTTGAGTGGTTGGGGCTTTCCATTCTTCAACGGTCTTGATCTTTGTAGGATCCACAACAATTCCTCCCGCGGACAAGATGTGTCCCAGGAATCCTACTTCCTTTAACCAGAACCCACATTTGCTAAACTTGGCATACAACTTATGCTCCCTAAGGGTTTCCAGGATAATGGTCAGATGTTGCTCATGCTCTTCTTCTGATTTGGAGTAGATTAGGATGTCGTCGATAAAGACAACGACAAACTTATCCAAAAAGTTCATAAAGATCTTATTCATGAGATTCATGAAATAAGCTGGGGCATTGGTCAATCCAAATGACATGACATTGTACTCATACAATCCATATCTGGTGGTGAAGGCAGTCTTGGGGATATCCGTTGCGCGAATCTTTAGTTGATGATAACCAGTCCTAAGATCAATCTTAGAGAACACTCTGGCACCGGTCACCTAGTCAAACAGGTCTTCTATCTTTGCCAGGGGGTATTTGTTCTTGATGGTGACATCGTTCAACTTACGGTAATCCGTACATGAACGAGTGGCACCATCCTTCTTATCCACAAACAATACCGGGGATCTCCAAGGCGAAGCACTTGGTTGAATCATACCTTTGTGTAGCATGTCATCCAGTTGATTCTTCAGTTCTACTAGTTCTGTCGGGTTCATACTATAGGGTCTCTGAGCTATGGGTCCAGTTCCAGGAATTAACTCAATGATAAACTCGATATCCCGATCTGGGGTCATACCGGGTAAGTCATCAGGAAACACATCGGGGTATCTGCAGACTATCCTGATTTGATCCAAGGTTGGCTTGGCTCAGCTTGTATTGCAGGTGAATTGTCTGGGCAGCCTTTCGGACACGTGTTCTACTAACACACCGGTGCTACTAGTCATGGTGATGGCCTTCTTGGCACAATCAATCAATCCATGATGTTTCGACATCCAATCCATACCCAGCACTACTTCCAAACCTTTGGCTCCCGGAACTATCAAATTTGCGTAAAAATCTACTTCATGTATTCGGATAGGTACTGATTTGCAAATTTTTCTAGCTTTGGTGGTTGAACCAGGGATTTGAACTGTCATAACATGCTTCAAACTGATTGGTTGAATCTTACTAGTGCATGCAAAATTTTCAGTAACAAACGAGTGCGATGCTCCAGAATCAAACAAAACTCTTGCAGGTACTGAATTAACAGAAAACATACCCATCACGACATCTGGCGCTTCCTGGGCTTCTTTGGCATTCATGTGAAAGAGGCGGCCATTGCGGTTGTTCGGGTTGCCTGAGGCAAACTTTCTTCCGATGGTGACACGGCGTTGTTGCTGGGCAGGTGCAGCAGTATTGGGGGCTGTCTTTGCTAGCTTCTTGGGGCACTCATTGGAGTAATGCCCGGTAACACCACACTCATAACAAGTCACAGTTGACTTGTCCTTTGGGGTAATGGGGATAGCATTGCTTCCAGTCCTTGGGGCAGTGTTGGTGTTGTTGTTGTTGTTGCCGGGGGCTCTCATCGGGGCACAGTTGAAGTGGTTATTGTTGGCATGGTTGTTGTTGTTGCTGTGGTGGCCTCCTGGCCTGGGGTGTCCTCCGCCATGATTGAGGAAACTCGGGCGTGACAGCGGCACTAGGGACTTGTTGGGTCTTGAGGCAAATCCTCCACTTGGGTTGGGGCGATACCTTGAGGTATTGTTGGGCCCACTCTGGTTCATCATTCTGCGCTTGCGGTTCTCATTGGCTTGATGGAGTTTTCCTTCCATCTGGATGGCAGAGTCCACAAGGGCTTTCAGGTCAGCAAATGGGATGTTCACAAGTACGGTCTGCATCTAATCATGCAGTCCATTCAGGAATCTCTCCTTCTTCTTCTCGTTGGTGTCGGTCTCATCCGGGGCGTACCTAGACAGAGTAAGGAATCTGTCATGGTATTCCACCACAGACATCCTTCCTTGTTTGAGTTCGCGGAACTCGTCTCTCATCTTCTTGATCAGACCCGGTGGCACATGGTATCTGCTGAACTTGAGCTTGAAGTCCGCCCAAGTCATCATTTGTCCTCCATTCATTGCACGTGCACTGTTGTGGGTATACTTCATGGGTGTACCATCGACAGTGCCTAGATCCGGCAAGCCCGGGTGGCCCACAGACGGTGATGAGGCATGTGGCCCATCGGGCGGCCCAGTTGCTGTTGATCATGAAGGAAGAAGTCCGGCCCAGGATCAGTAAGCCGGATCCGTACCGACATTAGGAGTAACCCGGATCCATGGAGGCCCATGAGGAACCCGGATCCAGGACGACGTGTATGGAAGGCGGATCCGTGACGAGCACGGCAAGATATTGTACCGTGGCTAGGCTATCTGTAATCCGGCTAGGACTCTCCGTGTAAACCCTAGATCCGTGCGCCTTTATAAGCCGGATCCCGGGAGCCCTAGAGGACAACCACAACTCATTGTAACAACGCGAAAGCGCCCAGATAATTCCAGACAAGCAGCAGTAGGCCCTGTCATCGTGCAGGTGTTCCGAAGCTGGGTAACTCGCGTACCACCGTCCCGTGTGCACTCCGCCCTATGGCCCCTACTTCTTCTCCCCCTCGTGAGGATCCCTCCTCCGAGGTACCGTCGATTAGGCAACGACAGTTGGCGCCCACCGTGGGGCCTGTGGCGTCTGGAGGCCGGAACCGGGAGGGTTCCACCATGGGAAGCTACGACGACACCATCGCTGTGGGGCGCGTCCTTTACGCCGGAAATCTGCCGATCGTCCCTCCGGATGAGTGCTGGATTCCGGCTAGGACAAACCCCGTCAAGCTCTCCATCGTCCCAGTTGGCGGCATACACATCTTCATCGGGGAAACCGTCGATTCCGACGGAAATCCACTGGTAAGTAGCGCAGACGCGACCGCCGCAGAGCTGGACGCTGTCGCGAAGATCCGATCTGAGATGCAGGAGCTTCCCAAGGAAGATTCCGCCTTGGATCTGGAAATTTCAAAGCCCACCCAATCCGCCCCTGAGCAGGAAACAAAGGTGGAAGACCAATGCAGATCCGCCTGGGTCTCCCAGGTGTTAGAAAAGCAGAGGTGCCACTTCGTACACTTCTTGGCCCATACCGCCGGAACCGCCCCTCAAGAAGACGGAGCTGGTCCTGAGCAGGTAGAGGCACCGGAAAACGGCGCAGATCCGGATCAGGCTCAGCCTGTCGGAGAAAGCGAAGCTCCGGTTGAAGAGTCAATTTTGGGCAATCTGAGCCCAACTTCCGGAGATACCCCCTCCATGGAATCTGATGACTTCGTCCGCAAGCTAGGGGAGTACGGTTTCGGCGATCAGCCTGAAGTCGATTCCGCCCAGCCTATGCAGGTTCTCGCAACCGTGGCACGGCTGGAAGAGCAGGAAGGCGAAGATGAAAACACCACCTCCGACCCAGGACCATCCAATGTCGGATCTCCGTTAGATCGGGTACGTCCCCTCGAGGATGTCCTGTCTCCGGAGGAGCTAGTCGCACAAGCACGCATGGACCTGGTCGCAAAATCGGGTGTTCTCAACAAACCAATAACCCCTGACGATGCCGCAGATCCGGAAGCTCTAGAAGCAACAAGACAGGAGATGCTGGCTACTGCCAAAAAGTTCGCAAACACCGCAGCTGCGATGCTGGACGAGAGGACAGAAGCTACCAACTTTGTGGTTCACTTCAAGAAGAAGGACCGCGAGGTCGATGAATCTCTTGCAAAGGTCAGGGAACTAGAGAAGCACTGGGAGGCCAAGGTGAAATTCGTTGAAGAGGAGGAAGCCAGGATCAGGCGTGAAGCCATCCCTCCCCGCAAGATTACCTTCGCCACCCCCACAGTACAGCAGCCGCTCGCAACTCCAAAGGACAACATAAAGAAGGCTGCTGAGATTTTGAAAAAGAAAAATGAGGAGATTGACATCGACTATGTTCGCACGCTCGTTGCTTCAGCAATGAAGCAGCAAAGCAAGGCCGACACTTCGCGCAGGTTGGAATCCAATCCGGATCACTGTGTATCTACCGCGCAGAAGGACGCCCTTGTCAATCGCCACCCTGATGATGAATCGCGCACCGGATCCTCGGAACGCAGAAGGAAAACCAGGGAACACCCAAATCCGATCCCCATACCATCAAAGACGCCACCGTCAGATCCAAGAAAGGGAAAGGATGCAATGTACTCTGGACGGGACAAGTACCTCAACCCCTCTCCTCCGCATAATGGTTACCCGCGGCCCCCTCGCCGCCGTAGTCCAGCCGGAAACACCAGGCCCCAGGGGCATGGTGGGATTGTTATCCGCGACAACGTGCTGCCAAGAAACAGAAACAGGGAGCGCTCGCCGGAACCGCGCCGGAACCAGAACAATGTTCAGGAGCCGGAGCCCAGGAGGAGTCGGAATGAGGAGCGCGACCCAGAGCCTCGCCGAAGCCGCGACCCGGAGCCTCGCCGGAACGACCAAGGCAGCCAGCGCCACGGCGAAGGAAGCCACAGGAGCCGGAGCCAGCACCGGGAAGGTCGGGGAGAATCAGAAGCCGGAAGCAAGAAAGCGGACCGACCACCTCGCAGGTCTCCCTCACCACCACCTAGTGGTGGCGGCGGAGGTGGAGGCGGAGGCAATGGTCGGAGATCTCGCTCTCGCTCAAAGTCTCCTCGCCACGGCTCGCGTGACGCGCGGGACCGCCTTAACGAGTACAGAACCGACTACATCGGTCCGAAGTGCTTTGGCAGGATGATTCGAGAGGAACCAAAGCCAAGGATGAGCCTCAAGCTACCCGGAAATCTGAAGCATTATGATGGCACCGAAAGGCCGGACACCTGGATTGAGGATTACTATAATGCTGTAACCTTCGCCGGAGGAACCCCTAACATTGCCTGCCGCATGCTTCAGTTGTACCTTGTAGGACCAGCCCGGATCTGGCTAAGTGACCTCGAGAAGAATTCCATCTTTTGTTGGTTCGACCTGAAGAACGCTTTCGAGAAACACTTCAGGGGCACCTACAAGAGACCTGCCACAACAAGCGACCTGCAGGCATGCATCCAGAAGAAGGGTGAAACATCGAGGAACTTCCTCACCCGATGGTTGGCATGCAGAAACGAGTGCGAGAATGTCGACAACCGCACAGCAATGCACGCTTTCATTGGGGGCTTGCAGCGAGGAGGATTGCTGCGACACAAGCTAACTTGCTTGGTCAATGCAAATAAACTGACGTTGGACGACATGATCACCATCGCCAGCGATCACACTGCCGCCGATGACGACGCAGGCGGTGATCTCGCAGCTACAGCAATCCCCCTGCATCAACAAAAGAAGAACCGTGATAACGGTAGCAGCAGCAGCCATAAGCGCAAGAACCCTGATGACCAGAAGAGTGGCGGATCCAAGATGATCGCCATGGCGTTTCAACGCGGAGGTCCAGGAGGCGGAAGAGGACGCGGACGTGGAGCCGGAGCCGGCAGGGGTCAGCAGCATACCTCTGAGGTCACTGCTGGCGGATCCCGCGCTCCGCAAACCTACGAGGAGTACAGAGACATGCCCTGCTTGGCCCATCTGGATCCGGTAACAGGGAAGTCCACTCACACCAACCGCAACTGCAAGTGGGTCAATGATCTAAAGAACGACCCAGAGGCAGGATACAAGCGCGCCCGGAAGCACCGCCCACGCGGCAAAGGTGGCAAGGGCAAGAACAAGGACAAAGAGGACGATAGTTCCGAGGCGATGGATGAGGATGATAACTCGCCGGATCCCAAGGCAGGAGCCGCAGGTAAATCCAACCCATTCGACAAAAAGAGCGTGGGGGCTTACCACACTTTCCTCGGAACCCCAACAGTACGCGCCTCCAAGTCAGCTACCCGGATCCTGAACGCCATAGTTCCGGCTGTGCCGCAGTACGTCAGGTGGTCGGAAATCCCGTGCACTTTTGATAGGAAGGATCACCCCGCAATTGTGCCGAAAGAATGCTATGCCTTGGTTGTAAGTCCCCGCATAGATGGGTATGACTTCTCCAAGTGCCTCATGGATGGCGGAGCCAGCTTGAACATCATGTACCTGGAGACTCTGGAGCGGATGAACCTCACCAAGGAACAGCTCAAACACAGCACCACTGAGTTTCATGGTGTGGTTCCGGGTAAGAAGGCGAACTCCCTCGGCAGCATCACACTTCCCGTGGCTTTTGGCGATGTTCATAATTTCCGCGAAGAGAAGATCACGTTTGAAGTTGTGCCCTTCAAGAGCTCCTACCACGTCATCTTCGGCAGGCCCACCTACCACAAGTTCCACGCAAGAGCGTGCTACATCTACAACAAGCTCAAGATTCCGGGTCCTAAAGGTATGATTACCGTATCCGGAGACAACAAAAAGGCTCATGAGTGCGAGTTAGGCGAAGCCGCCTTCGCAGAGTCTGTGATATCTGGAGAAGAGCTGAAAGGCTACAGAGCCGCGGTGGATCCGACTGAGATGCAGACCACCAAGAAGCAGATCTCTGAGGAGAAAACCTCCTTCAAGGCCGCGATAGAAACCAAGAAGCACGACCTCATCAAAGGCGACTCTTCCAAGCAGGTTTCGGTCGGAGCCAACATGGACCCCAAATAGGAAGACGCGCTCGTCGAGTTCCTCCGCGCTAACATGGATATCTTCGCATGGCAACCTTCTGACATGTCCGGAGTACCTAGGGAACTCGCCGAGCACTACCTCAACATAAATCCGGGGGCTAAACTAGTGAAGCAAGCTATGCGACGCTTTGGAGACAAGAAGCGCCGCGCCATAGGAATGGAACTAGCAAAGTTACTAGAAGCAGGTTTTGTAATAGAAGTTATCCACACCGATTGGGTCGCGAATCCCGTCCTTGTACCCAAAAAGAACACTGAAATACTAAGAATGTGCATCGATTACTCTGGCTTGAACAAACATTGCCCGAAGGATCCGTTCCCCTTGCCGCGCATTGACCAAGTCATTGATTCGACGGCGGGGGCGGAACTTCTGTGTTTTCTTGATGCGTATTCCGGGTATCATCAGATCCGGATGAAGGAATCCGACCAAAAGGCGACTTCATTCATAACCCCGTTCGGTACTTACTGCTATGTTACTATGCCTTTTGGTTTGAAAAATGCAGGTGCTACTTACCAACGTACGATGCAGCGGTGCCTGAAGGACCAAATTGGCCGGAACGTGCACGCTTACGTCGACGACATCGCGGTCATGACCCGGAAAGGATCCGACTTGATCAGCGACCTCACAGAAACCTTCGACAACCTCCGCAGGTACAAGATGATGTTGAATCCGCTGAAGTGCGTTTTTGGCGTGCCAGCCGGAAAACTCCTTGGCTTCATAGTCTCACACAGAGGCATTGAGGTTAACCCGGAAAAGATCAAGGCAATCCTGTGCATCAAAAGGCCAACTTGTCTCAAAGATGTGCAACGACTAACTGGTTGCGTCGCAGCAATCAGTAGGTTTGTTAGCCGTCTTGGCGAGAAGGCGCTACCTCTGTACAAGCTGCTAAAGAAAACAGACAAATTTGTCTGGGATGACGCAGCTGACGCAGCTCTTCGGGGGTTGAAGGAAATACTTACCTCCCCACCTATCTTGGCAGCCCCAGCAGAGTCAGAGCCAATGCTCCTTTATCTGGCAGCTACCAACAAAGTCATCAGCCTCGTCATCGTGGTGGAGCGAAAGGAAGAAGGTCATGAATATGACGTCCAAAGACCTGTCTACTACATAAGCGAGGTGCTGACGGAGTCAAAGCAAAGATACCCTCACTTTCAGAAGCTAGCCTATGGAGTGTTCCTAGGCAGCCGGAAGCTGAGACACTACTTCCAGGAGCACCCAGTAACAGTTGTGAGCAAGGCTCCGCTGTCAACAATTCTCAACAACGCTGACGCAACAGGACGTACGGCTAAATGGGGCATTGAATTATCCGCCTTCGACATCGCTTACAAGCCAAGGACTGCGGTAAAATCCCAAGTCTTGGCAGATTTCGTTGCAGATTGGACAGAAGCTCCGGATGCAAGCCTGGAGCCGGAACCAGAGACATGGGTCATGCACTTCGATGGATCCAAGCAGCATCAAGGCTCAGGAGCCGGAGTCACCCTGAAGTCCCCTACCGGAGAAGAACTGCAGTATGTTCTGCAGATCCACTTCGAAGCTACAAACAACATGGCGGAATACGAGGCTCTACTACACGGTCTGCGCATCGCTAAGGAAATTGGGATCAAGCATATCATATGCTGTGGAGATTCCGACCTGGTGGCACAACAAGTAGCCGGAACCTGGAACGCCAGAAATTCCGTCATGGCGGCCTACAGAGACGAAGTTGACGAGATCGCTAAGTGCTTCCTCGGATACGAAGTCAAGTACGTCAGGAGAGACGATAACACAGCGGCAGACATGCTATCCAAGCTCGGATCCGGCAGGAGGCAAATTCCGCCTGGCATTTTCCTGGAGCATCTCCGGATACCCTCAGTTAAGGGCGCTAACCCGGAAAACCCAGAGGTGGCAGTGTCTCCGGCTAGGGAAGTGATGGCTATCATTCCGGCTTGGACACAGCCTTTCCTGGACTACCTCATCGATCAGAAGTTGCCAGAGGACGAGGTCCTCGCACGACAGATCGTCAGACGAGCAAGAACCTACACAATAGTTGATGGACAGCTCTATAAACGAAGTGCAGCAGGGGTATTTCTTAAATGCGTCTCCAATCAAGATGGCATTGAAATCCTCAGAGAGATCCACGCAGGGGATTGCGGGCATCATGCCGCTCCCAGATCACTCGTTGCAAAAGCTTTTCGGTTAGGTTTCTATTGGCTTACAGCTAAAGAAGACGCTGATAAAATAGTCAAGACCTGCCGAGGTTGTCAGTATTACGCTACTCAACCAAACGCTCCAGCCCAAGAGCTGAAGACCATACCTATCACCTGGCCATTTGCGGTCTGGGGGCTCGATATGGTTGGTAAGTTAAAAAGATCATCTCCTGGCGGTTTTGAATACCTCCTGGTCGCTGTTGACAAGTTCAGCAAATGGATCGAGGCTAAGCCAGTGAGAAAAGCCGATGGTGCTACGGCACTAAAATTCGTCTGCAGCCTCGTGATGAGATTCGGCATCCCACACAGCATAATCACAGATAATGGCACAAACTTCGCTCAAGGAGAGTTAAGGGATTACTGTGACACAATGGGGATTCGACTGGACCTTGCATCTGTGGCTCATCCACAATCTAACGGTCAGGTTGAAAGGGCTAACGGTCTCATATTATCAGGAATTAAGCCGCGCCTTGAAGAACCGCTGCGACGAGCAGCCGGAGCTTGGGCTGACGAGTTGGAAGCTGTTCTGTGGAGTCTACGAACTACCCCTAACAGATCAACAGGGTTTACCCCATTTTTCCTGGTATACGGATCCGAAGCCGTGCTTCCCTCCGACATCATCCACGACTCACCGCGAGTTTCCGCCTACAATGAAGAAACAGCTGACGAGGCCAGACAGCTATCTGTGGACCTGATCGAGGAAGCTCGGAACTTAGCTGACCAGCGCTCCGCCATCTACCAGCAGAAGCTCCGACGATATCACAGTCGTCGAGTTCGGAAACGCTCCTTTATGGCAGGGGACCTGGTCCTCCGCCTTCGACAGGTGAAAGACCATAAGCTGCAACCTCCATGGGAAGGACCCTTCGTCGTTAGCAAAGTACTTCATAACGGGTCATATTACCTTGTTGATTTCCGCGAGCTAAGGGATAGACCTGCTAATTGGCACCGGAAACGCAAGCGTGAGGATTCGGATGACATCTACGATGAAACAGATCACCAATGGAACATCGCACAGCTACGTCCTTTCTACACTTAGCATATTTTTTCCGAGTTACAAACTCTGTAATAGTTATACATGATCAATGAAATAAAGCTTATGGTTCACTCTTTGAGTCTTTTACCTCCTTTACGTGTTCATTTTAGATCGTGTATGTTTTTTCCGACTAAAACCGCAGAGCTGGATGTTTCCGCCTAGGCGTGTATGAAAGTTGTGATTTTCAAAATCGCCCTTTAGGGCGTGAGCTTAAGTTTTCTGATTAAGTTGTTGTCTGTTGCGAACTCGTGGATTCCTAGTAGCGATTTCCGGCACCTATGCCTGGGGGCTTGTTTCATGATTATTGACGGATTGCCATTGGGCTTCGTCGCCGCTGGCGAGCGTTTCCGGCTAAGGTTTTCCGGCTCGCGGAAGGTCAAGCGGGCAAGCCGGAAAACAATGAGATCAGCACTTGCTTTCCGACACAAAACGAAACATGCACATAACATTTAACGGATAGCAGGATAAGTGTTTCCGCCCCATGCATAATCGTTTCGTTCCTAGCTACTTAAGAATTTAAAGTCTTATTACAAACCCTCACTGGGGCCAAAATGATGCAACTTGTTTCATTGTTTAAAACAGGAACTCTACTCGGAGTCCTCCTCTTCAGATTGCTGGTAGGTGGAGCCGTCGTCGCTGTCACCAGATCCGGCTTCAGAGTCGTCTCCAGAGTTTCCTCCGGAATGCTCGCTGCTTGACCCGGATCCTTCCCCATAATACTCTGGCTCGCCTGCCTCCTCCTCTGCATCGGAAAATCCTTCGGGCAGATTGTGCTTGTTATACCAGAACGAGTGATCCACTCGCCTGACAAACAATTGCTCATAGCCTTCGGTTTCCGCGAGGAGGGCACCCATGTCGGAACTCTCGGGGGCTCCGCGTGCAACGTCCGCCAGGTTGAGCGAGGGGAAGTGAGCCTTGCAGGTGGCCAAGACTAGGGAGGCGGCTCCGCGTGCTGAAGACTTCTGCCAGTCCTTGATGAAATCCGGCACCTGTCGCATAAGCTTGGTCATCGTATCGATGACTGTGGTTCTGGCCTTCTTCAGCGACAGAGCCGTGGCGATTCCGCGACAGGCTTCAAATAGCGCGTCAATTGAAATCCGCGCTTCATCGTATGCTTCCGTCCTCTTAAGGTTTGACTCTTTGGACCACTCAAAGCCAAGGCTTGCTGTGGAAGAAAGAGGTTCAGTTCCGTCAGAAAGAAAACATACAAGGTGGTCGGAGCAACGACGCGGAAAAATGCTTACGGAAGATAAGTTTGTCAATGGCCTCCGCCTCCTCCTCTAGAACTCTGTTCTTGGATATCACGGAGAGCACGCGGCCCTGGCTTTTCTCCAGTTTGTCAATCAGCTCCGCCTGCTCACGGGCATGCTTCTCGGAGAGTTCTTTCCTCGCCTCAGTCTCCTTGCTTGTGGATTCTTGCATGAAGGTTCTGAGGGACTCGTTCTCCGCCTCAAGCACCTTGACCTTGGCGGATAGTTCATCAAGCGAGGAGTGCTTGGCAGTTTCTTCTGAAAGCAGAGTTGCACATATTATGCACCCTGAACAACTATGTCAGCACAAAAAGTGAAGATCCGGATCTCGTACCTTGAAGTCGGGTCTCAAGCAGCTGGATAGCCTTTTGGCTATTTTCCGCGTTCTGGCGCAGCCCCTCGATCTCCGTGATTTGCTCCAACACGTGCACGCGCAGATCTTCGTGCAGTTTCCGCGTGGTCTGAGAAGCAGCAGAGAGTTAGTCGGATATTAAAATCTGGGGGGCTGGCGAAGATTTCAAAGTCTTGGGATTCAAATTTCAAATTTCCGGCTAACAGTACATTTTGGGAAAGCATCGGCTAATACATGTTACACGGAACTATATCACCCAATGCTTGGGGGCTAGTATTACCTGTCGCACTTCCTTGTGCTTGGCGAAAAAATCCTTCAGGCTCTCCTCCAGGTCGGCGAGTTCACGCACCTCCTCGTCCGGTTTTCCCCATACCTTGTTCAGCATGGCGGAAACCTCCGCGTGACGTTGCGCAAGGGTAAGTTTTTGGAGGGACGGAGTTGGTTGGAGGCTGACTCGGGTCGCGTTGGTAACTTGGAGGAGCTTAGCCTTTTGCTCCTGTTCTTCTCCAGTGGGTCCCGCGAAAGCGGAGCTTGGCTGATCTGGTGGAGGAATGGGTGAGGAGGTCCCCTGGGCGGAGTCGCCATGGTGAGCGGGATCTTCAGGAAGGTCATCAATGTTGATGATATCCTTCGGATCCGGCTTGGAGGTGGATGAAGCCTTGGGCGGAACTTCAACTTCAGGAGTAATTGGAATGGAAGCCGGAGATGGCCTGGCTTTCTTCTTCGGGACCCTTGGGGCCTTGGGGGGCTGGCTTCCGGAGCTTCAGAAATGACAAAAGCATAAGTACGAGTTTGAGCGTAAACCAGAACTTGGATCTCGGAAATAGATGCTTACCCGGAAGGCTTGAAGAAATGCTGGATGGCGGGCTGCCCCTTGTTGCTGGTATTAATCAGCGAGAGGCGCTTCTTTTCCGCCTCCGCTTTCCGGGTAGCCGCAATGCTGAGTGCTTCGCGGGGGCATTTCGCATAAGGGCTTGAAGGGGCTGGTTTCTTCCTCTTCGCAGGATGCGGGGCTTCAGGAGCTTCCGCCTCCGATGCGGCTTCCGGATCCGCGTTGCCGGTGGATGGGACTCGGAGGAGAGTTCCGAGTTCGCTTTCCTCAAGCGCCTCGAGCTAAATGCAAAGTTAACACTTAGACAAAAAAGTTTGAAGAAAAACAATAAACCAAAGTCAAGACGACGTACCGCGGTTCCGGATCCCTCCGTGTGGATGTCTTTGTTGCATACGTGAACGTGGAGTTCACGTGGGATTTTGATGAGGACCCGGATCCTCTTGTCGATGGCGTCGGCGGAGAGATTGTCCTTAGTGGCGCGCATTGGATCGTCGCGCCCTGTGTATTCAAACATCAGGCGGTCCCTGTGTTGCAGCGGCTGGATCCGCTTGGTGAACCAGGAAAGGGTTAAATCCTTCCCCGTCAGCCCCTCCTCCGTGAGCTTGCAGATCCGCCTAACAGCGCGGGTCAGCTGAGGCGAGTCGGAGAAGTGGGGGCAGTGCGTCCATGACGGAAGCTCGGTGGCGGGGCAGTTCTTGAAAGGCGGCAGCTTCCTGTCGCTCGCGGGGTCGGAGACGTCCTTCAAGTAGAAGAAACCCCCAGACCAGTACCTCGCGGATTCGTGGCGGTCGGTAGGGGGGTAGACGCGGCCCGGGCGGATTATGAAGGTGACGGATCCGCAAGTCGCCAACTCGGAAGTCTGGCGGATCTTCTCCTTCTTGACAGAAAAATAGTATTGGAAGAGGGGAAGCTCTGGAGTTACCCGGAGGTGGCCTTCGCAGAGAGCGACGTGGTTGCTGATGGCGAGCACGCTGTTAGGAGATATGTTGTGGGGTTGGAGTCCATACGTCTTCAGAATCTCCCGAAAGAAGTCCGAAGGCGGAAATGAAAATCCGCGCTCCACCAGTGCCTTCGTCAGCACCATCTCATCGTCCTTTGGAGCCGGAGCTGGTTCGTGTGGAACTGACCTCCAGCTTCCGGGTTGCAGGAAGCCCTCCGCCTCAAGGTTCTTCAACTCCATCTCGGTGGTGGTACAGGGCCACCACTTTCCCTTAGCTTCGGAGTCACGCTTGCGAGCTTTTGATTTCTTGGCAGCCTCTTCCGCCTGCTGCTCCGTCTGACCCGCCCCGGAGGTTTTCTCCGGGTGAGCAGAGGTTCCCTCAGCTTCCTTGCCGGAATCCTTTGAAGGATCCAGCCTGACTGGAGCGAAGGGAGGAGGGGCGGAGGAGATTGGCGTCGCCATGATTGGTTCCGAGTTCGGAGGTGGAGTCGTTGAAGACATCTGAAGAAAAAGAGTTTGGCGGAAAATGTAATTTAGCCGGATCCGACGTCATCTTCCCCAGGTTCATCCCTACCAACTACGGCGCGAAGGTGAAGCTCGAGGACGTACCGTAATGGCGTATGCGGTGGTCGGAGCTGCCGGCGACGAGTTTTCCGCGCGGTGGCTCGCCGGAGTTAAGAACACGAAGAACACTGCGGTGGTGGGCTCGCTCCGGTGATGCTCCGGTGACTTTTCCGGCAGGTTCCGGCGCGGCGGAGGAAGAGCTCACGGGCGGCGCTCGGCAGAGAGGTGAATAGGGGGGTGAATGGGGGTGAGGGGTCTCGACGGCGGATATTTATAGGCTGAAGGGATAAGATTCGTGCTCCGCATCCTGTGGTCGGAACGCAAGCGTCGCGCCGTTGGATGCGTGACACGTGTCCCAAACCCTAACAGTAAAAATGGCTAGAGATAAGTTACCGTGCAAATCGCGCGAAAATGGCGCCAGAATTGGCGGAACCGTTAGAGTCTTTTAAGATTCCGGGTAATTGCGTGAAGATAAGTTGGCTCTCATTCGCAAGCTGGGAGTAACCCGGAAATGTTCTTTGGAACGTCGATGGATGAAGTCCCGCAGGATGGGAGCATTTTCCGGCTGTAAGTTGGAAAAAGAAGAAAATGCAAAGTTGGAGCTCTTCAAGTTTCTCCGCGTTGCCAACGATGCCGGAAACCTAAGGTACAAGCATGGCGGAAACTGCAGGTGAAACTCGGAGAACTCTGGGGGCTACTGTTGTGGGTATACTTCATGGGTGTACCATCAACAGTGCCTAGATCCGGCAAGCCCGGGTGGCCCACAGACGGTGATGAGGCATGTGGCCCATCGGGCGGCCCAGTTGCTGTTGATCATGAAGGAAGAAGTCCAGCCCAGGATCAGTAAGCCGGATCCGTACCGACATTAGGAGTAACCCGGATCCATGGAGGCCCATGAGGAACCCGGATCCAGGACGACGTGTATGGAAGGCGGATCCGTGACGAGCACGGCAAGATATTGTACCGTGGCTAGGCTATCTGTAATCCGGCTAGGACTCTCCGTGTAAACCCTAGATCCGTGCGCCTTTATAAGCCGGATCCCGGGAGCCCTAGAGGACAACCACAACTCATTGTAACAACGCGAAAGCGCCCAGATAATTCCAGACAAGCAGCAGTAGGCCCTGTCATCGTGCAGGTGTTCCGAAGCTGGGTAACTCGCGTACCACCGTCCCGTGTGCACTCCGCCCTATGGCCCCTACTTCTTCTCCCCCTCGTGAGGATCCCTCCTCCGAGGTACCGTCGATTAGGCAACGACATGCACTGTTCCACCGGGCTCTGGCAGGTCCTGACAGATAGTGGGTGGCAAACAGCACCTTCTCAGCGGCGTCAACTCCTGCAACTTCCAGGTTGTTGTCCATTGATTTGAGCCAGTCATCTGCATCTAGGGGCTCCTCAGTCTTGCTAAACATGGGAGGATTGGTGTTTTGGAAATTCTTTAGCTTGGATCCAGGATGATCATGATTTCCATGGCCTTGGTTGTTATGGGCTATCTGCTGCAGTACGGCAAGGTTGGCTTGTCGTTCAGCTCTTTCAGCTTCTCTATCTGCTACCATCATTTGTAGCATCTGCATCAGTGCATCTGGGTTGTTGTTGCGGGTTGGAGGGGCCATCTGAACATGGAGATAGATCATAAGATAAGAGGGAATTTTCTATGCCTTGTTTGGGTAAAGTTTAAAAAGTTTAAAACTTGAGTATTTGACATGTTGAAATCAAACAACACTTTCATTCATTCCAAACAACATTACAAGCTAACACACCAATGGTTTTAAGAACCATTTCTTCATTCTACGATACAAGGGGACAGATACAAACTTACACCTACGCAAGTGCTCTAGTGACACTACTCCTCATCTGAATCCATGGGCTCCTCGTCAATCTCTATCGGAATGAAGTCATCCACTCCGGCTTCCATGAACTCATAGCCCTTCACATCAGTGTGGAAGTCCAGGTCTTCATCTTCCTCAAAGTCATCATCATTGCTCAGGTAGGCTTCATCATTTCCCTGGATGTCTTCACCTTCTCCTTCCAGGTCATTCAGTTGGGTCTCCTTTGCCTTGACAGTCTCCTCCAGGGATGCTATCTTCACGCGGAGGTGAGCAATGGTGTAGTCCTTCTTCGCACACTGATGGCGAAGTGTCTTGCGCTCCTTAGCAAGGATCTTGATGGTCTCGGTCTGCTGCGACTGGTGGAGGTACGTCTGGTTGGCATAGGCGCGGGAGTTGTCCAGCTCCTTGCGAGTCTCACAAAGCATGAAGTCAAGGTGCTCCACATGGTACTTCACCTCAGGGTGAGGTGACAGATCCATTGGCGCTCCCATTGAGTCATGCCTTGCAAGGTGGGCGAAGCGAGTTCCCTTGATGTGGTTCACATTCTACCGACACAGACGGGCAAGTGCTTCCTGCATGGCTCGAGCTAGTCCATCCAGCCAGTTGTTCTCCCTCAAGGAGAACTGGATCCTCTCGGACATAGGTGGCTCCAGCTTTCCCCTCAGGTCTGCAACTACGACCCACTGCAGTTGCCCTCCAGGCTGATCGGTTGACCTGTCCTCCAAAGAACTCTGGGTGCAGGCGCTCGAGATACTCAGCTAAGGCATCCAAGTCCCTCTCAAAGATCAGGCTTCCTCCGTTGCCCAACTGGTAGAACTTGGTGTGGTTGAGCTGCTCCATCTGTAGGTGAATTGGATGAGTAAGTTAGAGAAGTGCAAGTGTGTCAAAAATTTATGTAGAATTACAAGGAGAAGTAGAGCATGAATTTCTCTTTTTGAAAAGATCTCAAAGACAAGAGTGAGAATAAGTTTTCAGAAATATTCACTTCATTTGTTTTTGAAACTAAGTTTTTCAGACGTCCATTCTAACTAGGGCCTCCTAAGGTCAAACAATGGCTCTGATACCAACTTGTCAACACCCGGATTTTTAAGTCCAGATGTCTATTATGTCGTACATCACAATCCCAGGTAGATTGTTTCTGCGAGACATAATAAGTTCATATCACAACACATCATTCATTACAAACCATAATTGTCTTACATCAAAGGATCACAAGATCCAGACTTAATACAACAATTGATGTAAAGATCAAATACATAACACATAGCGGAAGATACGTAGTAAGGGTCCATCTGTTCCACATGCAAAGCTTGACGTCGGGAGGTAGTCCTAGTTATCGTAGACATCCTGTTGTCCACCTTCCGAGTACTGGTTCTTTTCTTCATAGTTTGGCCATTTGAATAGCCAGGGACAAAGCCATGAGTACTTTTTTTAAAGTACTCGCAAACTCACACTAATAAAATTACCAATAGCTCTTAGTGGGTTCTAAGCTCTAGGTTTATTTGCACAAAGCCGGTTTTAGTTCATAAGCACTTACTAGTCAAGACTCTTTATTTACCTAGACTTACTCAAGTGGGAACTGATGAGGACATCCCTACCACACTACTACCTCCGTCATTACCAAATGAAGATGAAGCTGCTGTGAAGCTCAAGTCAAATGAAGTTCAGATTGGACCCATTACAAGGGCTCGTGCGAAGCTACTTAAACAACAGGTTAACTTGTTCCTAAACGATACTTTGATTGATGAGAATTTTATACTGCGTAAGTCCTGTTACTTATGTATAATAAGGTATGAAGAGGAGACAAGCATCAGACGAGGAGGAGAGGAGCAGCTAGACGTGAAGATGGACGTGAAGCTGGACACGGAGCTGGATGATACGTCTCAAACGTATCTATAATTTCTTATGTTCCATGCTAGTTTTATGACAATACTCACATGTTTTATATACACGTTATATCATTTTGATGCATTTTTCGGCACTAACCTATTAACAAGATGCCGAAGCGCCAGTTCCTATTTTCTGCTGTTTTTGGTTTCAGAAATCCTACACAGGAAATATTCTCAGAATTGGACGAAACAAAAGCCCACGGTCTAATTTTCCACGGAGCCTTCCAGAAGTCCGAAGAGGAGACGAGCGCCGCAATATGGGGTCGGCCCCTCGAGCGTCCCCCAACTCTGCTCCTTCGCCTATATATTATCTCCATCGCGAAAACCCTAGTACCGAGAGCCACGATACGAGAAAAGTTATTGTGACGCCGCCGCCGCAATCCCATCTCGGGGGATTCAGGAGATCGCCTCCGGCACCCTGCCGGAGAGGGGAATCATCACCGGAGGGCTCTACATCACCATGTGACATAGGCATCCCCAATGGGCCTGCCAAAGATGGTACCCAGGGTTTATTGAAGGCCCACGACTCGATGAATATGAAGTTTGGAAGCCCGAGTTATTACTAAGGAAACCTAGAGTTGTATTAGGAAATACATACTTGTAATTTTACGGGACGGGTTAGAAACCCTCCCGGACTCTGTAACTTGTGTATTACGAATCCCTCGGCCCCGCCTCCTATATAAGGGGGAGTCGAGGGACAAAGAGAGGATCGAGTCATTGTTTCACGCAACCCTAGATTTCATATCGTCGAGCACTTTTCGGCTGAAACCTTCGAGATCTACTTTCCCTCTACTTCCGACTAAAATCCTAGTCTACAAACTATAGGCATTGATAAGTTAATCCCTTGTCAATTGGCGCCGTCTGTAGGAATTAGAGGTGTCAAGGAGCTGATCTCGATGGCACGTTCAAGATCGTCGACTTCATCAACTGCAAGCAACGCAATGGATAGATGTAAACAGATCGAAACTGGTCTAGTCGATTTTGTCCTCACCCGCCCTCCCGTTTGGATGCATATGCATATCTGGAGGAGCCCATGGAGATGACGTTCGGAAAGTTCCACTTCCGCGTCGAGAAGGAAGGATCGTATCGTCTCGAAATTCCGATCTCGTCGGGATTATCAGCGGTCGATCCCGATTTTTTGAGTACAACATCGTCAATCGAGTCAGGCGACGAGGAGATTCCGCCGGCACGCTTTATCAGCAGTATGGCAAGTGAAAAACTCCCAAGAGCTTCAGCGACATGTCTTTCGAGTCACTTGCGATGACTCGAGCAACATCGACAGCTTCAACATCATCGATAGATCCACTATTGTTGGAGAGGTCTGATACGTCCCCGACGTATCGATAATTTCTTATGTTCCATGCCACATTATTGATGATATCTACATGTTTTATGCACACTTTATGTCATATTCGTGCATTTTCTGGAACTAACCTATTAACAAGATGCCGAAGTGCCAGTTGCTGTTTTCTGTTGTTTTTGGTTTCAGAAATCCTAGTAAGGAAATATTCTCGGAATTGGACGAAATCAACGCCCAGGGTCCTATTTTGCCACGAAGCTTCCAGAAGACCGAAGAGTCAACGAAGTGGTGCCACGAGGTGGCCAGGAGGGCAGGCGGCACGGCCCCACCCTTGGCCGCGCCGCCCTGTCTCCTGGGCCCCTCGCGTCGCCCCCTGACCTACCCTTCCGCCTACTTAAAGCCTTCGTTGCGAAACCCCCAGTACCGAGAGCCACGATACGGAAAACCTTCCAGAGACGCCGCCGCCGCCAATCCCTTCTCGGGGGATTCAGGAGATCGCCTCCGGCACCCTGCCGGAGAGGGGAATCATCTCCCGGAGGACTCTACGCCGCCATGATCGCCTCCGGAGTGATGAGTGAGTAGTCTACCCCTGGACTATGGGTCCATAGCAGTAGCTAGATGGTTGTCTTCCCCTCATTGTGCTTAATTGTCGGGTCTTGTGAGCTGCCGAACATGATCAAGATCATCTATCTGTAATTCTATATGTTGTGTTTGTTGGGATCCGATGAATAGAGAATACTATGTTATGTTGATTATCAATTTATATCTATGTGTTGTTTATGATCTTGCATGCTCTCCGTTATTAGTAGAGGCTCTGGCCAAGTTTTTGCTATTAACTCCAAGAGGGAGTATTTATGCTCGATAGTGGGTTCATGTCTCCGTGAATCTGGGGAAGTGACAGAAATCTCTAAGATTATGGATGTGCTGTTGCCACTAGGGAAAAAACACTGGTGCTATGTTCGAGGATGTAGTTACTGATTACATTACGCGCAATACTTAATGCAATTATCTGTTGTTAGCAACTTAATACTGGAGGGGGTTCAGATGATAACCCGAAGGTGGACTTTTTAGGCATAGATGCATGCTGGATAGCGGTCTATGTACTTTGTCGTAATGCCCAATTAAATCTCACTATACTCATCATAATATGTATGTGCATGGTCATGCCCTCTTTATTTGTCAATTGCCCAACTGTAATTTGTTCACCCAACATGCTGTTTATCTTATGGGAGAGACACCTCTAGTGAACTGTGGACCCCGGTCCAATTCTCTATACTGAAATACAATCTACTGCAATACTCGTTCTACTGTTTTCTGCAAACAATCATCATCCACACTATACATCTAATCCTTTGTTACAGCAAGCCAGTGAGATTGACAACCTCGCTGTTTCGTTGGGGCAAAGTACTTGGTTTGTGTTGTGCAGGTTCCACGTTGGCGCCGGAATCCCTGGTGTTGCGCCGCACTACATCTCGCCGCCATCAACCTTCACGTGCTTCTTGACTCCTACTGGTTCGATAAACCTTGGTTTCTACTGAGGGAAACTTGCCGCTGTGCGCATCACACCTTCCTCTTGGGGTTCCCAACGGACGCGTGTTGAACGAAAAGACATAAAGTCAACTACGCGCATCAAGCAAATTTCTGGCGCCGTTGCCGGGGAGATCAAGACACGCTGCAAGGGGAGTCTCCACATCGCAATCTCTTTACTTTGTTTTTGTCTTGCTTTATTTTATTTACTACTTTGTTTGCTGCACTATATCAAAATACAAAAAAATTAGTTGCTAGTTTTACTTTATTTACTATCTTGTTTGCTATATCAAAAACACAAAAAAATTAGTTACTTGCATTCACTTTACTTATTTCATCATGTTTCCTCCTAAGTTTGTTCTTAAAGACGTACCGGTTGGTCGAGGGTCTATCCTTGGGAAAGATAATATAGAAGATTTTTTCACTCATATTAGTACAGTTGAAGATTTTGAAGATAGACACTTGGTAGAACTTGCTCCTACTTATGAAATTGCTGTTGCTTCTTTAGTACACGCGTTAGAAGCTAGATTTGTTAATCTTAATCCTGTGATTCAACATATGTTTCTTACACTCAGTGATATGGAAGAAGGAGAAAAGAAAGATTTTGTATTAGAAACCCTTCTTAAAGAATTTGGGGGAATAGCAAGAGAAGCTAGAAAAGTCTTCACTAAATATAATATGCTAGGCTCTTATACCAACTTTGCCAGTACCCTTGAGAAGATGGAAAAGGATAGACAAAAGTACACTAATGAAGTTAATTATGAGGGGGATATTAAAACATCAATACCTTGCAAGCTCTTGGGAATGTGCGAGGCGCTAGAAAAGAATTTTGATTGGATTGTTCCTGAAGATTTGTTTGATGAGAGTAGCAAACCTAAGACTAATGAAAAGGGAGCCTCTGAAACTCACATAGAAAAGATAAAATGCATAGTTGAGAAAACTCCACACCCCGCTGAAGATGCCCCATCCTTTGATAATACTTGATACACACTTTCTGCGCCTAGCTGAAAGGCGTTAAAGAAAAGCGCTTATGGGAGACAACCCATGTTTTTACTACAGTACTTTATTTTATATTTGTGTCTTGGAAGTTGTTTACTACTGTAGCAACCTCTCCTTATCTTAGTTTAGTGTTTTGTTGTGCCAAGTAAAGTCGTTGATAGTAAAGTTCATACTAGATTTGGATTACTGCGCAGAAACAGATTTCTTTGCTGTCACGAATCTGGGCAAAATTCTCTGTAGATAACTCAGAAAATTATGCCAATTTACGTGAGTGATCCTCAGATATGTACGCAACTTTAATTCAGTTTGAGAATTTTCATTTGAGCAAGTCTGGTGCCTCAATAAAATTCGTCAATACGAACTGTTCTGTTTTTGACAGATTCTGCCTTTTATTTCGCATTGCCAGTTTTGCTATGCTTGATGGATATTTCGATTCCATTGACTTTCAGTAGCTTTGTGCAATGTCCAGAAGTGTTAAGAATGATTATGTCACCTCTGAACATGTATATTTAGATTGTGCACTAACCCTCTAATGAGTTGTTCTAAGTTTGGTGTGGAGGAAGTTTTCAAGGATCAAGAGAGGGAGATGATACAACATGATCAAGGAGAGTGAAAGCTCTAAGCTTGGGGATGCCCCGGTGGTTCACCCCTGCATATATCAAGAAGACTCAAGCGTCTAAGCTTGGGGATGCCCAAGGCATCCCCTTATTCATCGACAACATTATCAGGTTCCTCCCCTGAAACTATATTTTTATTCCGTCACATCTTATGTGCTTTGCTTGGAGCGTCGGTTTGTTTTTGTTTTTTGTTTTGTTTGAATAAAATGGATCCTAGCATTCTTTGTGTGGGAGAGAGACACGCTCCGCTGTAGCATATGGACAAGTATGTCCTTAGGCTTTACTCATAGTATTCATGGCGAAGTTTCTTCTTCGTTAAATTGTTATATGGTTGGAATTGGAAAATGATACATGTAGTAATTGCTATAATGTCTTGGATAATGTGATACTTGGCAATTGTTGTGCTCATGTTTAAGCTCTTGCATCATATACTTTGCACCCATTAATGAAGAAATACATAGAGCATGCTAAAATTTGGTTTGCATATTTGGTCTCTCTAAAGTCTAGATAATTTCTAGTATTGAGTTTGAACAACAAGGAAGATGGTGTAGAGTCTTATAATGTTTTCAATATGTCTTTTATGTGAGTTTTGCTGCACCGCTTCATCCTTCTGTTTGTTTCAAATAGCCTTGCTAGCCTAAACCTTGTATCGAGAGGGAATACTTCTCATGCATCCAAAATACTTGAGCCAACCACTATGCCATTTGTGTCCACCATACCTACCTACTACATGGTATTTCTCCGCCATTCCAAAGTAAATTGCTTGAGTGCTACCTTTAAAATTTCCATTCTTCACCTTTACAATATATAGCTCATGGGAAAAATAGCCTAAAAACTATCGTGGTATTGAATATGTACTTATGCACTTTATCTCTTATTAAGTTGCTTGTTGTGCGATAACCATGTTCCTGGGGACGCCATCAACTACTCTTTGTTGAATATCATGTGAGTTGCTATGCATGTTCGTCTTGTCTGAAGTAAGGGCGATCTACCACCTTATGGTTAGAGCGTGCATATTGTTAGAGAAGAACATTGAGCCGCTAACTAAAGCCATGATCCATGGTGGAAGTTTCAGTTTTGGACAATATCCTCAATCTCATATGAGAAAATTAATTGTTGCTACATGCTTATGCATAAAAGAGGAGTCCATTATCTGTTGTCTATGTTGTCCCGGTATGGATGTCTAAGTTGAGAATAATCAATAGCGAGAAATCCAATGCGAGCTTTCTCCTTAGACCTTTGTACAGGCGGCATAGAGGTACCCCTTTGTGATACTTGGTTAAAACATGTGCATTGCGATAATCCCGGTAGTCCAAGCTAGTTAGGACAAGGTGCGGGCACTATTAGTATACTATGCATGAGGCTTGCAACTTGTATGATATAATTTACATGATACATATGCTTTATTACTACCGTTGACAAAATTGTTTCTTGTTTTCAAAATCAAAGCTCTAGCACAAATATAGCAATCGATGCTTTCCTCTTTGAAGGACCATTCTTTTACTTTTATTGTTGAGTCAGTTCACCTATTTCTCTCCACCTCAAGAAGCAAACACTTGTGTGAACTGTGCATTGATTCCTACATACTTGCATATTGCACTTGTTATATTACTTTACATTGACAATATCCGTGAGATATACATGTTATGAGTTGAAAGCAACCGCTGAAAATTAATCTTCCTTTGTGTTGCTTCAATGCCTCTACTATGAATTTATTGCTTTATGAGTTAACTCTCATGCAAGACTTATTGATGCTTGTCTTGAAGTACTATTCATGAAAAGTCTTTGCTATATGATTCATTTGTTTACTCATGTCATTTACATTGTTTTGATCGCTGCATTCACTACATATGCTTACAAATAGTATGATCAAGGTTATGATGGCATGTCACTCCAGAAATTATCTTTGTTTATCGTTTACCTGCTCGGGACGAGCAGGAACTAAGCTTGGGGATGCTGATACGTCTCCGACGTATCGATAATTTCTTATGTTCCATGCCACATTATTGATGATATCTACATGTTTTATGCACACTTTATGTCATATTCGTGCATTTTCTGGAACTAACCTATTAACAAGATGCCAAAGTGCCAGTTGCTGTTTTCTGCTGTTTTTGGTTTCAGAAATCCTAGTAAGGAAATATTCTCGGAATTGGACGAAATCAACGCCCAGGGTCCTATTTTGCCACGAAGCTTCCAGAAGACCGAAGAGTCAATGAAGTGGGGCCACGAGGTGGCCAGGAGGGCAGGCGGCGTGGCCCCACCCTTGGCCGCGCCACCCTGTCTGCTGGGCCCCTCGCGTCGCCCCCTGACCTACCCTTCCGCCTACTTAAAGCCTTCGTTGCGAAACCCCAAGTACCGAGAGCCACGATACGGAAAACCTTCCAGAGACGCCACCGCCGCCAATCCCATCTCGGGGGATTCAGGAGATCGCCTCCGGCACCCTGCCGGAGAGGGGAATCATCTCCCGGAGGACTCTACGCCGCCATGGTCGCCTCCGGAGTGATGAGTGAGTAGTCTACCCCTGGACTATGGGTCCATAGCAGTAGCTAGATGGTTGTCTTCCCCTCATTGTGCTTAATTGTCGGGTCTTGTGAGCTGCCGAACATGATCAAGATCATCTATTTGTAATTCTATATGTTGTGTTTGTTGGGATCCGATGAATAGAGAATACTATGTTATGTTGATTATCAATTTATATCTATGTGTTGTTTATGATCTTGCATGCTCTCCGTTATTAGTAGAGGCTCTGGCCAAGTTTTTGCTATTAACTCCAAGAGGGAGTATTTATGCTCGATAGTGGGTTCATGTCTCCGTGAATCTGGGGAAGTGACAGAAATCTCTAAGATTATGGATGTGCTGTTGCCACTAGGGATAAAACATTGGTGCTATGTTCGAGGATGTAGTTACTGATTACATTACGCGCAATACTTAATGCAATTGTCTGTTGTTAGCAACTTAATACTGGAGAGGGTTCGGATGATAACCTGAAGGTGGACTTTTTAGGCATAGATGCATGCTGGATAGCGGTCTATGTACTTTGTCGTAATGCCCAATTAAATCTCACTATACTCATCATAATATGTATGTGCATGGTCATGCCCTCTTTATTTGTCAATTGCCCAACTGTAATTTGTTCACCCAACATGCTGTTTATCTTATGGGAGAGACACCTCTAGTGAACTGTGGACCCCGGTCCAATTCTCTATACTGAAATACAATCTACTGAAATACTCGTTCTACTGTTTTTTGCAAACAATCATCATCCACACTATACATCTAATCCTTTGTTACAGCAAGCCAGTGAGATTGACAACCTCGCTGTTTCGTTGGGGCAAAGTACTTGGTTTGTGTTGTGCAGGTTCCACGGTTGCGCCGGAATCCCTGGTGTTGCGCCGCACTACATCTCGCCGCCATCAACCTTCACGTGCTTCTTGACTCCTACTGATTCGATAAACCTTGGTTTCTACTGAGGGAAACTTGCCGCTGTGCGCATCACACCTTCCTCTTGGGGTTCCCAACGGACGCGTGTTGAACGAAAAGACATAAAGTCAACTACGCGCATCAAGGTCTTCACCAATCTCTATGATGGTGTCACCAAACCAGACAAAGTTCAGAATCCAAAATATCATCAGATCTATGTAATTGGAGAACCAAGTCGCCCACAGGAGGAGACGTCAGAGAACTTCGACGATGCGGGAAATCCGTATGTCGATCCTGCAGATCTTACGCGAGGTTTAGGAACAAAATATATCGGACCAGGAACACGAGAGATGGTGCGATTTCCGCAGGCAGTATGGGATCGAGTCGCAAGAGCTATTGATGGTACGGAGCCAATGACCATAACAGCGACACCTGAGGAGCTACAAGCGTATCAATATAGGCTTGCACGTACCAGGCGGGAGCTCGAGAAACAGAAAATCGAGCTGGATATGAGGCATGAAGCAGCTTCTGCGTCAAGCAGGCGAAGAGCAAACTTGAGTCAACAATCTGGCACTTCAGGAGATAGTCACAGAGCAGCTCGAAATAGAGCAAGATCTCGGCTGCAAAATATACCTGAGGTAGGTAGGGAGAATCTGGTTCAAAACCTCGACATGTCATTTATGTCGATAGACACGAGGGGGAACATTATCCCTAAGACACCAGAAGCTGGGTATATGGCGACACAAGCCTTCATCCTCGCATCCAAGCCACCTCCCGGAGATCCAAGAGAAGCATTGTACAATATGGCCATGGCAGGAGTTGGAGCCATGGGAACGGCGTTTATAAATTCGCCTCCCGAAGGATCAGCAAGGCAAAATAGTCGACGACCCACTGCAGTAGCACCAGGTCCCGAAAGAACAAGTGGGGCAAGAGACACAGCAACTCAAGCACGGGTCAACAAAGCACGACAAAATAGAAGGGAACAACGGCATTCTCCAGAAATAGATGAAGAGGAAATGTGTGGGTTACCGTGCTTTACAAGGAGAGTCTGGAAAACTCGAGTTCCTTCAGGGTTTAAACTACCCTATAATTTCAAAAAATTCGATGGCCTGCAAGATCCCGAGGATTGGCTAGTTGATTATCTCGAGACGGTGAACTTGATAGGCGGAACCAGAGCAACAGCCATGCAGAGCATTCAAGTACACCTGATGGAGCTGCACGATCTTGGATAAAGAAGCTTCCTCCAGGTTCCATCGACAGCTGGGACAGCTTTGAGGATATATTCATCAAGAATTTCCGATCCACCTGCAAAAAACCCGCATCACTAGAAGAGTTGAGGTCGTGCAGACAAAAGCATGATGAATCAATGAGAAAGTACATCCAGAGGTGGAACATCATAAAAAACTCGGCAAAGAACATATCTGACAAGAGAGCAATAGATGCGTTCGTGGCAGGAATTCGACGAGGAGATTTTGTCGAAGACTTGGGGAGAACCAACCCGAGGATAGTATCAGCATTAATGGAGATAGCAAACAGGTGGGCAGATGGAGAAGATGTTGTTCACAATAAGCGACACAGGTCACCGGAGGAGGACCGTAGTCGAAATTTTCAAAATAGACGACGATTTCCTCGACAGTTCTCGAGTTATGATGCTCCTGGCCAAATATCGGCTGGTTTTCGAGGAAGTACTGGAGGAAACAATAGATATGAATATCAAAGGAGTAGCGAGTAGCGAGGTGACAATAGAGACGATTCCCGGAATAACAGGCAAAATAGTGGACCAAGATTCCAGAGACCATATGTATCTCCCGAGGATATGATGAACGAGCCATGTCAGATGCATTTCTATCTCGATAATAATGGGAAGAGGCAGTCAGGACATATGCAGAAGGAATGTCGAAACTTTCAAGCAATGTTGAGGTTTGCAGGACAAGACAATGCTCAAGCAACAAATAGAAATCCCCAAGGGCCTAGGAGTGAGATCCACCTGCCACCTCCTCCCGCAATTACGGACGAAAATCGGCACAAGCTCAGAATAGCGGCAGCACCACACCCACCTCCATATATCGACCCCAACTCCAACGGTGCGGTCTCGATGATTCAGAAAGCTAGGCCGTCTAACAGGGCTCAGAAAGTAATCTCGCGTCAAGTGTTCATGGCAGAGAAGATGCCTCCACCAACGATTGAGTACCTAAATTGGTCAGGACAAGACATTGGCTTCGCAATAGCGGATCACCCGCAACAAGTTCCTCGACCAGGGCAGTTAGCACTTATCTTACCAGCGGTGATCGCAGGATTCGACGTGTCTCGAGTATTCATAGATGGAGGCAGCAGTCTAAACCTTATGTATGCAGATACACTAAGGGAGATGAACATATCCCTGGCAAACCTAAAACCTACGGACACACGTTTCCATGGCATCACGCCAGAGAAGCCAAGGTATCCGCTAGGGAAGATCAATCTCGACATTCAGATTGGAACCTGAGAAAATTACAGAATAGAAAGGCTGGAGTTCGAAGTTGTGGATTTCCCGTCGCAATATCACGCCTTGTTGGGACGACCAGCATATGCCAGGTTTATGGCGGTACCACACTACACGTACCTGTTGTGGAGGTTACCTGGACCTAATGGACCAATTACATTCAAAGGTAGTTTTGCATTAGCTGATAAATGCGACAAGGATATTCATCGGCTGTCAGAAACCTTCGGGATGCAAGCAGAATATATGGCGTCAAGGCTAACAACTGATTATGATGTGCTACCAGATGTAGGAAGGCCACTCAGGGAGCCAACTTTAATACTACCAAGGATTCTAAGGAGGTGCAGATTCACCCGACAGATCCAAAGAAAACGACATCCATTGCAACAGACATGGACCTCGCATAGGAAAGCGCGCTCGTCGAGTTCCTCCGTGAGCACTGAAAAATCTTCGCATGGTGTCCAGCTGACATGCCAGGAGTACCCAGGGAACTTGCCGAGCACCACCTAAACTTGGATCCAATAGCGAGACCAATTAAACAACCTTTGCGGCGTTTTTCGGAACCAAACCGCAAAGCCATGCTGTCAGAGATTGATCGACTCAGAGAAGCTAGTTTTATCAAAGAGCTACATACAGAGGCCACGTGGGTAGCTAACCCAGTGCTGGTCCCGAAGAAAAACACGAAAGTCCTTTGCATGTGTGTCGACTTTACGTGTCTCAATAAACACTGTCCAAAGGATCACTTTCCCCTCCCAAGGATCGATCAAATCATCAACTCCACGGCAGGATGTGAACGTCTTTCTTCCTGGACGCATATTCTGGTTATAACCATATCAGATTAAAAGAAGAGGATGAGGTCAAGACACATAACACCTTATGGCGTGTTTTGCTACAAAACAATGCCTTTTGGTCTGAAAAACGAGGTAGCAACATATCATCGGATGATGTAGAAGTGTCTTGCAACACATATTGGAAAAATGTACAAGTGTACATCGACGATGTCGTCATAACAACAAAAAAGGGATCAACATTGATCGAGGACTTAAAGGAAACTTTCGACAACCTCGACAAGTTTTGCCTCAAGCTGAACCCGACAAAGTGCTCCTTTGGCGTTCCTGCGGGAGAACTTCTCGGGTTCCTAGTTTCAGCAAGAGGGATCGAAGCCAATCCAGAGAAAATTCAAGCTATTGTAACAATGAGGAAACCAACAAAGTTGAAAGAAATACAACAATTAACTGGGCGAGTCGCAGCTTTAAGCAGATTCGTCACCAGGCTGGGAGAAAAGGCGTTGCCGTTCTACGCTTTTATCAAGCAAGGAGAGAAGTTTCAATGGAACGAAGAGGCAGACAGAGCTTTCGAGGATCTCAAACGCACAATCTCGACACCACCAATCCTGGTGGCGCCTAAGGAGAAGGAACCCCTCTTGCTATACATTGCAGCCACGCCTCAGGTGGTCAGCACAACACTCGTAGTCGAAAGAGAGGAAGAAGGAAAACTACATGGAGTACAGAGGCCAGTATACTTCATCAGTGAAGTTTTATCTCCCTAAAAACAGCGGTATCCGTAGTACCAAAAGCTAGCATATGGAGTCTTTACAACCGCAAGAAAATTGCGGCACTATTTTTCAGCGCATCCGATAATAGTGGTCAATGAGGCGCCTTTATCCAATATATTAAACAATCCAGAAGCTACGGGTCGTGTCTCCCTGTGGGGAATAGAGCTTTCCCCTCGGGACATCATGTACGAAAAAAGAAAAGCAATAAAATCGCAAATTCTACCAGACTTCATCGCAGAGTGGATGGAGCTACAAAATACGGGACCCCCGGATTTATCGAGAACCTGGACTATGAACTTCGATGGGTCCAAGAGATTAGAGGGAGCTGGAGCAGGCGTGATACTAATATCACCTGAAGGCGACAAATTAAAGTATGTCTTACGGATGACGTTTCCAAACGCATCTAATAATGAGGCAGAATACGAAGCTCTCATACACGGGATGAAGATGGTGAAGGCTTGTGGAGCAACTCGATTAAAAATCTTCGGCGACTCACAATTGGTGGCTCAGCAAGTCATGAATCAATGTGATGCAGTCAATGATAGTATGATAGCATACAAGGAAGTGTATAACGAGCTGGAGAAGCTGTTTGATGGATGCGAGGTAAATCACATCAGCAGGCTGAGCAATGATGAAGCCGATGTTCTTGCAAACATTGGGTCACAGTGTCTTGTGATTCCACCAGGCGTGTTCTGGGAGGAGATAGCCGAAAGATCTACAAAGCCGAAGAAACCAAAGAAGAAGGAGAAGGATGAGAAACCCTTGGGGGCTACAAAAGAAGCACTGGAAGAAGAAGAGGAACCAGACCTAGTAATGATGGTACAAATTCCATGGATGCAAACATACGTATCATACATCCTAAGAAAAGAAATACCCGACGACCCAGTTGAAGCAAGGCGAGTTATCAGGCGTTCTAAAGCCTTTACTGTGGTCAAAGGGGAGTTGTACAAACGAAGTATTTAGGGAGTGTTACAATGGTGTGTCGCACCCGAAGAAGGAAGGCTAATTCTGAAGGATGTACACGAAGGAATATGTGGTCATCACGCAAGCAGCTGAGCTATAGCAGCCAAGGGTTTCACAGCAGGATTTTATTGGTTGACAACAATCGAGGATGCGAAAGATATAGTTCAAACTTGCAACGCGTGCTAGAGATTTGCCGCAAAACCTCATTCTCCGGCAGCATAGTTGATGCCAATACCTCTATCTTGGCCCTTTGCTCAGTGGGGTCTCGATATGGTGGGGAAATTACACAAAGCCTCACCAGGAGGATACGAGTACATGCTCGTCGCTGTCGACAAATTCACCAAGTGGATAGAAGCAAAGCCGATAAATTCACCAGACGGAGCGTCTGCAATCAAGTTCATGAAAAGTATCGTCTTTCGGTTTGGAGTACCTCACATCATCGTCACGGACAACGGCAGTAATTTCACATCCAAGAAATTCAAGGCATATTGTGCAGAGGTAGGCATCAAACTACACTTTGCATCAGTTGCGCACCCGCAGACCAATGGTCAAGTCGAGAAAGCCAATGGTATCAAGAAGCGCATGTTAGCACCATTGGAAAAAGCGCGACATACTTGGCCAGAGGAGTTGTCTAGTGTGTTATGGAGTATTCGAACAACACCAAATACAGCGACACAGGAAACTCCGTTTTTCCTGGTCCATGGAGCTGAGGCAGTACTGCCGATAGAAATAGAGCATGATTCTCCAAGAGTCACGGAATATGACAAAGAAGCTTCAAGAAAAGCTTTGGAGGATGATGTCGATGCACTTGACGAAGCTCAAGACGAAGTGTTATAACGGGTCACTAAGTACCAGCAAGACCTGAAAAACTACCACAGTCGATGTTTGCGACCAAGGTCCTTTCAGGTAGGCGACCTGGTTCTTCGGCTCAGACAAAAAATCCATGAAAAACTTGAGCCACCATGGCTTGGCCCTTACATCATCACAGAAGTAATCGAAGGAGGAGCATACAGGATAAAGGACAAGAAGACAGGGGTTGCCGAGCCAAATCCTTGGAACGTGGTGCAGCTCAGGCGTTTTTACGCTTGAAGTCGAAATATAGTCCTCCTTGTAAACATACAATGTACTGAAACGCCCGCGAGTTTTCAGACGCACTCTTTTCCTTTCAGGGCACCGAGTAGGGCTGAAAGGTTTTTAATGAGGCGGGCTCGCGGTGCTGCAATATAGTAAAAGATATTGGTGATATACATCTTTTTTCGTCGACAGGCTCGGGGGCTCATAACCCGTGGCAACAAAATATATATGAACTCTCGCAAAATAGTAAATTTATCATGGCGTAAAAATAGCTCTAGAACCGGCCAAAGGCTCGGGGGCTTTGCAATATAGATTATATTTTACAATACACACAATCTTATCATCAAGAAAAATCTTACAAGGAAAAATATATATGAACTCCCGCAATATAGTAAAATTCAGTTGCTACCTAGTATATCATCTATGTTTACACCTTCGTTGTTTGCAGCACCATTTCTATGTCCAGCATAGCTACCTTTCACAAAGAATTCTGCATCCATCCGAAGCAGTTCGTCCATCATCTCTTTTGCTACAGGGGTTACAGTGTCGTTGATTTTGTCAATATTCCTCTTCCGCTTCACCTGTTTGGCCAGACACTTGGTGACAATTCGAGTCAAGTCTAACTCCGGGTAGCAGATCTGAATCATAATCATGGCGAATCTTGCCCCAGCAGATAGTTGAGCTCGCACAAATTCATGAATACGAGGGGCATCTCGGAATTTCTCCATCAGAGCAGGAAGAGTTTCTGGTATTTTGTTGCGTGGAAACATGGTACTATAAACTAGAGACAATGTTCTTGTGCAGAAGTCGAGAAAATCGTGGACCTGACTCGCGCGATCTTGAAATCTGCTTGAGAAGCACATTGGTTCGGGCTTCAACACACTGATCTTTGGCAGCAGTATCCAAAAAAGAACCTGTTTCAGCGGAAGCATCAGCAAGGAATAAAAGACAGTAAGAACAAAATACAGTATGACCACGTTTTCGGAGCGTACCCGTCATATCCAAGCTAGAGTCGTTCATCAGTTGAAGCATATAATTTTCTCGGGAAGCAGCTTCAGCAGCCTCAGCAACCGCAGTCTCCTTCAACGCTATGGCTTCTTGAGCTTGCTGAACAGCAAGTTTTTCATTTTCAGATGATCTTCGAGACTGATCCATTATCATGAGAGCTTGTTTTTCATCGACTGCAGTTGTTGACGGAGCTCGTCCAAGTCTTCATTCTGTGCAGCACTCAAAGAACCTCCAATAAACTCATCAGCGGAGGACCTTTTCGAGCAAGACGCAGCATGCAAAGCAGCCGAGGAAGGCACCACAGTATAGTTGTCAAAAATCAACTGGAGAGAAATACTTCGATATCAATAACTCGGAAACATAGCTTTTTCATTAATAAGATCAGATATTTACATGGCTATTACAAAGGAGGGTTCCTACTGAACTAGTGGGGCAGTGTCGCCAAAGCTATTATGGCGACAACATCAAAAGGAAAAAAAACAAAAGAAGAGACAATGTGGTCTACTTGACCTCCGGCTTCGATGAACTAGGAGCTGGAGTTGGCTTGCATCCAAGGAAGGCAAGGATTTTCTTTGACTTTGGCTTGGCAGTCTTAATCAAAGACTGCCACTTCTTCGTCTCCATCTCCTTCACATCGCCAACTTTCGCCCAGTCAATATCTTGTTGGCTGTCAGCAACCAAGGCGATGGTGCCTTCAACACCAATCTTCAAGCCTTCTTGTCGAAGACCGAGCCCAAGATCTTCTTTAGAATTGAAGCACTTGGCAAGAGCAATAAAAGTCTTGGGTTCTTCTTTCTTCACGAAGAAGTAGGGAAAAAGCCGCGACAGATCTGCTCTAGCATCAGCAAGGCCTTGGCATGCCTCATCTCCATGAATCTCAAGGAGGGAGAGCGTGTCGAGAAGGCGATCACCTTCAGGATTTTCTAGATCATAATCTTGCTGCGTTTTCCCTAAATGAGCAAAAGGAAGCTTGTCAAAAAAAGTGCGCCAGGAAGAATGTGATGACCCGAAGAAATAAGCAATGATCTGAGTACTTACTAACAAAACGTCGACTCTGCGACTCCAAGCGAGTAAAGATTTCATCTTCACGAGCAGATTGATGAGCTATGTTTTCACTTAAAGAAGTTTCTGCATCGTGAAGTCTTTTCGGAGATCTTCGACAACGGCAGCATTTGATTCAGCTTTCTTGCGAGCTTTTTCGCATTGCTCCAATTTAAGAGCAAGAGCATCAGCACGTTTGTTAGCTTCCGCAAGATTGGCTGGCAAAACAATTGACAGTAACAAATATCATGACAAAAAAATGATGTATAGTTTATTCACCAGAAGAAGCAGCAAAAATAGTACCTTCAAGCTTTTTAGCATGGTCACGGTACCCGATGAATTGGGTACCGAGACAGATAAACTCCTTCGTCAAAGGCTGAAAAGAAAATCAGAGAAAGAGAAATCAATATAGGACGTGAAAGTTCGACAGCAACAAGCAAAGGAGAAGCAAAAAACAAAGGAGAGTCCAAAGCATTGAAATATTCGGAACATAAAAGAAGAGGGGAAAACTTACATCATCCATCGAAGGAGTCGTGGAACCACCAATTAGCAGGGTAGGCTCCTTGGCTGGCTCGACCCTAGCTCTCTTTGGTGAAGAGGCGCGGGGGCTCGCAACTGGAATTGGGTGCTCGATGTCTTGCTGAGGAGGCGAGGTTTCATCCCCATCAGGTTGAGCTTCAGAGACAACTAAAGTACGAGACGTACTCGTTCAAGCAGTCGCGTCAATAGGTGGATTTTCATCCTTGTCACCACTACAATAAATTGTCGACAATATAAGAAACAACATAGAAAAAATATCGAGAGCAAACAACAAAGAGCAACAAGAACTTACGAGCTGACAAGGGCATCTTGGTAAGGGTTGAAAGTTGTCCTTTCTTCAGTAGGAACAACTTCTTCGGCAGGAGGTGCGCGGGATTTGGAGGTGCTAGAATCGGCAACTTCGTCCTTTTTTCTCTTGTTCCTTGGAGAAACAACAGAGGGGAGGGAGTGTGTCGATGCGGTAGCCTCGGATTCAACTTCTTTTTCAGAGGAGGCCGCGGATTTTGGAGAACCCGCGACTTCACTCTCAGGGCGAGAAGTACCCTGGTTGTCGTCGGTGACAACAGTCCGTTCTTCGACTTCTCCACCTTCAGCAACAGGAGGAAGAGAAGCTAGAACTGGATGATTCTACAAAGACAAGGAATGTCGACAAGAAGTTACGCAAGGGATGTCAGCAAAATAGTAGTCGAAAAATATTCAAAAAAGTCGAGAGGACAAAAAAGTCGAGAGGACAAAAAAGTAGAGAGGATAGTCGAAAAAATTACCTCGGGGAGGGCGTTGGTGCCACTATATGGCTCCACGCGGCAAGAGGTTGGAATATCATCTTTCTTGCCTAACGATGAAATTCTTCGGATAAGCTTCTCCAAGTCCTTTACAGAAAGGTCTTTGGAGAGCCTATCGATGTCTTCTTCGCCAGCATACATCCAAAGGGGATTTTTGCGAGCTTGTAAAGGCTGCACTCTAATCCTAAGGAAGTACGTTGTGATCTGGATACCCGACAATTCCTTGCCACGGGTGTTTTGAAGCTCATGGATACGGGACATCAGTGCCTCTGTCGCTGTTTTTTCTTCTTCGGTGGCTTCAACATCCTAGGATCGGCGGCGAAGAATCTTGGCACCTCCATCGAAAGGAGCTATGTTGTACTCCACCGAGTCGGAGCTTTCTTCGTGCACATAGAGCCATATTTTGCGCCACCCTTGGACGGAGTCGGGGAATTTGACGTCAAAATACTCGACGTCAGGGCGAACGCAAATAACAACACCGCCTATGTTGTAGGCGATGTTGTGGGAGCCATTACGGCGGAGGCAGAAGATGCACTTCCACAGAGCCTAGTTAGGATGGACTCCGAGGAAGCACTCACAGAGAGTAACTAAAATAGAGACGTGGAGGATTGAATTTGGAGTCAGCTGATGCAGCTGCAACCCGTAAACAAAGAGAAGGCCACGAAGGAAATCGTGAATGGGGGTAGAGAGGCCGCGGATAAGATGGTCAACAAAACTGACCCGATACTCGATAGGAGGCGATGGATAGCTTTCCTCGCTGGGGAAGCGCAACGCGTTCTTTTTCTTCATGAACCCAAGCTTCTTCATCAGGTTCTGGTCTTGGTTGGAGATCTTGGATCTCTCCCACTCCAGATCTTCCGCCGCCATCTTTGACTCGGGAGTGCTGTGCCTGGGGAGCCGTGTGCATGGTGGCATCAACAATGGCGTAGGCGTGAAGTGCGAGTGTGGCTGAGCTCAAGAAGTGTTGGGTGCAATAGGGGATTTTTGCAGAGGAGAGCAGAGGTGCGGCGCAAGCGAAAGGATGAACGGAGGAAGAAGACGACCTTATATAGAGAATTGGCAAAACGACGCACCGTTGGATGGAATAATTGTGAGATGGATGTTGTGCACGTGGCCAAGGGGTAAAAGTGTATTTTGACTGTGAAAGAACGGAACATGCGCTACAGTGCGTGCGCCAGAAAAAGCGGAGGACATGTGTCCCCCACTTGCACGACGTGTCAAATTGATGAGGGTTTTGGGCCCGCAAGACAGAGAAAGAGCAGTGCTCGCGTCTTCCCGATACAGTGATCGTTGCTATCATCAGTAATGATGTCACCTTGCTAAGTGAAAATCTCGGCTGTGAAGATTAATGAAATTGGCGGCAGTAAAAGACTATTGATTATTTCGAGAGCCTTTGATCAAATACAAGTTTTTGATCAAATGCTCGGGGGCTACTTTGGAAAAAAGAAAAACTTGAGTATGACAAAATAGAAATGGCGAGAGCCTATGATCAAAAGCAAGCATTTGTTCATAGCCTCGGGGGCTACTCCCATCGGGAGCGCTGGTCGCGCACCCGATAGATATGAAAAGCTCGAGAAAGAATGACAATATAGCGACATAAGGCGTTAAAATATTGAGCCTACAACCAAGCAGACGTCCTTGGCTGTAGCCTCGGGGGCTACTCCCATCGGGAACGCTGTTCGCGTGCCTGATGAAATTATAAAAAGAAGTGAGCATATGTCGAGTTGTGCAAATAACTCTACATATACTTCCATCGGGAAGGCAAGGTAAGTCATCCGTTGACTCAATAAAATATGCTATTCCAACAGCCGAAAAAGCACTCAACAATATATTCTCAGAGCGCCAAAGTTGCGAATAATCTCTGAATGCCGCAAAACTTTGCGAAGGTAAGACCCCAGATCCGTTCTGAGCGGCGTGGCACCGTCTCTGACGTCGGTTTGCTACTTTTTTCCGTATCAACAGATACGAAGAAAAATCCTAACGGTCGTGTTAGGTACCCGATAAAACATGACTGGGACTTGACAGATGGTAAGACCTTAAGCGGCACCTGTCGAGTTAACACCAGTATCCCGAGATCATGGTCAGGGATGTTATCTTGAAGTAGGTTTTTGCGGATTGCCACTAGAGCAGTTAACTAGTACCTGATCCGTCAGATGAACTAGCCCCAACTACCATTATCCCTGTACAATATATAATTTCATATCCAAAGATATGTGATAAGCTTGGCAAATTTATTGAATGATTATAAAGTTGGAGATTTTCCGTGATTCTTCGATTCAAGCAAAATCTCGGGGGCTACTGACATAGGCATCCCCAATGGGCCTGCCAAAATGGTACCCGGAGTTTATTGAAGGCCCACGACTCGATGAATATGAAGTTTGGAAGCCCGAGTTAGTACTAAGGAAACCTAGAGTTGTACTAGGAGATACATACTTGTAATTTTACGGGACGGGTTAGAAACCCTCCCGGACTCTGTAACTTGTGTATTATGAATCCCTCGGCTCCGCCTCCTATATAAGGGGGAGTCAAGGGACAAAGAGAGGATCGAGTCATTGTTTCACGCAACCCTAGTTTTCATATCGTCGAGCACTTTTCGGCTGAAACCTTCGAGATCTACTTGCCCTCTACTTCCGACTAAAACCCTAGTCTACAAACTGCAGGCATTGATAAGTTAATCCCTTGTCACCATGCCCGCCTCCGGACTGATGCGTGAGTAGTTTATCCTTGGACTATGGGTCCATAGCAGTAGCTAGATGGTTGTCTTCTCCTCTTGTGCTATCATGTTTAGATCTTGTGAGTTGCCTATCATGATCAAGATCATCTATTTGTAATGCTACATGTTGTGTTTGTTGGGATCCGATGAATATGGAATACTATGTCAAGTTGATTATTGCTATCATATATGTGTTGTTTATGATCTTGCATGATCTCCGTTGGTAGTAGAGGCTCTGGCCAAGTTGATACTTGTGACTCCAAGAGGGAGTATTTATGCTCGATAGTGGGTTCATGCCTCCATTGAATCTGGGACAGTGACAGAAAGTTCTAAGGTTATGGATGTGATGTTGCCACTAGGGATAAAACATCAATGTTTTGTCTAAGGATATTTGTATTGTTTACATTACGCACAGTACTTAATGCAATTGTCTGTTGTTTGCAACTTAATACTGGAAGGGGTGCGGATGCTAACCCGAAGGTGGACTTTTTAGGCATAGATGCATGCTGGATAGCGGTCTATGTTCTTTGTCGTAATGCCCTAAGTAAATCTCATATTAGTCATCATGATATCTATGTGCATTGTTATGCCCTCTCTATTTGTCAATTGCCCAACTATAATTTGTTCACCCAACATGCTATTTATCTTATTGGAGAGACACCACTAGTGAACTGTGGACCCCGGTCCATTCTTTTACATCTGAAATACAATCTACTGCAATCATTGTTCTCTGCTGTTCTTTGCAAACAAACATCATTCTCCACACCATACGTTTAATCCTTTGGTTACAGCAAGCCGGTGAGATTGACAACCTCACTGTTAAGTTGGGGCAAAGTATTTTGATTGTGTTGTGCAGGTTCCACGTTGGCGCCGGAATCCCTGGTGTTGCGCCGCACTACACTCCTTCACCAACAGCCTTCACGTGGCCTTCATCTCCTACTGGTTTGATAACCTTGGTTTCTTTCTGAGGGAAAACTTGCAGCTGTGCGCATCACACCTTCCTCTTGGGGTTCCCAACGGACGTGTGCATCACGCGCCATCAAGACTGTTTTCTGGCGCCGTTGCCAGGGAGATCAAGAGACGCTGCAAGGGGAGTCTCTCACATCCAATCTCTTTACTTTGTTTATTGTCTTGCTTTACTTTATTTTATTTTCTGTCTTGTTTGTTTTCTTTATATCAAAAACACAAAAAAATTAGTTACTTGTTTTACTTTACTTAATTTAGTTTGCTTTACTTATTTTTATTATTGTTAAAATGAATACTCCTGAGAACACTAAGTTGTGTGATTTCACTAGCACAAATAATAATGATTTCATATGCACACCTATTGCTCCACCTGCTACTACAGCAGAATTTTATGAAATTAAACCTGCTTTACTAAATCTTGTTATGAGAGAGCAATTTTTTGGTGTTAGTACTGATGATGCTGCTGCCCATCTTAATAATTTTGTTGAACTTTGTGAAATGCAAATGTATAAGGATGTAGATGGGGACATTATAAAACTGAAATTGTTTCCTTTCTCCTTAAGAGGAAGGGCTAAAGATTGGTTGCTATCTTTGCCTAAGAATAGTATTGATTCATGGACTAAATGTAAAGATGCTTTCATTGGTAGATATTATCCTCCTGCTAAAATTATATCTTTGATAAGTAGCATAATGAATTTTAAGCAATTGGATAATGAACATGTTGCCCAAGCATGGGAAAGAATGAAATCTTTGGAAAAACATTGCCCTACCCATTGACTGACTACTTGGATGATCATCCAAACCTTTTATGCAGGATTGAATTTTTCTTCAAGGAACCTATTGGATTCAGCTGCTAGAGGTACTTTTATGTCCATCACTTTGGGTGACGCAACAAAGCTTCTTGATGATATGATGATCAACTACTCTGAATGGCACACTGAAAGGACTCCACAAGGTAAGAAGGTAAATTCTGTTGAAGAAACCTCCTCCTTGAGTGATAAGATTGATGTTATTATGTCTATGCTTGTCAATGGTAGATCTAATGTTGATCCTAATAATGTTCCTTTAGCTTCATTGGTTGCTCAAGAAGAGCATGTTGATGTGAACTTCATAAAAAATAATAATTTCAACAACAATGCTTATAGGAATAATTTTGGTAACAACTATAGGCCATATCCTTCTAATAATGGTAATGGTTATGGTAATTCTTACAACAATAGTAGGAGTGTACCCTCTGGTCTTGAAGTCATGCTTAAAGAATTTATTAGTACACAAACTGCTTTTAACAAATCTGTTGAGGAAAAGCTTGGTAAAATTGATGTTCTTGCCTCTAAGGTTGATAGTCTTGTTGCTGATGTTGATCTTTTAAAATTGAAAGTTATGCCTAATGAAGATAAAGATATTAAGTCATTTGCTACAGCAAACGCTATCCATGTTTGTATTAATGACAATATTAGAATGATGGATGAATTGCATGCTAGGTGGGAAAGAGAAGAAAAACTTGCTAAAGAAAATAATGTAGTTAAAGTTTGGAGAATTACCACCACTAGTAATGTTGATGCTTCACATGTTTCTAAAACTCCTACTATCAATGGTAAAATAATCGGTGTTGGCAATGATTCTACTCCTAATACAAAGCGTGCAAAATTGCCTGGAACTGCTGAAACTGTTTGTGATAAAAGTGCTGAAATTTTTCAGAATATTGGGGACAATGATCCCATTGCTTTAGATCATAATGGTTTAGATTTTGATAATTGTCATATCTCTGAAGTTATTAAGTTCTTGAAAAAACTTGCTAGAAGTCCTAATTCTAGTGCTACAAACTTGGCTTCTACAAAACATATTGCAAATGCTCTCATTAAAGCTAGAGAAGAGAAACTAAAACTTGAAACTTCTATTCCTAGGAAGTTGGAAGATGGTTGGGAGCCCATCATTAAAATGAAGGTCAATGATTTTGTGATCTTGGTGCAAGTATTTCTGTTATGCCTAAGAAACTTTATGATATGCTTGACTTGCCACCATTGAAATATTGTTATTTGGATGTTAATCTTGATGATAATTCTATAAAGAAACCTTTGGGGAGGATTGATAATGTTCACATTACGGTTAACAATAACCTTGTCCCCGTTGATTTTGTTGTTTTGGATATTGAATGCAATGCATCTTGTCCTATTATTTTGGGAAGACCCTTTCTTCGAACTGTTGGTGCTATTATTGATATGAAAGAAGGAAATATCAAAAATCAATTCCCTCTTAAGAAAGGTATGGAACACTTCCCTAGAAAGAGAATGAAGTTACCTTTTGAATCTATTATTAGAACAAATTATTATGTTGATGCTTCTTCTCTAGATGTTACTTGATTTACACTTTCTGTGCCTAGCTGAAAGGCGTCAAAGAAAAGCGCTTATGAGAGACAACCCATTATTTTATTTCTGCAATTTTTGTTTTATATTTGTGTCATGGAAGTTGTTACTACTGTAGCAACCTCTCCTTATCTTTACTTTATTGCATTGTTGTGCCAAGTAAAGTCTTTGATAGTAAGGTTGATACTAGATTTGGATTTCTGCGCAGAAACAGATTTCTAGCTGTCATGAATTTGAGTAGATCTCTCTGTAGGAAACTCAGAAAAATCTGCGAAAATTCATGAGACTCAACTTTCATTCAATTTGAGCTTCTTCATCTGAGCATGTTAAGTGCCTCTAAAAAATTCGTATTTACGGACTATTCTGTTTTGACAGATTCTGCCTTTTATTTCACATTGCCTCTATTACTGTGTTGAGTGGATTTCTTTGCTCCATTAACTTTCAGTAGCTTTGGGTAATGTCCAGAAGTGTTAGGAATGATTGTGTCCTCTCTGAACATGTGAATTTTTGATTATGCACTAACCCTCCAATGAGATTGTTTTGAGTTTGGCGTGGAGGGAGTTTTCAAGGGTCAAGAAAGGAGGATGATATAATACAATCAAGAAGAGTGAAAAGTCTAAGCTTGGGAATGCCCCCGTGGTTCATCCCTGCATATTTCAAGAATACTCAAGCATCTAAGCTTGGGGATGCCCAAGGCATCCCCTTCTTCATCAACAACTTATCAGGTCACCTCTAGTGAAATTATATTTTTATTCCGTCACATCTTATGTGCTTTACTTGGAGCATCTGTGTGTTTTTATTTTTGTTTATGTTTGAATAAATTCGGATCCTAGCATTCCTTGTGTGGGAGAAAGACACGCTCCGCTGTTTCATATGAACACTGGTGTTCTTAGCTTTACTTTTAGGGATTTCTATTTTCGTGCCCTCGGTTCCTTAGTTGTACTCAGTTTTCCCCAGCCCCTTAGTTTTTCCTCACTTTTCCCCAAGTCCTTGTTTGAAACCCGCAGAAGGCAGCTCAGACGGCAGGATTCCCGTTAAGTTGACCGCTCCGTTCTGACGTGTGGGGCCGCGTCGTGTGGGCCCGCGTCGCGTGGGGCTGGTAGAAAGGGACCGCGTGGGACAGGACGAGATTGCGTTTGGTTGCACGTGAGCAGGAGCTGGGTTTTGTCTCTCTCGGCCATTGGCATTTCCCTTTTAAGAGTACCTTTTCTGCCTCCTTCTCTCTGCCTTTTTTCACATAATTAGTATCAAATCTAGAGAAGCTTGCATTTCTGTCTTTCTTCAATTATTATTTGTGCCTTTTGGCCCTGGTTGTTTTCCCAATATGGCAGCAAATCTAGTAGGGAGCCCAATCTAGTACTCCATCTGGTCCATATGTATGTAGTTAAATCTAGAAGCAAATCTACAAGGAATGTACGATAAATTCACAAGGTCATATAGTAGAATAGGGATAGATAATATAGATAATAAGCTGCATTCAGCAGCCAAACATAGTAGGGTTCGAGGTTCTTCACAGCAGTACAGCACCATCATACTAACAACATAACAACGAGGGATCCCTAACTAACAACAAAGGGATCCCAACAACAAAATGGAGGAGGCAGCAGCAGCACACGTCCAGGACTCCGCCTACCCCATCTGCCTCTGCCTCCACTTGTTGCTCCCCTTGGGAGCCTTGGGCTTGAGCGGAGGCATGCGCCCGCCGGAGATCTCCACCCGCTGGATGCTGCGGAGGTGCATGCCGAGCGCCAAGTGCTTGGCGCGGAAGGAGTTGGGGTTCACCGACGCGCCGACCTTGGGGTTGGTGTGGCCGATGTTCTCGGCATGCGTGAGGACGCAGTTGAAGTCAGTGCCGCCGAGCCTCCTAGTGCAGAAGGGGCACCTATAGACACCCTTGGCGACGTCGAGGTAGGAGACATACTGGCCGACCTGCAGCCTCCGCAGCACCTGGCGAGTCTTGACGTCATGGTGCTCGTCGTCGCTGCCGACGTCGCTGCCGCATACAGCTGATCCATATCAAACGGGAATTTATTAGTGAATGAGTTGCAAACGTGCATGATAACAAAGTTAGGAAAAACAGAGGCAGCCTCAGTTAGAGTGGACACGATTATATGTCTACAGGGACGGTGTAAGCGAACCAAAGCTCATGCACAACAGATTTGTACACAGAAATGGTTCGCTGAACCCTCCCTGTAAAAATCTGTGCCCACCGATTCATCATAGGCAAAGAAACAGATTCCAGATCTGAACTTGAACACATTCCAGATTATTTGCAAAAATTAAACGGTTGATATCTTTTGATTCGTGCATAAAATAACTGATTGAGATCCTATGATTACTTGCATAAATTAACTGATTGAGATCCCATTATTACTTGCATAAATTAACCGAACGGCCGAAACCCAAATCTTGAACGAAATCAAGGAGGGATCAAAGCAAAATGGAATAAAATCGGCGCAAATATTAGCCCAATACTCATCCATCCACAGATCCATCTACACCAGCACAAATAGGGTTCAAAAAGGAATGGGGAACAAAAAAGGAAGCAAACCGTAGTTATTACCTCGTTCCATGGGTCCTCTATGGAGGTGTCGTAGCGGTTCGGGGCGGGACGTACGGCACCGGCTCGTAGGGGGCCCATCCCGGTGGGATCTGACCGCGCCCGGCGGCAGCAGCCTCCGATGCACCGGCGGAGGCGGCGGCGACGTCCGTTGAGGGGACGGCGGCGACGTCCGTTGAGGGGATGGCGTCGAAGAGGGAGGCGTCGCGCTTGGAGCCGACGGCGCCGTGGACGATGGGATTGGCATTCTCCTTGTCCATCTCGCCGGCAGAGGAGAGGGAGAGGGAGAGGGTTTTTTGCTTTGGAGAAGATGATGGGACGTGAGAGAGGCGGCGTTGCGTAGGCGAGTGAGAGTGACAGAGATAGTGGGAGGAGGCGTCTATAAAGGCTAGTGGTGGTTAATGCGACCCGCGTCCTACGCGTCCACCGCCGCACGTACGCACGTCTTGGACTTACGCAATGCGCCACGCGTCCACGATTGCACGTCTTCGACTTCGCACCGCGACCGGCGTCTACGCGTCAAATATTGCACGTCTTTCATTTCTGCACCGCAACACGCGTCCTCGAGTCTAACCACTGAAAATTTAGATATACTCAGTTATAACCTCGAGCATTATACTAGCATTTTTTGTGTGCTCAGTTTTCCCCTTGAGTGCTAGTATCGGCTAGTGCAATATGCTCAGTTTTACCCTCAAGTAGCTGGTCAACAGACAGTCAACAAATAGGATTAACTAGTTAAATGAGTCATTTAATGTGCAAAAAATTTCCGAAAAATAGTGGCACATACTCATGGAGTCTTTACCACAAATTGTCAGTTCTCAAAACATAGATAAGTCATAGATAAATCAAGTTTTACCACAAATTGCCACTTCTCAAAGGCCTTCTCAAATCACCTAGTAGCTATGAAGGTGCATGGTTTTCCACAATAAGCCCTTCCCAAAACAGCTTTCCCCAAAACATACTTTGTCTAAATGAGGCCACAATTCTCACACTCATGTATATTTGTATTGCAAATAGTTTGAGATAGGCCAAGATGGGTTTTATTCTACAAAACACGCATTTTTCATTTTTTAAATCTCATATTTGAATCCCTTAGTCTGTTTATTACATAGGTGCCCTTGGTTTCTTGATACTACTCAGTTTTGCCCTCTCCCTCCACAAATTCTCTCACACGTGCAACATTGCCCTGATTGGTCTAGCCCATGTCACGCGGATCGTGCCCGCCGACCGTTGATCGTATGATCTAACGGGCAGGATAACCCCTCCCTCTCTCTGTCGGCGGTTACCTTCCACTCTCTAAGTTTGCTAAATGGCGGTTTTCTGTATTTATTTTCACGCGCTAAAAATTATAAACTCTTTTAGGCATTACTTTTCACGCAAAAAATGATAAACCATCACCGATTTGTTGTAGCCATAAATTTTCACGCAAAAAATGATAAACCGTCACCGATTTGTTGTAGCCATTAATTTTCACGAAAATCCCAAATGATAAACCATCACCGATTTGTTGTAGCCATTACTTTTCACGCAAAAAATGATAGACCATCACCGATTTCTTGTAGCCATTACTATTCACGGTAAAAATGATAAACGAACCAATCTATCTATCTCTGTATTTGAAGTTTGGAAGGGTTCACCATCTAGTTATGTTAACTTTCGAGGTTTTGATCTGAAAACAAATGGGTATTATAAAGGGAAATAAAAGTTCAAAAAATGTAAAAACGAAACAATCTACCTATCTTTGTATAGAAGATCGTACTGTATGATTTTTGAGGTCATTTAGAGAAGGTAGAAAAAATCCCTTTTGAGAAGGTCGAAAAAACCTAACTTGTTACAAAAGCTGGTTTCCAGTGAGACCTAACCAAATTTGGCATACATTATGCCATATCTATAACAACAAGGAATATCTAAAAGGGAAAGTTTCACAAAATTTGAAATTTATGGCGAAAATGATGCCATACATGATGCTGTTTTTCGAGGTTTTGACCTGAAAATCAATTGGATATTATAAAGGGAAATAAAAAGTTCGAAAAATATAAAAACGAAACAATCTATCTATCTATGTATAGAAGATCAGCTGTATGAAATTTGAGGTCATTTAGAGGAGGTAGAATAAATCACCTTGTTAGAAAAGCTGGTTTCAGTGAGACGAAACGGCATGCGTTTAAGCAAAGTGATTTTTTCGAACATCTCCAAATGATCCCAAATTTGCCATACATGATGCCATACATGTAACAACAAGGAACCCTATCTAAAAAGTGTCAAAAAGTTTGCCCAACCGTATAGCTCTATCAAAAAGAACCTCACCATGGCGCTAGTATAATTTTGGGCTTAGTTACAAACTTTCGTTACCTAACCTTCAACACGAAACTTGTTTCAAATCACTTTTGGCGTACAAGAAACAAATCCCTCTTTGATTCGAGCACCACAGCCTCCAAACTTTGCCGATGCCGATATCGGCATGGTCAGAACGGCTATGCTCGACGCCACTGCTAGGTCACCGTCGGGATGCACCCTCAATCCCGTCCCCTCATTCGATCACTGACACACCAGAGATACCACCGAGGCCAATGCCGAACGTACATGCTGATGCCAATGCCGAACATGCATCCACGCCGATGTGGGCACGGCCACGCCGCCCCGCTATGTTGGACGCCACAGACCACCGCGAGGTCTTTCCCTTCGCCACCACACTCTTCTAGCACCCATCTATACACGCCAGAAAGGAGAGACACTAGTTTTCTCTACATTGCTCGCGTTCGTGTCGGACACGGTCAGTCAAAGTTTTGAGGTAGTCGTCGATGTCGTTGACCATTTCTTCTCTTCTTTGCATGGTTAAACGCGTCTAGTTCATATCTATCTAATGCGTCTGGTCTCGCCTCATGCAGTTCTTTGTGGACGTCGATCTCATCTCGGCACTCCGCAGGCCACCTCCTCCGTGCCATCGCTGTAGAGCTCCGTTTAAAAATCTAATCCTACCCGTGTATTGCCCCTTGTATCAGCGCCATGGCCCCACTTGTCATTTGATATAGCGAAGCCCCACTCGTTCGCGTTTTGGTCAGGGATACAGCGATGCTTACGGTCAAACAAAGATGGATGGTCTAACGTGTCTTTGCAGGCTCTACGTGGCCCCACTAGTCAGAAGATAACGGTCAACCGTCGGGCAACCGGGCGTTACATCACGTGTGATGGTTTCAGACAAGGTCTTGGGGAAAACTGAGGAAAAACTAAGGAGCTGGGGAAAACTGAGCACAACTAAGGAACCGAGGGCACGAAAATAGAAATCCCTTACTTTTAATGTTCATGGCGAAGGTTGAAAACCGCTTCGTTTATTGCTATTTGGTTGGAAACATAAAATGCTTCATGTGGTAATTGGTATATGGTCTTGAATAATTTGATACTTGGAAATTGTTTGAGTTCTCAAGTAGATCATGTTTAAGCTCTTGCATCATGTAGTTTGAACCTATTAGTGGAGAATTACCGTAGAGCTTGTTGAAATTTGGTTTGCATGATTGGTCTCTCTAAAGTCTAGATATTTTCTGGTAAAAGTGTTTGAACAACAAGGAAGACAGTGTAGAGTCTTATAATGCTTGCAATATGTTCTTATGTAAGTTTTGCTGTACCGGTTCATACTTGTGTTTGCTTCAAACAACCTTGCTAGCCAAAGCCTTGTACTGAGAGGGAATGCTTCTCGTGCATCCAAAACCTTGAGCCAAAACTTATGCCATTTGTGTCCACCATAACTATCTACTATGTGGTTTTTCTCTGCCATTCCAAAGTAAATTGCTTGCGTGCTACCTTTAAAATTTCATTCCTTGTCTTTGCAATATATAGCTCATGGGAAAGTAGCTTAAAACTATTGTGGTAAAGAATATGTCGCCTATGTATCTTATTTCTTATAAGTTGCTTGTTGAGCGGTAACCATGTTTCTGGGGACGCCATCAACTTGTTACACTTTTGTTGAATATCATGTGAGTTGCTATGCATGTTCGTCTTGTCTGAAGTAAGGGAGATTTTCCATGAGTTGAATGGTTTGAGTATGCATATTGTTAGAGAAGAACATTGGGCCGCCAAGCAAAGCCATGTATCATGGTGGAAGTTTCAGTTTGGACATTAATCCTCAATCTCTTATGAGAATATTATCTGTTGTTGAATGCTTAAGCATTAAAGAGGAGTCCATTATTTGTTTTCTATGTTGTCCCGGTATGGACGTCCTCAAGTTGAGATCTATCAAAAACGAGAAATCAAATGCGATCTATCTCCTTGGACCTTTATACAGGTGACATAGAGGTACCCCTTTGTGACAATTGGTTGAAACATATGTAATGCAATGATAATTGATGTGGTCTAAGACCCCGTTTGTGGCCCGATCTTGCGGTTGACCCGAAATCCAAAGGAGGAGGAGAGGGAGAGCGTGAAGAACACGATGAACACAAAGAACACGATGAACTCACACACGCACACCAACCCGATACAATCGATACTTACCCCGTGGCTCGATGGACCACGCCAATAGAATCAACCAGGAAGAGACACGCGGTAGAATTCCGAGCGGAGAGATTGGTGAGGGAGATGAATCTAGGAGTGGGAGAGAGAGTGGGTAACACTAGAATCTCACACTTACAAATCCATACATCCAACAAGGGTAGCCTTGATACAAAGGGGATGAAACCCTAGGGAGACAAAGCTCAACTTCATGTCTAAGCCTAAATCTTGTCTAAGGGGTAAAGGGGATGACCTAGGTGCTTATATAGAGGTACAAGGCGACTTGGGCCGAAAAGGTATGCGGTTGATTGACTCGGGCCGTTTCCGGTCGAGTCAGTCCCGTGAAATCCGGGTTGGGGCCGGTCAGACCGGGCCTGTGACCGGGTGGTCCGGTCCTGGGGCCGGTCGACCGGGCGCCAACCGGAAACCTCGCAAGTTTCCGTCCGGTTGCTTTTCGGTACGATGCAGGGAAATCCGGTTGGGTGCCCGGTTGACCGGGCCTAGGACCGGATGGTCCGGTTGTGGGTCCGGTCCGACCGGGTCCTGGACCGGACAACATTCTCCTCTTCCTTCCTTCTTCTTCTTCTCTCTTCCTTGCACCATGGGAGTTTCTTCTCTCTTGGTCCTTGTCGATGTCGGCACCTATAGACACAATGATGATAGGGCATGAGGTAGCATACCATTCAAGTTGGTGTTGAGGTCGACCATAGAGAGGAAAGAGTTCACCTTGACATATATGGAGGGGGTTTGTGTTGTTGGTCCACTTGGGGGACTCCTTGGCCATGGTGTAGCGTCGACGATAGGCGGGGCTGCACTTGACGGTCTTGATGTGGAGGTGTCCGAAAGCCACCCCGCATCATCTCCCCCCCCCTTGGGGAAGAGTCGTCCTCGACTCTTGTTCCTCCTCAACGATGATGTAGGCCATGACGGTTCTCCCATGTAGTAATGGATGGACAAAGTCGCGGTCGAAGAAGAACTTGGGGAAAAACAACTTGCGAATGGAAAGCTTGTGGATGCAAATTTGGTGATCGGCGACCAAGAGGCTCTCAATCAAATACGAAGCATCAAGTCGTTTCTCCAAGAGGCATTTGGCAAAAATGGGAACCAAAAGAGTGTCGATGTATCCAAAATTTGGTAGGGCAAAAATTTGTGCATGTAAAAGTTTGGTTTGTAAAGTGTCAAAAATGTGATGTGTAGCATTGTCCCACACAAATGGAACAATCAAAAGGCAAGTATCGGCGGCAAAATTTTGGGCAAACTTGTTATGTGCAATGGCAAAGAGATGGAAACTTCTAGCTTGGGAAAGTATGGTTGGCGTGAGCCAAGTATGGGTATCCTCAAGTGTCAAAGAATCCGTTTCAATTGCCAAATATGAAATGAGAAATCCAAAGAAGAGCAACTTTATGAGTGACATGTGGCACAAGATGCATAAGGTGTCTCTCACATGTATGACATAGTCCTTGAGATTCTCGGAGTGTATGATGATAACATCAAGACATACAACAACCATTGTGCCAACAAGATGTGTCAAGATATGTTGCATAAGAGGCAAAAGAGGTGACGAGGCATTGGTCCAAACCGGAAGCTCGACAAGACAAGCCGGAAACACACGAGGGCGAAGGCGTTTGGGAACATACCCCTTGGCGTGAATCCCATGGGTTGGATCATGTATCTCGTCCGTGTTGGGGTAGCTCTCAATTGCGCGTTTCGTGAGCTCATGCTCCGTAGCGGTGGAAGTTGTCATTCGGGTACCTATACACACAAAAGAGAAAACAAAAAGCGTGTGTGCATGGTAGAGGAACACATCATCCATCATGATGTTCCATGTCTTGTGCACATCACCATTAGTGTCAATCAAGATAGTATGAAATGCATGGCGATGGTGCATATGGCAAGAAGGTGCATTCATGGCATGTGGTAACTCATGATCATCAAAAAGTGAGAAGGCTATGGGGGCCATCTCGTGGACAATGAAATAAGCATTCTTGCATACCAAACATAAGAAAGAGCAATTGTTCACAATCTTGGATGCAAGGATCATGGAATGGTGTAAACATTTGGGGCAAAGCATGCGGAACATGTTATCATTGTTGTCGACAACCCTATGGGAAAAGCAAGTATTCATCAAGGGTGTCACAACACAAGCATGATCATTATGGCAAGCAAGCGTGGAAAAAGTGAAACTCTCGTAGCATGGCATGGTCATGGTATCACAAGCAATCAATTCCACATGATCAATAATGTTATCAAGCAAAGCATCACATGGGAAAATGAAAGTAGCATGTGAAGTAGCAAATGGATCATCGAGATCATGCATGCACTCCAAAGGCATCATGTCCACTAGTGGGATCATGGCATCATCAACACCTATGTTGTTACCTTTGTAGGCCGACTCATTTGAGGTAGGTGTTGTGGAAGTAGGAGGATCCCTGTGGTCGACATGTCCATCTTGGAGCAAGCATGGTGAGATATCATCATCTTCATGCACCATGTACATCGTCTCCATGAGGGGAACTCGTCCTCCGTGGAACCTAGTGCAACATAAGAAGATACCAAAGAGGGAGAGGTTAATGTGTTAGTCAAAGCGATGCCCTCCATGGACCTATCATCTACCTCTCTCAACTCACTTTGTGTATCACTCATGTCCTCCAAACGGAAGCACTCAAACTCACATATGGGGTGGGAGTCACTCAACTCACTATCACTCTCACTCAAGTGGGCTAGGTGGCTCTCATGCTCACATGGGATTGGTACCAACTCATTGATCAAGCATATAGGAGTAGGCTTGACTTTCTCATCTCCATGCGCCTCCTTGGTTGAAGGGAAATTCCCATGCTCAACCATCTCAACTCCATCGCCTCCCAAGTCATCCTCAAGCGGTGGCGCCGTAGTGTCGTAGAGAGCGAGGCGCCGATCCATGTCATCCTTGAGTTGACCTTGTAGATCTCCATCTTGAAGTGTGGGCGCAATAGGCATCTTGGGGACTTGTGCTTGTAGCTTGTCGAAGTAGAGCGTCTTGGCACTTGGCGTTGTGCATTGCCATGCCACGTGACCCTTGGCCTTGCACACCTCACATAGGAGATTGGGACATTCCCGTGGAGGGTGGCCTTGTTGCTTACCCTTATAGCATCGGAGTCCATAGGCATGTGACAAGGTAGGGGCCATTGTGGTGGTGGCACAAGAGGGAGAAGTCGCCTTATGAGGAAGGTCTTCTTGATGTGCCCTCTCCATCCTTGGAGTGGTAGACACCCTATGATGCTGTTTGTTGCCTTCATGTAGAGGCTCTCGTCATCGTGTTTCATCACCATGTCTTGATGAGGGTCGTCGAAGATCCTTGGGGGATGTTGGTCAATGGTGATCATGAAGTGGCTTGTGGCGGCGAAGCTCATGTGGTGACGTATGTCGATGTAGACCATGAGGTGGTAGTGGTCGACGACTATCATGAGATAGTGTGAGTCGATGATGGTCCTTGCCATGCCTAGATGATGGCTCATGCGACTTGGCATGTTTCTTGCGGCGCCTTGTGGAGCTTGGAGAAGAGTGTCGATGACGATCATGTTGAGGACGCTCTTGATGCTCCATATGATGTACTTGAGGTCGACGATCTTGTGCATAAGCACTCTCATGGTGGCGCATTGTGGAGCTCGAAGAAGTGTGTCGATGACGCTCATGATGGGGACGCTCTTGATGATCCATATGATGGTGCCATCGTGGAGGTCCTCTATCTTCATATGTAGCTCCATTAGCCAAGTAGGTGTACGTGGGAGCATCGTCTTTGCTCATCGTGGAGCGTAGGTGAGGCTCCGCCATGGTGTCGATGTTGTACTCGTGGTGTTGCTCCACCATGTCGTCGATGTCGTACTCGTGGCATTGCTCCACCATATCGTCCATGAGTGGTGAGCCATTGTCAATGTAGAGCTCGTCGATGTCGTCCTCAAGGTGGTGCTCCACCATTTCGTCCATGGTTGAGGAGCCATTGTCGATGTAGAGCTCCTCGATGTCGGTCATGTCGGTGATGCTCGCAGAGCCATAGTCGGTGTCGAGCTCCACATGTTCCTCCACATCCGCGGTGATTGAAGAGGAATCCTCCTCGAAGTGCTCCGTGTACTCCTCCGTATCTTCTTCGTCGCTATACATGTTAGCACGACAAGATCTATATGGTGTATGTTAGTGGAAGAACACTACCCCGCAACCTTACCGTGGTATGACAAGATTGGGGTGATCCAACAAAACCGAGAGTTAGAACAATTGTATCGGGTACTCACACAAAAGCACACGCAAAAGCTAGCAAATATGGTGTTAGGTGAGTATGGTGGAAAGCCAAAAGACGAAATCCGAAATCAAGTGTATTGTCAAGAGTGGGTGAAATCCAAAAATTCAAATGTCAAAGCGATGATCACTATAAACACGGAAAGATATGGAACGCACACACGAGATGAACGGGGTTAGTGCGACCAAGGAATGAGCGGAAAAGTGTAAGAACCCAAAACCAAGGGTGCTCGGTGTCACACTAACACAAGGAGAGGCAAAGCTTTGGTTGCAAACTGAGAGACAACAAGATTTACATGCGGCCTCTCTTCTCTTATCTCTCTTTTGCTTAAAAGCTTTTTCTCTTTTGTATATGGTGGCACTTGCACTCTTTTGTATCTACGGTGGCACTTTGTACACTTTTGTATGTATGATGGCACTGGCACTCTTTTTGTGCTTTTCTTTCTTTTTCACGCTCTATGTTAGTGTTAGCTCGCTTTTGTTATCTTGCCACACGAGTTTTGCTTAGAAGCTTGACTCCACACTACACACACACACCTCACAAGCGGGGCCACGTGCAATGTCTCGCAACACTTGATAAGCAATGCTCGATAGGATAGATCGCAAAAGAAAAGGGGTTACAAGGGGAATGCAAGTTATACCTAGATGAAAATGTTAGGCGGTTTCGGAACACACAACTTGCGATGATGGCGGTGGTGTCAAGAGTACGGTTGCAAGTTCGGGGTGCCTCGAATGTCGTCGCTTGCTTCGGAACTGTGGGTTAGTTGCACAAACAAGGCACTCAAACCGGAACAAGCAAACACAAGTTAGCGGAAGAAAAGGGTCAAAGTAGCTTGGCGGTGGTGGCGGTAGTAAGCCGGTGGTGGGTGGTGTCGATGCCCTTGCGGTTGCGGCGGTGGTTATGGGGCCGCGGTGGTGTGTACCGGTGGTTTGGGAGGGTGACGGAGCTTTCCGGTGGTGGAGAGGAGTGGTGGTGGTCGGCGGTGGAGGTGGGAGTGGTGGCGCCCGGTTGGCGCCCGGTTTGGCCGGCCCTGGCGCCGGCTGGCCCGGTCTGGCGCCCGGTTTACCGGGTTCTGGCCCGGTTGGCGCCCGGTAGGCGCCCGGTCTGGCGCCCGGTTGACCGGCCCTGGCGCCGGCTGGCCCGGTCTACAGCCCGGTTGACCGGATTTCTCAACCGGCCTGTCGAGTTCTTGAGCCAAACTCGTCCAAATCGACCCAAATCGAAGGAAAACGATGGAATTGGGGGCTAGAAGTTGGGGAAATAGTAGATCAAGCACAATAACACCGAATCCATGGACCAAAACCACTCAAAACGCAACGAAATCGCAGATCCGTCAAAAGGCAATTTAGGGCTATTTTTGGGGAAAAATTTTAGAGACGAAATTGGGTGGGTGGAGGGTCAAGTCCGCGGATACCAAAGGCTGCTGATACCATATGATGTGGTCTAAGACCCCGTTTGTGGCCCGATCTTGCGGTTGACCCGAAATCCAAAGGAGGAGGAGAGGGAGAGCGCGAAGAACACGATGAACACGAAGAACACGATGAACTCACGCACGCACACCAACCCGATACAATCGATACTTACCCCGTGGCTCGATGGACCACGCCAATAGAATCAACCCGGAAGAGACACGCGGTAGAATTCCGAGCGGAGAGATTGGTGAGGGAGATGAATCTAGGAGTGGGAGAGAGAGTTGGTAACACTAGAATCTCACACTCACAAATCCATACATCCAACAAGGGTAGCCTTGATACAAAGGGGATGAAACCCTAGGGAGACAAAGCTCAACTTCATGTCTAAGCCTAAATCTTGTCTAAGGGGTAAAGGGGATGACCTAGGTGCTTATATAGAGGTACAAGGCGACTTGGGCCGAAAAGGTATGCGGTTGATTGACTCGGGCCGTTTCCGGTCGAGTCAGTCCCGTGAAATCCGGTTTGGGGCCAGTCAGACCGGGCCTGTGACCGGGTGGTCCGGTCCTGGGGCCGGTCGACCGGGCGCCAACCGGAAACCTCGCAAGTTTCCGTCCGGTTGCTTTTCGGTACGATGCAGGGAAATCCGGTTGGGCGCCCGGTTGACCGGGCCTGGGACCGGATGGTCCGGTTGTGGGTCCGGTCCGACCAGGTCCTGGACCGGACAACATTCTCCTCTTCCTTCCTTCTTCTTATTCTCTCTTCCTTGCACCATGGGAGTTCCATCTCTCTTGGTCCTTGTCGATGTCGGCACCTATAGACACAATGATGATAGGCATGAGGTAGCATACCATTCAAGTTGGTGTTGAGGTCGACCATAGAGAGGAAAGAGTTCACCTTGACATATATGGCGGGGGTTTGTGTTGTTGGTCCACTTGGGGGACTCCTTGGCCATGGTGTAGCATCGACGATAGGCGGGGCTGCACTTGACGGTCTTGATGTGGAGGTGTCCGAAAGCCACTCCGCATCAATAATCCATGGAAATCTGAGCTAATTAGGACAAGGTGCGAGCACTATTGGTATTCGATGCATGAGGCTTGCAGCTTATAGGATGTTTTATGCATAACACATATGAATTATTACTACCGTTGACAATTTTTTTTCCATGTTTTCAAAATAAAAAGCTCTAGCACATAAGTAATCCCTGCTTCCCTCTGCGAAGGGCCTTTCTTTTACTTGATATTGAGTTAGTTTACCTACTTATTTCTATCTTAGAAGAAAACACTTGTGTGAACTGTGTGCATTGATTCTTACATACTTGCTTATTTGCATTCATCATATTACTTTATGTTGACAATTATCCATGAGATATACATGTTGAAGTTGAAAGCAACTGCTGAAACTTAAATATTCCTTTGTGTTGCTTCAAAACCTTCTATTAAGAATCTATTGCTTTATGAGTTAACTCTTATGCAAGACTTATTGATGCTTGTCTTGAAAGTACTATTCATGAAAAGTCTTTGCTATATGATTCAGTTGTTTAGTCATTATCTTTACCATTGCTTTGAATCACTTCATTCATCTCATATGCTTTACAATAGTACTGATCAAGATTATGATAGTAGCATGTCACTTCAGAAATTATCATTGTTATTGTTTACCTACTTGAGGGCGAGTAGGAACTAAGCTTGGGGATGCTTGATACGTCTCAAACGTATCTATAATTTCTTATGTTCCATGCTAGTTTTATGACAATACTCACATGTTTTATATACACTTTATATCATTTTGATGCATTTTCCGGCACTAACCTATTAACAAGATGCCGAAGCGCCAGTTCCTATTTTCTGCTGTTTTTGGTTTCAGAAATCCTACACAGGAAATATTCTCGTAATTGTACGAAACAAAAGCCCACGGTATTATTTTCCACGGAGCCTTCTAGAAGTCCGAAGAGGAGACGAAGAGGGGCGACGAGGCGGCCACACCCTAGGGGCGCGGCCCCACCCCTGGTCGCGCCGCCCTATGGGGTGGGCCCCTCGAGCGTCCCCCGACTCTGCCCCTTCGCCTATATATTCTCTCCATCGCGAAAACCCTAGTACCGAGAGCCACGATACGAGAAAAGTTACTGTGACGCCGCCGCCGCCAATCCCATCTCGGGGGATTCAGGGGATCGCCTCCGGCACCCTGCCGGAGAGGGGAATCATCACCGGAGGGCTCTACATCACCATGCCCGCCTCCGGACTGATGCGTGAGTAGTTCATCCTTGGACTATGGGTCCATAGCAGTAGCTAGATGGTTGTCTTCTCCTCTTGTGCTATCATGTTTAGATCTTGTGAGCTGCCTATCATGATCAAGATCATCTATTTGTAATGCTACATGTTGTGTTTGTTGGGATCCGATGAATATGGAATACTATGTCAAGTTGATTATTGCTATCATATATGTGTTGTTTATGATCTTGCATGATCTCCGTTGGTAGTAGAGGCTCTGGCCAAGTTGATACTTGTGACTCCAAGAGGGAGTATTTATGCTCGATAGTGGGTTCATGCCTCCATTGAATCTGGGACAGTGACAGAAAGTTCTAAGGTTATGGATGTGATGTTGCCACTAGGGATAAAACATCAATGTTTTGTCTAAGGATATTTGTATTGTTTACATTACGCACAGTACTTAATGCAATTGTCTGTTGTTTGCAACTTAATACTGGAAGGGCTGCGGATGCTATCCCGAAGGTGGACTTTTTAGGCATAGATGCATGCTGGATAGCGGTCTATGTTCTTTGTCGTAATGCCCTAAGTAAATCTCATATTAGTCATCATGATATGTATGTGCATTGTTATGCCCTCTCTATTTGTCAATTGCCCAACTGTAATTTGTTCACCCAACATGCTATTTATCTTATTGGAGAGACACCACTAGTGAACTGTGGACCCCGATCCATTCTTTTACATCTGAAATACAATCTACTGCAATCATTGTTCTCTGCTGTTCTTTGCAAACAAATATCATTCTCCACACCATACGTTTAATCCTTTGTTTACAGCAAGCCGGTGAGATTGACAACCTCACTGTTAAGTTGGGGCAAAGTATTTTGATTGTGTTGTGCAGGTTCCACGTTGGCGCCGAAATCCCTGGTGTTGCGCCGCACTACACTCCTTCACCAACAACCTTCACGTGGCCTTCATCTCCTACTGGTTCGATGACCTTGGTTTCTTTCTGAGGGAAAACTTGCTGCTGTGCGCATCATACCTTCCTCTTGGGGTTCCCAACGGACGTGTGCATCACGCGCCATCACTGGACATAAAGATACCCTTGGACGCGCAAGGGAGGCATGCACGAGAGGGGAAGACGAAGTCCAGGCCGGTCCAGCATCCGGTCAGACCGGCCACCATGCCGGCGCACCCGGTCTCTGGCCCGGTCCAACCGGGCGGCCCGTCGGATCCACCCTGGCGCCAACCGGGCGTTCTGCTGATGCCAACCGTGCGGGGTACTCAGCCCCACGTCCCGCACCCGGTCGTCACACGGTCCCTGGCCCGGTCCAGACCGGAACGGCCGGTCCCAGGCCCGGTCGACCGGCCCCCAGACCGGCCGTGTCCGAGTCTGTCTCGACCAGATCTATTCTGGGTCGGTTATTTTCGTACTTTTTCGACCTAAGGTCGTCCCGGATGCCTATATAAGTGCCCAGGACGCCCTCAAAGTTGCTTTAGACCACGTTTAAGAAAAACCCTAGTTCTTAGTTGTTTGCTCTGCAAAACTATTGAATCCCCTACATCATATTGCTTGATATTGGTGTAGATCTGAAAGTCTTGTGTAATCTGTTGTTCCATTGGGAATTAGAAGGTTGCAACTTACCGCTTCGTGGTCAGCGGCTACGTGCGCAAGTGTGTGGAGTTGCGAATATCTTGCAGGGTTGAGAGCTGTTGCATTGGCGACAGGGACCAATCGAGAGATCTCGTTGCATCATACAAGTTATCATCCACTTCATCATCCGTGATTCTCCGTTGTGTTCATCCCATGATCATCATCACCACCGTTGCTTACTGAGAAGATCGGGCCACCCCTTATCATCTTGGTATCAGATTTCAGTGTTTCCTCGGTAAGCCATCCACAATCCACCCCATAGTTGAGTTGTGAGTGTTCCCTATCCAGAAAAAGCCATAAAAAGTTAGGGTTAGGGTTTTCCATAGCCTTAGATTGCACTAATTTCAAGTTTTAGTTTCTTTTCGTAGTTGTTTTTGCGTATCTTGTCTTCCATCTAGTTGTTAGGGTTTGTGTTTTCCGCTTTCATCTAGAGTTAGTTTTTGTTGCTCCGAGTCCACATAGCATGCAGTGTGTTTGTCCAAACCATAGCCACAGCCGTTCGATATACGTGACTAGGAACTTTCCCAGAAGAGACTAGTTTTACCGCTCGACAGGCTGCTTATTAGGGTTTTGGTGCTTTGCATCATCTGTTGGCCGTGTTATCAAGGAGTTGAGTCATAAAATAAAAAAAAAACAGAAAATTGAAGAGCTACATAGCTGCGTGTTATACAAAAAGAAAATCCAAAAGGAAAAGTGAAGTGCTAGTAGAATCAATTGAAGGCCTAAGTTTTCTTTAACTGCACCCGTAGTTGAGCAATCTTGTGCCTGTTTCGTTGAGCTTTGCTAGCGTCTCTCTAGTGCATTGCAACCTTTCCTACATATAGTTGCAATGCCACATTTATCGCCTTGTGTGAGTATCATTGGTTGTCTACGGTCAGCGATAGAGCTTGTTATTGGTGCAAATAGGTAGCCCACCTACAGCCCCACATATATCCTGCTTTGCCGTGTGATTTGTTCTTATACCCTTGATATTCGCTTCGCTACATCCGTGCACTAGTCATCACTACAAGTGGTAAGCAATACTTATTCACTTTGGAGCGGTAAAATTTCCTTTTCTTATCAGTATTGAGTGAGTTGTGAGAGTACCACCATACATATTTGTTTTAGTGCACTAACCTACTAACCATGTCTACTAGTGATGAAAAAATTGTTAACCAGGAGAACAAGAACTCTACGGATTTGATGACATGGAGGGAGTATGAGGCTCTTCGTAATGAGATGCGACGTGAATTCCGCACTCAGGATGATTAGCTTAGGGGAACGGTCCAAGGGATCTCCCAGAAGCTGGATACTACATGTGAGACTGTCACAACAATGAAAGATCAAATGACGGATATACAGCGCAGTCTTCTAGATTTGTGACTAGCTGTTGAGAATTTGACCCAACAACAACAAGAAGAAGACGACAAAGATCCTGAGCTTCAAGATGACACACATAATGCTCGTGGTGCACCACGTGGTAATCGTCCTCGTGGGTTTGCTGAACTCCGACGTCCAGGTCGTGGGTTTGAGGAAGAAGATGGATTGGGTAAGCCTAAGTTCTCCATACCTAAGTTTGAAGGAGGTGTTGATGTTGAAGAATACCTCACTTGGGAGATGAAGATTGAGAAGTTGTGGCGCTTACATAATTACACTGAAGATAGGAAGATCAAGCTTGCTTCTTCCGAATTTGATGGTTATGCATTGCGTTGGTGGGATCGATTTGTTAGTGCTCGCGAAGAAGATGGTGAAACGCCTATTATCACATGGCGTGCAATGAAGGCGGCAATGAATGATTGTTTTGTACCCACTAATTATTTGCGCAATATATTTGATAAATTGACCCTATTGAGACAAGGTGTGAAGACTGTTGATGAATATTACATGGAGATGAAGATGCTAATGCAGCGTGGCCGTGTCAAAGAATCATTTGAGATGACAATGAATCGTTTTCTCAATGGTTTGAAGTATGATATCAAAGGCATTGTTCATCATTATAGTTACACCACTATGAATGAGTTGCTACATCATGCAAGAGAAGCTGAATAACAGTTGGCTGACGAAGCTAAGGCTAAAGGCCATACTACGGGAGCTGGGCGCTTCACGCCTCTGGTGCCCCCATCAACGGCGCCGACGCCATCTACGCGCTCCGCACCTTATTCTACTCCGCCTAGCGAACCGGTCTCCAATGTGTCTAACACAAATAAGTCCAAACCTGCTGCAAGTACGAGTGGTTCTAGCATGTCTACTGCGCGCAACCGCGATATGTATTGCCATACATGTGGTGGCAAGGGTCACTGTTGGGGGGATAACCCCCGGTATGCCAAAGGCATGCCAAACCGGATGGTTTGAGCCATCAAGATACCGGTTTAATGTTCTTACCGGAAGCCTAGTAGGAATCCGGAGGAGCAAGGCTAAGCCGGTATCCCCAAAGGGGTATGCCGGAACCCGGTATAGAAGATACCGGAAAGGAGAGCCTGTCGGCAGGTCTGGTCAAAGATTTTCTTCAGAGCAAGAAGACAAGGATGAGCCAAGCAAAGTAACTTTATTCAGAGCCCTGGCGCCAAAGAGAGAGGTGACGTCCAAAGAAGCCGGAGGACGTCAGCAGCCCTGATAAAAGAAGGCCCCGGTGTCATCTATGATTAAAGTAGCTTTGTACAGTAGCTCTGTAAAGTAGTTTGTCCAGTCAAAGATGCCGTTAGGGTTTCTTGCAGTGTAAGCCACCCTCTCCCCTATATAAGGAGAGGGGGCAGCCCTTCTTCACGGGCAAGCAAGTATGTACGCGCGTGTGTAGGAAGGCAGAGCACAGCAACTTGTGAATCAATGAAAATGGTGATCTAGAGGGAGTTCTTCCTTGTGTCTTTCTTCTTCAACCTCTGGCCTTGGCCAAGTTCTTGAGGAAACCATCCGGAATCTCTTCCCACCTGATCGCAAACCCTCCCCCGAATCCTCTTGCGTCCATTCGGCCCCAATCTAAGCCATCCTATGGCATCTGCTCGTTCACCACGACGACAGTTGGCGCCCACCGTGGGGCATGAAGTGGCGCTTGATGGAGTTCATATTCGGGCGGGCGTCCTCGAGGTCTCCGGCGAGCGTACGGTGTCCGCGTTGGTGCAGAGCATCTACGCCATGGACTTCATCAACGACAACGCGGGCTGCTTCGCCAACGGCGGCGTCTTCCCCAAGAACGGCCGCATCATCGAGTTCGGCAGCCACCGCGTCTACCTCGGCACCGTCCCCGTGCGCCAGCGCCTCTCGCCGGTGCTGGTGGCACCGGACCCGCCAAGATGGCTTTGTGCTGGCCGCGCCGCCGGCAGCGTTGAGGTAATGATGACCGGTGTGGCTGGTGCAGGAAAGGAGGTTGCGGCTGAAGGTGCCGGTCGCGCGGTTTCGACCCGTGCGGCTAAGCCACCGCTGGAGCGTGGCGCAGGCGCAGCGGGAGCATCATCCGCGCCACCGGAGACACCGCTCCAGGCGGCGATGAACGTCCTCGCCACCCCCATCGCGCAGAACATCGACCCGGCAGCGGCTCAAGCGGAGCTGGAGGCGCAGCGCCAGAAGATGCTGGAGAGCGGCAAGGACATCGTCAGGGCGCAGCGCGAGCTGAACCTAACCGTACGTGAGTACAACGCTGCCCATGGCTTTGCTTCTGTTAGCGCGCATGCTGCTAGGGTGCCGGAAAACCGGCTAAAAGCTCGCAACCTAGATCAAGATTTGCGCAAGGAGATTTTTGCCGGCAAGAGCGCCTCTGCATCTGTTAGCATCGTGGAAAAGCCTAAGTATAGCAGCCCGGATAAAACTATAAAAGCTGCTAAGGCTGCAGTAGAGCTATATGAGTCGCTTTCCGGAGAGGCTTTGGTAAAGCAGCAAGAGCGCGTCAGAGAGCTGCTGGAAACCATAGAGCAGCAAAATGCTGAGCAGCTGGCTAAGCTGAACAAGGCAGCGGCCTCAAAATCAGCGCGTTCAACAAAGAATGCCGGTAGCAAATCCCATGGGCAGGCTTCGTCCCCCCATCCGGATAGAAGGAGAGAAAAAGAAGTGAATGCGCAGCAGATGACCGTGTACGATCCGGTTCTTGCCGGAAAGCAACAAGCCGGGCAACACGATGCCGGTAGAAAAAGCCAAGGGGCAGAGCGAGGCTACGCCAGAGGCTATGCCGGAAACAATCATGCCGGTAGATATGAGACCGGGCAAAACTATCGAGCTGCAAGGGCAGCGTACGAGGAGGAAATGGATCCCCCAAGGTACCGGCAGGCAAGGGCCGCGGTACCGGAATGTTACGATGAAGCCGATTCCACGGACCGGCAGCATACCGGAACCCGTTGGGAGAACGCTAGGCAGAGAGAAACTTACCGGAACGGGATGCGATGCACCGTCTGGATAGAGTGTACTTGTCGAAATGATCGAGGAGGAAGGTCCTCCAGGTCCAAAGTGTTTTGGCCCAAGGATCATGAAAGAAAAACCACCGGTTCGCAACTTTATGTTGCCCCGTGACACAAAACGTATGACGGCACCACAAAGCCGGAAGATTGGCTCGCGGATTACGTGACCGCGGTATACGTTGCAGGCGGTGGAGGAACCGTAGCAGGAGGAGGAAACCGGCGTTGGGCCGTGAGGATCATACCATCGTTTTTGGTTGGACCGGCAAGAATCTGGCTAAACAACTTGCCGGCAGGAAGCATAAATGGCTGGCTGGATTTTGAGGAGGCCTTTGTGAGCAATTTCAGCAGCACCTATCAGAGGCCAAACAGGCCGCAGCAACTTGCTCTGTGTGTGCAGCGTCCGAACGAAACAGACCGGGATTATCTGGCCCGGTGGAACACCACAAGGAACTCCTGTGAAGGGGTAATCGAGGCACAAGCCATTGCTTGGTTTAGCGATGGATGCAGAAGAGGTTCACCGTTGTGGCAAAAAGTTGCAGCGCAACATGCCGACAACGTTGGCAGAAATGATACGTGTGGCGGATAGCTATGCGTTGGGAGACCCAACGCAGCCGGCAGTGCAACCGGAGCCGGAACAGCTGCGCCACGAACAGCACCGGGACAACCGGAATAACAAAAGAAGAGAAGAGTTTCCGGATCGAAGGTACGGTCCGCAGCAAGTTGCTGCTGTGCAGGAAAACTTTGAGGCCAGCGACAGCCAGAGGCAAAAAACCGGATCGCAGCCATGGGCGGGTCCTAAGAAACAATGGGTGGAAAAGAAACCTTGGGTCCAGAAGAAGAACTGGCAAGAACCCGCAAAATACACCATGGAAGCTGCCATGGATCAACCTTGCCGGTGGCACACGCCGAATCCGGCACATCCGTCAAACCATCTGACAAAGGATTGTACCTGGACCAAGTACTTGATGCAAAAAGGAACAGTGAAAGATGCGCGGCCACCGCAAGACATGCCGCAGCAGCAACAACAGCTACCGCCACCACCACCACTTACCGGGGCAAACGCCTTACCGGTGCAGCCAAACCGGCAGCAGTACCAGCAAGTTAACCGGGTGGAGCAAAATGATAACCAGCCACCTCCACCGGCACCTTTAGGCCGGAATGTTTACGAAGATCCGCATCTGTGCTGTGTTGTCTTTGTCACTGAGCCAACAGACCGGCAAAGTGTACACCGGCGCTCCATGGAGGTCAATGCTGTGATGCCGGCGGTTCCCAAGTACATGATGTGGTCCAATCCGGAATTGACCTGGTCATGCAAGGATCTCCCAACGATCATGCCTAATCCGGGTGGATATGCTCTTGTTGTGGACCCGATCATGAAAGGGCCGCAAACTCGAGTGAAGTTCAGCAAGGTCTTGATAGACAATGGCAGTAGCATCAACATCATGTACAAGCACACCATGCAAACGCTGGGCATAACGAGAAGAAAACATGCTTCAGCCAACGCGCACAACCCGCCACGGGATTGTTCCTGGCTTGTCCTGTGCCCCGATAGGAAAAGTTCGGGTGGACGTGGCATTTGGAGGACGTGACAATTGCCGGGTGGAAAATCTGGAGTTTGAGGTGGTGGATCTAGACAGCCCCTACCATGCATTGCTGGGGAGACCGGCATTGGCAGCCTTCATGGCCACCACTCATACGGCTTACCTCAAGATGAAGATGCCGGCACCTCGTGGGCCATTGACTGTGGTGGGAAACTATAAGATCTCACTGGAAACAGCATCTGCCGGATCAAACTTAGCAGAATCGCTGGTGATCGCGGAGGAAAAGAAAAGAATGCAGACAGCGGGGGCGCTGGCGCGATCCTCGCCACTGAGCTTAGCAGCAAGGAGTGAAAACATGGGCACACCGGCATTCAAGCCAACCAATGAAACAAAGAACATTGTGCTGGATCCGGCTTACCCGGAGCGCACCGTTCGTATCGGTGCCGGCCTTGACCAAGCATAGGAAAGCGCGCTCGTCAGCTTCCTCCGTGAGAATCGGAATATCTTTGCCTGGTCAACTGATGATTTGGTAGGTGTTCCGAGGGAGCTGGCTGAGCACTCTCTAAACGTCCGGAAAGATGCCAAGCCGGTGCGGCAACCAGCTGCGCCGGTTCGCTGAAGACAGAAGAAAGATCATAGGAGAAGAGGTAACCAAGCTGCTAGTTGCCGGGTTCATTATGGAGGTCACGCACACGAGTGGCTGGCCAATCCGGTAATGGTTGAAAAGAAGAAAGATGAGAACCTGGAGGCAAAAGCTCCGAAGGTGTGGCGCATGTGCATCGACTACACCAACCTGAACAAGGCTTGCCCAAGAGATCCTTTTCCTTTGCCACGAATCGATCAAGTGATTGATTCAAGCTGCTGGGTGTGAGTTGTTGTCCTTCCTGGATGCCTATTCTGGTTTCCACCAAATTCCTTTGAAAAAGGAAGATCAAATAAAAACTGCGTTCATTACCCCGCACGGGGCTTATTGCTATGTCACTATGCCTTTTGGGTTGCGCAACGCTGGTGCAACGTACCAGCGCTGTATGCAGAAATGCTTGTTTGATCAAATTGGAAAAAATGTACAAGTCTATGTGGATGACATCGTGATAAAAACTAAGGTAAAGAACACTTTAATCGATGACATCCGGCAAACATTCGATAACCTAAGACGGTTCCGGATGAAACTCAATCCGGCAAAATGCACCTTTGGTGTCCCCGCCGGCAAGCTGCTCGGTTTCTTAGTATCAAGCCGGGGCATAGAGGTTAATCCGGTAAAGATCCGAGCAATAGAAAGAATGGCTATCCCTCGAGAGTTAAAAGATGTGCAAAAGTTTACCGGAAGCTTGGCATCGCTAAGCCGGTTTGTAAGCAGGTTGGGAGAAAAAGCTCTGCCACTCTATGCTCTCATGAAAAAATCCGACACGTTCGTCTGGACCCCTCAGGCAGACGCAGCGTTTAAAGAGCTGAAAACAATGCTAGCCACAGCACCCATACTGGCTTCACCTCTAGAAAGAGAGCCTATGCTGTTATACATAGCAGCAACAAACCGGGTTGTGAGTGTAGTGGTTGTAGTTGAAAGAGAAGAGGAAGAAAAAACCGTCCAGAGGCCGGTATACTACTTGAGCGAGGTGCTCTCCCTCTCAAAACAAAACTACCCTCACTTCCAGAAAATGACTTATGGCGTGTACATGGCCGCCACCAAGCTCAAGCACTACTTTGAGGAGCACCCCATGAAAGTGGTGAGCGAAGCACCAATTTCCGACATCATGTGCAACAAAGATGCCAGCGGCCGGATTGCGAAATGGGCAATCCAGATATCACCGTACGTACCGGTGTATGAAAGAAGAGATGCCATAAAATCACAGGCTTTGGCTGATTTCCTTGTTGATTGGGCGGAGATGCAGTACAAGCCGCCAGATCAGAGGATAGAATCTTGGAAGATGCACTTTGATGGATCCAAGCTCAAGGAAGGTCTAGGTGCCGGTGTGGTGCTCACTTCCCCAAAAGGAGATCACCTCCGGTATGTTTTACAAGTGCATTTCAGGGCATCAAACAATGTCGCTGAATATGAAGCTTTGATCCATGGGCTTAAGGTCGCAAAAGAAATCGGTGCACACCGGATCATTTGCTACGGAGATTCAGACCTTGTGGTACGGCGGTGTTCGGAGATTGGGGTGCAAAAGATGCCAACATGGCCTCGTACCGGTTTCACGTGCAAAAGATTGCCGGATTCTTCGAAGGGTGTGAGTTTCACCATGTGCCGCGAGCAGAAAATGAGGCCGCGGATGCTTTGTCCAAGCTGGGCTCATCTAGGCAAGAAATTCCTCCCGGAATAGCTTTGGCTCACCTAAGAGTGCCATCGATCAAACCGAGCCCGGAGTCAGAATCAATTTTTGTACCAGAGTCACACGTAGTACCCATGGATATCGATGAAGGGAACCCGGGGACTGCTCCGGCAAGCTCGGGGACTGCTCCGGTAGGCTCGGGGACTGCTGTACCCATACCGGAAGAAACGATGCTGGTAGATAGCATGGAGATAGATGCACCGGTGTTTTTGGTTCGAGAAATACCATCATGGGTTAAACCTATTAAGGAATTCCTGATCGGCGGCACCTTGCCGGCTGACGAAAATGAATCAAGGAAGATACAAAGAAGGTCCAAAGCTTACACATTCATCAATGGTGAGGTGTACAAGAGAAGCGTTACCGGTGTCCTTCAAAGATGTGTGGAACCGGAGGAAGGAAAAGAAATGCTTGAGGAAATTCACCAAGGAGAATGTGGGCATCATGCTTCATCAAGGGCTTTGGTAGCAAAAGTGTTCCGGCATGGGTTCTATTGGCCCACTGCTTTGGAGAACGCTGAGGATTTGGTAAGAAAATGCAACGGCTGCCAGAGGTACGCCAAGCAAAACCATACCCCAGCATCCGGTTTAAAAACAATACCGCTAACATGGCCGTTTGCTGTTTGGTGCCTGGACATGGTTGGACCATTCAAAACTGCAAGAAGCAGCATGACTCACATCTTGGTCATGGTGGATAAGTTCACCAAATGGCTAGAAGTAAAACCTATCGCAAAGTGTGATGGGCATACAGCAGTGAAATTCCTAAAAGATGTCATTTTGCGGTATGGATACCCGCACAAAGATCATCAACGATAATGGAACCAACTTTGCTCAAGGTGAGTTCAAAAGGTTACGTGAAGACAACAACATCCTACCGGATTTGTGCTCGATGGCACATCCACAAGGCAATGGCCAAGTGGAAAGAATGAATGCTTTGGTGCTTTCCGGTATCAAGCCCAGACTCATTGATGCGGTGGAAAAGTCACCGGGATGTTGGCTCGATGAGCTACCATCAGTACTGTGGAGTATAAGAACAACCCCAAACCGGTCTACCGGATACACTCCTTTCTTCATGGTCTATGGAGCAGAAGCGGTGATACCAACCGATATCATTCATGATTCACCAAGGGTACAGCTCTATACCGAGCAGGAGGTCAAAGAGGCCAGAGAAAACGATGTGGACTTGCTAGAAGAAGCAAGAGAGCTGGCTTTGGCAAGAACAGCCATTTACCAGCAAAACCTAAGACGCTATCATAACCGGAAGGTTAACCCGAGAGTTTTCCGGGAAGGAGATCTTGTACTTCGCCTGGTGCAGCGCACTGAAGGCCGGCATAAGCTCTTGCCACCATGGGAAGGTCCCTTCATTGTAAGCAAGGTGCTTCACAATGATGCATACTACTTGATCGATGCACAGGAGTGGAAGAAAGGAAAGGCGGACAGGTCCGGAGAGGAGAGCAAGCGTCCATGGAACGTAGCTCATTTGCGCCCTTTCTACTCTTGAAGTGGTGGTGTAAGAAGTTCCTTTTTGTACCTTATATGCTATGAATAAAAGATGCCGGAACCTTGAATGAATCTCGGGGACTACCCCAACTTAAGTTGCATGTAACTTGTTTATTTTTTCAGTTTACCGGTTGCTTATTGAATGTTTTTTCTTTCCGGTTTAGTAGTGTGCTAAATCCTACCGGAGTCTTCGACTCTGCTGCTGTCCGCAAACCGGCTTCATGGCAAGCAAGATAAACCGGTAGGAGATAAGCACATGAACTGCGAAAAGGGAGAGCAGGAAAGAACAATCCGGAAAGTTTAACTAACCCCGGTTAAACCGGTTTTTTGCAAAATTTCAAAGTTATTTCTAAGTTCAAGAAGATGCTTGTTTGGTGAAAGAACCTTGTGCTCATACGCCAAAGAACGCCCAGAGAAGGCAGGCAGAGCCAAGGCAAAAGAACCAAGTATGCATCAAATTGGATGCGGAAGCAATTGAGAAATCTTTGCAGTGCAGGATAAAATCAAAACCAAAAGCAAATTATGCTAAGGCAAACTCATAAATACTTAGCTACCGGTATAACCTACCGGCAGGAAATGTTGTAGCACAACCACAGGCAAACTTAAGTCTTACATCATAAGCCCCGGCATTCCGGGGCAGAATTTAACAGATATTGTCTTAGAGCAACAGGACCAGCAGATATAATGAGCAAACACTTCAAAGGAAATCATCATGCGGCAGGGGTTTCCGGAGGAGCAGCACCGGCATCAGCGTCATCCAGAAGCTCTTCTTCGGCTTCATCCTCCTCCTCGTCGAGATAGTCCGTGACGCCAGGAGGGGGAGGGATGAAGGTGCGCATGTCGGCATACTCCGCGATGCGCGGTACGCGCGATCCTGCCGCTTGGCGGAGAGGATCGGGTCCAGATCCGTTTCTGCACCTTCGCGCACACCGGTAAGGGCGTCCAGATTGAGCTCCGGGTACCAGGAGCAGGCGACGCGGAGGGCGGAGTCCGCGCCAGCGCGGGCAGCAGAGCACTGCCACTCGCGGATCCTCTTGCCGGCACCTTTCAGACGGTCGCTGATGAGGGAGAAGGTGTCCGGCACCACCTCGCCAGGCCACAAAGTCCTGTATAGCTGGGTAGCTACATCAGGGATGTCCGAAAGATTGCGGTCTATGCAGCGCATATGGGACACCCGCGCGTTAAGCGCGACCAGATGGTCCTTGGGCGTCCATGGCACGGTAAGATCCGCTTGGCCCTTGTCCTTGCGCTGCGCGTCGACCTTCTTGACGGCATACCTCTGCGAGTCCGGAAAGAGGCCTGTGCAAAGAAAGAAAAAGCTTAAGAAAAAGAGTCGGAAGAAAAAGAGTCCGGAAGAAACAGAGACCGGAGAGAAAAGAATCCGGAAGAAGAAAGACCGGACGGAAAGATAGCGGAAAGAAAATGGGGTCGAAGGAAGAAAGGCTTGTGTGCAGTAGTCAAAGTGTAAAAGAAAACAACTTACGGAGGGCAAGAGTGTCGGTCTGCAGGATCAGCTGATCGCACTCCTTGTGCCCCTCCTCCAGCCGCGCGGCCTTTTCCTCGGCACCCTTCCGGGCCTTGGCCATCTCCTCCAGCTCTGCCCGCAACACCACAGTGGCGTTGCAAGCATCCTCCAGAGCCTCGTCCAACTTGGCCGCTGCGGTCACTTCAGCGGCTTTGAGGACCTTGGCGTGGTCAAGCCCCAGCTGAATCAGCTGAGACTTGAGCTCCTGGTAGCTGGTCTTGAGGGCGTTCAGCTCCTCCCCGGTGCTGCCGGCTGAGCTCATCCTTCTCCCCTGTAACCGGAAAAATGAATGTTAGCAAGGTTACACTGGTAAAAATGAAAAGAAACCAAGTTCAAAGGAAGGAAAAATAATACGTTGGGCCTCGGCAAGCTGCTCTTTCAGAGCATCGATGGAAGCTTCCGGGATCACTGTTGAACAGAAATTATGAATATCACAAGGAAAAAAGGCTTCCGGTAGCAAAGATGCCGGTGGAACAAAAACTTACCTTGGCACTTGTCATGTGCCTCAGCGAGCTCCCGGTGCTCCCACAAAAGCTCCTCGAAAAGGGCCTTCCGGTGTCGGCGGTGACCTGTTCAAGAAAAAGAAGAAATGAGTTAAGTTTTGCGCTAAGAACAAAGTTCTTAACCCGAAACTCGGGGACTGGCAGTGCCAGTTTTGCGCGTTTCTAAGGTAAATTATGTGTTAAGAAGAAGAGGTTTAACCCGAAACTCGGATCGGCAGTGCCGGTTTCACGCTAAAATCTTAAGTTAAGTTTTGCGCTAAGAGCTGCGCCCTCACCACAAAACTCGGGGACTGGGGAAGATAGACAAGAGAGAAACCGGCACGAACTAAGGAAAAGATAAGGCAGAACCGGAAACAAAGAAACCGGCAAAGGTTGAAAGTTAGTAGAACGTACCGTTAGATTGTTCGTGGAGTCATACCACGCGCTGTCCAAGCTCTTTACGGCAGCCGGAGCCGCATGAAGTGCTCCTCGAGCTCCGATCCCCGACAGGATCAGGTGCCGGCAGCCGATCCTTGCCCATGCCGCGGGTCGCCGGGGGGTTGGCCGCGGCGTTCCAGGTTTGGGCATACGGGGGGAGGTGCCCCAGGTCCCGGCCGTGGCGGCTGGAACTCCGTAATGCGGCCAAGGAGGCCGGTGGCCTTCATGCCGGCGCTTTGGCAGCCTTGGAGACGTGCAGCACCAAGGGCTGCTGGCCGCCCGAAGGGGCGCTGGAGGCCGTCGCCTTCCCCTTGATGAGCTTGGAGGGCTTGGGCGGCGGCGCGGTAGAAGAGGCCCCGGAAGTCTTGGCCGGCGGCGCGCCAGGAGCGGCCTTGGAGGGCTGGGCGCGAGGAGCCTCAGGCGGAGGCATGAGGATGGTGCGTGGAGAAGGGGGAGCGCTAGGAGCGTCACCCGTCTTGGAGCCTTCCGGCGCGGAAGATTCCGGCGCGGAAGTTGTCTTTTCGAGGACGGGAGGAGCAAAAGGCTCCGCCCGCCCGGCAGCTTCTTCTTCTCCGGCGCCGGTGTTGCTGGCGCCGGTGTCTTGGTGTTCCGGGAGGAAGGAAAGATCCTCCTCCGTGCGGTGATCGGACGGTGAGGGGGCCGCACGCCCGACTTGTTGTGCCCCCCGAAAGGGAGGCAGAGGTGTTGCCGGCACCAGATGGTGCCGGGCTTGAACGAGGAGGAGGGGTTGAGGTCCTTGCGGATCCCTCAGAGCCCGATGGCCTCGGGCCAAGTTTGAGAGCGGGGCTGAGAAAAAGAGAAAAGACAAGTGGTTGAGAAAAAGCAACCGGAAAAGGAACTTAGCAAAAAAGGAGGCAAGCCGGAAAATGAAATTACCCGGAAGCGGTTGGCATCGCTTTGCGCCCGTAGCGGCGCACGCCCACTTCTTTCTCCCCCACGGGCTCCGTCCGGAAGCGCTTGGAGGGAGGAGCATGGCTGGAGCCGGCAGTAGATGCCGGCTGCTTGTTCTTCTGGCCCTGGGCCATGAGTTTGTCCACAAACTCAATGCCGGCCTCGGCGCGTAGGGGCGGCACGCGCTCGTGGATCTGTGGGTTGAATATGGCTAAGAAGCGATTCGCAAGAAAGCGATAATGGCAAAGTATAAGAAGCCGGAAAAGAAAATACCTCGAGCACAACCAGCTCCTCGGGGTTTCCGGTGGGCTCCGGCGGGTCCCGGCCAAGGCGTGCAGCCGGGGTCTTCCCCATCTTCAGGTCCTTCCAAAAGATGTAGGGATCCGGGTCGAAGGAGTCAAAGGCACGCTTCCGGAGAGGTCCTCGCGGCTCTGCCTGGATAGAGGGGAAGCGGTCCCTGGCCTGAAACAAGGTAAAAAAAGAAGGTTAGCAAAAGCAGAAACTTACCGGCAAGGACAACCCCAAGTTGCGCAATCTCTTACTTCTTGGGTCGGACGGTTAGAGGAACTGAGGGGAAGGAGGCCCCATTCCCAAGTAAAAGGCATAGCAGTTTGACAAATCTGCTTAGCCTTGAGAACAACATCGTTCTTTGAGAGAGCACGGCCGGTGATCTTGGTAGGATCGCCTGGGCCATACATCTCGCTCATCCTATGTGCGCGGCGCTTAAGAGGAAGCACCCGGCGCGATATGAAAGTCCGGATGACATCGTCGGAACAGATGTTGGTCTCCTTCTTCAAAGAGGCCAAGAAGCGCACTACCCGATTGGTTTCGGCATGTTCTGTCCTCGGGTTGTAGCTCCAGTTGGCTCTGCTGGGGGCCCCTCTTGGTATGGAGGAAGGTTGATGCGATCGGCGCGGCCGGTGTTCTTCACGTAGAAGAAAGTTCCTTGCCAGGTGCGGCAAGACTCGAGGCCGGTAAACTTAAGAAAAGTGCTCCCTTGGCGGGAGCCGACGATGCAGGAGCCGCACTGCACGGGCGGCTTGGGCTTAGGAATCTCCTTGCCCTGGACGGAGTTGATCCGCAAGTTGAAGAAGCGGGCAAACGTCTCACAAGTGGGACGAATGCCGATGTAAGCCTCCATGAAGGTGGCATAACAAGAGAGATAGAAAATGGCGTTGCCAGGAAGGTGGTGAGGTTGGAGTTCGTAGAAATCTAGGAACTCCCGGAAAAAAGTAGAGGCAGGAAGGCCGAAGCCACGCTCAAAGTGAGCAAGAAAAACAACAAACTCGTCGTCTTCCGGATCCGGTTCGATCTCGTCATCCGGAATCCGACAGGAAACTCCTTCCGGAATCCTTCGAGACCGGTACAGCCAATCAATCTCGAACTCGGTAACGTTGGAGCCCATCCAGGGCTCCGCGAGTGGGTGGGGAAGGCTCCTCGCCGGAAGATTGGCCGGAGCTGCTAGAGGCTTGGCGAGCTGCTGGCCTCTTGGCTACCGGAAGCTTGGCTAAAGCTACCGGATTCTAGGTTGCCGCCGGACTCTTGGGGTTACCGGATTCCTGCTGGCTGCCGGAATCGGTTTCCATTGGATCTGAGGCCGTAGATTCACCGGGAGAAGGTCTACGGCACTTAAGAGAAAGGGAAGAAGAGGATGCGGAGGAGGATTCCTCGTCGGACATCGCGAGGGTAGGTGGAGAAACAGAAATCCCAGACTCGAACCCCGCGTGAAGATCTACGAGTAAGAGGAAAACCAAAGAAAAAGGAGCAAATAAGAACACCAAAGGCTCAAGATCTGGAAAGCAAGCGAACGGCGAGTAAAGAGAAATTAATACCAACCTTGAGCGGCGCGGTCGCTGGGGAGAGAGTTTGCTGGCGGAGAAGCGGGTCTACAGCCGCCGGCGAGCACCGTCGACGGCGAGGCGGAGAAGCTCGCGAAGAAGCACAAATGCGGCAGACGCGAAGAAGTTGCTGCCGAAGATCTCCGCACAGCGAAGTCCGGCGGCGGCACGGCGTGAGTTCGCCGGGCACCGAAGCTCGAACGGGCGACGGCGGACGGAGAGCGGCGGAGGCGCAAAGGCGTGGAGCTCTGTGCGAAGGAGAAGAATGCGAAGAAGATGAAGAGGAACGGGCAGTTGCGTTTATATAAGAGAGAGACAGTGGGCGTGGAACCGCTGGGCCGCGGCGGTTCGCCTCACGGCCCGCGACGGTTCGCGCCTTGGGCCACCACGTGGCGGAGGAATACACGCGCGAAAACGGAGGCCACACGGAGGCGCACGCGGGATCCCGAAAAGGTAGTGGGATCCGCTGCGGTGCATTAAATGCGTGCGCGGGAGTCGAAACGATGTGACAGCGGACACTGGCGCGTCAGTTACAGTGCGCATGTCATCGACGGTGCGCGGGACCCGATATATTCTCGACTTCGCCGAGGAAGGAGTAAAGACACAAGGTGCCGGAGAAAAGAGGTGCCGGAACAAGCCTTGCGAAGAGAAGAAAAGGAACAAGGGTAAAGGTGCCGGAACCAAGCTCAAAAGATGAGTGACTAAACCGGTATCTTAAAAAGATGAAAACCTGGCATGGTCCGTAGGATAGAATCCTCCAGACTATACCAGCTTCGGGGACTAATGTTGGGGGGATAACCCCCGGTATGCCAAAGGCATGCCAAACCGGATGGTTTGAGCCATCAAGATACCGGTTTAATGTTCTTACCGGAAGCCTAGTAGGAATCCGGAGGAGCAAGGCTAAGCCGGTATCCCCAAAGGGGTATGCCGGAACCCGGTATAGAAGATACCGGAAAGGAGAGCCTGTCGGCAGGTCTGGTCAAAGATTTTCTTCAGAGCAAGAAGACAAGGATGAGCCAAGCAAAGTAACTTTATTCAGAGCCCTGGCGCCAAAGAGAGAGGTGACGTCCAAAGAAGCCGGAGGATGTCGCAGCTCACGATAAAAGAAGGCCCCGGTGTCATCTATGATTAAAGTAGCTTTGTACAGTAGCTCTGTAAAGTAGTTTGTCCAGTCAAAGATGCCGTTAGGGTTTCTTGCAGTGTAAGCCACCCTCTCCCCTATATAAGGAGAGGGGGCAGCCCTTCTTCACGGGCAAGCAAGTATGTACGCGCGTGTGTAGGAAGGCAGAGCCTGTAACTTGTGAATCAATGAAAATGGTGATCTAGAGGGAGTTCTTCCTTGTGTCTTTCTTCTTCAACCTCTGGCCTTGGCCAAGTTCTTGAGGAAACCATCCGGAATCTCTTCCCACCTGATCGCAAACCCTCCCCCGAATCCTCTTGCGTCCATTCGGCCCCAATCTAAGCCATCCTATGGCATCTGCTCGTTCACCACGACGACAGTCACTTTAGGAGGGATTGTCCTAACCGCAAGGTCATGATTATTAATGAGGACAATGAGTATGAGACTGGAGATGATGTTGATCCATATGCACCAGAAGATGATGATTATGACAGTGATGGTGTAGATGCTTATCCGTCTGAAGCTCGCGCTATAGTTGTGTCTCAGCGTGCTCTTAATGTGTTGCCTAGTGCATCTACTCAGCGCTGCAATTTGTTCCAAACAAAGGCTTTAGTAGGTCCTGACAAGGCTTGCAAGGTCATTATTGATGGCGGGAGTTGCCGCAATTTAGCAAGCAAGGAGTTGTGTACCAAGCTGAAGTTGAAGTATCTACCGCACCCGCATCCATATTATATTCAGTGGTTGAGCGACAATGGTGAGATGAAGGTAAACCACATGGTGCGTATTGAGTTTGTGATTGGACCGTATAAGGATTCCATTGATTTTGATGTGGTTCCTATGACGGTGTGTCACCTACTATTGGGTTGGCCTTGGCTCTATGACCGTTCTGTGAAACACAATGGCCGTGCTAATACATATCACTTGGAGTTCAAGGGCAAGAAAATCAACATACAACCTATGTCACCACAGCAAATTGTCAATGAATCTCGTTAGAAAGTTGAAGTAAACTTGGAGGATGCTCCTTTAGATAGGCGAGAGAATTGTAATGTCGTGAGTGATATAACGAAAAGTGAGAGAGTGAATTCCTTAGTCTCATTAGCCACCAAAGTAGACATGAGAGAATTTAGTGAGGATCCTACATCCATGCCTCTTGTGCTCTTGTACAGGGGTACGGTTTTGGTTTCTAACGATATGACCCCTCTTCCTTTTGGTGTTTCTAGTGTTTTGCAGGAATTCGGCGACGTGTTTCCGGAGGAGGTACCCGCAGGACTACCACCATTGCGAGGTATTGAGCATCAAATCGACTTGATCCCCGGAGCTTCGCTGCCCAATAGGGCACCATATAGAATGAACCCCGAAGAAACGAAGGAGATACAGAAGCAAGTACAAGCGCTACTCGACAAAGGTTATATCCGCATAAGCCTTAGTCCTTGTGTTGTTCCTGCTATTCTAGTTCCTAAGAAAAATGGTACATGGCGTATGTGCGTAGATTGTAGAGCGATAAACAACATTACTATTCGATATCATCATCCTATTCCCCGTTTAGAGGATATGCTAGATGAATTGAGTGGTGCTGCTGTTTTCTCTAAAATTGAATTGCGTAGTGGTTATCATCAAATTAGGATGAAAGAAGGGGATGAATGGAAAACAACCTTTAAAACAAAATTTGGTTTATATGAGTGGTTAGTAATGCCTTTTGGGTTAACTAATGCACCTAGCACTTTCATGAGAATGATGAACCATGTTTTGCGTGATTTTATTGGCAAATTTGTGGTTGTATACTTTGATGACCTATTAATCTATAGCCGCAATGAATCTGATCATACTATACATATTCTACATGTTTTGCAAGTGTTGCGTGATAATAAACTCTATGGCAATCTTGAGAAGTGCACATTTTGCAAAGATAAGGTCATATTTCTGGGTTATGTTGTCTCTCGGCATGGAGTAGAAGTAGATGTGTCTAAAATTGAAGCTATTCAAAATTGGCCTACTCCCATGAATGTGAGTCAAGTGAGAAGTTTTCATGGTCTAGCTGGGTTTTATAGAAGATTTGTGCCCAACTTTAGTACTATTGCTGCACCTTTGAATGATTTGACTAAAAATGGTGTTATATTTGAGTGGGGCGTAGCCCAAGATCATGCTTTTGATGAACTTAAGAGATTGTTAACTTCGGCACCGTTGCTTGCACTTCCTGATTTCAATAAGCAATTTGAGATTGAATGTGATGCTAGTGGTATTGGAATTGGTGGTGTGTTGATGCAAGAGGGTCGCCCAATTGCATATTTTTTTGAGAAACTTTATGGTGCTAAGTTGAACTATCCTATATATGATAAAGAATTGTATGCTTTAATAGTGTTCTTGAGGTTTGGCAACATTACTTGTGGCCAAAAGAATTTATCATACATTCTGATCATGAAGCTTTGAAATATCTGAAAGCTCAGTCTACTTTGCATAAGCATCTTGCTAAGTGGGTTGAGTTCATTGAGTATTTTCCATACATTATTAAGCATAAGAAGGGAAAAGATAATATTGTTGCTGATGCTCTATCTAGGAAGAATATGTTATTAACTCAACTTGATGTTAAAATTCCTGGATTAGAAGTACTATGTGATTTGTATGCTACTGGTCATGATTTTGCTGAACCATATCGCTTGTGTGCTTTTGGTAAAGCATGGGAAAAATATCACATACATGATGGGTTCTTGTTCAGAGCTAACAAACTATGTGTTCCAGAATCGTCTGTACGTTTGCTCTTATTGCAGGAATCACATGCTGGAGGTTTGATGGGTCACTTTGGGCATGAGAAGACGCTACTCATGCTAGCTGACCATTTTTATTGGCCAAAGATGAGGCGGGATGTGGACAGGTGTGTGAAGAGGTGCATTACTTGCAACAAGTCCAAGTCCAAGCTGAAGCCTCACGGTTTGTATACTCCTTTACTGGTACCTACTACACCTTGGGAGGATATAACTATGGATTTTGTGTTGGGTTTGCCGGGTACTAAGAGAGGCCATGATTCTATATTTCTGGTAGTGGACAGATTTTCTAAAATGTCACACTTTATTGCCTGCCACAAAAGCGACGATGCGTCGCATATTGCTAACCTGTTTTTCAGGGAGATTGTATGACTACATGGAGTCCTGGAGACTATTGTTTTTGACCGTGATGTGAAGTTCATGAGCTACTTCTGGAAGACACTTTGGGGAAAGCTGGGGACAAAGCTACTTATCAGTACTACTTTTCATCCCCAAACTGATGGTCAAACTGAGGCGGTGAATCGAACCTTGTCACAACTGTTGAGATCCATGATCAAGAAGAATCTGAAGGAGTGGGAAGAGTGTTTGCCGCATGTGGAGTTTGTTTACAACAGGGCGGTACATTCTACCATGGAGATATGTCCTTTTGAGGTGGTGTATGGTTTTAAACCCATTACTCCACTGGATTTATTGCCTCTACCCATACATGAGAGAGTCAACATGGAGGCATCCAAGAGGGCAGATTTTGTACGGAAGATACATGTGAAGACTAAAGAGTTGATAGAAAAGAAAGGCAAGAGCAATGCTGCAAGGATGAACAAGAAGCGCAAGAAGATGTTGTTCAAGCATGGTGATATGGTCTGGGTACATTTTCGCAAGGATAGGTTCCCAAAGCTGCGGAAGTCCAAGTTACTTCCTCGTGGTGCTGGTCCTTACAAAGTGCTTACCAAGATCAACGATAATGCATACTCGATAGATCTTCCACTTGATGAGTTTGGTGTCAGTAATTCTTTCAATGTTGCTGATTTGACACCATATGACGGAGAAGACCTTGGAACGTCGAGGTCGACGCCTTTTGAAGAGAGGGGGGAGATGATGAGGACATCCCTACCACACTACTACCTCCGTCATTACCAAATGAAGATGAAGCTGCTGTGAAGCTCAAGTCCAATGAAGTTCGGATTGGACCTATTACAAGGGCTCGTGCGAAGCTACTTAAACAACAGGTGAACTTGTTCCTAAACGATACTTTGATTGATGAGAATTTTATACTGCCTAAGTCCTATTACTTATGTATAATCAGGTATGAATAGGAGACAAGCATCGCACGAGGAGGAGAGGAGCAGCTAGACGTGAAGATGGACGTGAAGCTGGACATGGAGCTGGACATAAAGATACCCCATGGACGCGCGAGGGAGGAGCGGGAGGCATGTGCGAGAGGGGAAGACGAAGCCCAGGCCGGTCCAGCATCCGGTCAGACCGGCCGCCACGCCGGCGCACCCGGTCTCTGGCCCGGTCCGACCGGGCGGCCCGCCGGATCCACCCCGGCGCCAACCGGGCGTTCTGCTGATGCCAACCGGGCGGGGTACTGAGCCACACGTCCCGCACCCGGTCGTCACCCGATCCCTGGCCCGGTCCAGACCGGACCGGCCGGTCCCAGGCCCGGTCGACCGGCCCCCAGACCGGCCGTGTCCGAGTCTGTCTCGACCAGATCTATTCTGGGTCAGTTATTTTCGTACTTTTTCGACCTGAGGTCGTCCCGGACGCCTATATAAGTGCCCAGGACGCCCCCAAAGTTGCTTTAGACCACGTTTAAGAAAAACCCTACTTCTTAGTTGTTTGCTCTGCAAAACTATTGAATCCCCTACATCATATTGCTTGATATTGGTGTAGATCTGAAAGTCTTGTGTAATCTGTTGTTCCATTGGGAATTAGAAGGTTGCAACTTACCGCTTCGTGGTCAGCGGCTACGTGCGCAAGTGTGTGGAGTTGCGAATATCTTGCAGGGTTGAGAGCTGTTGCATTGGCGACAGGGACAAATCGAGAGATCTCGTTGCGTCATACAAGTTATCATCCACTTCATCATCCGTGATTCTCCGCTATGTTCATCCCATGATCATCATCACCACCGTTGCTTACTGAGAAGATCGGGCCACCCCTTATCAGGAACATTAGTGTCATTCCCACAACTCTGTTGTGATCAAGTCAAATTCACCTTTCAAGTCACCATTCATTTTAGAAAACAACTGACAATGGAACAGTATGGCCATCCAACTGTCCATGACCGTGGACGCGGCTATTCGAATAGTTTAACACTCTGCAGAGGTCGTACTCTTGTGCCACAACTTTTGATCACATCCGTCAGGGGTAGCCCTGAATCATCATAACTCAGTATGCGGATCATCAACAATTAACCTTTCACTTATATACTCTAGTATAGGCACCTCCCCTATGAGCACTACAAGAAAAGTTCTGATAGACAACGTCTCAAAATCGTCCGCTAAGGGGTATTTTTCGTCGCCTATGGGCCTAACCCGACGATATGGGTTCTGTTGTGGAAACTGCGTCAGGCAAAGTCCTACGACGATTTTTTCGGTCCGTCGCGCTTGGGCGCCCTTCCGCCACGGAAAATCGGACCGTTGCCCAAGTGTTTCCGGGAGCCCGTTGATCGCCGACGTCATGCAACCGACACGTGGCGTACGCCGTTAATCGCGATTAACGGCGTTAACCGGCTGAAACCCCGTGGTAGATGGTAGGCCCACACGAGGCCTGCCACGTCTTAAGCGGGCCGGCCCATTAAGTTTGCGGGCCGGACCAGCTGACTTAGTTTGACCGGTCAACTATATAGCTAGGCTGGTCAATTAGTTACGTGGGCTGGGCCTAACCTCTAAGGTTGACTGGTCAAAACTTTAATGGGCCGGCCCACTAAGTATGTGGGCCGGGCCGAATGCACTCGTTTGACCGGTCAACAGGCAAAAGGGCCGGCCCACAAGACATGTGGACCCACTTTCCTGGTATCGGGCCGGCCCATTTACAAAGTGGGGTCCAGATTAAAGCAACTGGGCCGGCCCAAGAAGTTATTGGGCCAGCCCAATTAGCATGTGGGTCCCACTTTCCTGCTATCGGGCCGGCCCATTTAGTACGTGGGGTCCACATTTGATCAAATGGGCTGGCCCAACAAGCCAGTGGGCCGGGCCAAAAGCACCGGTGGGTCCCACTTTCCTGTTAAAGGGCTAGCCCATTTAGTATGTGGGGTCCACCATATAGCAAGTGGGCCAGCCCACCAAGATAGTGGGCCGGGCCAAAAACACAGGTGGGTCCCACTTTCCTGTTAAAGGGCTGGCCCATTTAGTATGTGGGGTCCACCATACAGCAAGTGGGCTGGCCCAACAAGATAGTGGGCCGGGCCAAAACACTGGTGGGTCCCACTTTCCTGTTAAAGGGCCGGCCCATTTAGTATGTGGGGTCCACCATATAGCAAGTGGGCCGGCCCAACATGCTAGTGGGCCGGGCCAAAAACACAGGTGGGTCCCACTTTCCTGTTAAGGGTCCGGCCCATTTAGTATGTGGGGTCCACCATATAGCAAGTGGGCCGGCCCAAAAAGATAGTGGGCCGGCCAAAAACACAGTGGGTCCCACTTTCGTCTTAAAGGCCGGCCCATTTAGTATGTGGGGGCCACCACAAAAGCAATTGGGCTGGCCCAACTAGTTAGTGGGCCGGCCCCGATGGTGGGTGGGGTCCACCTTAAAGCAAGTGGGCCGGCCCAATAAAAGTGTGGGGTCCACAAGAATCAAGTGGGCTGGCCCAATAAGTAAGTGGGCCAGCCCGTTTAGTTGCTGTTTATATGCCGGCGTAATAGGCGCTTTAGGATTTTGCGGGCCGGCACATATGTGATTTCGCTTAATTGGGCCGTTTAAGGGATGGGAATTCGTGATTTAGCTACTGAGAATATTTACGCAGCATTGATTTCTGTCGGATAGCCTCACTTACCACAAGCACCAAAGAAAAAATGCGCGAAAGAACTATAAAAACTAACTAAATATTACATCAGCTGCAAGGCATTGAAAAAATATTACAGAACCCAGAGAAATTGAATGGTAATTAAACCTAGCAATACAATGAAGGGATCCGGCAAATCTTTTAAGTTGTCCATGCAGCACCTATATCTGAAACAAAGACATTACAAGTTAAGATAGCAACAATGGAAAGGCAAAGACACTACAATATTGTTTGCCAAAGAATTTGGAACTCATCATTTCGTCGTTATAACAAGATCATTGTAATGCGCACAATAAGCAAACAAAGAGTGCATGCCGCATACCAATGTACCAATATAACAGAAAGCATGTTAGAATGAAACAATGAGACTTACTACGTCGAGTCCCATGCAAACCAACATGTTAGGGAGTACAAAATTGGCATGAACAACATAGTAGCAGGCTATAAATTTTGTAACAACGATGAGCAAGATGAAGTTATGATGGCTACATCTACAGAAAGGTGGAATGTAAACCAAAAATAGAAGTTACGATGGCAAAAGCTAAAGAGGAGGGAATGTGAACCAACATGTGCCAAGTGCAATTACTTCATTTTGGCCGTGAACTAAATAATACTCCTGAACTTATAGTGAAGGGGATGCAAATCAAGATGTTTCGGGATATAAACTTGTAATGAGCAACACATAGAGGATAGTTAATGCTGGAGCTTAGGATGGACCAGATACAGAATATAGTGGGATCACCTGTGAACTTGTATAAGAGGGAATGCAAACCAATATGTTCAGCTTTCCATATTTGAGCGTCATGCCAAGTCAGAGAAACAAGTCAATAATGCAGCTTTTGAAGAACAAGATGGCACGCAAAATTATTATCTAGTAGTATGACAAGTATATTTGTACTACAGGCTAGATAGCAGAGTGATAGCATGCCAAACTAAGTCCTTACTTTGTTAGCTTACAATGAACTAGATACAAAACAATGGCATCACCTGTAGTACAGGGAATGCAAGCCAACATGTTCATGGAGTACAAAATTGGCACAAACAACATAGTAGCAGGCCATAATTTTTGTAACAACGGCTGAGCAAGATAAAGTTATGATGGCTAGATCTACAGAGCAGGGAATGTAAACCAAATATAGAAGTTACGATGCCAAAAGCTATAGAGCAGGGAATGCGAACCAACATGTGCAATTACTTAAAATTGGCCATGAACTAAATAATAGCAGGATGTTACTATAATACCTATAATTTTTGTAACAACGACTGAGCAAGATAGAAGTTATGATGGCTACATCTACAGAGCAGGGAATGCAAACCAAAATGTTCAATCGCTTAAAGTTAGCAATGAAGTAGAAAATAGCAAGGTGTTACGGTCATAGCTAGGAATGAACTAAAAGAGCTTCAGACAAACAAGCATCTGAACCCAGAACATGGCGCTAAAACAAGGGACTTACATTAGGAGAAGCACTCTGTGGGAGTCACAGCAGATCTTCCTGGGGTTGATAGATCCGGTGATGAAGTACGCTACATGTGCTACTTGGGGTTGGAGAGACGGCCATTACACTTCATGGTTACTCATCTCATCTGCAAAAACGTAACGGCACGTCGTTAGCACAAACAGGTTCCCCCAAGATTAAACAAGAACTTGCAGGCAAGCAATAGAAAAGAGACAGTAGAAGAGTTTAGATCATGCACGGTGCCGGTGAAGCAGATCCGGTTAATGCACAGTGGTGTCGGTGAGCTAGATCCGATGCGGTGGACAATGGATCCGGCGAAGCGGCTCCGGTGGGGTGGACGATACCGCAGCTGAAACGACTGCGGTAGACTGCTGGATGAGTATATGGTTTCGAGGTTCGGCGGGGATGATCCGGTCCGGTTGATGACGGCGTCGATGAAGCGGCTCCAGCAGACAGCCGGATGACGAGGATCGCGAGGCCTCGGGTAGGCCAGGGAAGTCCGGCGGGGATGTTCCGGTGCGGTGGCCGTGTGGAGGTGGGAGAGAGAGGGACTTGGGAAGTTCCGGTGGGTGATCTCAGAGGAGAGAGTGAGGGAAATGAATTTTTTTTCGGGGGGTTTCCGGAGCTAGGGAGGTGGTGATCGAAAAAAAATGACGGGTAGACCCCCCACCAACCGACTTATACATGGACATTGTTGTCATCTTTACGAGGGTAGAATGGGAAGTTAGAAGCGTGTGAAATATTTGTATTTTTCGGGCGGGAAGTTTTCATTGCTGGAATGAGATTTCGAATTTGGCCACAGTCCAAGTACTAAGTAATACAAAAATATGAGACCGTACTAGTACGGCCAAATGTCACATCAATTCATCATCACGTTGAAAATCGGTTACCACGATCATAATTATTGGCCGTTGGCACATCAGTTCTCCAACGCTTGATCCAACGGTCAAAGTTCCTTTTTTTTTAAGAGAACGGTCTAAATTCATTGGATTCGGTCGGGAACTGCGCGCCAAACGAGTCCGACGAAGATGTTTCTAGAGTTCTCACGGATGCGCCTTGGCGATACATTGAATGCAAATCTTGCAAGGTCAAAAAAAAATGCAAATCTTGCAGGATCGTATGTGGCTGCTATGAGCTGAAGTACTCCATGAAACCATAGATGGGAATCCCATGTAGACGATCTGAAGAACGACCCGCTGCATCTTTCACAAATCCATCTACATGACATGATAAACTTTAATTAAGAAGCAGCCACGTAACAATTATTGCCCAAAATCTAACGGGTTCGACAATAAAATTTGGTAATTCTCTATTATATATAAACACCAAAAAAATATAGCAAGTAAGAAAGGAGTGTCAATGCCACCAGGACTTACAAAAAAAAGGGAATTAGCACTTCGTAATCTCTTTGTTTTTACACATACCTTCTGCTCAGGAATCCAGGGCCTAGGGTCACATCAAGTCATAATCAGAAACCAAAGTCGGTTCCCATGTTCTCCAATTCAAAACGCGTACAAAATATTCCAGTGTGTGAAATAATTGTATTCAATAGGCAGGAGGTATATGCTACAGTGTTGAGATTTTGAATTAGACGGTTGTTAAGCTATTGATTATATGGAGTCGAAATTTGGTAGTATACATAAGTATCTTTGTTCACAACTCGCTTGTCTGTAAGCAGAGACAGCTGTTGTGTTGCAAAGCACAACACAAAGGAGAAGCACTGTTCCGTTCATTGCACTCAATACAGCGATGAATGAACCAGACCAGTTGACAAGCTTCTAGACCTGGGCTATATGTAGAAAGCTGGAAATCAATGGATCACAGAAAATCATCAGTGTCAAGCTTTAATGCACTAGCCAACGCGACCAAAAGTCCGAACTTGAGACTATGGGCTCTGATACCATGTCAAGCTTCATCCACGAGCCAACGGAACCACAAGTCAGAACTGATGGAAAGGGCTAGGCAATCCACTTATAATATTAACAATCAAATAGGGTTTCGGTTCAAAAAATCCACATCACAACAAGGAAACGACCACCAAGATCATAGCAATTGCAGATAAATGCACCTACGAAATATGCTCAGACTAAGGAACCATTTTACAAGACGAAGGTAATGACCTGTCACTGTCCCCGTTCATCTCCAATTATCTAGCAGATACTCTTCTTACTACTTACTAGCATTCCTAACCTGCTCCAGTAGGGCCTCCTTTCCGTTTGCTATCGTTCTAAAATTGTCGACTTCTAGTCTTAGCGTTAGCCTGATGCAGCTCGTTCTACTTGGAGTTGCTCCTCTAGAACTTGAGCATGCAAATACTTTGACTTGGACATGGACTTGCACTTCAGCAGTCCGGCATTCCGTAAGAAAGTGTTTTTGGCAATGCCTTTCTTTTTATTGCCATAGAAAATGCCTTCACACATTCTTCATCGGTTTTTTCCAGCACCGTTTTTACCGGGTTTTGCCATCTCTAATTTCATATCTTCCCGCAAAAAATTCAGTTCGTACACATGTGTAAACATGATAGTTACTACGAGAGAAACTTGTTGATAGTAGATTTATCATGTGTATGACCTACTTTTATTCCTACAGTTTGGCATGTCTGATTCACATCACATGAATTTTAATAAACATATATAATATCATATTGACATGTAATTTACTACTCCTACAAGTTGGGATGTGAGTCGTCACAAAATTTCAATCTTTTAGAAGACTTACAAGAACACTACGTGCGACTTCTCCAATCACTTCAAGTTTGTTCTTCCGGCATGCTTCAAAAATCTCTCGCGTAGCAGTCATCTCTTTGTTTGGTTCCCTTTTACTTGCATTATGTAACATCTGTATTTTAGTACTACCATTTATAAATCGAATAACATGGTTGAAATGGAGGATCATAATATAAGTCGCACTGCTTTGGTGTATATACTACTGCATGATCTTTTACTAAAATATTTCTAAATAGCAGTATCAAACAACATGTCCTTACTGTTTGCCGAATGTGCACTCTAAGGTTACGAGATCCCGGACGGCTAGGTCCTAGTAGTGTCCCGCGGTGTTTCTGATTCTGTTTAGCCAAATTCTGCAAAAAGGAGACTAGTGACACACTGCTATAAATAAGAATCCAAGATGTGATCTGGTCTCAGTCTTACAAATCATACCATATTCTTTGGATCAGACCAGTGCTTCACAAGATCTCCCCACTGTTTGTCTGTCATTTGCTTAAAAGGAGATATAGTTGGAACACTCCCAGTAATCTTTCCAAAGTGAAGTATTTCTTCTTTAGCCTGCTGCGATCTTGCAGCATAATCTGAGAATAGACTGTTGAGAACATGCTTTACTTCCTCTTGCTCCTCATCGAACTCGAACCTTAACTGTTCACAACAATATAAACCGTTGGTGCGATATACATAGAGCCAACAACAAGCTAGAAGGAACGGGACGTGCCAATGTGGTATACTAGTATGAGTAACATTACCAAGAGAAAGATGACTTACGTGTAACCCGTGCACTAATTTTTCAAAATGCGCAGAGGTGTCTACGTGCTCTTTCCATGTTGGGAAGATAGGAATTTCATTCCTGACGAAAATTCCTACATCTGATGCTAATTTACAAGATTCTTCTGGGTCCAGTGGCCTTCTGCCACCTACAATAGGTGAAAGGCGAAATCTTGATTCCATCCCAGCAAGCTTAGCTACGAACATTTTCCCTACTGTTGGGCCCCTCGTTTTTCTTGATCGTGGTGCAACTACAAAGTTAAGCATTACATCAAGCTATCAAGGTAGATATATATATATATATATATATATATTTATTTATTTATCTATAAAGTATAACTTTATAACGGAGAATGAAACTATAAGCATTGGAAAATGTACCTTCTTCGGTGTGGGGCTCATCCTCGGGGAGTTGTCTATGGCAGGACTAATATGGGTCGGTGGGAGATCATCAACAGTTTGTTGATGTTGTGCTAGCGATGTTTGGCGATTGTGGTTGTGTCACCTGGGACTGGTACAAGGTGTCCTTGGGCAGTATTTCCTACCACAGCTATCGCTGATCCCAATTGTGGCTGAGAAGTTGCCGTGGAAACCGGTTCTGCTGCCAATTGTTGTTGAGAAGTTGCTGTGAAACTGGTCTGCTGCCAATTGTGGCTGAGAAGTTGCTGTGGAAACTGGTTCTGCTGCCAATTGTGGCTGAGAAGTTGCTGTGGAAACTGGTTCTGCTGCCGATTGTCGATGGTTGACTGGATTGGTAACAGGTGGCTGATTCAACCTCTTGGGGTGTTCACCACGTTTTTTTATTTCAGTACTCTTAGCATTTTCGTTATTTTCTTCAACTAGTGCCATGAATCGCTGAGACTGTCTAGTAGCAGAAGCAGGTTTCTTTTTTGGTTGGAATTTGTTCTATCACCGATTCAGGTGCATATTGAATGGTCTTCCTCTCATTGGTGGTTCCTGCGAAATTCTTACTTGAAGCTGCAGATTCCTAGCACACATAAACGATATTTCAGTCTACAGAAGTCCCATATATGATGATATGCAAATGGGATAGAATGAAGAACAGTAAAGGATGACGTGCATGCTGAAACATATATATGATGCATTAAGGAGACCTAGAGGTGGCATGTGAACATGTTTGGTGGGATTCAGGATACAAGTATACAACACATGGAAGTTGCAACAGATATCTCAAAGTAAAAACACAGAAATCACCTGGTGGGGTTGAGGAGAATGGTCGTGCAAGGCATCTTCTGAGTCAGCTCTCCAAGAGGCTCGAGGATCAAATTGTGAATCATAACATTGTTCTTTATCTTTGGGGAGGGGAAAGGGTTCTTCTCCGATTTTGTTCAGGTTTGCACTAGAGGCAATAGCGTTACAAATGCTTGTGCCCACACGGCTTGCATATCTTCTACATATATTCCATATCCGTTTCTCTTTTAATTCATTCTTCTGTATTGCGATAATATCTAGCATGCATTACAAAAAAAATGCTAATGAGATGGCGGTGCAAGTAAGCAAAAAAATACTTTTCGAAATCACATGCATAACGAATGCGGCCATATCAACCTTCTTGGAAGTGGGCACGTGTACGCTTTGGTTTCCTGCCGTGGACCATGGAGGCGCCCATCTCTCCAGTCCGGTGGACGGAAGGAGTAGGGGATTAAGATACGAGAACCCGGCGATGGTGGCATCGCCGACAAGGCGGCGGTGGAAGTCGGCTACGGAGGAGCTCGTATGGTACAGTGGTCGTCGGTGGGGGTGGGGGAGGTGGAAGCTACTCCGGCTTGCTAAAAAGCAAGGGAGACGGCGGAACGTCGTCGGTCACTATGGTGGCCGATGAGAAGGCAGTAGTGCTGGTGTGGGAGTGGGACAGTGGGCCGGCGCCGGCGTGTGAGATGATCCGGTGGGTCATGCAGGGTGGAAGCGTGAGAGAGAGATGCGGGGTTCGGCGCCGCCGGTGATAGGTCTGAATTGAGCGGTCCGGGGGGATAAGATCGACACTGTACTTATTTCACATCGCTTTGAATTTTGGAAGCGGGAGGGGGGGGATTTCGGCGGGAATTTTGGGGCAGAGTTGAAATTATTACTGGTTGGTGGAAAACTGTGGAACCCTAGCCTACGAAATCCTAGGTCTGAAGCTGAGGGTCCTTTTGGTGTGGCTTTTTGGCTTTTGGATTTTGGAAGCCAAAAGAATATAATATTTGTTTTTGGCTTCCAAAATCCAAAAGCCAAAAAGGCAAAAAAAAAAGCCACAATAAAAGGGCCCTGAGTATGTTCGGGGTCAAGGGGATATGCTTGTTGGTTCTTGGGTGCATATGATCTCTTTATTTCGAAATTCATCTTCTATACATTTTGAAAAATGTCAAAAAAGAATAAAACGAAAAATGCATGTGTACTTCTTCGCTTGCTTTATACACATAAAATATTTCAATGGAAAATCGAATAGTAATTTGGGCTATGTAAAAAAGAGTTACTCCGTAAAAAAATGTGCTAACCATAAGGCTTTTTATGAGACATGTTTTCTCTCTTTTTTTACATCGACCATGAAAAAAACTTGTTTTTTTTACATCAACCATGAAAAATACTTTTTTTACATCGACCATGAAAAATACTAGGAATTTGCTAAGAGCATTCACAACGTGTAGCCAAAAGTGGTTCCATATTTGATTTTTGGCTTTTGGAACTAGTTCCATACATTGTAGAGGTAGTTCCAAAACCAGAAAAACAAGGAACCGGAGCAAGTAGGTGCTCCGATGCCAAATTTCACTTTTGGCATTTGGAACTAGTTCCCTACATTGTGAGAGTAGTTCCATATTGGCTTTATGTGTTGTTTTAGCTTGATGGCGGGTCCCACGTTATAAATATTTGGAACCACTACATTGTGGAGCTATTGCTATATTTCACACCAAAGCCAAATTCACCATCGTATCAGATTTGGCAATAGCAACATTGTGGATGCCCTAAAGTTATATTTTCCATCTTGTACACAATTAAAAATATCTTTAAAACAAACAAATCTCTAATGTCTAGGTGTACCATCTCTACTAGTACTAGTATATACTAGTAAATTACACGTGCCTTGCACGTGAGAGCTCTTTTTTTTAGTGAAACAACTTCGACGCAGGATTTTGTGAAGCTTTTTAACTTAATTGGTCAAACATGCGAAGCATGTGCCATTTACTTGTACAACTTTATCAGAAAAAAATTACTTGTACAAGCTATTTCCCCTAAGTACTCCCATAAAATAAGTAAACAAAAGAACCAGGGACATCATCAACTGAAAACAACAATCTATTCATATAGCGGCTCTTGCATCACCCTTTGAAAATCATCTACCTGCAAAGATGAGTGCAGAGTTTCGCTCGTGCTTTCACCTGTTCCAAGATCGTCCAGTTGATCTCATGGACATCCGCATCAGCCAAAGTGGTAACCAAGTTGCCACCACTAGCTTCGCAGATCGCAACAAGATGTAGGCCATCTTGAATTGTAGAATTCCATCCTCGGTTCATTTCTTTGTTCCGCCAAGTGGCCACATCCAAATCCTTTTGAAGACGCCTAATCTTAGCTTCCCCGTTGCCATATCCTTCTGTTTTGTTCCTACAAACGTTTGCATCACTGGAACTCTGGACATCTGTGCTACAATGTCGCTAAGGTGGACATGAGCGATCACTTGCTTCGCGATTTGCCATGCATAAAATCAATCAGATTAAAAGGAAATATGTTGGTTGATTCATGTCACCACTTTGAGCAACCCATGAGTTTCTAAACCTTAAATGGAGTCTAAAACATTGCAATAAAAGGGTGGGTGCATCATTTGGATGCAGAGGCCGGGCGACCCTATTTTCAAGAAAAATTAGGAAATCTGAAATCTATATCTATATCTCTACCATCTATACCACTCCACTCCAGTTGACAGCTTTGATCTCTTTCAAGACATTAGATTATGTCATGTTTAAAACACTATTATAAAATTACCTCCTTAATGTTGAGCTCAGGAGGATCCAGATGTGCTGATCCTAGGTGGCCCCTCAAATGATTGCTTGCTAGAACAATAGGACCAAATCCCGCCTCCTTTCTACCAATGTCTGCATCACTGGCGCGCTCACTGTCTTTGTTAGGAACATGAGCAGTGGCTAGCTGCTGCAAATCAAAGTTCATCAAATCAATCAGCAAACAACACATATGAAATTTGAGCAGTGCGGCTAAATACCTTCTTCAGCAGCTGCCCCACGGAATCTTCCTTTTGGCGGCACATCACACGGGTGAAAAATCTCGGCAACGACTTGGGGTGCGGTGATTTTGTCCCATTCCACAGTATGCCGAGCTTGGCTGCAATTATCTTATTCTGCAAGATATTTTGCCTCCGAGATTCTTCGTAGGCATTCTCGAGTGGAATATCTAGCAGGCATTACAAAAAAAAACAGATGCTAATAACAAGCAGTGGAAGCAAGCAATAAACTAGTCTCGGAAATCAAATACATAACAAAAGCTGCCGGACAAAGTGTTCAACCTTGGTCGACTGGGGAGGTGGCGCGTTGGCCGTCGTTTTGGTTCGGTGGATCATGGTGGCGCTTTGTGTACCGATCTCGCCAGCCGGTAAGATGAACCAGTGAGTCGGGGAAGCAGATCTGACGAAGCGGACGGAGTGTGGTTGACGGCGTCGCTGAGCTGGCTCCGGCGCGGTGGATGTCGGCTACGGATGGAGGATCGAGAGGGAGCGAGACGGACTAGGTGCGAGGTAGGGAGAGAGGCCCTTGCTTGTCCGTGGGTGGGGCTGGATATAGGGGAAATGAAAGCCCTAGAAGATAGCATCCTGCTAATATCCTAGTACAAAACAATTGAACTAGAAAATCCCGCCAATATATGGTGCTGAATTGCGGGCGGCTCATAGCTTGTGCACAAATAAAATGGGAAAATCCAAAAAATGTACTAGTTCAACAAAAAAAAACTATAGTGGCAAAGTCGCTAGCTCGCCATGAGAAGATGCACTCCGCCAAAAAAATGTCATGAGAAGCTAGTTTGCTATGGATCTTGCATTAACCCTGCTCGATAAAATGGTGGGCACGAAAGACAAGCTAAATCAAAAATAATGGTGGTAGAAAGATGTAACTCTCAAATGTAAACTCTACTAAACAGGGCCAGCTCAAAAACATGCCTCATATTATTAGTACTTCCTCCGGTCCATATTAACTGCCACTAAAATGGATGTATCTACAAATACATCCATTTGAGTGGCATGTATATGGATAGGAGTAGTAGATCAAGGAGTTGCGAGACAGTGGAGGAAATGAGGTGGGGAGGAGGAGGGTGACGACCAGACCCCCACCTCCACGGCACCGCATAAATAGAAGCTAAAATATGTGAAACAAGGAGGAAATGAGGTGGAAAGGTCTTCTTTTTAGCCCCAGGCGTCATCACAGATCGTGTGACATGCACCTATTGCATGTCACTGTGTGACATGCGGTTTAAATTCAAATTTGAACACTGCGAACAAATCTGAAAAAAATCATGCATGTTCATAGATATTAAGATAACCCCTAAAAAATTCAAGTCAAAATTCGAAACATACATCGAGAAACAAAAAAGAGAAATCTGTCATGAATAGTTCCCGAATTCAAATCTGAGTTTCTCTGTAGACTATTCACATCTGATTTTCTCTTTTTTGTTTCTCGATGTATGTTTCAAATTTTGATCTGAAATTTTTAGGGGTTATCTTAATATGAGCTGTGAACGTGCATGATTTTTTTCAGATTTTTTCGCAATGTTTAAATTTGGATTTAGGCCGCATGTCACACGGTGACATGGTGCATGTCACCATGTCACCTAGCTACCGCTCGAGAAATGGAGCCCCTCTCCGCTGGGCTCCATAAGGCTAGTCATAGTGCTAGTATCATAGCTAGTATCATGCACATTGGACCCACAAAAATGCTGATGTGGCAGCTAATTAAGGAGGAGAGAGGAGATTAGAGTAACATAGGTAGATAATGTAACATAGCGCATGTCACGAGAAAAGTTAATGCCAAACTAATCTTGTGCACAAATTTGCATCGAGATTCTAAAAAATAATAAATATAGCATGGCTATGATACTACTTCATGTTACTAACCACTATAGAGATAGTATCATATACAAGTATTATATGCATGATACTACTACATGATACTTACCACTATGACCAGCCTAAAAGCTTCACTGCTCGTGTCAGACTGTTGAAGACACTGGCAAGTGCATGTCAGGGGGACGGAGAATAAATTTCGTCCACGCGTCGGCGCGTGCTGTCTACCCCAAACCCTAAACTCTGTCTTATGAAGTCAAAGCATGCATGAAGAGAAGTGGTTTTTGGTTTCAAACATGGAAATTTCAAAAACCCTCTCAAGAGCTACATTTTGGAGTGACTAATTTTTCATATTCATGATTTAAACTTGTTTAAATGGGCATAAAAATGGGCATAAAATTCAAAATAAATCAAAATAAATGAAACACCAAGGCACATAGTCTTCTTATGTCATATAGTAAGCATTCAATTAAGTTGATAAACAAGGTCTAGACATACTCAAACCAGAAAAATCATGTATCTACCCCTAACCCTAAACTCTGTCTTATGAAGTCAAGCATGAAGAGATGTGGTTTTTGGTTTCAAACATGGAAATTTCGAAAACCCTCCCAAGAGCTTCATTTTGGAGTGACTAAGAAGCATACATGCTTACTTTTTTATATTCATGTTTTAAACTTGTTCAAATCTTGGTCAAACCTAGGATTTGACCAAGATTCAAATGGGCATAAAAATTCAATTTTTTTTTGAAAAACCAAGGTCTTCTTATGTCATATAGTAAGCATTCAATTAAGTTGATAAACAAGGTCTAGACGTATTAAACCTGAAAAATCATGTATCTACCCCCTAACCCTAAACTCTGTCTTATGAAGTCAAGCATGCATGGTGAAGAGAAGTGGTTTTTTGTTTCAAACATGGAAATTTTAAAAACCCTCCCAAGAGCTTCATTTTGGGGTGACTAAGAAGGATACATGATTACTTTGTCATATTCATGTCTTAAACTTGTTTAAGTCATGGTCAAACCTAGGATTTGACGAAGATTCAAATGGGCATAAGAATTCAAAAAAAAATCAAAAACCAAAGCACATAGTCTGTGTATGTCATATAGTAAGCATTCAAGTTGATAAACAAGGTCTAGACATATTCAAACCAGAAAAATCATGGAAATTTCAAAAACCTCCCACGAGCTTCATTTTGGAGTGGCTAAGAAGGATCGATGCAGGTTACTTTTCATATTATTCATGTTTTAAACTTGTTTAAATCTTGGTCAAACCTAGGATTTGACCAAGATTCAACAAATAGGGATAAAAAAACGAAAACCCAATGCACATAGTCTTCTTATGTCATATAATAAGCATACAATTAAGTTGATAAACAAGGTCTAGACATATTCAAACCAGAAAAATCATGTATGTGGCTACCCCTAACCCTAAACTCTGTCTTATGAAGTCAAGCATGAAGAGATGTGGTAGAAAATTATTCATGTTTTAAACTTGTTTAAATCTTGTTCAAACCTAGGATTTGACCAAGATTCAAATGGGTAGAAAATTAAAAAATTGAAAAAAATGAAAAACCAAAGTACATAGTCTTCTTATGTCATATAGTAAGCATTCAAGTTGTTAAACAAGGTCGATCTAGACATATTCAAACCAGACAAATCATGTATCTATACCCCTAACCCCTAATTAAACTCTGTCTTATGAAGTCAAGCATGAAGAGAAGTGGTTCGGGTTTCAAACATGGACTAAGAAGGATCATTTTTAAAAACCCCAAAAGCTTCACATTTTAGAGTGCATAAGAAGGATCCAGGCTTACCCTTTCATTTTGATGTTTTAATCTTGTTTAAATCTTGGTCAAACCTAGGATTTGACCAATATTCAAATGAGCATAAAATAAGAAATAAAAAATAAAAAAACGAAAGCACATAATCTTCTTATGTCATATAGTAAGCATTCAAAAGTTCATGAAGAAGGTCTAGACACATTCAAATCAAACAAGTCATCTACCCCTAACCCTACACTGTGTCTTATAAATGAAGTCAAGCATGAAAAGAAGTGTGGTTTTGGGTTTCAAACATGGAAATTTGAAAAACCTCCCAAAAGCTTCATTTTAATTAGACTGACTGATTAATTAAGAAGGATCCATGATTAATTACCTTTTCATTGTCATGTTTTAAACTTGTTTAAATCTTGGTCAAACCTAGGATATATTTGACCAAGATTCAAATGGGCATAAAAAATCAGAAAAAAATCAAAAGAATGAAAAACCAAAGCATGAAAAGAAGTGTCGTTTTGGGTTTCAAACATGGAAATTTCAAGAACACATCCCAAAAGCTTCATTTTAGAGTGACTAAGAAGGATCCATGCTTACCTTTTCATTTCATGTTATAGACTTGTTTAAATCATGGTCAACCCTAGGATTAATTTGACCAAGATTCAAGTGGGCAGAAAATTTAAAAAAATAGAAAACTGAAAAACCAAAGTACATAGTCTTCTTATGTACGTCATATAGTAAGCATATTCAAGTTTATAAACAAGGTTTGGGCATATTCAAACCATACAAATCATGTATCTACCCCCTAACCCTAAACTCTTTCTTATGAAGTCAAGCATGAAGAGAAGTGGTTTTGGGTTTCAAACATGGAAATTTCAAAAACCTCCCAAAAACTTCATATTAGAGTGACTAATTAAGAAGGATAGAGGCTTCCCTTTTCATTTTCATGTTTTAAACTTGTTTAAATCTTTGTCAAACCTAGGATTTGGCCAAGATTCAAATATATGGGCATAAAATTAAAAAAATAGAAAAATGAAAAACCCAAGCACATAGTCTTCTTGTGTCATATAGTTAGCATTAAAGTTGATAAACATGGTTTAGACATATTCAAACCAGACAGATCATGTATCTACCCCCTAACCCTAAACTCAGTCTTATGAAGTCTAGCATGAAGAGAAGTCGTTTTGGGTTTCAAACGTTTAAGCCAAAAGCCCCTTTTCAAATATTTCAAACTTATTCAAGTTTGCTTCAAATTTGAAAGACATACAAGTTATAGCACACATAGTGCATACATTTTCACACATACTGCACTAGATAGATGCTAACCCTATAGTTTGAGGCCATTTGGATGAGGTAGAAAAAATTCTTGGATTAGAATCGTGTTGTTCGAACCCCGTAGTTGGATTTTTTTGAACCTTGATCTTTAGTACTGGGCAAAACCCTAGTTTAACCTATTTAATTATAGATTCGTATATCGATTTTTCTACCTTTTTATTATTACTATGCAGCACATGTGTGTTTGCCCATCTAGCTAGTGAAACTCGGAGGAAGAGGGATCACTCATTCACTCGGAAGGTCAGAAGAAGGGAGAGCATTATGGTGTCTCCCCTTTTTCGGGTGACGATGTTGAATATTGTGCAGGGTTTGTCAGTGAGTAGGGAGGTGCGAGCGAGCGAGTCGAGCGAGGCCGAGAATGAGAGAGATTTGTTTTTTTTGTGTGTGTGAGAGGGACAACCGAAGGATCCTGAAGGACCCAGAGACTTCCAATACGCATCCTGATGCGTCTTCTCTTGACAAAGAAGATGGCTGGGAGTTTGCGTACCTATTGCACGTGACTTGTGCTCACTGAAGTGTGGGACCTCACGCGTGGGCACCACACGTAAGTGATAGTCCTGTTGGTGTAAAAACTCGGTTGATTATTATAGTGCATTAGAACAAAGTTTCCTGTGGATTCAAGCGTAGAAAATCCAAGTTAACTCATTTAATTACATGACATTATTTTTTCCATGAAGCAAAGTTAACACATCTATCAATTGGTACATTTTGGAGTGACTAAGAAGGATCCAGGCTTACTTATTCGTTTTCACGTGTTAAACTTGCCTAAATCTTGGTCAAACCTAGGATTTGACCAACAAGATTCAAATGGGCAGAAAAATAAAATAAAAACAAAAAATGAAAAACTAAATCACATAGTCTTCTTATGTCATATAGTAAGCATTAAAGTTGATAAACAAGGTCTAGACATATTCAAACCAGACAAATCATGTATATATCTACCCCTAACCCTAAACTCTGTCTTATGAAGTCAAGCATGAAAGAGAAGTGGCGGTTTTGGGTTTGAAACATGGAAATTTCAAAAAAAAGCTTCATTTTAGGGAGACTAAGAAGGATCCATGCTTACCATTTTATTTTCATGTTTTAAACTTGTTTAAATCTTGTTCAAACCTAGGATTTGACCAAGATTCAAATGGGTAGAAAATTTAAAAAGTGAAAAAAAATGAAAAACCAAAGTACATAGTCTTCTTATGTCATATAGTAAGCATTCAAGTTGTTAAACAAGGTCGATCTAGACATATTCAAACCAGACAAATCATGTATCTATACCCCTAACCCCTAATTAAACTCTGTCTTATGAAGTCAAGCATGAAGAGAAGTGGTTTCGGATTTCAAACATGGACTAAGAAGGATCATTTGTAAAAACCCCAAAAGCTTCACATTTTAGAGTGCATAAGAAGGATCCAGGCTTACCCTTTCATTTTGATGTTTTAATCTTGTTTAAATCTTGGTCAAACCTAGGATTTGACCAATATTCAAATGAGCATAAAATAAGAAATAAAAAAATAAAAAAACGAAAGCACATAATCTTCTTATGTCATATAGTAAGCATTCAAAAGTTCATGAAGAAGGTCTAGACACATTCAAATCAAACAAGTCATCTACCCCTAACCCTACACTGTGTCTTATAAATGAAGTCAAGCATGAAAAGAAGTGTGGTTTTGGGTTTCAAACATGGAAATTTGAAAAACCTCCCAAAAGCTTCATTTTAATTAGACTGACTGATTAATTAAGAAGGATCCATGATTAATTACCTTTTCATTGTCATGTTTTAAACTTGTTTAAATCTTGGTCAATCCTAGGATATATTTGACCAAGATTCAAATGGGAATAAAAATTCAGAAAAAAAATCAAAAGAATGAAAAACCAAAGCATGAAAAGAAGTGTCATTTTGGGTTTCAAACATGGAAATTTCAAGAACACATCCCAAAAGCTTCATTTTAGAGTGACTAAGAAGGATCCATGCTTACCTTTTCATTTCGTGTTATAGACTTGTTTAAATCATGGTCAACCCTAGGATTAATTTGACCAAGATTCAAGTGGGCAGAAAATTTAAAAAAAATAGAAAACTGAAAAACTAAAGTACATAGTCTTCTTATGTACGTCATATAGTAAGCATATTCAAGTTGATAAACAAGGTTTGCGCATATTCAAACCATACAAATCATGTATCTACCCCCTAACCCTAAACTCTTTCTTATGAAGTCAAGCATGAAGAGAAGTGGTTTTGGGTTTCAAACATGGAAATTTCAAAAACCTCCCAAAAACTTCATATTAGAGTGACTAATTAAGAATGATCCATGCTTCCCTTTTCATTTTCATGTTTTAAACTTTTTTAAATCTTAATTTGTCAAACCTAGGATCTGACAAAGAGATTCAAATCGGCATTAAATTCAAAAAAAAAAACTCAGAAAAAGGAAAAACGTAAGCATATAGTCTTCTTATGTCATATAGTAAGCATTCAAGTTGATAAACAAGGTTTGGACATATTCAAACCAGACAAATAATGTATCTCTACCCCCTAACCCTAAACTTGGTCGATCTTCTGAAGTCTAGCATGAAGAGAAGTCGTTTTGGGTTTCAAACATGGAAATTTCAAGAACATCTCAAAAGCTTCTTATGTCATATAGTACTAAGCATTAAAGTTGAGAAACAAGGTCTAGACATATTCAACCTATGCAAATCAAGCATACATTAATTTACCATGGCGAGATAGATGCATGCACATCGATCTCTTAAAAAATATAAGGGCTCCTTTGATTCATAGGATTGATATAGGAATTATGTAGGAATTGGATCCTATAGGAAAATTTCTATACAAGTCATTTGATTCATAGGAACATATCCTATAGGAATTATTCCTACAGGAATCTTGTAGTACAAATCCTATAGGAAAAAAGCATTAGCTCATACCTCATGGAAAAATTCCTTTGCTACAATCAAAGACACACCATATTCCTATAGGATTCAACTTGGCATGACATTCCAATCCTACACCTTTCCTATTCCTACACTCTTCATATTCCTATGAATCAAAGGAGCCCTAAGTTTGTAAAGGATTTGGCATCCATATATGCTCACCGGATATATAGATAAGGCCAAGCAAACACATCGAATATTTGTGAAGAAATGTTTTTGCTATAACCTTCAAATTTTTAGATTTAAATCACACACAAAGAACACACCTTTAATTTCGCCAGGTTTGTGCACTAATAAAGTACTCCTACAGTACTAGAAATTGAATTGTTCTACTCCGGAGTGATATGCTCACCGGAGTATTTTTGGATCTTAGCTGGAGCGGCGTTTGGCGGTTGCACGAAGCCGTGCTGGATGTTAAGCCTGTCGAGGCACGCCTGGTGGAAAGCGTGCGCCTCCTTAGCCTCATCGGCGCGCCGCTGCAATGCTGCGTCCCTGGGATTTGCAGCCGCCGCATTCTTAGCCTGCACGAAAGCTTGCAGAGCATCCCGGCATCTATAGAGTGCCGGGAACATCACGTTATATACGAGCTCCTTGGCGGTGTTGCTCCTGCAAAGGGCGTCGCCGTGATGCGCTTCGAAAGAACGGCCTGGCTCCACGGCCGGCACCGCCTGAAGTGCGGTCGGATTAGGCGGCTGGCCACGGGAGCTCCCTGCCTCCGCATCGTTCGCGCCGGCCGGGAAGGGGATCTCACCTGCTGGCAAAGAAAACCATGCGGCATGCGCGGGCGAAAAAGCCGGCCAGGGCCGAGCGGGCGTCGCATGCGGGGTTGCGTGGGAGATCCCTGCCTCTGCATCCATCGGCCCGCACGGGAAGTGGCTGGCGAGGGGCTCCACGGCCAGCGCCGCCGCCGCGGGCTTAACAACCGGCCAGTGCAGAGCGGGCGGGTTATGCCTTGGTGCGCGATGGACGAAGCGAAGGCGGCGCTGATTCTCCGCTTCCTCGTCGGTGGTAGGACTACGCGCGCGGCGACCAGAGCCAAGTCGGAAGGCCATAGCTATGTCGATTGGTCACTTAAGCTGGAGAGGTTCTCTTACCATTTCGGAGAAGCGGAGTAAGAGGAAGTTGTTGCTTATACGGGTTCACTGCCACGCTGGGTTAAGAGGGGCAAAGTTGGTCAATGCCTAGGAAGTTGGAATCGTTTTGGCCCCAATTTTTTAATTACCTTGCGGTTCATCTCTCGGTCTCTCCCACCTCTTCACTATCCCTCCCCTTGCCTCCTTTCATGCTTCATCGTAGTGCATCTTGTTTTTCTAGCACCTTCACAAAAATCATACACATTTGGCTGATTCTGTCATTGTGTGCACTAATAAAGTAAAAAAAATCCATTATATGTGAATAAACGTTTAATACACTAGCTCGCAAAGATGTTTCTCAAGGCGATATGCACAATGCCTGCCAAAAATGGGTCATGATAACTAAATTTCATGTTAATTTTTGCATGACATGTACTCACTTGTGTATGAAGCCAAGCAAACTCATAATCTATACCAAAAAAATGTGAAAGAGTTCTTTTTAGTATCCTTCATACATGGGGTTCCTATTTTTACTTTCTATTTTTACTAGTTACAAGTACTCATGCATGAAAACTTTTGAAAATATGTGCATTTTGGGCTGTGTGGAGACATGGTACAATAATATATTCAAGTTGATATACAAAGTCTAGACATATTCAAACTAGACAAATAATGTATCTAACCCCCTAACCCTAAACTCTGTCTTATGAAGTCAAGCATGCATGAAGAGAATTGGTTTTGGGTTTCAAACATGGAAATTTCAAAATCATCCCAAAAGCTTCATTTTAGAGCGACTAAGAAGGATCCAGGCTTACCTTTCCATTTTCATGTTTTAAACTTGTTTAAATCTTGGTCAAATCTAGGATTTGACCACGATTCAAATGGGCATAAAATAAAAAAATGAAAAAATGAAAAACCAAAGCGCACATAGTCTTCTTATATGTCATATAGTAAGCATTAAAGTTGGTAAACAAGGTCTAGACATATTCAAACTAGACAAATCATGTATCTACCCCCTAACCCCTAAACTCGTCTTATGACGAAGTCAAGCATGAAGATTAAGTGGTTTTGGGTTTCAAACATGGAAATTTCAAAAACCTCCCAAAAACTTCATTTTAGGGTGACTAAGAAGGATACAGGCTTCCCTTTTCATTTTCATGTTCTATACTTGTTTAAATCTTGGTCAAACCTAGGATTTGACCAAGATTCAAATGTGCATCAAAATTCCAAAAAAATCAGAAAAATGAAAAACCAAAGCACATAGTTTTCTTATGTCATATAGTAAGCATTAAAGTTGATAAACAAGGGTCTAGACATATTCAAACAAGAAAAATCATGTATCTACCCCCTAACCCTAAACTTTGTCTTATGTAGTCAAGCATGAAGAGAAGTGGTTTTGGGTTTCAAATATGGAAATTTCAAAAACCTATCAAAAGCTTCATTTTAGAGTGACTAAGAAGGATCCATGCTTACCTTTTCATTTTCATATTTAAAACTTGTTTAAATCATTATCAAACCTAGGATTTGACCAAGATTTAAATGGGCATAAAATTAAAAAAATCGGAAAAATGAAAAACAAAAGCACATAGTCTTCTTATGTCACATATATATATAGTAAGCATTCAAAAGTTGATAAACAAGGTCTAGCTAGACATATTCAAATAAGACAAATCATGTATCTACCCCTCTAAAACCATAAACTCTGTCTTATGAAGTCAAGCATGAAGAGAAGTGGTTTTTGGTTTCAAACATGGAAATTTCAAAAACCTCACAAAATTAAAGCTTCATTTTAGAGTGACTAGTTAAGAAGGATCCAGGCTTACCTTTTCATTTTCATGTTTTAAACTTGTTTAAATCTTGGTCAAACCTAGGATTTGACCAATATTCAAATGGGCATAAAATAAAAAATAAATAAAATAAAAAACCAAAGCACGTAGTCTTCTTATGTCATATAGTAAGCATTCAAGTTCATAAACAAGGTATAGACATATTCAAACCAGACAAATCATGTACCCCCTAACCCTAAACTTTGTCTTAATTATATATGAAGTCAAGCATGAAGCAGAGAAGTGTGGTTTTGGGTTTCAAACATGGAAATTTCAAAAACCTCCCAAAAAGCTTCATTTTAATTAGACTGGCTAGTTAATTAAGAAGGATCCATGATTAATTACCTTTTTATTGTCATGTTTTAAACTTGTTTAAATCTTGGTCGAACCTAGGATTTGACCAAGATTCAAATGGGCATAAAATTTCAGAAAAAAATCGAAAGAATGAAAAACCAAAGCACATAGCCTTCTTATGTCATATATATAGTAAGCATTCAAATTGATAAACATGGTCTAGACATATTCAAACCAGAAAAATCATGTATCTACCCCTAACCCTAAACTTTGTCTTATGAAGTCAAGCATGAATAGAAGTACGGTGGTTTTGGGTTTCAAACATGGTAAATTCAAGAACCTCCCAAAAGCTTCATTTTAGAGTTACTAAGAGAAAGATCCAGACTTAATTACCTTATCATTTTCACATGTTAAACTTGTTTAAATCTTGCTCAACAAACCTAGGATTTTACCAAGATTCTCAAATGGGCATAAAAATCAAAAAATGAAATACCAATGCACATAGTCCTCTTATGTCATATAGTAAGCATTCAAGTTGATAAACAAGGTCTAGACATATTCAAACAAGACAAATCATGTATCTACCCCCTATCGACCCTAAACTTCGTCTTATGAAGTCAAGCATGAAGAGAAGTGGTTTTGGGTTTCAAACATGGAAATTTCAAAAACCTCCCAAAATTCAGCTTCATTTTAGAGCGACTAAGAAGGATCGATGCTTACCTTTTCATTTCCATGTTTTAAACTTATTTAAATCTTGGTCAAACCTAGGATTTGACCAAGATTCAAATGGGCATAAAAATTCAGACAAAAAATCTAAAGAATGAAAAACCAAAGCACATAGCCTTCTTAATTATGTCATATAGTAAACACTCAAGTTGATAAACAAGGTCTAGACATATTCAAACCAGAAAAATCATGTGTATATCTACCCCTAACCCTAAACTCTGTCTTATGAAGTCAATCATGAAGAGAATTGGTTTTGGGTTTCAAACATGGAAATTTCAAGTACGTCCCAAAAGCTTCATATATTTTAGAGTGACTAATTAAGAAGGATCTTGGCTTACATTTTCATTTTCATGCTTGAAACTTGTTTAAATCTTGGTTGAACCTAGGATTTGACCAGAATCAAATGTGCATAAAATTCTTAAAAAAAATAGAAAAATGAAAAACAAAAGCACATGGTCTTCTTATGTCATATAGTAAGCATTCAAGTTGATAAACAAGGTTTAGACATATTCAAACCAGACAAATCATGTATCTACCCCCTAACCCTAAACTCAGTCTTATGAAGTCTAGCATGTGGAGAAGTCGTTTTGGGTTTCAAACATTTAAGCCAAAAGCCCCATTTCAAATATTTCAAACTTATTCAAATTTGGTTCAAATTTGAAAGACACACAAGTTATAGCACACATAGTGCATACATTCTCACACATACTGCACTAGATGCTAACCCGGCCTATAGTTTGAGGCCATTGGATGAGGTCGAAAAAAATCTTGGATTAGAAATGGGGTTGTTCGAACCCCGTAGTTGGATTTTTTGAACCTTGATCTGTAGTACTGGGCAAAACCCTAGTTTAACCTATTTAATTATAGATTAGTAGGTCGATTTTTCTACTATGCAGCGCATGTGTGTTTGCCCTTCGAGTGAAACTCGGAGGAAGAGGGATCACTCGGAAGGAGAGAAGAAGGGAGAGAATTATGGTGTCTCCCCTTTTTCGGGTGATGATGTTGACTTTTGTGCAGGGTTTGTCAGTGAGCAGGAGGTGCGAGCGAGCGAGTCGAGCGGGGCCGAGAATGAGAGAGATTTGTTTTTTTTTGTGAGAGGGACAACCGAAGGATCCAGAAGGACCCACAGACTTCCAATACGCATCCTGATGCGTCTTCTCTTGACAAAGAAGATGGCTGGGAGTTTGCGTACCTATTGCACGTGACTTGTGCTCACTGAAGTGTGGGACCTCACGCATGGGCACCACACGTAAGTGACAGACCTGCTGGTGTAAAAGCTCGGTTGATTATTATAGTGCATTAGAACAAAGTTTCCTATGGATTCAAGGGTAGGAAATCCAAGTTAACTCATTTACATGACATTATTTTTTCCATGAAGCAAAGTTAACGCACCTATCAATTGGTACATTTTGGAGTGACTAAGAAGGATCCAGGCTTACTTATTCGTTTTGACGTGTAAAACTTGTCTAAATCTTGGTCAAACAAAATTGGCAGAAAATTCAAAAAATAAAAAACAGAAAAATGAAAAACCAAAGCACATAGTCTTCTTATGTCATATAGTAAGCATTAAAGTTGATAAACAAGGTCTAGACATATTCAAACCATACAAATCATGTATCTACCCGCTAACCCCTAAACTATGTCTTAAGAAGTCAAGCATGAAGAGAAGTGGTTTTGGGTTTCAAACATGGAAATTTCAAAAACCTCCCAAAACTTCATTTTAGGGTGACTAAGAAGGATACAGGCTTCCCTTTTCATTTTCATGTTCTATACTTGTTTAAATCTTGGTCAAACCTAGGATTTGACCAAGATTCAAATGGGCACAAAAAAATAAAAAAATAAAAGCACATAGTGTTCTTATGTCATATCGTAAGCATTCAAGTTGATAAACAAGGTCTAGATATATCCAAACCAGACAAATCATGTATCTACCCCCTATCGACCCTAAACTTCGTCTTATGAAGTCAAGCATGAAGAGAAGTGGTTTTGGGTTTCAAACATGGAAATTTCAAAAACCTCCCAAAATTCAGCTTCATTTTAGAGCGACTAAGAAGGATCGATGCTTACCTTTTCATTTCCATGTTTTAAAATTATTTAAATCTTGGTCAAACCTAGGATTTGACCAAGATTCAAATGGGCATAAAAATTCAGACAAAAAATCTAAAGAATGAAAAACCAAAGCACATAGCCTTCTTAATTATGTCATATAGTAAACACTCAAGTTGATAAACAAGGTCTAGACATATTCAAACCAGAAAAATCATGTGTATATCTACCCCTAACCCTAAACTCTGTCTTATGAAGTCAATCTAGGATTTAACCAAGATTCAAATGGGCATAAAATAAAAAAACAGGAAAATGAAAAACCAAAGCGCACATAGTCTTCTTATATGTCATATAGTAAGCACTAAAGTTGATAAACAAGGTCTGGACATATTCAAACTAGCTAGACAAATCATGTATCTACCCCCTAACCCCTAAACTCTGTCTTATGACGAAGTCAAGCATGAAGATAAGTGGTTTTGGGTTTCAAACATGGAAATTTCAAAAACCTCCCAAAAAGTTCATTTTAGGGTGACTAATTAAGAAGGATACAGGCTTCCCTTTTCATTTTCATGTTCTATACTTGTTTAAATCTTGGTCAAACCTATGATTTGACCAAGATTCAAATGTGCATCAAAATTCCAAAAAAAAAACAGTAAAATGAAAAACCAAAGCACATAGTTTTCTTATGTCACATACATATATATAGTAAGCATTCAAAAGTTGATAAACAAGGTCTAGCTAGACATATTCAAATAAGACAAATCATGTATCTACCCCTCTAAAACCATAAACTCTGTCTTATGAAGTCAAGCATGAAGAGAAGTGGTTTTTGGTTTCAAACATGGAAATTTCAAAAACCTCCCAAAATTAAAGCTTCATTTTAGAGTGACTAGTTAAGAAGGATCCAGGCTTACCTTTTCATTTTCATGTTTTAAACTTGTTTAAATCTTGGTCAAACCTAGGATTTGACCAATATTCAAATGGGCATAAAATGAAAAATAAATAAAATAAAAAACCAAAGCACATAGTCTTCTTATGTCATATAGTAAGCATTCAAGTTCATAAACAAGGTCTAGACATATTCAAACCAGACAAATCATGTACCCCTAACCCTAAACTTTGTCTTAATTATATATGAAGTCAAGCATGAAGCAGAGAAGTGTGGTTTTGGGTTTCAAACATGGAAATTTCAAAAACCTCCCAAAAAGCTTCATTTTAATTAGACTGGCTGGTTAATTAAGAAGGATCCATGATTAATTACCTTTTCATTGTCATGTTTTAAACTTGTTTAAATCTTGGTCGAACCTAGGATTTGACCAAGATTCAAATGGCCATAAAATTACAGAAAAAAATCGAAAGAATGAAAAACCAAAGCACATAGCCTTCTTATGTCATATAGTAAGCATTCAAATTGATAAACATGGTCTAGACATATTCAAACCAGAAAAATCATGTATCTACCCCTAACCCTAAACTCTGTCTTATGAAGTCAAGCATGAACAGAAGTACGGTGGTTTTGGGTTTCAAACATGGTAAATTCAAGAACCTCCCAAAAGCTTCATTTTAGAGTTACTAAGAGAAAGATCTAGACTTAATTACCTTATCATTTTCACATGTTAAACTTGTTTAAATCTTGCTCAACAAACCTAGGATTTTACCAAGATTCTCAAATGGGCATAAAAATCAAAAAATGAAATACCAATGCACATAGTCCTCTTATGTCATATAGTAAGCATTCAAGTTGATAAACAAGGTCTAGACATATTCAAACAAGACAAATCATGTATCTACCCCCTATCGACCCTAAACTTCGTCTTATGAAGTCAAGCATGAAGAGAAGTGGTTTTGGGTTTCAAACATGGAAATTTCAAAAACCTCCCAAAATTCAGCTTCATTTTAGAGCGACTAAGAAGGATCGATGCTTACCTTTTCATTTCCATGTTTTAAACTTATTTAAATCTTGGTCAAACCTAGGATTTGACCAAGATTCAAATGGGCATAAAAATTCAGACAAAAAATCTAAAGAATGAAAAACCAAAGCACATAGCCTTCTTAATTATGTCATATAGTAAACACTCAAGTTGATAAACAAGGTCTAGACATATTCAAACCAGAAAAATCATGTGTATATCTACCCCTAACTCTAAACTCTGTCTTATGAAGTCAATCATGAAGAGAATTGGTTTTGGGTTTCAAACATGGAAATTTCAAGTACGTCCCAAAAGCTTCATATATTTTAGAGTGACTAATTAAGAAGGATCTTGGCTTACGTTTTCATTTTCATGCTTGAAACTTGTTTAAATCTTGGTTGAACCTAGGATTTGACCAGAATCAAATGTGCATAAAATTCTTAAAAAAAATAGAAAAATGAAAAACAAAAGCACATGGTCTTCTTATGTCATATAGTAAGCATTCAAGTTGATAAACAAGGTTTAGACATATTCAAACCAGACAAATCATGTATCTACCCCCTAACCCTAAACTCAGTCTTATGAAGTCTAGCATGTGGAGAAGTCGTTTTGGGTTTCAAACGTTTAAGCCAAAAGCCCCATTTCAAATATTTCAAACTTATTCAAATTTGGTTCAAATTTGAAAGACACACAAGTTATAGCACACATAGTGCATACATTCTCACACATACTGCACTAGATGCTAACCCGGCCTATAGTTTGAGGCCATTGGATGAGGTCGAAAAAATCTTGGATTAGAAATGGGGTTGTTCGAACCCCGTAGTTGGATTTTTTGAACCTTGATCTGTAGTACTGGGCAAAACCCTAGTTTAACCTATTTAATTATAGATTCGTAGGTCGATTTTTCTACTATGCAGCACATGTGTGTTTGCCCGTCGAGTGAAACTCGGAGGAAGAGGGATCACTCGGAAGGAGAGAAGAAGGGAGAGAATTATGGTGTCTCCCCTTTTTCGGGTGATGATGTTGACTTTTGTGCAGGGTTTGTCAGTGAGCAGGAGGTGCGAGCGAGCGAGCGAGCGAGTCGAGCGAGGCCGAGAATGAGATAGATTTGTTTTTTTGTGAGAGGGACAACCGAAGGATCCAGAAGGACCCACAGACTTCCAATACGCATCCTGATGCGTCTTCTCTTGACAAAGAAGATGGCTGGGAGTTTGCGTACCTATTGCACGTGACTTGTGCTCACTGAAGTGTGGGACCTCACGCATGGGCACCACACGTAAGTGACAGACCTGCTGGTGTAAAAGCTCGGTTGATTATTATAGTGCATTAGAACAAAGTTTCCTATGGATTCAAGGGTAGGAAATCCAAGTTAACTCATTTACATGACATTATTTTTTCCATGAAGCAAAGTTAACGCACCTATCAATTGGTACATTTTGGAGTGACTAAGAAGGATCCAGGCTTACTTATTCGTTTTGACGTGTAAAACTTGTCTAAATCTTGGTCAAACAAAATTGGTAGAAAATTCAAAAAATAAAAAACAGAAAAATGAAAAACCAAAGCACATAGTCTTCTTATGTCATATAGTAAGCATTAAAGTTGATAAACAAGGTCTAGACATATTCAAACCATACAAATCATGTATCTACCCGCTAACCCCTAAAGTATGTCTTAAGAAGTCAAGCATGAAGAGAAGTGGTTTTGGGTTTCAAACATGGAAATTTCAAAAACCTCCCAAAACTTCATTTTAGGGTGACTAAGAAGGATACAGGCTTCCCTTTTCATTTTCATTTTCTATACTTGTTTAAATCTTGGTCAAACCTAGGATTTGACCAAGATTCAAATGGGCACAAAAAAATAAAAAAATAAAAGCACATAGTGTTCTTATGTCATATCGTAAGCATTCAAGTTGATAAACAAGGTCTAGATATATCCAAACCAGACAAATCATGTATCTACCCCCTATCGACCCTAAACTTCGTCTTATGAAGTCAAGCATGAAGAGAAGTGGTTTTGGGTTTCAAACATGGAAATTTCAAAAACCTCCCAAAATTCAGCTTCATTTTAGAGCGACTAAGAAGGATCGATGCTTACCTTTTCATTTCCATGTTTTAAACTTATTTAAATCTTGGTCAAACCTAGGATTTGACCAAGATTCAAATGGGCATAAAAATTCAGACAAAAAATCTAAAGAATGAAAAACCAAAGCACATAGCCTTCTTAATTATGTCATATAGTAAACACTCAAGTTGATAAACAAGGTCTAGAAATATTCAAACCAGAAAAATCATGTGTATATCTACCCCTAACCCTAAACTCTGTCTTATGAAGTCAATCTAGGATTTAACCAAGATTCAAATGGGCATAAAATAAAAAAAAACAGAAAAATGAAAAACCAAAGAGCACATAGTCTTCTTATATGTCATATAGTAAGCATTAAAGTTGATAAACAAGGTCTGGACATATTCAAACTAGCTAGACAAATCATGTATCTACCCCCTAACCCCTAAACTCTGTCTTATGACGAAGTCAAGCATGAAGATAAGTGGTTTTGGGTTTCAAACATGGAAATTTCAAAAACCTCCCAAAAAGTTCATTTTAGGGTGACTAATTAAGAAGGATACAGGCTTCCCTTTTCATTTTCATGTTCTATACTTGTTTAAATCTTGGTCAAACCTATGATTTGACCAAGATTCAAATGTGCATCAAAATTCCAAAAAAAAAACAGTAAAATGAAAAACCAAAGCACATAGTTTTCTTATGTCACATACATATATATAGTAAGCATTCAAAAGTTGATAAACAAGGTCTAGCTAGACATATTCAAATAATACAAATCATGTATCTACCCCTCTAAAACCATAAACTCTGTCTTATGAAGTCAAGCATGAAGAGAAGTGGTTTTTGGTTTCAAACATGGAAATTTCAAAAACCTCCCAAAATTAAAGCTTCATTTTAGAGTGACTAGTTAAGAAGGATCCAGGCTTACCTTTTCATTTTCATGTTTTAAACTTGTTTAAATCTTGGTCAAACCTAGGATTTGACCAATATTCAAATGGGCATAAAATAAAAAATAAATAAAATAAAAAACCAAAGCACATAGTCTTCTTATGTCATATAGTAAGCATTCAAGTTCATAAACAAGGTCTAGACATATTCAAACCAGACAAATCATGTACCCCCTAACCCTAAACTTTGTCTTAATTATATATGAAGTCAAGCATGAAGCAGAGAAGTGTGGTTTTGGGTTTCAAACATGGAAATTTCAAAAACCTCCCAAAAAGCTTCATTTTAATTAGACTGGCTGGTTAATTAAGAAGGATCCATGATTAATTACCTTTTCATTGTCATGTTTTAAACTTGTTTAAATCTTGGTCGAACCTAGGATTTGACCAAGATTCAAATGGCCATAAAATTTCAGAAAAAAATCGAAAGAATGAAAAACCAAAGCACATAGCCTTCTTATGTCATATAGTAAGCATTCAAATTGATAAACATGGTCTAGACATATTCAAACCAGAAAAATCATGTATCTACCCCTAACCCTAAACTCTGTCTTATGAAGTCAAGCATGAGCAAGTACGGTGGTTTTGGGTTTCAAACATGGTAAATTCAAGACCTCCCAAAAGCTTCATTTTAGAGTTACTAAGAGAAAGATCCAGACTTAATTACCTTATCATTTTCACATGTTAAACTTGTTTAAATCTTGCTCAACAAACCTAGTATTTAACCAAGATTCTCAAATGGGCATAAAAATCAAAAAATGAAATACCAATGCACATAGTCCTCTTATGTCATATAGTAAGCATTCAAGTTGATAAACAAGGTCTAGACATATTCAAACAAGACAAATCATGTATCTACCCCCTATCGACCCTAAACTTCGTCTTATGAAGTCAAGCATGAAGAGAAGTGGTTTTGGGTTTCAAACATGGAAATTTCAAAAACCTCCCAAAATTCAGCTTCATTTTAGAACGACTAAGAAGGATCGATGCTTACCTTTTCATTTCCATGTTTTAAACTTGTTTAAATCGACCAAGATTCAAATGGGCATAAAATAAAAAAACCGAAAAATGAAAAACCAAAGCGCACATAGTCTTCTTATATGTCATATAGTAAGCCTTAAAGTTGATAAACAAGGTCTAGACATATTCAAACTAGCTAGACAAATCATGTATCTACCCCCTAACCCCTAAACTCTGTCTTATGACGAAGTCAAGCATGAAGATAAGTGGTTTTAGGTTTCAAACATGCAAATTTCAAAAACCTCCCAAAAACTTCATTTTAGGGTGACTAATTAAGAAGGATACATGCTTCCCTTTTCATTTTCATGTTCTATATATACTTGTTTAAATATTGGTCAAACCTAGGATTTGACCAAGATTCAAATGTGCATCAAAATTCCAAAAAATATCAGAAAAATGAAAAACCAAAGCACATAGTTTTCTTATGTCATATAGTAGCATTAAAGTTGATAAACAAGGTCTAGACATATTCAAACAAGAAAAATCATGTATCTACTCCCTAACCCTAAACTTTGTCTTATGTAGTCAAGCATGAAGAGAAGTGGTTTTGGGTTTCAAATATGGAAATTTCAAAAACCTACCAAAAGCTTCATTTTAGAGTGACTAAGAAGGATCAATGCTTACCTTTTCATTTTCATATTTTAAACTTGTTTAAATCATTGTCAAACCAGGATTTGACCAAGATTTAAATGGGCATAAAATTAAAAAAATCAGAAAAATGAAAAACAAAAGCACATAGTCTTCTTATGTCACATATATATATAGTAAGCATTCAAAAGTTGACAAACAACGTCTATACATATTCAAATAAGACAAATCATGTATCTACCCCTAATCCTAAACTCTGTCTTATGAAGTCAAGCATGAAGAGAAGTGGTTTTTGGTTTCAAACATGGAAATTTCAAAAACCTCCCAAAAGCTTCATTTTAGAGTGACTAAGAAGGATCCAGGCTTACCTTTTCATTTTCATGTTTTAAACTTGTTTAAATCTTGGTCAAACCTAGGATTTGACCAATATTAAAATGGGCATAAAATAAAAAAATAAAAAAACCAAAGCACATAGTCTTTTTATGTCATATAGTAAGCATTCAAGTTCATAAACAAGGTCTAGACATATTCAAACCAGACAAATCATGTATATACCCCTAACCCTAATTAAACTCTGTCTTATGAAGTCAAGCATGAAGAAAAGTGGTTTTGAGTTTCAAGCATGCATGGAAATTTCGAGAACCTCCCAAAAGCTTCATTTTAGAGTGACTACAAAGGATCCATGCTTACACCTTTTCATTTTCAAGTTTTAAACATGTTTAAAACCTGGTCAAACCTGGGATTTGACCAAGATTCAAATGGGCATAAAATTCAAAAAAAATAGATAAATGAAAAACCATAGCACATAGTCTTCTTATGTCATATAGTAAGCATTCAAGTGGATAAACAAGCTCTAGACATACTGAAACCAGACAAATCATGTATCTACCCCTATCCCTAAACTATGTCTTATGAAGTCTAGCATGAAAAGAAGTGATTTTGGGTTTCAAACATGGAAATTTCAAAAACCTCCCAAAAGCTTCATTTTGGATTGACTAAGGAGGATCCAGGCTTACTTTTTCATTTTCATGTTTTAAACTTGTTTAAATCTAGGTCAAACCTAGGATTTGACCAAGATTGAAATGGACATAAAAAATCAACATTTTACAACAGCACACAAAATAAACATGAAATTACATCTAAATCCCTAACTTTTACATGGAGGACCCCAGGATGAAAGCAAGAAATGCGATCGGGTCTTGAATCTTGATGCGTCTTCTCTTGACAAAGAAGATCGCTGGGAGTTTGCGTACGTACAGCACGTCACTTGTGCTCACTGAAGTGTGGGACATGATGCATGCATGGGCAACACACGTAAGTGACATGGATTCAAGGGTAGGGAAGCCAAGAGAAAAAAACGAGAATTTGGACAAAAATAACCCAATCTTGCTAGTATGTCGAAAGTTTGTTTTTCCCAATCTTTTCGACTTTGGGTTATTTCTGTCTATTTTGCCGATCGAAAAAACGAGGACAGAGACTGGAAACGGTGATGCATCTAGCTTCAGAGTACGTCAGATTAAGACTTCATGAGCAACACTAGTCTGACGTAAGTACAGTGTATACAGACAAGACAGGGACTAGACATTGCTACCCACGTCCCTCTGCGCCCCTTCAAAGAAATCATACTCCGTACTAGAATCTCAAAACGTAGGAATTAGTCTGACACGATTTCTGATTGTTTAATTCATAGGATTGCAATTTTCAGAATTCATTGACAATACATTTTTATACAAAAACAAAAAATCCTTCATTGTGTAACAGTATGTTACTACTAGTATTTCTTTTGGTTTTCACACGCAATCAAATGTTATTGGATCCAAATACCGTTGTTTCTCAATCCTATATATTTGGAGATGATCATCACTCTCTAATCATACAATTTTCATATCCCCGCACTTTGAAAATCTTGCGAATAATCAAAGCAGCCAAAATGTATGGTGTGTATTGTATATGTTTATGCCATGCTTAGTTTCATCGAATATTGTTTGGTTGCATCGCGGGGAAACCGCGTGAATTTAGATTAATTGTTGCATGTTTGTTTGTGGTGTGACCAACTGCTTTTGCAACGAAACAACCCCCCCACCATGTACGCATTGTTTGGGTCGCATGCATGATGTGTACAAAATGTTAAAATAGAAATAATGTAGGAATTGAATATGATTGCATGTTGAATTAATCCTATATGAGAGAAATCACACAAATTTGAATTGCATGTTCTTTGGTTGTAGTGCTACACAAAAAACACGTGAATTAGTATGAATTATCATGTATTCAAGAATCAAAGGAGCCACTGAGATTTGAATCCCACAAAATTTCTATGAATTTTCTTCGAACCAAACAAGCCCAACAAGATTCCAAAGGAATATAATACAACGAACAAACAACTTCCGTTGTTGGAATATTTCCTTAGGACATCAATCCAATAGAAACTATATGATCCAGTTTCAGCGACAACTGGTCGGTGTAGGCTCGAGGAGGCCAATTGTATATATATGTTTGGACCCGGTTGGTTGAGTGATCATGCTCGTGACATCCGGCTGAAAGGTAAAATTCGGGCAAGGCCAGCGTGACGCCACAATACTTTTGAAATATTCAAAAGCGCGTAATATTTGTGAAATTTTAATAATAGCTACTACTTATGTGAATTTTTTTCGTTCATACGCTTATTGGGGGGTAGGCTAACCCTAATGGCCTCCTCAAGATCCCTACCTCTACCAAGGTTTCCCGAGTTCATCCACCTCGACGGGTTCCTTGCCACTTTCGACCATGTTGTGGGCATCATTTCGGGTTCCCGTACCACGGCCAGTCCTTTTCAGGAGTCCCGAACCCGATGCCATAATATTTGTTTGAAAAAAATTCAAGACCGCACAATATTTGTTGAAATAAATGAATAAGCATTTTTAAATAGCTAAATAAAAGAAGTATGAATTTTGAAAAATTTATTTTTTCTAAAACATTAATTGGAGCATTGACATGTTGAACCCACTTGTCGATTTTGCTATCAACATGACTAACTAGCTGATTAGATAACCAAGTGGTGAAATTTGCAACATATTAGACCACCACATGGTGGAAACTGCAAAAAAAATGTCCAAGTGGTGGTTTGTGCAACATATAGAGCAAAGACAAGTATATGGTAGTACAAGATGAATGTGCACTGCCGTGGGCCCGTGGTAATATATCATGATGATGGCAAAGGATCTTTTCTCTGCTGAAACTGTCCAGAGCTGATTTGATGAGACAAAATACAGCTCCACGGCGTGCAAGGACAGTATACAGTACATTAGCTTCTTCTCGGGTCACACGCCTTCACGACAGGTGCAGTAGTGCAGCAGAGACCAGAGAGAGAAGGCACGCCCGTAGTACTCGTATTATTGATTTCAATTCAAATTGTTTTTTTTGCCTGCTTCTCCGTCTTCTTCATCTCCATCTTCTCTGGCGACCCCGCCTACACCAGCAGCCCCTGCACCACCGCCGCCATGCCTTTTTCGGATCATCTCGAGCCACCTGTTTGATGGTACTAGTAGGAGTTGTGGACTTTTATCCATATCGCTCTACCAGCTGCCGCTCGCACTGTCCTCCAATACCTCATACCCAAACGCCAGCGTCCCACTCCCACACCCCCACACCCACTTGACCGCATCCTTCCAATGGCGAGATCGATCAATGAGAGTGGCAGTTCTTGGGTGTTTCCTGATGGCCCCCTTGAAGAAATCGCATCCCGATGCGATGTCATCACCGCCGCGAGCCTCGTCGGTTCATGCAAGTTTTATCATGATTCAGCAACACAAAGTGTAGCTCTGCCTGCATCTCAGCCGTTTGGCATGCCACGTGTTCTTCATACTCACAAAACTGAGGTACCGCCCGCGCACAATCCCTTCTCCCGCGTCCACAAGTTCAAGCAGCAGGGTGCGCAGAAGGACAAGCAGCATGATGCAAAAGATCGCAAGGGTACCTTGTGCCAACTGACGCCGCTGGACAGGATCTCTTCCGATGCCGTGATTCCAGATGGTGGTACGGGCATGTGGGCAGGCGCGAATGGAGATTGGATCGCCCTTCTTGGCTTCCCCTGGAATTGGGAGCTTGTCAATGTGTACACTGGTCGCCGGATTCCTCTACCACCAATAAGTGAGTTTAAATCCACCCCGGATAAACTTGTGTTCGAGTCTAATGATCAACATCTTCAACTGCTGAAGATAGCTATTTGCCGAGTTCCAACAGCTGCTTCAAATTATACTAGTTTCTCTGTTCTTGCCATCTTCAACGCGGCAATTGCAGTCCTTCACTGTGCTTCTAGCAGATGGACAGTTCTTGACAACCAGTTCTTAGCGTACGGCTACTCCGATGCAATCATCCACAAGGGTATTGTATTTGTCGTAACTTTCAGACAGGCGAAGTTTATGCATGGAATCAACTTTCTTGGGGTAATTTTTCTCATCTCATATGATGTGTTTTTGCTATTACCTCGCTAGTTTCAGATTTAGCTTTAGCCTTTTTCTTTTTGTTGTGCAGTTTCGTGTCATGCCTGTACCTTTCCCCTCTATATTCAATCAAAATCAGCAGCGATATGCCTTTGAGTCAAAATAAAGTACTCCCTCCGATCCAAATCAAATTGACTCAGCTTTGTCTAGCCAGTGCATCTAGCTAGACAAACTTGAGTCAATTAATTTGTGCATATCTAGCTAGACATATCCAGTTGAGTCAATTAATTTGGATCGGATGGTGTATTTTAGCTTCATGATTATTCATGTATGTAATGAACTAATCAAGTTTTGCTTGAACCGACTTCAAGCTGTGCTTTCCTTTGCAAGGTCCTTTGTTGATCAGCACGGCACCTATTCCGCCAGAACTTGATGAACAAGGTCGGTACAATCTTGGCTCCTGGTGGTTAGCACGATCTCCCGATGGTTCTAGACTTTTTCCGGTCCATACCGGGGCGTTGCGACGGGCGGGATTATACTGGACTGGTTCGGATTTTACCTGCCACGCTACCTACGAGGGTCGTCATGGTCGCACTATTCGTGGGTATGGTAAGGGTTTACTTGGCTGCGAGGTGTACAAAGCATGGACACCAGTCAGTTGATGCCACCGAGGCCATGGAGGAGGATTATTTCCCTTGGATCATATTCTCTCTTCCTTGGAGTGAACTATCCGATTATCATTCCAGTAGAAGACGGGGCAGAACATGACCGTCCAAATATGGCGAGAAGCAACTCTGTTTACACATCGCACCATGCAGTAGGCCTTCCATATCCTCCTTCTCCAGAAATTTGCCGCTTCAGTTTGAATTCTGAAGACTGTACTGTTGGTTTCCAAACCAACATTAGATGGACATGGCGGCAGGTTCCGTTGTGGCTCATCCCAAGCTTCGCCAACGCCCGGCAATGGAACCTGCCTTCGCGTCCCCGGTCCGAGAAAGAAGGGCTGATGTACTTTATGTAATACTCGTGTTGTAATGCAAGATTTGTATCTGTTGAACTATTTCATTTGCATGTTTATCTCTACCTAGGCTACTCCCTTTCCGTAGTTGTGTTGTACTATCTGTTGAACTATTTCCTTTGCCTGTTATCTCTACCTAGGCTACTCCTCCGTAGTTGTTAAATTGATGTAATGCTCCTACAATGCAGGCTACACTGGGCATGTGGCCTGTAATGTTATCAAACACCTTTTGTACTCGTTCTAGTAAGCATTTCACACTATAGCTCACATAATTAAAGTACTCCTACAACGTATTAGTTGAAAGATATCTCTCATAATTAAGTACCCCTCTTTGAGCTTATGCGAAACATAAATGACTATTTTAGAAATATATACTCTCGACACAAGATTATATTAAAAACAATGGTACATAGTTCTATTAGAAAAAGAAAGTGTGAATAGTAGAATGATGGAGAAGTGTTTTTTGAGGTCTGTGCATAGCTAGTGTTCATGGTGCAAAAGCACTTAGACTAGTCACAATGGGAAGTATCGTAGACTGATACTAGTCTATGATACAACACCTTCAATGCATAGTATCATGAATTAGTATCATGCAATGTTGCGAAAAACCAATTATTCATTTCTTTCCAAATAGACTAGCTTTGCGAGGATGACAAAACATTTCTTTATTGCCCTCTCGTATGAATCACCTCCATACATCACCTCTCATACCGATTGAAAGCCATGCCAAATCGTTGGTTCAAGACCATGAATACCAAGCCAATTTTGTTAGCTAGTTGGACCACCCTCGGATTGAGAACCAACGGTTGAAAGAAAGGTGGGCGCCAACTCATATTTTTTTCTCGAGAGTCCGACACTTGATGTTGATTGCAAAGTTCACAAAGGCCAAAATTTTTACATCCTCTTTGTGCAAGTCTTGCCACCATCCAAACTCGGTTTTGAAGTACCAACCAAGAAAAAAAAGCTTGCACTTTGGAGGACCCCATGGACCATGAAAATTTTGAAAAACTTCCAGTAAATCATGCATATTTCGATTTATATTTTGGTGAAGTTTCATTCGATTTGAATCATAGGTTTGTGAGCAAATATATATTTAGTTTAAACTAGTGCTCGAGTACGTAAGAATCTATTTAATCACAAGTTAGTCATCCGAATGGGATGAAATATTCATAGATTTAAAAACAAGGAATCTACATATTACTGGATTTTTTTTCAAAATTTTCTGAATAGTTTTTCTTTTTTAGCTTCGAAATAAGAGATAGTTTGGAACGTTGGATCTCAAATGGATGGTAGATGGTGGGACACAGTCACAATGTATCTTGGAAGCATCAAGTCACTGAAGCTCTGTCCGGTTTCCAAACCAAGCTAGGAAAGGCATTGAAAATGAAGTTCTGCTCTAAAACATTTCTCATTCCATTTTGGTGCTCGCGCGGTTGCATGCTGCCCACGTGTTAAGGTACGTGTCTCTGGCATGTAGAGAACTACGATTATTGGCGAAAAATATATCGAAATGGAAAGCTGTAAAAAAGCCCTCTCTGGTCAACCCGATGTGACGAGACATCACCGCACCAAACGTCGTCGCAAATTTATAGATGGGTGGCGTGCTAGTCTACCAACGATCAAATCGGCGCCCGATCACAGCAGCAGCCTAGAGTACTACCTAGTTTTTGCCCCTTGCATGTCTATCATCTTCTTCTTCACCCCGTTACAAAAAAAATAAAAAATCTTCTTCTTCACCCTCCCAGAATCACGCACACGCGCAGGATCTCGATCCCCACCACGCCGCATCACTAGTACTACTCCGTATACCTTTCTCTCCTTACCCCGGCCGGCCGCGCGCCGCATCGTTCCTTCCATAGCGCTCGCCCTCTCCTCCGAAAACCCCAAGCGCAGTTGCATCCACCATCCACCTAAATCCATCTTCACGTGATGGATTATTCTAGGCTTTGCCGGGGCGGCGGGGACGGCCACTTGGAGGCTCTCACCGGCGACAACATCGACCTCATCGCTGCGCATCTGGACGTTACCTACACCGTCCGACTTGCTGCATGTTCCAGGGAGCTCTACGACATGATCAGCAAGGATGAAGGTAAGATGCACCATTGGGATGAACCACCTCGCTGATGCCTCCGCCTGCTTATTGGTTCGGTGAACACTGGGACCTGGCGACAGCATCTCGTCTGCATGATACCGTGTACGACCTGGTGCCCCTCGACCATCCTCGCCGTTCTGTCGCCCTACCATTCATGCACGATAGAAAATGGCTTGGCGCGAACGGCGACTGGATCGCCGCCGCCGATCATCATGAGTGGTGCCTCGTGAACGTCTACACCGAGCGACATATCCCCCTTCCATCCCTACCTGATTCGAAGATTCATCATAGTATTGTTTCATATCGACCTGCATACTCTTTTAACTGGGGTCCAGCAATTAATTTGTTGAAGATTGTAATCTGCCAAGTGCCCACAAAAGGTGGGAGGTACGCAGATTACAAGCTCATCGTCTTGTTCGACAAAACAATTTTCTACCTTGAAGGGGGTGGCGACTGGAGAATGCTGGAGGCCCTTACACCTGCACCTGATTATCCAAATTACTGTGATGCCATTGAACTCCGTGGCCACGTTTTTGCGGTGGACAAAACTGACGGCTCCACGTACTTCTGGGACACCGCAAATGGTATTTTTTCAGTCCTTATGTTGCATTGCATGATACACTACCTTAACCAATGAAGTTATTTATGAACTACCTTGTTTATATTTTACCTTTCTTATATGACTTAATGATCACACCCCCTTTTGCTGAATATGAATGAACCGTTGCTTGCAATGAATTAGTAGTACTAATTAGTCACCAACAAACATAGTATGCTCAGTATGTGATTGCATTCCTGAATTAGTAACTCTACGCCACTGCAGAATATGGGTGTAATTAACCAGTATCTCAAAAGATAACGTGGCACTATGAAGGCACCCTTTTTGATAACCTTTTACACCCATTGTTTCATATATAACTAATTGATTTTGCCTCCAAAAGGAGGACGAGAGACCCCCGCCATCTGCATCAGAGAGATGCATAAGGACTTTCATAAGTATATGACTTAACGATCACATCCTTTATCTGAATATGAATGAACCGTTGCTTGCAATGAATTAGTACTAGTCAGTCATCAGCAAACATAGTATACTCCGTATGTGAATGCATTCCTGAATTACTAACTCTATGCAACTGCAGAATATGGATGTAATTAACAAGTATCTCAAATGTTAACGTAGAAACAGAAAAATAGAAGAAAATCGTTTGTAATTACATGCGTAGCTTATATTTTCTAGAGATCGGGGAAAAAGCCTTGATTGGATGTACCTACATGCAGATCAAACAGTTCTTTGTTTATATCGGTGAACAATCTGCAGAATGGTATAATTAATTTTGTTTTTGATACATTTTTTCTCCCATTTTCTTGAATAGATTTCAGTTTCCCACAATTATCTTTCATTAGTGATTGTGACGTCCCCTCATTCAAAATAACTCAGGTTATCTTTTTCCTAATTCAATGATATTTAAGTTTGAGTAAGTTTACGATTAATATCTACAACCTCATATATATATAAGATTTAGCACTGCAGTGCCTAACAAAGTTAGCTGCCTCTAGTCCCTGTATAGTTCTTTCGTTTTGCTTTCTCTGGTTGTCGTAGCCTTGCTACAACCCTGTATGCTCTAATATATAATGATGCACGACTAGGCATGTGTTCGAGAAAAGAAAATCTAAATATCTTTTGTAATATATGAACCTATATTGATGTTTTAGATGTTGGTAGTATAATTTTCGATAAACTTGAACAGACTTAAATCAGTTTAACTTAGCACAACCATATAGCGTACCTTTTTTAGAACGCGAAAATGAGGTAAACAAATACCATGTGTACCCTTTACTATCAATAGTAGAGAAGAGATTATGAACCTTCAACTCTAAAATGCAAATTCTTCTACTGAATGGATAGCTGCATCTGATACCTATTTTGCAAATGTTACCAGACTTGGGGTTAGCTACAAAGAGCATTTCTTTCTTGTCAAGCTTCATGCACTACCAACACAACCAAAAGTCTGAACTGATCGCAAGGGCGGCAATCCACTTATATAATTCAACACCCCCCCTCACCTGTGATGGGAGACAAGTCAACATGTGGAAAGACTCAGAGGTATAGCTCAAGAGGCATATACGTGGACTCCGAGGGGGCAACAACAATTTTAGGATAAATTGCGAAAGCCAGGACTCGAACTCGAGACCACAGCTCGACACCATGTCAAGCTTCATGGACTAGCCAACGCAACCAAAAGTCCGAACTGATGGAAAGGTCTAGGCAATCCACTTATACAGTTAAACATTTCTTACCCTTCGGGTGGTCACAGGGAAGCTCTCTAATAGATCACTTAAGACAAAGGGAATTAACTACAGCACAGGACTTAAACTTAAGATGATATATATTTGTCAAAATTTGAATGTATCTATATGCTTTCACTTTGTCTAGATACATCTGAATTTGGACAAATCTCGTACACTTTCGGTGGGACAGAGGTAGTATATAACTGTGTATACACTAACTAGTGTCTAGTTTTGGCGAAGTTTAGACTAGTTTCGTGGGATGGATGCAGTATAACTGATATATTGGACACTCGATTTGAACACATGAATGACCAATGTCCTTAGCTTACATAGTCGTATTTATACTGTGAGCATGAACGATGAACAATGCTGCTGTTTGAATATGGTTGCCAGTAACACCCTATTCGTCTCCATTTCTAATATTGCAGAAAACCTGATGCTCCCGTTTGTAATCCCGCCACCGGTGGTGGATGATCAGCAAGACGCGTGGTTCCTCGCTCCATCTGCTGATGGCAAGCGATTGATGATCATCCTTACGGTAAACAAGATTGGGATTGCCAATGCTTTGAAGTACCTCCGACATTCCCTATGCTGCTAATGGGCTTCGGCTACGGCAGTATCCTCTGTTGCCACCTACGTCTTTGAGCTGGATCCCTTATCTATCGCACGTGCGGGGGACTTTCTTTGGAGGCAGGTTAACAGCCTCGGCGACCACTCTCTGTTCCTCGGACTCAATTACCCAATCATTGCCAACTTTGAAGAAGCGTGAATCCAAAGCTCCCGATGGCACATTGGTTCCATTCATGAGGAAAAGCTGCGTCTACACAACATACCGGAATATTCGTTATAATCAATACCCTAAAATTTTGCGCTGCAACCTCCAGCCAGATGAAGGTGAGACTGTGGGAGTTATCAGCCTTCCCAAGGATGGTTGGGATAGTGTCCGACAAGCGGCTATGTGGTTTAAGCCTGCTTTAAACATTGCCCGTTCGGTGTTACCTTTAAAAAAACGGTGACAGTTTTTTATTATGCTTGAAGTGTTGAGAAGTAGTACACTTGTTTTTAGTATGTACTAGTTTGAATCGGTTTATTTGAACACGCCACTGCTTTTGTATTTCGTGTTGCCTTCATATTATAACCCATGCATGGCTGTTTTAGGATTGACTTTATTTCAGCACTATAATTACAATGTGTGTACGTCCTTTATAATATAGCCACCTCTTGTTGATCATACTCATGAGAGGACCATTCCTATTTTTTCGCCGCTAAAGGGTAAAGTACATCCACCGGCACGGGGTGTGTTCGGTTCCACCCCATCCCCAAACCGAACATGCATCAACTACGAGCAAGGAAGTAGATGTGCGACCTAGGTGACTGTGCGGACCCCACATGTGAACCAAAGAAAAAAACATGTCAATACGGAACTGATGTACATACGACAACTCCTATATGATATGCGTATGTACGATTGAGCATATGGAGGTGTGCTGCCACCTGCTTCCTCACACGAAGGGTTGGATCTTGTGTTTCGTACACGGATCGGACTGAAATTGTCGTGTGCATAGCAAGGTTCATGTCAATAAGGCTGAGTTTGGCATCTAAGTCTAGGCAACAAATACTTTTGGGTTCCAACGGCCATCTACAAGGTATTTGCTATAGGCCTACTTGCTCAGTCTGTCTAAGCCAAATAACTAAAAATGGGACTTTATGATCATTAAATTTTTGCCCTTTTCTAAAGAACCACAGATCCTATGATTGGCAAAAAACAAAAACACGGAGATTCTACATAAAAGTTGTTTGTATTTATTTTGAATTATTGGGTTACAATTTTTGAAACTGCTCATGGCCAATATGAAAATCCTTGATCGCTCCATACCCACCAAGATCACGGTATTTTCAAAAATTCATAAAGTGGATTTGAAATTTAAAACATATCCTAATAATTCCATGATTTATTCTATTAACTTGCAAGATCTTGGAGCGAAAGAGCTTGTATTAGTCTGCGAAAATAATACTGATAAACCTATCGTTAACAAGAAATGAAGGTTTATCGTTCAGAGAGGATGCCATGTGGGACCCATGAGACAGTAGCGTCCTCAACGTTTCAAAGAAAAGGGCAAGTAGCCCGAAAATAGGGGTAAAAAATAAATCCTACAAAGGAAACATTTATAGTTCATAGAGGCTGACATGTGGGACCGATCTGCAGTGCATCCTCATCATTTCGAAGTCGGCATGGATCGGAAGAAAAAGGCAAATAGCCGTAAATTAGGGGTCAAAAATAAATCCAAAAAGGAAACTTTTATTCTTCATAGAGGATGACATGTGGGACCGACCTGCCAGTAGCGTCCTCATCGTTTCAAAGGCCGCAGGGGATCAAAAAAAAAGGCAAATAGCCAGAAATTAGGGGTAAAAAATAAATCCAACAAAGGAAAGGTTTGTTGTTCATAGAGGCTGACATGTGGGACCCATGAGCCAGCGGCGACCTCAATTTCAAAGGCGGCATATGATCGAAAAGAAAAAGGCAAGTTAGCAAAAATCAGGGGGTAAAAAAAATCTAAGAAAAGAAACTTTATTGTACATAGAGGATGACATGCGGGTCCCATGAGCCAGCACCTTACTCAACGTTTCAGAGGCGGCATGAGATCAAAAGAAAAAGGAAACTGACCAAATATCAGGAGCAAAAAATAATCCAAGAAAAGAAACTTTTATTGTACATAGAGGATGACATATGGGTCCCACTTATACAAGCTCTTTCGCTCCAAGATCTTGCAAGTTGATTGTACATAGAGGATGACATGCGGGGCCCTTGTGTCAGCAGCTTAATCAACGTTTCCAAGGCGGCAGGGGATCAAAAGAAAAATGAAATAGCCAAAAATAAGAGGGTGAAAAAAAATCCAAGAAAAGAAACTTTTATAGTATAGAGGATGACATGTGGGTCCCATGAGCCAGCAGCTTCCTCAACGTTTCAGAGGCTGCATGAGATCGAAAGAAAAAGGCAAGTGACCAAAAATAAGAGGGTAAAAAAAATCCAAGAAAAGAGACTTGATTGTACATAGAGGATGACATGCGGGTCCCATCAGTCAGCAGCTTACTCAACGTTTCCAAGGCGGCAGGGGATCAAAAGAAAATGGAAATAGCCAAAGATCAGAGGGTGAAAAAAATCCAAGAAAAGAAACTTTTGTAGTACATAGAGGATGACATGCGGGTCCCATGGGCCAGCAAGTTCCTCAACGTTTTCAAGGGCGGCATGAGATCGAAAGAAAAAGGCAAGTGACCAAAAATCAGAGGGTGAAAAATAATCCAAGAAAAGAAACTTCTATTGTACATAGAGGATGACATGCTGTCCCAACGTTTCAAATGCGGCTTGAGATCAAAAGAAAAAGAAAGTAGCCAGAAATTAGGGGGTAAAAAAAACTCCAAGAAAAGAAAATTGATTGTACATAGAGGATGACATGCGGGTCCCACGAGTTAGCAGCTTACTCATCTTTTCGAATGAGGCAGGGGATCAAAAGAAAAAGGAAATAGCCAAAAATCAGAGAGTGAAAAAAAACCCCTAGAAAATAAACTTTTGTAGTACATAGAGGATGACATGCGGGTCCCATGAGCCAACAGGTTCCTCAATGTTTCAAACGTGGCATGAGATCGAAAGAAAAAGGCAAGTGACCAAATATTAGGAGCCAAAAATAATCCAAGAAAAGAAATTTGATTGTACATAGAGGATGACATGCGGGTCCCATTGTGCGGCAGTGGTCCCAACGTTTCAAATGCGGCTTGAGATCAAAAGAAAATGAAAGTAGGCAGAAATTAGGGGGTCAAAAAAAAAACTCCAAGAAAGGAAAGCTTTATCGTTCATACAGGCTGACATGTGGGACCTATGAGCCAGCAGCTTACTAAACGTTTCAAAGGCGGCAGGGGATCAAAAGAAAAAGGAAATAGCCAAAAATCAGAGGGTGAAAAAAATCCAAGAAATCAAACTTTTATTGTACATAGAGGATGACATGCGGGTCCCATTTTGCAGCAGCGGTCTCAACGTTTCCGAGGCGGCACAGGACCAAAAGAAAAATGAAGTAGACAGAAATCAGGGGGTGAAAAAAATCCAAGAAAAGAAAGATTTCAATTGGGCTGCATCTGGACATCTGGGCCTTCGAACTATCCTTCTGGGCCTTTTGACTCGTATAATTTCAGCCCACTCCAGAACATGAAAGTTCGGATTTTTTCAAAAAAAAAAAGGAAAGTCCTATGCTTCGCCAAAACAAAAAACAAGGAGATTCAAGATATAAGTTGTAAAAATAAAGATTTAATTTATCCGTTTGCAATAGCTCAGAGCGAAATACACTGTTTATTGTCTGCAAAATAATCAAGATATCACATGTTTCTTATACGGGGAGGCTGACATCAGGGACCCATGAGCCAGCAGCGTCGTCAACGTTTCAAAGGCCGCAGGGGATCGAAAATAAAAATAAACCAAATATCAGTTGGTAAAAAAATCCAAGAAAATAAAACATTTATCGTTCTGAGAGGATGACATGCGGGACCGATGAGGCAGCAGCATCCTCAACATTTCCAAGGCGGCAGGGGATCAAAGAAAAAAAAGGAAATAGCCATAAATTAATTAGGGGTTCAAAATAAATCCATCAAAGGAAAGTTTTATTGTTCATAGAGGATGACATGTGGGACCAAACATCCATCAGCTTACTCAAAGTTTCAAAGGTGGCAGGAGATCAAAAGAAAAAGGCAAATAGCCAGAAATTAGGGGTAAAAATAACTCCAAGAAAGGAAACTTTTATTGTTCGTAGAGGATGACATGCGGGACCCATGAGCCAGCAGCTTACTTAACGTTTCAAAGGCGGCATGAGATCGAAAGAAAAAGACAAGTGACAAAATATCAGGAGCCCAAGATAATCCAAGAAAATAAACTTTATTTACATAGAGGATGACATGCGGGTCCCATTTTGCAGCAGCGGTCCCAACGTTTCAAATGCGGCTTGAGATCAAAAGAAAAAGAAAGTAGCCAGAAATTAGGGGGTCAAAAAAATCCAAGAAAATAAAGTTGATGGACATAGAGGATGACATGCGGGTCCCATGAGCTAGCAGCTTACTCAACGTTTCCAAGGCGGCAGGGGATCAAAAGAAAAAGGAAATAGCCAAAAATCAGAGGGTGAAAAAAAAACAAAGAAAATGAACTTTTATAGTACATAGAGGATGACATGCGGGTCCCATGAGCCGCGGGTTCCTCAACGTTTCAAATGTGGCATGAGATCGAAAGAAAAAGGCAAGTGACCAAATATCGGGAGCCAAAAATAATTCAAGAAAAGAAACTTGATTGTACATAGAGGATGACATGCGGGTCCCAATTAGCAAGCGGTATCACCGTTTGAGAGGCTACACGGGATCGAAAGAAAAAGGCAAGTGACCAAATATCGGAGCCAAAAATAATCCAAGAAAAGAAATTTTATTGTACGTAGAGAATGACATGCGGGTCCCATTTTGCAAAGAAATGTCTCAACGTTTCCAAGGCGGCACAGAACCAAAAGAAAAATGAAGTAGCCAGAAATCAGGGGGTGAAAAAAATCCAAGAAGAAAGATTTCAATTGGGCTGCATCTGGACATCTGGGCCTTCGAACTATCCTGCTTGGCCTTTTGACTCGTACAATTTCAGCCCACTCCAAAACAGGAAAGTTCCGAATTTTCTAAAAACAGGAAAGTCCTATGCTTCGCAAAGACAAAAAAACAAGGAGATTCAACATATAAGTTTGTTTATGTAAAAATAAAGATTTAATTATCCGTTTGAAATAGCTCAGAGCGCAATACATTGTTTATTGTCTGCAAAATAATCAAGATATCATATGTTTCTTGTACGGGGAGGCTGACATCGGGGACCCATGAGCCAACAAATAGCGTCGTCCAACGTTTTAAAGGCGGCAGGGGATGGAAAGAAAAAATAAACCATAAATCTGTTGGTAAAAAATCCAAGAAAAGAAACATTTTCGTTACGAGAGGATGACATGCGGGACCCATGAGGCAACAGCAAGATCCTGCGTTTATTGTTCATAGAGGTTGACATGTGGGACCCGTGAGCCGCCGGCGTCCTCAACGTTTTAAAGGCTGCACGTGATCGAAAGAAAAAATAAGCCAAAAATCGATTGGTCAACAAAATCCAAGAAAATAAACATTTACCGTTACGAGAGGATGACATGCGGGACCCATGAGGCAGCAAAGATCCTCAACGATTCCAAGGCGGCAGGGGAAATATCCAGAAATTAATTAGGGGTTCAAAATAAATCCATCAAAGGAAACTTTTATTGTTCATAGAGGATGACATGTGGGACCGACCTGCCAACGGCGTTCTCATCGTTTCAGAGGGGGCAGGAGATCAAAAGAAAAAGGCAAATAGCCAGAAATTAGGGGTAAAAAATAACTCCAAGAAAGGAAACTTTTATTGTTCGTAGAGGATGACATGCGGGACCCATGAGCCAAAGCCTTACTCAACGTTTCAAAGGCGGCATGAGATCGAAAGAAAAAGGCAAGTGACAAAATATCAGGAGCCAAAGATAATCCAAGAAAAGAAACTTTATTGTACGTAGAGGATGACATGCGGGTCCCATTTAGCAGCAGCGGTCTCAACGTTTCAAATGCGGCTTGAGATCAAAAGAAAAAGAAAGTTGATTGTACATAGAGGATGACATGTGGGTCCCATGAGTCAGCAGCTTACCCAACGTTTCCAAGGCGGCAGGGGATCAAAAGAAAAAGGAAATAGCCAAAAATCAGAGGGTGAAAAAAAAATAAAGAAAATAAACTTTTATAGCACATAGAGGATGACATGCGGGTCCCATGAGCCAGCAGGTTCCTCAACGTTTCAAACGTGGCATGAGATCGAAAGAAAAAGGCAAGTGACCAAATATGAGGAGTCAAAAATAATTCAAGAAAAGAAAGTTTTATAGTACATAGAGGATGACATGCGGGTCCCATTTAGCAGCAGCGGTATCACCGTTTGAGAGGCGGCAGGGGTTCAAAAGAAAAAAGAAATTGCCAAAAATCAGAGGGTGAAAAAACCAAGAAAATGAACTTTTATAGTACATAGAGGATGACATGCGGGTCCCATGAGCCTGCAGGTTCCTCAACGTTTCAAACGTGGCATGAGATCGAAAGAAAAAAGGCAAGTGCCCAAATATGAGGTGCCAAAAAAAACTCCAAGAAAAGAAAGTTGATTGCTCATAGAGGATGACATGCGGGTCCCATGAGCCAGCAGGTTCCTCAACGTTTCAAACGTGGCATGAGATCGAAAGAAAAAGGCAAGTGACCAAATATGAGGAGCCAAAAATAATTCAAGAAAAGAAAGTTTTATAGTACATAGAGGATGACATGCGGGTCCCATTTAGCAGTAGCGGTATCACCGTTTGAGAGGCGGCAGGGGATCGAAAGAAAAAGGCAAGTGACCAAATATGAGGTGCCAAAAAAATCCAAGAAAAGAAAGTTTTATAGTACATAGAGGATGACATGCGGGTCCCATTTAGCAGTAGCGGTATCACCGTTTGAGAGGCGGCAGGGGATCGAAAGAAAAAGGCAAGTGACCAAATATGAGGTGCCAAAAAAAATCCAAGAAAAGAAAGTTTTATAGTACATAGAGGATGACATGCGGGTCCCATTTAGCAGCAGTGGTATCACCGTTTGAGAGGCGGCAGGGGATCGAAAAAAAAAGGCAAGTGACCAAATATGAGGTGCCAAAAAAAACTCCAAGAAAAGAAAGTTGATTGCACATAGAGGATGACATGCGGGTCCCATTTAGCAGCAGCGGTCTCAACGTTTCCAAGGCGGCAAGGGATCAAAAGAAAAAGGAAGTAGCTAGAAATCAGGGGGTCAAAAAAAATCCAAGAATAGAAAGAATTTTGGTTCATAGAGGATGACATGCGGGACCCATGATCCTGCATCGTAAACGGCTCGATCGGAGAACGTTGAACGAGATGGCGCGATCGAGAAAAAAAACAATGCCGGAGAGGCTGCCATCTGGGCCCTACATCCCTCGGCGGTGCGGATTTGCGTTGACTCGGCCGGCGAACCCGAGATTTCGAGATGCACCACGTCCCGGGCCACCATACGCGACGTTTTGGCCGCTTTCGTCGGGCTAGGTGGCCTCAAAAACGAGAAAAAAAAAGTTTTGACATGCACCACGGAGGGACCCAAAATCGTCGGCCATGGTACACCAGCAACCACGGCGCGACTTCAACTTCGTCGGCCATGGCAACTTTTCTTGTAGTGGAGCTTGGCCTCCTAGTGATAGCAAACTACCATCCTAGGAACTGCACAGGGCTTGGGTAGGACATTGAACCCTTTTTCACGTCATTTCACTTTCAACGGAGGCAGCCTCAGCGTAACGTCTATGACGCTTGTTCAAAGGGAACCCATACTAAGATACATAAATTTCTAGCTAAAGTCTTACCCATTATCAGGTATTGTGGGGGTACTCTAAAATTCGAATGGTATCGCATCCGAACCCAACCATCAGTTTTTGTCAAATTCACCATGTCCTTCAAAAGTCATATTCACCTTCAAAATTTTCAATAGAATGACTCATCATTCTAAGGTTTTCAAAGTCATTTGTTTCACAAGTTCCCATCTAGAGTAGTCAATTTTAGTTTTTGCACTAGCAACTAATCATGAGGGGTTCTAACTACATTTTTGCTCACTAGGCTAAGTTTGACTCTCTTGTGTTACTCTATACTTAGACAAGAACTAACTTCAACAAGTAAGACTTGGTAAACAAAGTAAAAGCTTGTAAGATAAAAAATTGGATTTGGAAAGGTAAAAGTTTAAACAACAATACTAGTTCCATGGTATCTTGCACTAGTAGCTTGGCATTAGTAGAGCTTGCCTTGGTTGGTGTATTGATCAAAGTGTTCTTCTTCTCCTTCTTCTTCTTCTTCTTCTTCTTCTTCGTAGTAGACCTCCTCCTCCTTGTAGCCTTCGGTACTAGCGTCTATAAACGGATACAAGGTAACCATCACGAAACAATACTTAAGGAGACTACTTAGCCTTAATGGCTCACTCAAGATTATCTAGCATCATCACAATCATCACTCAACATAACCCTAGGGTTTTCTTATTGAGGGTTAGGAAAATAATTTCCTCTCATTGAAAATACTAAGATTTAATATCCTCAAATAAGAGAATATGAGGCCATGAAACTAAAGTCATCACCTCATATCACATCACTTGGGAAAGTGATTTAAATGAGATGCTACACCTCATAGATTTGAAATACTAAATCTGAAATAATTTAAATGAGCTAGAAATGGCTACATAGCCATTATTTGAATCTAGCCCATGATCATATGAAACAACTATGTCATATTTTTGCATAATCAATTAGAGTTTGTGAAATGTGAATTATGAGAATTGGAAACACCTCAAAATTCATTATGGTTGATTTTTAATAAATGTTTGAATTTTGGAAAGGCACTGCCTTGTTATTTTTATTGGAAGTGATCTATAATTAACTAGGGTTTTACACCAGTGGGGTTTGCTAGATAATTTCATAAGCTTTCACACAAAATTGGAATCACTCCATTTAGATTTTTAGATTTGAAGTTATTCAATTTTAAACACAGCACCAGCATCGAATTTTGAATTAACTAAATAAACCGAATTCAAATCATTGGCCTTTGGCGGGAAACAAAAATGGGCCGAGCCAGCTGCGTGTCTTTGCACGAGCGGGCTGCCTGACAGTGGGTTCCACATGTCAGCGACTTATAAACACCGAAACCGTATGATTCAAAGGGGGCCGCAGGATTAGAACGCAGATTGATGGTCGAGGTGCGTCGTCTCCATCGACAAGAGCTAACCCTACTGGCGGCGAACCTAGGGGATCGGCGGCTCACCGGAGGTCCGACGATGATCGGCGTTGATGCAGAGCGACGTTGTCGATGACGGCGAGGCTCCTGGTACCGGCGGCGTCTCCTAGGGTGGCTCCAATCTCCGGCGAGCTTGCAGCAGTACTGGCGGAGCTCCGGCGAACGATTGGGGCAGTGTGTGTAAAATTGGGGTGTGGCAGTGCTCGAGGAGGCTCAGTGAGAGGAGAGGAAGTGAATGGTGTGAAGAGTTTGGGCGGGGGAGTGCTCTATTTATAGCGGGCGACGAGGTGCTGCAGGGGTTCACGGTGGCGAGCATGGCGACGATGTTCTGGGCTGCGAAGGGGCAAGGCAAGGATGCTGCGCTGTTCCTGGTGTCATGCCGATCATCACGCGCTTGATGACACAGCAAACGGTGGTCAGACGCGACGGGGCGCGTGACATATGCTGGCAGTACCGTGGCGGACGTCGGCAACGAGGACGACGGCGACAGGGCACGAGGGAGGGAGAGGGCGTGTCTGGCGTGTTGCTGGTGTCGTGGAGACTCTCCTGGCGAGCGCTGATGGCGAGGCAAGGACTAGGTCAGCGGGGCGACAACGTGCTCTGGCGCGCTCTGAGGCATGTCCGTGCGCGCTCTGGCGTCACTGGCTGTCATGGGCGTGTCCTGGCCTGGTCGTTGCACGCTTCTCCTTGGCCAACGGCGTGCACGAGCGTGACCAGTGGAGTGAGGGCAAGGTCCATGACATGCTGAGGTAGGCTGGAGAGGAGTGGAGAGGGAGTTGGCATGGTGAGGTCATGAGTGCCAATGCATGGCAAGGTTTGGTCAATTCTCTGCTTTGATCATGAGTGCAAGTGCATGGTTTGGTCCAGGGGATGCAATAGGGAGTGAGTCGTGACCTAAGCACAGAAGGTTTAGTCAAGAATCCATTGGATAATAGAGTGTATTCTCAAACCATATTAGTGCACTTAAGGTGTTTGATGAAATGGCCACATGAAATTTAAATTTGAATTTGGCCAAAATATTTTATGGGTGTGATTTAAATAATGTTTGGCACCTCTGGGTGGTGTTGGTTTGCAAAGTGGAGTTGGTTTGGTAAAAATCAAAAATGAGGTGATCTAGAATCTGATTCAATGTTGCAACTTTGCATGCCATTTATAAGAATTTGAAAATGAATCAACAATGTTGGTCAACACCATTGTGATCACCTTGTGGTGTTCTTGGATGAGGAGCAAAGAGATGAGAAAGTTTAGTTTAGAAAAAAAATATCCACAGGGGTTCAAAGTGGGCATCATGTTAAAAATGCCACATATGACCATTATCACATGTGACGAGGTTTTTTATTTTATTTTGTTTTGTTTTGAGTTTCTTTGATTCAAAAGTCATTATTTTGGGTTTAGTAATGTTTCCAAACCATTTAGCTAAAGTAAAAAATGGCATAGGCCAAGATTTGCAAATATGGCTATATTCCCACATATGACTTTTATTTTATTTTTATTTTTCTTTGTTTCTCCTTGATTTTGAAATGGGGTAGGGTTTAGGGTTTAGCAAACATGCTCAACACTTTACACAAACAAACATGGCAAGGATCACCACATACATGCATGCACCCTATGTCCACAAAGAAAATTCAATTTAAGTTTTTGTTGGTTCCAAAATTTGGGAAAAGGGAATTGATCTTCTTTACTGATTTGAAAAGTTGGGATGTTACAGAATCCAAGAAAAATATATGGTAAAGGATATGGTATGAGAAAAATCCGATCCGATCCGATCCATTTACACCCCTATCTGGATGTAATGATTTTTCGTTACTTTAATATAACTCTAGATATTTGGGCTCAGAAATAGTGTGCACGACCATAAATGTATTTTTTTGCTAACTCGATTTACACAGGTTCAATGTGTGATGATCTGTAATCAGGACTACTACAAAATGTCATATCACATTTGGGTCGAAAAATTCTTGTCTACAACGGATGAATGACCTGTGTTATAGTTATGCCACTGATGTGGGAGACACTCCAGCAGCGAAGGACGGCCCATTTGCAATGAGGTTGCATCAAAGCAAGTTGGTGACCCCATGCACCCGTCCCACATCGAACAAGGAATATTGCAATCACTGTTCCCTAGTGGTCATATCGGCAACACCTATGATAAAGCCTATGATAAAGTCAAATGTTCTTTCCTTCAATAAACTTTGAGGATGAAAGGTTTCTCCGAGGATTGGTGCCAGTTAATTAATAACTTGGTTTTTGGAGAAAGTGTTGCCCTTAAGGTTAATGATGATGCTCCTAAATACTTTCAGACAAAAGAAAAAGTTTGGCGATCCTCTATCTCCAATGTTATTCAACATTGTGGTGGATATGGTTGCTATTTTAATTCAGCGCGCTAAGGTTGATTGCCAGATTGAAGGAGTAGTACCCCACTTTGTGGATGGGGGTCTCTCTATCCTTAAGTATGCGGATGATATAATTCTCTTTATGGATCATGATCTCGACAAAGCTAGAAATCTGAAACTAATTCTATCGGCTTTTGAGCATCTGTTAGGTCTTAAAATTAATTTCCATAAAAGTGAATTGTTTTGTTTTGGCGAGCCTCAAGACGAGGCTAACCAATATGCTGAACTTTTTGGATGTGGGTTAGGCATTTGCGAGAAGCTATCTGGGAATTCCGATTCATTATCGAAGGCTTACTCTTGCTGAATGGAAAATAGTCGAGGAAAGATTACATAAGCGACTTTCTAGTTGGAAAGGAAATTACTATCTCTAAGTGGAAGATTAGTCCTCATTAATTCAGTACTCACTAATAGGGTACTGTATATGATTTATTTCTTTGGCAAGAAGATAGTGAGAAAAAGAAGTACCGTTTGACTAAATGGATTGTTGTTTTCCGTCCAAAAGATCAAGGTGGACTTGGTGTTCATGATATCGAGGTTAAAGGTTGGCTAGGTTATTAACCCAGGATGGTGTATGGCAAAACATTTTGCGGAGAAAGTATGTTGGATCAAATGCGATTTCCCAGGTTACCTGGAAATCCGGTGATTCACATTTTGGGGCAGGTCTTATGGCTACCAAAAAATACTTCTTTCCATATGGTTTTTTCTCCACAAGGTGGTGGAAACATAACCTCAGTCTATGGAGTTCAGGCGGGATCTCATTGGACCTCGGTTGGCTTCTTGGAATGAGTTGGTACAACGCTTAAACTCAGTTCAATTGCTACCGACTTCAAACGAATTTCGCCGGGGTCTCACTAAAAATGGACTATTCTCGATAGGTTGTATAAGGCTTTAATTGAACCCATTCTGCCCGTGCTTAGTAATGAAAACATTTGAAAGATGAAGATACCATTAAAAATGAAGGTGTTTGCATGGTACCTTCGTCGTGGGTTCGTTCTTACTAAAGATAACTTTGCAAAACGTAATTGACATGGATGTACGAGATGTGTTTTCTGTCATGAACAAGAGAAAATAAAACATCTTTTCTTCAAGTGCCGGTTTGCTAGATATATATGGTCAATCATTCAGACAGGTTCTACCTTATACCCTCCAAGAAGCATTGCAAATATTTTTGGCAATTGCCTGAATGGGGTGGATTCTAGGTTTAAAATTCTTATCAGGGTGGGAGCGATTGCCATAATTTGGTCGCTTTGGCTGTCTAGAAATGACAAGGTTTTTAATAATAAATATTCTTCTTTTATGCACGTCATCTACCGGTGTACGGCTTTGCTCCGTTTATGGTTACCGCTCCAGTGTATGGAGGACCGTGACCTCTTTACAGAGGTGTCTACACGATTAGAGGAAACGGCTAAGGAGTTTATTACCCAATATGGGTGGCTACATAGTCGTAGATTTATGTCTCATGTGACTGTTTTGGATGACTAGCTATGTTCTTTTTATTCCGCTTTTTATAGTGACTTCGTGTGAGTTTGACGTTTTGGACGGCTGTGTGCATCCTGATTATGAAGAGGCTGGGTGTATTGATTGAAACTTTTGAGTAATAAATCGCCCTTTATCATGTGTTCGGTCCAATACAATGCACGCATTTTACAACGATATCAACAACAATATTTCATTTACAATATAGATAACACCATACATACCACATCAGTGTCATATTTACACATCCAATTTCCATGCATGTTGACACCCCAGAGTACATACTGTCATGTTCAAAGCCCAAAATACATAGTGAAACAACTCTAAAATTATAAGTTGCAACGAACGAAAAATAGTCAATTTATTGTTTACGTTGTTAAATTCTCAAGGAAGGGTTGAAGGAGGAAAAAACTAATATATTCAAAGACCCTAGGCCCATAATCCCACATTACTAGATCTATCAATGTTGCCTCAACTTTCTGAGGGAAGAAAGTAGAATTCACGGCGGAAAAAATGTGATCACCGAACACCTCATATTTTCTTACGATAATAAGCTTCTATGAATGGTTATGAACAAACTGAATATAGAAAGATTAAAATAATTGCCTACACAACATGGTGGTTCATCAAGCCTTGATCACAATATATTTGCTTGTCAACATCGTCATGAGTGTTTTTACAACTACATATTTTGCTGTCAGCTCCATCATCAGCTGCATGGTAGGTTACTATCATATAGCCAGAAGCTCGTTGTACTGATCCGGATTGGAGTTTTTTTTTTTATAATATCACGAAAATCAACATCGGCACCTCTGTGATACTTCGGTCAGAATGTACACTTTTTTTAAATAAAAGGTGTCTCGTACAATGCACCAAAACTTCAAAATAATGAGGGGGTGGAATATGTGTGGCCCTGATATCCTGTTTACACATAGCAGAAACCACAAGGGTTCTAAAAGAGGCATAAACTATAATGGTATTGGTTTAGATGAATGTTTAGATTTGATTGGAGACTGAAAAGTGTACTTTGGCCCAGTTCAAGCATTGCTGTGAAGACCGCAAAAATATATGCAAACCTTGTTTAATATAAAATTAAGTTCTAAGAAGTACTCCTTTTCTGCTCTCTCTCTGTCTCTTTATCTTTATCAGTTTTTAATAGCATTGCGCACTAATCGAAGTGGTGGTCAAGTTGTGGGCTCCTAAATTGATTGGTAATGGTCAGGCTTGAACGAATGATATGATATGAAAATAAAATGATATGCAGGACAAATGAGAGCAGGAGAGCATGGGTCCAGATCTGAGAGATGTGCATATAACAACCCTCGCTGTACTTGACGTGGACCTGGAATCCATCGCAAGTCAACACAAAAGTCACATGGGAAGAGAAAGAATGTAGCTAGCTGCTTGTTACAGACAAGTTACAACAAGTCAACAACGGTAATAATATGTCTGCGCAATCACACATGCACATTCTTTGTTACTAAAAGAAAGAAAAAAGATGTCACCTTTCGATAATGTTTTCCCCCGCGCAAAGAAAAAAGACGCTAAGTTTGTTTACAACTTTGGCTCTGCTTTGTAACTTTATGAATTAATCAGTCAGGCATCAGCGTGCACTACAATACAAAAAACATGCACCAAGATTGACCGAGGATATCTCATCATATGTGTAGGCGACGTACCATTATATATATAGATTTAAAGTCCTAAGCGGTGAGTTAACCGATCAAGCAACAGGTTCAATGATCGGACCACTGGCTCAGCCAGTCCGAGAGCTACAAAGCGGCCTCATGCTTAATTAGTATGTAAGCTAATTTGGATCAGTCTGATCCGCTCCTGGCTCGTCCCCGCGGGCCGCGGGCGAGTCAGGGCGAAACCCTATTCCGTCCTCCACCCCCTCCTCCGCCGGCGGCGGCGGGAGCCGTCGGCGGCGGGCATCTCCACCAACCGCATGTCTGTAGGGGCGCGGGTAAACCTGACGGCGGCGGCAGGAGCTCCATGGCTGCCCAGCGACGTCGACGGCGCTGGGAAAGGCGGCGACGGCGCTGAAGATGGCGGCGACGACGCTGGGTTGACGGCGACGGTGCTGGGCGGCCGGAGTTGGCGCCGTGGCAGCTTGGGTCGGTCGGCCCAGATCTGGGCCCTTCGGGCCCGATCCGGGGAAGGCGGGCCCCGACCGTTCTGGGCACCTGCACCCGGGTGCGGTCACCCACCTGCTTCTCGCCCGTCCTCCTCGGCTCCGAGCGCAGGATGCTGCTGCTCTGGCCGGGTTGAGTTTAGCCTAACGCCATCTTGGCGTGGTGGCTCGGGGCGCCCGTGCGGCATTGGCTGTGCGGTAGGCGGTGCTGGGTGGCCGGCGATGCCTCTCTGAGGTGGATGCGCGCAGACCTGCTAGCGAGTCCTCCCTTGGTTGGGTCAGCGCGTGAGCTCTTGGCGAAGAGTGGACAGTGCTTGCGGTGGTGAGGTACCATGCTCCGGGCGAAAGCCCTGCCTTTCGGGGTCGGTGACGGCGACGCCTGAGGGTGCCGTTTCCTCTGTGGCGTCATCGAGGAGTTCCGGCATCTCCCTCGCCTAGGATCTCAGGTTCCGGGTGAAAACCTTAGATTTGGCATGCCAAATCAGGTGACGCCGGCGTCTTTGACGTCGTACCCTCCATGGAGGCGTCCTCTTTGGAGCTTTGAGTTCAGGCCGTAGTCCTTCCTCACGGGTCTCTGTGCTGGCCACATGGGAGGCGTCTTGCGATGCAGGTGACGCGCTAGCCTCTTGAGCGGTATCGCGGTGGCTTGCGCGACGAGGATCTTCCTCGAACATCGTAAGCAAGCCTCTGGATGTGCAGTGGTGGGCTGGCCTCTGTGCTTGATGGTGGGCTGCTGAAGACTGCATGCTTTCAAGTCTGGTGAGGTTGCTGGGAGCTAGCCGCTGCACCGACGGCTCCCCGGATCTGGGCTGAGGCCGGAGCAGCAATGCCCCCAGCTGAGCCATGGTGGGCTCGTGGGATCCGGGTGGTACGCGTCTTGGCTGCGGATGGCTGGTTCTTGGTAATTTCGTCGATGCACAAGCACGACGACTTTCACCGGCATGGGTTCTGTTTAGCGGAGGAGCTCTCTCTAGCATCTTAGAGAAGCACTCGACGGATTTCGGCACTTTGTCGTAGTCTCGTTTTGAGTGTCGGGTGTGTGTGGGTGTCTCGGCCTTGTGTTAGGCTTGTAATGTAAACTTATTTTTCTATCAATGAATCGAAATGTGAAGTTTTTTGAGTTTTCGCGAAAAAAAGTAGGAAAACGCTAAGGATCAGCCGGGGGATCGCAGCTTCGCATCGTCCGCCTCGTCCAAACGACACGCGTCCGTGGTCCCACCCCACCGCTTTCTTCTCTCTTTATCTTCTTCCTTCCCGTGTCTCCCCAATTCCTCTGCCTCCTCCTCGTCCCGTGAGCGAGCGCCGCCCGGAAAATTTCCTCCCCTATCTCCTTCTCGTCGGGCCGCGAGCAGGCCATAGCTCCATCCTCGTGCGCCACCCCGTCTCCGGCCTCCACCTTCGCGAGCGCGTGACCCAGTCCCTCCCTCTCTGCCTTCTCCCCGTCCCACCGCGAGGCGCCTCGCCGCCGACGTCCACCTGCGAGAGCGCGCCTCCCAACTCCCTCCCTCTCCTACCTTCTCCATGCGATGTTCCGAGCGGCGCCGGCGGTTTCTGCTAGCGGCGCCGGTCCTTGCTACTACCGCGGGGCGCCTTGGCGTCGTTGCTCCGAGCGGCTAAAGCCTTTGCTACTACCGGCGGGCGTCCTTGCTGCGATCCGCGCCGGCCCTTGCTACTACCGGCGGGATTCGTTTCGGCGACCGGCGCCGGCGGTTGCTCCGAGCGCCGCTGGCCTTTGATACTACCGACGGGCGTCGTTGCTGCGAGCGACGCCGACGCTTGCTACCACTGGCGGGCGTCGTTGCTCCGAGCGGCGCCGGACCTTGCTACTACCCACGGGCGTCGTTGCTGCGACCGGCGCCAGCCGTTGCTACTTCCGGCGGGCGCCGTTGCTGCAACCGGCGCCGGCCCTTGCTACTACCGGCGGGCGTCGTTTCTGCGACCGGCGCTGGCGGTTGCTCCGAGCGCCGCTGGCCCTTGCTACTACTGGTGGGCGTCGTTGCTGCGAGCAGCGCCGACGCTTGCTACCACCGGCGGGCGTCGTTGCTGCGAGCTGCGCCGGCCCTGCTACCACCGACGCTGGCCGTTGCTACTTCCGGCAGCCGTTGGTGCTGCCAGCCGGAGACATGTGTGGTACAAGATGTTGGTGGCCTTGCTGTCAACGGGATAGGATGGTGCTACGGAAGTAGACGACGGAGCTGCCATTGGTGGCGAGCGGATGGCACAGATGCTGCGATGGTGGTCTTCTCCGGTGAAGACCGTGGCTGAAGGACGAGCGGTGTGCCGGTGTGCTACTCTGAACTCATGAGAATATGCGAGCACCAACGGCCTCGACCGGCAGCAAATGGGATGCATGTGTTGGTTTTTTTTTTAATTTTGGTGGGGACCAACGGCTGCACATGGGTGCGTGGGCAGAGTTCAATGATTAGTCGACTTCAGATCGTGAACGTACATTGGCAAGATCCAACAGCTACGGACCCGGGGGATCGGGGATTTGATCCCCCGGGGGACGCTCAGTGCTGCCCAAAAAAGTATGTAAGCTAATTTTGAGAAAAGCTGACCAGAACTGCGATAGAGAGTGTACTTCAACAAATCGCAAAACTAATACATCTCAGGTGGTATTGCGCCTAGTTCTAAGCTTACCGAGGCTTCCAGCAAGTCTGAGTTTTGGTTCCTACATAGAACATCTTGGGCCTATCGTACATTTTCCTCTTAAAATACCGAGCAACTTGCCGGTTCCGGTGTTCCGGCCCGGTCCATTTCAAACTGTGTGTACCATATGTTGCCTGTGGAAGCAAATAACGGGTTCAGTCATTCTTCCTTACTATTATCATATGTTCTCTAGGCACTATGTTCCATTATTACAAGTTATTGCTGCTCTTGGCAAAAATGAGTTACAAGTTGCTACATGGCTTTGCATTAATGTGTTCAAAATTATGTCGATAGAAGTTATGGACGGACCTAGCATCCCTACAGCCTCTGTTGGCGGCCTAAGCTTGCCAACGGCACAAAGCTTGTGATTTATGTTTTTCTATAGTAATTTTGTCCAAAAATTGGTAGCTTAACCTCGTTCACCTAGGTCTCCAAAAGTTTCTAGGTTCGCCACTGATAGAAGTAGTACTTGCAGGGTACTAGTGCAGCCAAATAAAACCAAGAGCTGGAGGACGGTATTGCTAAATATATAAATGCATATTATAAAAGGCACTAGATTGATGAGTGTTGGTGAGCCATCAGAGAGCTATATAAAAGTTATCAAGATTTAAGAGTGCAATACTGCATTTAAAAAAAAAAGAGCGGATAATTGTTGTCTTGTACGTAGTGAAATTCCATTGTTTCTTTTATTAATGTCGAGCTTTCTTACGTTACTCCAACACATTTTGTTTGGCGGAGTAATACTTATCCGTATGGCATGCTCGGATATTTGTCTGCTGATATTTGTATGTCGACTTTACATGTTTAGATAGGACTAGTAAAAATGCCCGTGCGTTGCACCGGGATAAACAAAAACTAAAGTGCTCCAGCCGAGTATAGCATGATTGATGACACTTCTCATTTGTGCCAGCATGGTATTCGGTTGTTACGTATGTTGTAGTTAGATCTGTCTTATTTCTCCCTACCATTCTTGCGGGACCTGCTTCACGTGCTCCTCGGCATCTTGGCCTAAGCCTCAATCCCACGGCCAAAGCACCACCGAAACCGCACCAATCTGAAACCCTTGTTTCTCAATATAAAAATCATGCAACCGCCGGTCCTCCACATGAGTGAAACTGAACTCGCCGGCTACAAATCAACCATTATGTTCTAGTGTTCTTCACATTGTTGCACGGTCTATGCTGATGCTATAGTGCTTTTAGATTAGGTATCCCCTATGGCAGTGGCGGACGCAGGAGAGAATTGAAGGGGGGGCACACCTTAATTTTTTTTTGCGCTCACCTAAAATGTGAAAAACCTTTGCATAATTAATGAAGTAATGAACAGTATACAAGACAAATTTATTGTAAACATTGAAATTCAATACACATATCAAATGGCTATTCTCTTAATTTCTACACAATGGAAACATTCAAATATTAGCAATTTTATGTGTTATTCATAATTATAAGACTTAACATACAGAGGACAGACACACATAGACATGCACAGATAGCAGTTCATATGAAAATAGCTGAAATGCTCAATGTTGTCCAAGTCACGCATGGCAGAATAGGGGCTCACTTCTGGTGATCTGGTCGGGCCTCGGTGGGAAGATCAGGGGAGGCGCTCGGCGTTCAGTGCGGCGCTCGGCGGTCAGTGCGGCACTGCGGCGGCCGGGGCGGCGGGGCTGCGTGACGCCGTGAGGACAAAGTTGCAGAGGGCGGGCGAGCGCCGGGCGGACAGCTGAACTGGGCGGAGATGCAGAGTCGATGGAGGCTGGGGCCGGCGGGAAGCGGCGGTCGGGGGATTGGGGCGTGGGGAATCGCGATGCGTGACTGCAGCCTCGTCGGCTCGTCCTCGTGACCTTAACACAAACGAAGTCGGGCCTTTTTTTCCATTGTGTACTATTTGGCCCGGCAGAATTTCTGGGTGGGCCACGGCCCCTCCCCCCCCCGCTGCGTCCGCCCATGCCCTATGGCATGTGGCATTTATCACTGCAACAATTGCATTTGTGAAAACGGTCTGACTCTGATCTTTAAGAGAACTATGCATTTATTTTATTAGAACTATATTTGGCTGCACCGCGGTTGTAAGTATCCTGAAATCTAGAGGACCACGGAACAATAGAACCTGATATAGAATCTAACAATAATGTACTTTTCTTAAATTTCTGGAAGTTGAATGGCAATAGATAACCACTTGCTCCAGTTTTTTTTTTCCAAATCTTGCAAAAGGAAAATTCATGAACAAAAATACATGTTGTTAACCTTATAAATAAGTTCACCAATTTAGACTAATCGATTCATATTTCCTAAGATTACCCATGGTACTACTTCCTCCTTCCCAAATTAGGATTCCTATAGTTTTTAGTCAAAATTAAACTTGATTTCTTTTAAACTCAAAACTTGATTTGAGTTCTAAAAAAAGAAAAATCATAGTAAAAAAATGAGACTACCCTAGCTAGAGCCCATGTGCTCTTCTATCTTGGCTGCCCAAAAATCCCCCGCAGCTCGTCCCACCCCGTTATCTAGCTCCTTTGGTGAGAGGCATTGTCAGCTCGCACTATCGTCACTCACTGCTCGCTGCAGCATCGTCGTCTAATTATGTGATATTACTTAGTTACTGGATTAAAAGAAAGTAAAATCTTCCACCACACGCCACTTCCTCCTTATCATCTATTCTTTTTTATCTCCTCACTTTTATCACTTTTACCACCGGGTATGATTTTCTCACGCACACCACTATACTTGCTTATGCACCCAAATAAATCAGAAGCATCAAATTCATTCGAACAAAACCAATCAGCACTATCCGTAAGTGAAGCAGCACCAATACTTGGAATGAATTCAGGTTGGTTGCCATCGATCGGGGATGACAATTAACGAGTCTCATAAGTCTAAATTCACCAGCTGCAACAGGAGTACCAAAAGGCGGGAGGCGTCAGCAGAGGCCTGAAACCTGTTTCTAATTATTATTTGTAAAAGCACAAAAAGGCTATTCGCTGCCTCTACAAATGCCCGGAGATCTTCGTGAAAAGAGGACCGAATAGATAAGGTCCATTGACATCGAGCGTCGTTGGAAGTGCACGCCCTTGCTGCGAGCCGAGGGCCGCCCGCGCGCTCTGGGCTCTTTTTTTTTGAAACGAACCAACTTATATTCATATGAAATAGAGTACAGAGTTCAACCAAGAACACACAAAGAGAGAAAACAAAGAACAACAAAGCTTGCACACTCCAACTTCAACCTCAAGATCGCCACCGAGGACGACCACCACTGGAGCAGCAGAACCCCTAGCCCTGAGGCGTTGACGAGCCGCAGCGACCACCAACTCCGAGGAGCTGGATCTGGAGACGAAGATCGAGCATCGGCCGGGGGCACACCCCGAGCTCACGCTGCACCTGATCTGGGACCAACGCCACAGATCAACCACCTTCTTACCACGAACCTGCAAAGCCGCTGTCTTGGATCCCCTCCTCCGGTCTTGGACACAGCGCCAGATCCGCCGCCAGCACAGATCCGACGAGAGAACGAAGAACACGAGCACCACGCCGGGCCTCGGTCCTCTGCAAGTCGAGCACGACGACGACGAGCCCCGAAGAGCTCCGCCGCCGGAGAAGGCCATGTCGACCGCAAAACACCCACCGCCAGCCCCACCTCCTCCTTGGCGCCGCCGGCGAGATCTCCTTCCTACCCTACCATATGTACATGCCGGAACCGGGGATCCCCCACCCTCCCGCCGCCGGAGCGGCCGGCGGAGGAGGGGAATCCCGTGGCTCACCGGCGAGCACGCGCTCTGGGCTCTTGCCCCAATTTCGTCTGATTGATTCCGTCCTTATGTCACCAGCGTGCAATTTCCTCTATTCTGCTTCTTTAATTTCCTCCTTCCCCGATTTATGCGGATCGTGATCTTGTTCCAAATCAGCTCGTTACAACCCTGAAAATTTAGGCATATAAACCAGTGAAACTCATTATACGCGAGCGAGGTGGGACTTTTGACGCAAAATATCTGTTCGTGAGCAGGCGCTGCGAAATTTTGACCAAAGAAGCCCAGCGGTGGCCCTGTTCGAGATCTCGACCCATGACGTCCGGGCGAGCCTGGTGCGTGCGGCGGGTGTAGTATGAGAGAAAAAGAATCAAACCGTTTTTTCACTTTTCGGTGGCATTATATATAAAATATAATTTGGTGGGAGGGTAAAACGATCTGAATAAAAGTTGGACGGAAATTTTGACAGAAATCTTAGCTCCGATCGGCAGCCTGGTGGCCGACCTGCCACATGGCGTGAACAACCGTACTGCATGGAGGCTGGAGGCTGGTCGTCAGCCAGTGCGCCGATCGGCCACCGACCAGCCGATCAGCCACCAGTCGATAGTAGCGGGCAACATGCAGCAAAGCATATATCCTACCGACACAAAGCAGCAAGGCTAATCGCACCTGTTCTGCTTGTTGCTAGAACCACACCGACCTACCACCGCCACGATGTAGCTCCAGCCACGCGCCGGCACCCAACACAAGTGCACCCGCGCCAACCTAGCTGCGCCCGCTCGCGGTAGTCTCCCGTGCCACGTTACTACTGTTGCGCCTCCCATTGTGATGGTCCGCGCCCGCACGTCTTAGCATCTTGTGGCCCCATCAGCTGTCCGACGCACCTTCCAGGCTCCCGTAGCACCGCCAGCCGTTGCAGTCAAACACGACCCACGACCCACGCCCGCTGCTAGGGTCGACCGCGACCTACGCCTACGCTCACAACATCTTCAACCTTGACCCCTTCCGTTCACGCGCACCTCTGCATCGTCCTCGACATCCGCGACGGCCCCGCATGCCGCTCCTACATCGTGCTTCCCCTCCCCTGGTTCTCACGCGGCCCGGGTCTCCACACGTCGCCACTCCGCCGACGCCGATCTCCACCACCCTATGCCCCCAGTGCCCAAAGCAGCAGCGGCATGCGCGCGAGGGGGGTGCATCGCGTGCAAATAGCACCAACGCGTCCACTCCGTCCCCGTCCTGCTGCGCTAACGTGCAACCCCGTGCCTGGTCCTCCGACCTCCTCCGACTGTCGGATTCTTGCCGGCTGCCGCGCCGCGTGCCCCTCTGGCTGCTTCGCCAATCGTGCCCCATACGGCTTCCACGCCCTGGATAGCCACTGTCGCCTCCGCCCCTAGCTCGCCACACAACTTTATCTCCGGCTCGACCCACAGCCTGGCCGACTCCTCCGCCCCCTCTATCCGCTCTGCCCGCGCCTCCGGCTTCCCCTGCGTCGCGGCCGGCTTCGCCGCTATCTTCTCCGGCTCCCGGGCCACCCGCATCGCGCTAGGCCAGCTCCGGCCGTCCATCATGCCGCTACGAGGCGAAGAAAAAAGAAAGGAAAAAAGGGGAAAGGTGGGGCCAGCTAGAATGGCTGGCCGATTGGAGAGAGAAGAAAGAAAGGTCGGCAACCAGTTTGCCGATCGGCCACCAGTTTGTCGATCGGTGGTTGTCTGACCGACCGTGAAATTTTTAAATCGCGTAATAGTTGTAAAATTGCTGAAAAACGTATTATTTTTTAAAAAAATCGCAAGAGAGGTCTACGTTGTGGAGGCTTAGAATGATTACCTTGTTCTCGGCTCAATGAATTTTTCACTTTTTGCCCAGGTTCCTTTTTTGATATTGGTTTGTCATATCTAGAAACATTTTGGCATGTCTGTTGCTCACTCATTGAACTATGTGTGCCACTCTAATTCCATTCATGTATTTGTATTCCACATTCAACATCTCTAAAAAATATGGATAGGAGAAATAAACAATACATCAAAATTGAATGTTGTGTTTAGATAGATCCGTATGTGGACAAAACTAAAACATTTAATTTTTGGACCAAAGCAATACAATGTAGCATCCTTCTAATAAAATTGAGTACTGTGAAAGCAATCGTGTAGCAAAATTCAGTCAAAATGTATGTAGATTGAGCGGCAGCCGCTAGCAATCCTCTAGCAAATAGCATAAGTCAAAACTCTCGCTAGTACTTCTCCTATCCATATTAGATCGAAGGAAAGGGAGTAGCAAATTTAGTACATCTAAGAGCAACTCCAATAGTATAGCTGGTTGTTGGCTATAAGCACGATGCCATGCCATATATAGTTAATATGTAGCTAACAAGTACAATAGTTGGCTATAAGAAGGAAACTGCTGGGCGTCCCCCGGGGGATCTGATTTCCCAGCCCCCGGGTCGCCAGCCGTCGGATCGGTCATCTTGGACGGCCAGATCTTCTTTTACAGAATGTAGCAAAAAAACATCTCCCGGCAGCAAAAAAAATAACCCGCTTTTGCTACATTGTAGCAAAAAACGGTTCAGTCACGAAATCAAATAAAAAGGCTGAGCTCGCCGGAGAGCTCGCCGGAGACCTCGTAGCAAAAAAAAATGCTATTGTAGCAGAAAAATGCTAATGTAGCAAAACACAAATATCATCGGAAAACATTGACGAAGACCTCGCCAAAGACCCCTCGCCGGAGACCTCGTAGCAAAATTTCTATATTAAAGTAGCGAAACAACAAAACAATTATAGCAAAAAAAAGAGCATCACAATATTTTTTACAAGGTCTCTGGCGAGGTCATTACTATTGTATCAAAATAGACTTCGCCTAATACATCACCGAAAAAACTTAGTAGCAAAATATATATACTAACATAGCAAAATCATAAAACGGTTGTAGCAAAAAAAATCTATATATGACAGCAAAATCCATGTCACAAGCCGTCGGCAGCAAGGAAGGCCGTTGTGGGCAGCAACTTGGCCCGCCATCAGCAGCAACGAGGGCCGCCATCGGTAGCAACCTGGCTCGCCCATGGTAGCACCTCCAGGTCGTTGGCATCGTGCTTGTGCTGGGTGTAGGCGCGATGGCGGAGAAGCAGCACGGATTTGTGGGGCCACCGGAGGAGCAGCATGGTCCTGGGGGCGGCGGAGGAGAAGCATGGTCCTCCCCGCTCCAGCGCGTGCGCCGAGGGTGGCCATCTTGGCCTGCCCTAGGGCGGCGGCCAGCGGGAACATGGCCGGCGGCCGTGGAGAACTTGGCCGGCGGCCGTGGAGAACTTGGCCGGTGGCGCGCGCGGACCAGGCCGGCGAAGCGAGTGGGGACCTGGCGGCGGCGCGATGGGAACCTTGACGGCGACGCGTGCGGAACCCACCGGCGACGCGAGCGGACCTGGGCGGCGGCGACGGGAGAGGCGGACCTCGCAGCACCATGGCCACACCTCTTGGCGGCGCGACGGTGCCCGAGCGTGGGCGGGGGACGGCGGCGGAGCGGCTTGGGCGCAGCGGAGCGTGCCTTGGGGCGGCGGCGCGTGGCTGGGGCGCGGTAGTCCGAGCTCGTGCAGAGGCCTCATGGCCGACGGCGCCCGAGCGTGGGCGGGGCGGCGGCGGCGCTTGGGCGCGGCAGTCCGAGCTCGCGCGGGAGGAGCACGTGAGGGCGTCGCCGGTTGTCGTCGGCGTCGGAGAGAGACGGGGCCCGCCGGAGCTGCGCGACGAGCTCGGCCCTGCCAGGCTAGGGCGCGGCGGCGGGCGCGGTGGTGTGGCTGGGGCGCGATGGCGAGCACGGTGGCGTGGTTGGGGCGCGACGGCGGAGCGCGCAGGTGAGATTTCCTCATCTCCATGGCCAGAGAGTTTTGCGGGAGAGAACAGAGCCAAAACAGAGGAGATAAGGTTGTGGTGGTAGGCCCCACCCATGACGTGGTGTGTGGAACGCAACATCCATCGGACGGTTACGAGCAGGAGGTTGCAGCGTTTGAATCCCCCGGGGGAACTGGATCATTTAATGTACTACTTTTTCAATGGATGGCCCACCTTTCATTTACATACCTTACCTAGGAGCACGTGCTAGAGCTAGCTCTTGCATAAGAGCCCACTCACATTATCTCTCATCTTCTCTCTCCTCCAACTAGACACAAATATATTATTTTAACTCTTGTAGCGACTAGATCTTATTGTACTTGGTCTAATAATAGTAGCAGCTAGCTTCTCAGGCAACCTTACATTGATCAAAGTATTAAAAACAGTCAACAGCTTCCGACGCAATCCTTCCCAGTCCACCACTTCTCGAAGAACTAGGATTAACAATCTTAGAGTCCATCTGTAAACGGCGTCTTAAGCATTCAGCTGGGTAATCATCCAAGTGTGTCTCAGAAAGAAAAATAATGTCAGGATTATAACGCCTTCGAAGGTCCGAAAGCGAACGAACTGTCGGGTCATTCCCAGACCCTGACTCCACCACTTCTTGATTTCATTTCTCCTTTGCCCGTGCAGCTATAATTGAGCTTTTTTCTCCATTCCTCGGGTCCATCCACCCTCATCGTCCGCTCGCCTCTCCTAGCCGGCCAACATATAAATTGACCGCCTAAAAAACTTTGCGTCGGTAAAATAGTCGAATTCGACAACGCAACCATTTGCGCCTGGGGGTGGCCCCACGGCCCGACGTATTTTTTAATAGATTTTGCATTCAATAGAAACATAATTACATAGGGAATAAAGGAAAATAAAAAAAATTAAAACTAAAAGCCGCATGTAGCGCCTGCTAGCCTAGGCTATCCTCGTCCTTGTTGTCGATCACGACGAATTCCGGTATTGCCCACGACCAATTGGCAGCTGGCGGAATGTACGTCGGTTGTGAAGGTAGTGGAGGTGGAGCGGGCGGCGGAGCCCACAGATTGAACGGCGGAGGTGGCGGCGAGTGTGGGAACGAATTTTGCAGCGCCCGCTCGAGGGCATCATCCTCCATGAGGCCTGGGGGTATGATGTCGGTGGTGTACCGGGGCAGCCACGGAGGCGCCTACGGCACCTCCGACACGAGGATGGTGAGCCTCTCAATCTCTTTGTCGGTCATCGTCGCTGACAGCTGGAACTCCCGGCCCTCCTCCATGGTCGTCTGCCAGTCGTGGAAGACGCGCCTGACGAAGTCTTCGCTGTCGTCCTTGGCCTCCTCATTGTAGAAGTCCAGCGTGGCGTCGTCCTGGGGAGGCGTAGGTGGGGGCGGCTTCCGTGCTCGACGAGGCGCAACATGGCGTGCAGGTGGTGAAGGTGGACCGAATGGGTAGTCCCTGTCGTCCAGGAACACAATCTTCCTCCTCGGATCCGCCTTGGTCTCGCTCTAGTTGAGCCATCGATCAGAGTCGATGGCGTAGGCGGGGTTGGCGCGGAGGTCCACCGGCACGTACGACCGCCTACACTGGATCTCCATGGTCTACTCCGGATCGCGTGGAGGCACTGGTGGGATAGGCACCCGGCGGCTGCTTAGCCCCCAGCCGCCACCAGGAAGGTGCACGTCCCGCGAGTCGTACGGCATCCAATTGTCGTGCAGTAGCCGCGCCATCTCGACGATGGGAGGCACCATGTTCGGCCGCGCCTCCTTCTTCACGCTGTTGCGAGACGTCTTGAAGTCGTTCTTCTAGTGATGCGGCGGTGCACGGTAGTGAGGGTGGGAGTGGAGGTGTCGGTGGTGTGGGCGATGGAAGGGTCGATGTCGATCGCCTTTTAAAGGCTGGGCGAGCGAGGGACACGAAGCCATTGATGAAGGCGTAGAAGGCTCGCCGCCGTCGACCAGGCCAGGTGCGCGTTCAGAAGACGAAGCAGCGCCATTTGGCGAAGGTTGCGGAGGAGACGCGGAAGCAAAGACCCCCGAAGCGATGGCCGCCAAAGCGATGCGCTCACAACGGGCCTCGCGCCCGCCGCCAGACGAACCCGTGGGAGAAGCGAGCGGTCACTCAACGCGATCGCGCAGCATCCGCCAATACGAATCCGAGCCGTAAATTTGAGTCGTCTTTGCATCTCGATGGACAACCTAGTCGCTATGCCTCGGGCCGCTGACCCCAAGTCGCAAACGCGTTCGTTTGCGTCTTACCCTCTGGAGATGTCCTAAGGGCATCTCCAACGAGACGACGCATATCGAACGTCCAAAAGTGTTCGCGCGCGTTCGTTTGCATCGTCCCGCGGACATATTTTGACCGCGCGTCCGTTTGCGTCTGGGTGTGCTCCCAACGGGTGACCCATTTTTGTTTTGAAAAATATTTAAAAAGCATAATGTACTACAAACAATATAAATACAGTTGGTAGAAGCCTAGACTACTTGCAGCCGACGGCCCAGCCCCATCGTTGTGTCGCTCCCTCGCCTGCTTCTGCGCCGCCAGCTGTGCGGCCACTAGAGCTTGGTGCGCCGCCGCGTCCTCTAGCAGGCACCGCCGAAACGTCTCATTCGCGGCATCCTCGGCCTTCTTGAGCGTCTCGAATGAGTCGACTAACGACCTCTGCTCCGCCGCCTTCTCCTCCGGGGTAGGCGCATCAGGGTCATCAGAAGACCATGAGGTCGGAGGAGTCATCCTCTGCGGGGCCGCCGCCCTGCGGCATTCCATCTCGACGTCGAACGCCGCGTGGGTCGCCCGCTCCTCCTCTGCTTTCTTCTCCGCGTCAGCCAAGAACTTCGCGTCCCTGACCAGGTTGAGGAGGTCGTCGGTGCTATCGTCGTCGTTGAACTCCTCGCCGGAGCTCGAGGCCGGGGGAGGTGGAGTCGAAGCTGGAGGTGGAGGCGCGGTAGCCTGGCCGCGGCCGGCGCTGCTCATGGTGGCAAATGTGAAGGTTGAGCGGCGGCGGCGCTACGGTGAAGGTTGTGCAGCGGTTAGGGTTTAATGTGAGAGGAGATAAGATACGCGCATCCCTATTTATATAAGCCAGAGGCAGACGACCGCCACGGCACACGTGGCATCCCCGTTACTTTGTGCGCAGAGGTAGACGAACGACCCGGCGCGCCATTACCCGGCCGTATACTACCGAAACAACGCTTCGACGCGCGGCTGAGAAAACACATCAAACCTGGATCGCTACCAGGCGGCCCTACCAAAATCTGCCAGACGCGAAGCACGACAATCGTCGAATACAGTGAAGTCCTCACGCTAAAACAGAACATACAGGCCTGGACATCCCGGTGAGGCCCGTTTACACAAGTCGCAGGCTGCCGCCGCCCCCGCCCCCAGCTCGCGCCGCCGCCCCCGCTACCAACCTCTTGCCGGCAACGCGAAGGCTCCAGATCGGACCTGCCCATCGCTGCAGAGCAGAATCATCCCCTCGTGTCACCTTCTCGGTCAGTGCTCTGCCCTTTAGCCCTTTCAGAGGGGAACTCGGAATTCTTGCAGAATACAATTAAATTCAGATTATTGAAGAGCCACTTTTCTTACCAGATTCGAATTCGAATTGCTGTTTGTCACCGAATCAGATTAGGACCGAGGTCTTTGGCCACCCTATAAGTACCACAGAAACCAGCCTTTCCTGCGATCTATCAAACGTTGCAGCTTTCCAACCGTCTGCCAACACGCCTCATCTTCGGAAAGCTCATCGTCACCGTTGCAGCCCTCGTTTTGGTCATCCGTAACTTTGCACAACAGGCAATTCATCTTCTGCGATTGCTCCAATGGAGGTCTCCTGCAAAGCCACGGCGAAGCAATTTCTGAACCTGTCTGTACAACCGAGAAATCTGTCCGCTCTACTCGTGCAAGCTTTACCTAAGTTGATGTGTCTCCGTCCTACTTTACACAAGAAATTCAGCATTGATCCACCACCCATGGATGCTACATTACCAGAGTTGCCACAGGACATACTGATGGATATATTTACCCAGCTGGAGATCCCCGACCTTGTACGTGCTTCCTCTGTCTGCCCCTCCTGGTCCTCCGCGTACACCAGCCTATGCAACCTTGGACAGTACAAACAGTCCCAGACGCCATGCCTGCTCTACACTTGTGGAACTGACAGTGAGAGCGACGCGCGCCTCTACAACCTCGCGGAGAAGAGGTCATACAAGTTAACTCTCCCGGGGCCGCCAATCCGCAGTAGATATCTGATTGGATCCTCAAATGGCTGGCTGGTTACTGCTGATGACAGGTCTGAAATGCACCTTCTCAATCCTATCACCGTGGAACAGATTGCTCTTCCATCCGTGATCACCCTCGAGCCGGTAGCACCCATTCTCGATGAAACGGGTGCCGTATACAAGTATAATTTCTGGAATCGTGCCACACGCCCACCTACGACCTTTGCTCTTGATGAACTACGGAGGTACCTCCACCGCAAGGCATTTGTTTTTTATGATACATCTGCAAAACGTTATATCGTGGTGCTCATCCACAATCCAGAAAGACAGCTATCTTTTTCTTGGTTAGGGGACGACAAGTGGACCTTGCTGCCAACACCGAAGGGCATCTTTCATTTTCATGACTGCGTCTACTTGGATGATCTTTTATATGTCGTGGCTGCACGCGGAGAAATTTTTGCCTTCAATCTGAGAGGCCCTATAGTCACAAAAAAGTTAATTGTGGACAGGGCAAAAAACAATATTTGTGAAAATATTTACATTGTTCAGGCTCCTTGCGGTGATCTGCTGCAAGTATGGAGATTGGAAGACGACACTGTGTATGATGAAGATGTGGACGATGCAACGTATGAAACTCATACCGGGAAGATTGATATATTTAAAGTTGACACTACAGCTGAAAAGCTCGTGAAAATAAATAGCTTGGATGATCATGTCTTGGTTCTTGGGCATAACCAATCACTTTGTCTCAGTGCTGAAGAATATCCACAGTTGAAGGCAAATCGTGTCTACTTTACAGATGATCATGAGTTGTATATTTTTGGATGGAAGAATAATCGTCGTGATATCGGAGTGTTTGACTTGGAAAATAACAGTAGAGAGGAACTTGTATCCCCTCAGCTTTGGTCCAACTGGCCTCCTCCCATATGGGTAACACCCGCGCTTACTGAACTGTGCCCAGCAAAAGTTTCACCGTACCCGACACCAGCTTCGACTTTACAATTTTATTACCCAGCGAGCCTGCGAGCTGCTTACATTTTCTTTTGTATTACTATTATATCTGCCTACCTGATCAGTTGGTGCTCTATATTGTAAATCTGTTTTCTTCTGCTTGAATAATATGACACAACGGGATTGTTTTGCCCTTGGTTTGTAATCTTATAAATTTATAATCTTCTTGGTGCTGTTGTTAACAATAAATCTCTGTATAGTATTTTCTCAGAGTAAGTGTATGTAGATTGTTGCCTTGTATTCTCAAGGCATCTAGTAATTTTGTACAAGTAAAACATACATGCGGGTCAAGTTGACATGTCATCGAGAGAGTTAATGCATATTTTAGTTAAATTTTGCAGTGCCATGTAATAATCTACTCTGTAAAATACGAAATATGAATTCGTGCAGAGAAAGATAACGTGACCAGAGAAAGTGGAAAAAACAAAAGGCATGATTGATATTGAAAATAGCTAAATATTGCAAACCAGGACCTCGTTTGGTGATGATTAGCTGCACTTATGCTTGGTTATATTGAAATAAATTTAGAACATGTTTATAAATTGAACCGCAGTTTTAATTTCTGGGTACAAGAATTTCTTAGCAGTCTCTATCATTTTTCATGGACCGAATGCTGGCAAACATGGCCTCCCAGGAGGCGCGCATCAAATTTCAGAGCATCGGATTTCATATCAATGTACTTGGATTTATGTTGAGACTTGAGAGCATCAGGTTTTTTTTACTGCACACAAAATCCACAAACCTTCTCTAGCTTGCATATTCTGAAGCAAAGTGATCCAAGACCCTGCATGTGCCAGTTTTGGTAGTTGGCTGCGACTGGGATGCACGAGCCCAAACTCTCTCCAGCACCTTGAACTGGCTAGCCTCCATGCGAGCCATGATTTCAGTAGTTTTTTATCTGTCTTAGAACCCCTCTGCTCCTCTGTCAGCTCGACTTTGCTTGGCTTGCTTCCACCACTCTCGCCTCCATCTTGATGCTTGTCAACCACTCTTGGAGCTAAGGATTCTCCAGCGTCTCCCTCGCCTGGTCTGGTTGAAGGTAACACAGCATCACGGACCCGCAAAACATTCGTACTAAACAATAAAGTCTAAATACTAATCTGCACGAATTGTTTAGGCACGACTTCAGCATTTTTCAAGGAAGATTTATTTTATTTTTATGGATCAGATGAATCACATCGAATTTACATGTGTGTTTACTTAGAGCTGACGAAAGCTATGTCAACTTTATCAAGTTATGGTATAACTTACATCAGCTGCAGCAAATCCTCTTGCATTTGCATGGGATCCACGTTGTTACTTTTCATTGGTGCTGGATTTATTTCTTCTTGCGTCAACTGAGTCGACGATGGTTTAGTCCACGGGATTGGGTCGATAATGAACAATGTTATCATTAGAATATCTGAATGGATCCAGACAAGTGCATTTCTGACCCAAACGACTAAAGATTTGCGTATGTGGGTTGTAAGAGCATCTCCACTCGTCCCCCATATATGCTCCAGCTGTGCCCATTTTTGGTCCATATAGGGGAGCTCCTGCACTAAACACAAAATGGGGGTCGGTCGGCCCCAGCCATAACCATAGTTTTAAAAACCGGACCGGCGACCGAACCGGTGAAGGTATCGGTTCAGGTTTTTACCGGTCGAACCACTGGTTCATTGGTTCAGTGTCTGGTTTTTTAAGATATAGAGTAGTATATTTTTACTTATAAATACTGCAACAAATAAATAATTATGTATGAAAACATATATTAGACTTGCAATTTAGCATATCAATTCACAAAGTAGTTGCCAACTTTGCCGTGTCCAAAACAGAAAAGTAGCTAACACACGTATGTATTTCATTTTTTGCATTCAGCAAAAGCTGCGAATGATGGCCTTGTAATGTGCAAGCGTGTGCATGGCTCTGCTGCTCTCTACTGCTATGTATCATGTATGTCATGGAGAGGAAAATTGCAAACAGCAAAGACATATCGTCTGGTTAATGTATAAAAGAATCTTGTGCCTTAATTGTACGTCAAGCGAGCACAGCTCAACTGGTCTGTGGTCTGGTGTTCAACCGGCGGTCCGGTCCGGTCCGGTTTTTAAAACTAGGGTGTGCCTATGTCTCAGTTGACTGAGATTTTCTTAAGTCTCAGTCAATTTAGAAAAGTGCAACTACAGTTCAAAGAAAAGTACAACTCGGTTCAGTTGCACATTTATGTCAGAAAAGTGCAATTGCACTTTTTTAACAGAAAAGTGCAATTCAAAGCACATTTTTGTAAGTGACTTAGACTTAAGAAAATCTCAGTTGACTGAGACATAGCAAAACCGTTAAAACTATGGCCATAACCCCCATACAAAGGATTATATTATAAATAAAATTATTATTATTTTATTATAAATAAAAGACTAGTCGATCATATTCATATTTGGGCCTACATGTACTCGAAGTCGTCGTCGCTATCGTTGGAGGAGCCGTCGTCGTCGCTCACGGGGCGCAGCTCGAACCTACAAGGCGACGGCGGTGGTTGCATCCGTAGAGGCTGTGGCGGCGCAGGCGGTGGGGACAGATGGCCGCAACGGCTGCAACCTAGGCCGTCGTCGCCACGGTGTGCACGGTAGGCCTGCTCCTCCTTCAACTCTTCATCTGAAACTTTTGCTAATTTCAAAGCTATTTGTAACAGGCAACCAATGATTTTCATGCCTGTAAATGCACTTAAAATCTTTTTGTAGAAAAATTGCACTTAATTAATACTCACTCCGTTCCAATGAATAAGAACTATAAATTTAGTGAAAATTCAACACTTAAATTTGACTAATGTTAAAATAGTAACAGACGACTCTGGACGTCTCTCTCCCCTGCTACAGTAAAAGGAGAGCGATTTGTAGACCCTCCAGCGTCCCCAGCTCGCCGCCGTCGATTCGACGGATTCCTCGCCTCCGGCGGCCGCTCCGGCGGCGGGAGGTTGGGGAATCCCCGGATCGCGGTGTGTATATAGTCTAGGGTATGTTAGGGTCCAGATCGACGGCGGTATGGAGGTGGCGGCGGCGTCGTTTTGGTTTTTGGTGCAGGAGTTCGTCCCCTCCGGCGGTGGTGCTCGGTGGAGTGCTGCGGCGGAGCTCCTGTGTCTTTCGCGCTCAAGGGTCTCCGGATCTGCGACGTGCGGTTGTCCCCGGCCGGTTCCTGTGTGGTGGAGGAGCCGGATGGAGAGTTCATCGAAGATGGTGGTGTGGAGCGGCGTGACGATCTCGGCGTTCGAGGGTGTAGGTCCTTTGGGACCGGTATCCGGTGACTTCCCAGTCGCCCGGGGACTGTCTCCGATCTAGAGTTTGAAGGGGAGTAGCGGCGACAATGGCGCGCCACCGGCTCGTCCTCCACGACGATGTTGTCAAGCTTCAGAAGGACTTGGTTGTTATTTTTTTGTTCTTGTGGATCTTTCTGTAAGTTTGCCGTGATATTATCATCATCTTTTCCGCAAAAAAAAAAATTGACTAATGTTATAACCAGAACTACTTATAAACATTTACAGTACCAAATCAATACTATTAGATTCACTGTGAAATATATTTTCACAATATACTTGTTTCATTTTGTAGCTCTTTATACTTTTTAATAACATTTGGTCAAAATTTATAAGCTTATTCATCGAAAGTAATATCTTGATTTACATAGCAATTGACATCGCGTGGAAGATAGCAAAAAAAAAATGTTCAAGATCCGTTACTTGAATTTGCATAGAATTGGCATACTGAACAATTGTTATTTCAATATTTAACGGCAAAAGGACTAGGCCCAAGATCCACCGGTGGCCTGAAAGTAAAAAAATCTGTAGAATCAGTCGGTCTCCGTAGATTAAAAAAGAAAATAAACCTAATTTTACTAGATTTGGACACTATACTCACATACAACTAAGGGAAAATTGAGGCCTCTTTCTCGTTTCTCCCTTGTGCTAGATTGGAAATTTGTAAAACTCTAGGGGCTGTAGCCCATGGCTGCCACCAACGTTCTTGCAAAAGCACTACCATCAGTACATCTAACACTACACGGACTATATATATGTAATACCCATAGGACTGAGAGGCAAACATCTCCTCTATAGCCTGCCAGACACCGGCAGTGTGCTCGATCCTTTGGACGTGAGGACGAACCTCGGAGGAGAGCGATTGGAGAAGGTATGAGAGAACAATCTGGTCTCTGGAGATCCAGTTTTCATACTCTAGATTGGACGCTGTCTTCGCCGGTTTGTCGGCTGTCTTGTCAGCGGCTTCAATCTCTAGGGTTTCCGGCGGGGCAGCATCTGTGCCATCAAGGAGGCCGAGCAGACGGGCGCCTCTCGAATCGCCGGCAGGACCTGGGCTCGCCACCCTGAATAATTGGTGCGGGTGAGCTTATCCGAGGGAGGGGAGCCGAGGTTGATGATCTGGTTGTTGGAGGAGGACACCATGGGAGCGACGAAGGAGCTTGAGAACGGCGTCGTAGGGGATGGTTTCTAGATCGATATTGCGATCAGTTTTCGACGGCGGAAGAGTCGGCATGATATCATGTAAAGCGATCAGGTAGAGGGTTCTACTCGGATGATTACCGAGCCCCACGATTCTTCTATTTATGGGAGGTGCACATTGCAGTGTAAGCATACAATAAGGACACGTACTCCTAATCCTATACAAGGTCGGTAATATGTTTAACACTAACACTACACGGACTATATATATGTAATACCCATAGGACTAATCTAATACTCCCACGAGTGCATGTGAGAACGAATCTTGCAAAGAACAACGGATCTAAGAAACCCTAACCAAAATGGAAAAGTGGTCAATCTGTAATTACCATTAAGCGAAGGGACAATGGCCCTGTTTTATGCACCTCCGCGGCTGTAGGGTTGCCGATGCTCCCAGGTGCAGAAGTCGATGCTCGTGACAGCGGCCGACGGTGTCGCCATAAAGATCGTTGGAGTAGAAGAAACCGCGAGCATGGCCCCTTGAGGAAAAGCGTGTCATGGCAAGGGGTCAAAGCCCGGTGGGACCTCCATGTCCTCGCTTGTGTCAGGCCCTGCCGCCAGGCGGCCGCTCTGCTCGACGCGTACCCACGTGTGTGTGTGGGGGTGAGTGGGGAGGGGAGTCCGAACCTTCCCATCGGCAACCCCTCTAATGGAATCCCTGAGGCCGCCACGATCGCCCTTGTTCTCGCGGTAGGCCGGCGGGCAGCGGACGGAGAGGGCCGATTTAACACTGGCACCACGACCTGGGTAATCGGCGGCACCTTGTCGTGGCGCCTGTGAGCTTCTCGCCAATCAAGCACGGCTCCCCAACCCCAAGCCGATTCGGTCCCTCGGGACCTGGCTGCAGAGTATGCGGCGTGCCAAACACGCCCTAGCTAACCATATTTAGTTCTCTCTATATCATCATCGCCGCGTCCACGATAGAGAAGTAGGCATCAGCATATGAGACGACTTCTCTCCAGTGCGACTTACCAAATGTCCCTGTCCGCTTGGGAGGCCCGCGGCCACGTATGCAGGACAGCGACCGCGCGTCGACACCGGCCCAACGACGTCCACGCCGAGACGTCCGACGCCCAACGCCCGACGCGCATGGTATCGTGCTTGTTATTATTGTGGCAGCCGTACTACAAACACTGGCACAAGCCCAGTGCGGAGAAGGAAAGGGGTAACCAGCCAACTACCGGTGACGAAAGTTATTAGCTAGCTAGGACTAGTGTCCTGTGGCCATAGTGCTCCAAGTCGGCTAGCGAGTAGACATGGTTTTCCAGCCACTTGCCGAGGGAAAGATATCACAGCAGCATTAGTTGGGGCGCGCGTTTGGTTGCCTGCATCCCCTTGGTTCGTATCGGGCCAGAAATTTTCGGCCTGTTTGCTTGCCTGGGCCGAGCCGTTCTTGCACGAACTCTCAAAGCAGTGTCGGGCCGACTCTGGAGGAACGTTCGGCAGTTTTCAGCGGTGCAGGCAAATCTCCACGCCCGGTGATGCAAAAGATAAATACATCATGTGGTCGCAAATTCACGCTAGAAAAACGCATCTGTCATCAACTTCTATTCTACCTCGAGTTCGGAACAAGTTACGGTTTCTGAATCAGTGGATGTAGAAAAAAGAAAGAAAATACATCTAACACTAATATCATTTCATTGGGATGTAAAAAAACTGGAGTGAACATACTATTCTTACATCCAAACCTGGGATGAACCAGATCCTAGATGTAGAAAAGGAAGAAAAAATACATCACCACTCCTATCATTCGGGATGTAAAAAAAATCGAAAAATAGATCTAGCTTCAAACAAAAATTACAACTAAAATTATAGGGAGCATACTTTTATTGCATCCTTGAATGTTTATGGATGTACTGTAGAAGTAAGGGAGCCTGGGATGAGACGGGAAGAGGAGCGGTGACAGGGAACAGCAGCGGGCTGGCTCGTCCTGCCCGACGACCAGGCGAAGTACCTGCCCTTCCCGACAGGCGACGACGCTGGTGGAGGTGGCGGCCGGCGGCGGCGCGCCCGACGGCGCCGTTGGAGGTGGCGCCCGACGGCGACGCGAAGTCCCTTCCCGACGGGCGACGGCGCTGGTGAAGATGGCGCCCGACGGCGAGGCGAAGTCCCCTTCCCTTCCCGAAGGACGACGTCGCTGGTGGAGGTATCGGCCGGCCGCGGCACGCTCGCGGAGGCGCGGCGGCGGCGGCGCTCGTGGAGGTGGCGGCCGGGGGCGGCGTGCTCGTTGAGATCCATCGATAAATACTCTCTCGCGACGGAAAAAAGGAAAAAAGTCCAGCGAAGGAGATAAGCTCGCTCGTGGTGGGACCCAACTGATTGTCTCCCACCAATAGCCTCACGTGAATCGAACAGAGGAAAATGGGGCACTAGCTAAGACAAAACAGTGCTCAGGCACTTAATAGAAATTGGGTTACTTTATTTCTATTTTTGGATGGGGCACTCCCTAAGACTAACCGGTGCTAGGACACTCTGTAGCAATGTTCGAAACTTTACTACTGTAGGTTAATTAGAAACATGGTTTAATTTAAAAAAAAACTATTAGGGAAGCCGAATGGGCGGTGCGGCTGGAAAATTCGGGTGTAAAAGCCAAGCATCTGACTAGCCCGATACATCCGGACAACCGCTCGATTTAGCATCCTAGAAACGGGATCCCGACTTTCAACTTAAAGGTCCACCTAAAAAGAGCTAACTACATGACCCTAGCACTCCCGTCTCACCGAGCAGGCCATCCCCACAAGCATCCTGCTTGCTCCACACTTAGGGCATCTCCAACGCGGCGACCCATCCCGTACCCGCGCATCTGAATGGGTCTAACCGGACAAAAACACGGTCCAGCGCGTGGATCCATCCCAAAAACGGATGGCCGCGGCGTCCGGGACGACCCAACGCCGGCCCAACTCTGGGCCGAGTTTGCGTGGCCGCAGACTCCTATCGTTGGCCGCTCGCGTCCTCCCCTTGTTTGCCCCTGGCCCACCTGTCTGCGTCCCAAAACACAACCCCCTCACACGCATCTTCCACCGCTCCGCCGCCACCCAAGGACCGGCGATTTGGGAGCGGTGTCGACGCCGGCCACCGTTGTCGAGACGCCGGCAAGCGGTGCAGAAGCATAGGTCGCGGCCTGATACGTCTCCAACGTATCTATAATTTCCGATGTTCCATGCTTGTTTTATGACAATACCAACATGTTTTGTTCACACTTTATATCATTTTCATGCATTTTCCGGAACTAACCTATTAACAAGATGCCACAGTGCCAGTTCCTGTTTTCTGCTGTTTTTGGTTCCAGAAAGGCTGTTCGGGCAATATTCTCGGAATTGGACGAAATCAACGCCAAACCTCCTATTTTTCCCGGAAGCGTCCAGAACACCGAAGAAGAGTCGGAGAGGGGCCAGGGGGCCACCACACCACATGGCGGCGCGGGCCAGGCCTAGGCCGCGCCGGCCTAGGGTGTGGCGCCCCCAGGTGCCCCCCTGCGCCGCCTCTTCGCCTATAAAACCCCTTTCGACCTAAAAACGCAGTACCAATTGACGAAACTCCAGAAAGACTCCGGGCGCCGCCGCCATCGCGAAACTCCAATTCGGGGGACAGAACTCTCTGTTCCGGCACCCTGCCGGACGGGGAATTGCCCCCGGAGCCATCTCCACCGCCGTCTTCACCGCCATCTTCACCGCCATCGCTGCCTCCATGATGAGGAGGGGGTAATCCACCCCTGAGGCTGAGGGCTCCGCTGTAGCTATGTGGTTCATCTCTCTCCCATGTACCTCAATACAATAATCTCATGAGCTGCTTTACATGATTGAGATTCATATGAGTTTGTATCACAATTTATCTATGTGCTACTCTAGCAAAGTTATTAAAGTAGCACGTGTGTAAAGGTGACAGTGTGTGCACCGTGTTAGTACTTGGTTTATGCTATGATCATGATCTCTTGTAGATTGCGAAGTTAACTATTGCTATGATAATATTGATGTGATCTATTCCTCCTACATATGCATGAAGGTGACAGTGTGCATGCTATGTTAGTACTTGGTTTAGTCTTTTGATCTATCTTACACTAAAGGTTACTAAAATATGAGCATTATTGTGGAGCTTGTTAACTCCGGCATTGAGGGTTCGTGTAATCCTACGCAATGTGTTCATCATCTAACAAGAGTGTAGAGTATGCATTTATCTATTCTGTTATGTGATCAATGTTGAGAGTGTCCACTAGTGAAAGTGTAATCCCCAGGCCTTGTTCCTAAATACTGCGTTACTGCTGCTTGTTTACTGTTTTACTGTGTTACTACTGCTGCAATACTACCACCATCATCTACACGCCAGCAAGCTATTTTCTGGCACCGTTGCTACTGCTCATATATATTCATACCACCTGTATTTCACTATCTCTTCGCCGAACTAGTGCACCTATTAGGTGTGTTGGGGACACAAGAGACTTCTTGCTTTGTGGTTGCAGGGTTGCATGAGAGGGATATCTTTGACCTCTTCCTCCCTGAGTTCGATAAACCTTGGGTGATCCACTTAAGGGAAAACTTGCTGCTGTTCTACAAACCTCTGCTCTTGGAGGCCCAACACTGTCTACAGGAAAAGGAGGGGGAAGTAGACATCAAGCACTTTTCTGGCGCCGTTGCCGGGGAGGAAAGGTAAAAGGCACTCATACTTCGGTTCCAGGTAAAGTACTTTTTTGGCGCCATTGTGTTTGTGCTCGAAGCTATTTCCTTTAGATCCTGCAATTGCATCTTTTTGTTTCTTGTTTACACTAGTTAGGCATAATGGAAAACAACAAAAAAATTGGTGAGCTTTTTAATCTTTTTCCTGATTTAGAATTGTTTGATGCGAAAATTAAAAAACCTATGGAACCTTATTTGCATGCTAGTAGCGATGTTATTAGTATGAATGCAATTACTGCTAATACTATGGATAAGTCTAAGCTTGGGGAAGCTAGTTTATATAAGAATAATCTTTTTTGCTCCTCAGCTTTGGAAGAAATATTTTGCTCTGATAATGCTTTATCTCCCATATGCGATAACTCTAATGATGTTTCGATATTTTAAATCCACTCGCTGAAAGTATTCCGTATAAAATACCTATGAAAATTATCGAATGTGTTATGGACAACCACTATAAAGGGGATGGAACTGTCCATCCTAGAGATCATTTACTGTTTTTGCACGAATTATGCGGGTTATTCAAGTGTGCAGGTATCTCTATGGATGAAGTGAGGAAGAAGATATTCTCTGTTTCGCTGTCTGGTAAAGCGGCGCATTGGTATAAATTGTTGGAGAATAGACATTCTCTTGGTTGGGAGGAAATTGCATCTCTCTTTTATTCTAAATTTTATCCTCCTCATGAAGTGCATATTGATAGGAATTATATTTATAACTTTTATCCTCGTGATGGAGAGAGTATTTCTCAAGCGTGGGGGAGATTGAAGTCACTAATGCTCAAATGTCCCATTCATGAGCTCCCCCGTAATGTTATTGTTAATAATTTTTATGCGAGGCTTTCAGGACAACACAAGGACTATCTGGACGCGTGTTCGGAAGGATCTTTCACAAGCAAAGAGGTTGAAGCTAGGTGGGATCTTCTTGATCGGATTGAGGACAACGCTGAAGGATGGGAGAACGACAAAGGTAAAGAGTCAGGTATAAATTATGATTATGAATGCATTAAAGCTTTTATGGATACCGATAAATTTCGAAATATGAGTGCTACTTATGGTCTTGACTCTCAAGTTGCTGCAAATCTTTATAAAGCCTTTGCTTCTCATTTTGAATTGCCTAAAAATAATTTTGATAAGTATCATGAACCTTTTAAAGAGGCTTGCATGAAGAATGAAATTGTTGTTAATTATTGCAATAAGCATGCTCAAACTCCTAAAAATGCTATTTCTTATAAGCATGTTAATTTTTGTGGAATGCAGAGGCCTTGCGGAATTAATCAAGTCAAAGATGAATATTGTATCCATCATGCTAATGAAAAAACTAGAAAGTGGTTTAGGGCTCTAGATGATCTTGGTAAAAAAGTTTGTGCCCTCTATCCTTTTATTTGTGAAGTTTGCCATGAAGTGGGTCATTTTAATTTTCAATGCTCCTCCAATGATAATTTGAACCCAATGAGTGCTGCAAATTTGTATTGTGATGATGAAATTACTCCTAATCAGCATGATGAACTTACTCTATTCTTGGGGTGTGAAGAACTGTCGAGAAAAATCTCTTTGTTACATATGAGTGATCTTGATATTGATGATGTCCTGCATGGGTGTTTTTCTTATTGCATTGATAATAGCCATACAAATACTTACATACAAAATATTTTAGAAGATGACACCTTGCCAAAATATGATAGGACCGCTGTGTGTTTTCAACTAATTAATGAAAAGGAGGGATCCTCCCAAGTTTCTTCTATTGTTTCTGAAAGTAAATCAGGTTATGCGGACGAGCCACCCTTCAAGCCTCTTCCTCCTAAAGAAGGGAACGAGGAGAAGGAAGAGAAGAAGAAGAAGAAGGGAACGAAGAAGAAGAAGAAGGAGAATAAAAAGAAAGAGGTAACGGCGTATCCCCGCGTGAATGAGATAACGCTAGGTAACCGTAAGTATGTTGCTCCTAATGATTATTGTGATAATGAATCTGAATACGATGATCTTCCTATGCCCTTTACATACATTAGCAATCATGATTTGAATGAACACACTACTTTTGATATTGCAAATCTCTGGGAAACTAATTCTGAAAATGATGATAATAATTGCCATAGTGTCAGTGCTATCCATGCTTCCTCCCATAATAATATAGAAAGCTGTAAGCTTGGGGAAGAGGTGTTTGAAAATCCTTTTGCTACTGATCATTATGTGTTTGATACATCTCCTTCTAATAACAATGATGGTATGGTTATAGATAAACCGACTGTGAAAGATAACTATTCTATTTCTTATGATGACACTGTGCCTCCGATCTTTGATGATTATTATAAAGAATGCTATGATATAGGTTATAATTATCCTTATGAAACTTGTCATAGTCATGATTGGATTACCAAAAACAATTCTTTTAATATGCAACTTGTTTACCATGTTCAAATTCTTGATAATAATCTTGCTCCAATTACTAATAATGAGAATAACTCTTCTTATGCCAAAATTAATGATACTTCTATGCATATGAACCATGATAAGAATGTTTTAAGTGATGGGTATATTGTGGATTTCATCAATGATGCTACTGAAAGTTATTATGAGAGAGGGAAATATGGTTATATGCATCTTAATAATATTAAGTTTCCCCTCTTTATGTTGAGAATCTTGAAGTTACTCGTGTTTTATCCTCTTATGCTTGTCACTTTGTTCTTCATGAATTCATTTGTGTACAAGATTCCTCTTCATAGGAAGCATGTTAGACTTAAATTTGTTTTGAATTTGCCTCTTGAAGCTCTCTTTTGCTTCAAATACTATTTCTTGCGAGTGCATCATTAAAACTGCTGAGCCCATCTTAATGGCTATAAAGAAAGAACTTCTTGGGAGATAACCCATGTGTTATTTTGCTACAGTACTTTGTTTTATATTTGTGTCTTGGAAGTTGTTTACTACTGTAGCAACCTCTCCTTATCTTAGTTTTGTGTTTTGTTGTGCCAAGTAAAGCCGTTGATAGAAAAGTAAGTACTAGATTTGGATTACTGCGCAGTTCCAGATTTCTTTGCTGTCACGAATCTGGGTCCACCTCCCTGTAGGTAGCTCAGAAAATTAAGCCAATTTACGTGCATGATCCTCAGATATGTACGCAACTTTCATTCAATTTGAGCATTTTCATTTGAGCAAGTCTGGTGCCATTTTAAAATTCGTCAATACGAACTGTTCTGTTTTGACAGATTCTGCCTTTTATTTCGCATTGCCTCTTTTGCTATGTTGGATGAATTTCTTTGATCCACTAATGTCCAGTAGCATTATGCAATGTCCAGAAGTGTTAAGAATGATTGTGTCACCTCTGAACATGTGAGTTTTTGATTATGCACTAACCCTCTAATGAGTTTGTTTCGAGTTTGGTGTGAAGGAAGTTTTCAAGGGTCAAGAGAGGAGGATGATATACCATGATCAAGGAGAGTGAAAGCTCTAAGCTTGGGGATGCCCGGTGGTTCACCCCTGCATATATCAAGAAGACTCAAGCATCTAAGCTTGGGGATGCCCAAGGCATCCCCTTCTTCATCGACAAATTATCGTGTTCCTTCTCTTGAAACTATATTTTTATTCGGTCACATCTTATGTGCTTTACTTGGAGCGTCTGTATGCTTTTGTTTTTGTTTGTGTTTGAATAAATGCTTGTGTGGGAGAGAGACACGCTCCGCTGGTTCGTATGAACACATGTGTTCTTAGCTCATAATATTCATGGCGAAGGTTGAAACTGCTTCGTTAAATTATTATATGGTTGGAATTGGAAAATGCTACATGTAGAAATTGGTGTGATGTCTTGAATAATGTGATACTTGGCAATTGTTGTGCTCTTGTTTAAGCTCTTGCATCATATACCTTGCACCCATTAGTGAGGAAATACATAGAGCTTGTTAAAATTTGGGTTTGCATGAGTGGTTTCTCTAGAGTCTAGATATTTTCTAGTAAGATGTTTGAACAACAAGGAAGACGATGTATAGTTTTATAATGCTTGTAATATGTCTTTTATGTGAGTTTTGCTGTACTAGTTCGTGCTTGTGTTTGCTTCAAACAACCTTGCTAGCCTAAACCTTGTATCGAGAGGGAATACTTCTCATGCATCCAAATCCTTGAGCCAAACAACACTATGCCATTTGTGTCCACCATACCTACCTACTACATGGTATTTTCCGCCATTCCAAAGTAAATTGCTTGAGTGCTACCTTTAAAATTCCATCATTCACCTTTGCAATATATAGCTCATGGGACAAATAGCTTAAAAACTATTGTGGTATTGAATATGTAATTATGCACTTTATCTCTTATTAAGTTGCTTGTTGTGCGATAACCATGTTCACTGGGGACGCCATCAACTATTCATTGTTGAATTTCATGTGAGTTGCTATGCATGTCCGTCTTGTCTGAAGTAAGAGAGATCTACCACCCTATGGTTAAGCATGCATATTGTTAGAGAAGAACATTGGGCCGCTAACTAAAGCCATGATCCATGGTGGAAGTTTCAGTTTTGGACATATATCCTCAATCTCATATGAGAAAATTATTAATTGTTGTTACATGCTTATGCATAAAAGAGGAGTCCATTATCTGTTGTCTATGTTGTCCCGGTATGGATGTCTAAGTTGAGAATAATCAATAGCGAGAAATCCAATGCGAGCTTTCTCCTTAGACCTTTGTACAAAGCGGCATAGAGGTACCCCTTTGTGACACTTGGTTAAAACATGTGCATTGTGATGATCCGGTAGTCCAAGCTAATTAGGACAAGGTGCGGGCACTATTAGTATACTATGCATGAGGCTTGCAACTTGTAAGATATAATTTACATGATACATATGCTTTATTACTACCGTTGACAAAATTGTTTCATGTTTTCAAAATAAAAGCTCTAGCACAAATATAGCAATCGATGCTTTCCTCTTTGAAGGACCATTCTTTTACTTTTATTGTTGAGTCAGTTCACCTATCTTTCTCCACCTCAAGAAGCAAACATTTGTGTGAATCGTGCATTGATTCTTATATACTTGCTTATTGCATTTGTTATATTGCTTTGCATTGACAACTATCCATGAGATATACATGTTACAAGTTGAAAGCAACCGCTGAAACTTAATCTTCCATTGTGTTGCTTCAATGTCTCTACTATGAATTTATTGCTTTATGAGTAACTCTTATGCAAGACTTATTGATGCTTGTCTCGAAAGTACTATTCATGAAAAGTCTTTGCTATATGATTCACTTGTTTACTCATTGCATTTACATTGTTTCGAATCGCTGCATTCATCTCATATGCTTTACAATGGTATGATTAACATTATGTTGGTAGCATGTCACCTCAGAAATTATCTTTTATCGTTTACCTACTCGAGGACGAGTAGGAACTAAGCTTGGGGATGCTGATACGTCTCCAACGTATCTATAATTTCCGATGTTCCATGCTTGTTTTATGACAATACCAACATGTTTTGTTCACACTTTATATCATTTTCATGCATTTTCCGGAACTAACCTATTAACAAGATGCCACGGTGCAGTTCCTGTTTTCTGCTGTTTTGGTTCCGTAAAGGCTGTTCGGGCAATATTCTCGGAATTGGACGAAATCAACGCCAAACCTCCTATTTTTCCCTAAGCGTCCAGAACACCGAAGAAGAGTCGGAGAGGGGCCAGGGGGCCACCACACCACATGGCGGCGCGGGCCAGGCCTAGGCCGCGCCGGCCTAGGGTGTGGCGCCCCCAGGTGCCCCCCTGCGCCGCCTCTTCGCCTATAAAACCCCTTTCGACCTAAAAACGCAGTACCAATTGACGAAACTCCAGAAAGACTCCAGGGGCGCCGCCGCCATCACGAAACTCCAATTCGGGGGACAGAACTCTCTGTTCCGGCACCCTGCCGGACGGGGAATTGCCCCCGGAGCCATCTCCACCGCCGTCTTCACCGCCATCTTCACCGCCATCGCTGCCTCCATGATGAGGAGGGAGTAATCCACCCCCGAGGCTGAGGGCTCCGCTGTAGCTATGTGGTTCATCTCTCTCCCATGTACCTCAATACAATAATCTCATGAGCTGCTTTACATGATTGAGATTCATATGAGTTTGTATCACAATTTATCTATGTGCTACTCTAGCAAAGTTATTAAAGTAGTTCTATTCCTCCTGCACGTGTGTAAAGGTGACAGTGTGTGCACCGTGTTAGTACTTGGTTTATGCTATGATCATGATCTCTTGTAGATTGCGAAGTTAACTATTGCTATGATAATATTGATGTGATCTATTCCTCCTACATATGCATGAAGGTGACAGTGTGCATGCTATGTTAGTACTTGGTTTAGTCTTTTGATCTATCTTACACTAAAGGTTACTAAAATATGAGCATTATTGTGGAGCTTGTTAACTCCGGCATTGAGGGTTCGTGTAATCCTACGCAATGTGTTCATCATCTAACAAGAGTGTAGAGTATGCATTTATCTATTCTGTTATGTGATCAATGTTGAGAGTGTCCACTAGTGAAAGTGTAATCCCTAGGCCTTGTTCCTAAATACTGCGTTACTGCTGCTTGTTTACTGTTTTACTGTGTTACTACTGCTGCAATACTACCACCATCATCTACACGCCAGCAAGCTGTTTTCTGGCACCGTTGCTACTGCTCATATATATTCATACCACCTGTATTTCACTATCTCTTCGCCGAACTAGTGCACCTATTAGGTGTGTTGGGGACACAAGAGACTTCTTGCTTTGTGGTTGCAGGGTTGCATGAGAGGGATATCTTTGACCTCTTCCTCCCTGAGTTCGATAAACCTTGGGTGATCCACTTAAGGGAAAACCTGCTGCTGTTCTACAAACCTCTACTCTTGGAGGCCCAACACTGTCTACAGGAAAAGGAGGGGGAAGTAGACATCACGGCCCCAAGCTGCTTTCGCGGCATCGTAGCAGAGTCGGAGGACGCCGTCGCTAATACTGTTGTCCTCTCACCGTCGCGAGACCTCTCGCCGTCAGCAGCTTCGCCGTTGCCGCCAGAGGTGAGCTCTCGTGCACCGTATTTCCAGACCGCAAGTCCGCCGGGACGACCATTGCTTGCAGGTCCCTACGGACGCATTGGATGGCCTCCGCCTGCGAGGTGTTCAATGAAATGGGCGATCTAAAATTTGTCCCATTTCATCTGTAGATCATGGTGGACAGCGATGACAACTACTTATTCAAGAACTTCATCGACACGTCGTCAGACGACAAATTTTTCACGGAGGCTGCGCTGATCATCCACGAGCACAATATCTCACAGATCCCCGTGTACCGGGGGTCCTTGCCGGGGCGCGCGACCGCCTTGGACCGCAAAAGAGAACGCGGCCACGACCAGCTCTTCACCGACTACTTCCAACCCAAGGCATTGTTCAGGCCAGCCATGTTTCACCGTCATTTTCGGATGTCCAGATCGTTGTTCCGCCGGATAATGGATGGAATCAAGGTCTACGACGACTACTTCTGCGCGAAAGTGGATGCAATTGGCAAGGTAGGCCTCTCTTCGTACCAGAAATGCACGGCAGCGATTAGGATGCTCGCATATGGCGTTGCCGGTGATTTCGTAGATGAGTACTGATACGTCTCAAACGTATCTATAATTTCTTATGTTCCATGATACTTTTATGATGATACTCACATGTTTTATACACATTATATGTCATTATTATGCATTTTCCGGCACTAACCTATTGACGAGATGCCGAAGAGCCAGTTGCTGTTTTCTGCTGTTTTTGGTTTCAGAAATCCTAGTAAGGAAATATTCTCGGAATTGGACGAAATCAACGCCCAGGGGCCTATTTTTCCACGAAGCTTGCAGAAGTCCGAAGAGGAAACGAAGTGGGGCCACGAGGTGGCTCCACACTAGGGCGGCGCGGCCCAAGCCCTGACCGCGCCGGCCTGTTGTGTGGGTCCCTGATACGTCCAAAACGTATCTACTTTCCCGAACACTTTTGCTATTGTTTTGCCTCTAATTTGTGTATTTTGGATGCAACTAACACGGACTAACGCTGTTTTCAGCAGAACTGTTCTGGTATCTCGTTTTTGTGCAGAAATCCAACTTTCGGGAAAATCCTCGGAATTTATGCAGAAGGCCCTATTTTCCCAGAATAATGACGGAGCCAGAAGGACAATTAAGGTGGAGGCCCGAGGGCCCCACACCATAGGGCGGCGCGGCCCAGGGGGGCCCGCGCGGCCCTGTGGTGTGGCCCCCTCGGCCGGCCTCCGACGCCCTCCTTCGGACTATTTATCGGCCTCGACCTAAAAACGCACGGAGGGAAGTCGAAGTCGCCAGAAACCCTCCAGAACGCCGCCACATCGCGAAACTCCGTCGCGGGAGCCAGAAGTCTCCGTTCTGGCACTCCGCCGGGACGGGGAATTGGAGGAGATCATCGCCGCCATTACCGCCAACGCCTCTACATCAACCAGCCATGTTTCCCCCATCCATGTGTGAGTAATTCCCCCGCTGTAGGCCGAAGGGGATGGTAGGGATTGGATGAGATTGATCATGTAATAGCATAAGATTGTTAGGGCATAGTGCCTAGTGTCCGTAGTTGGTACTTTGATGATATTGTTGCAACTTGTTATGCTTAATGCTTGTCACTAGGGCCCGAGTGCCATGATCTCAGATCTGAACATGTTATTGTTTCATCAAGATAATCATTGTTTTGGTCTTACCTATAAGTTGTATACACATGTCACTGTCCGGAACCGATGGCCCCGAAGTGACAGAAATCGGGACAACCGGAGGGAATGGTAGTGATGTGAGGATCACATGTGTTCACGGAGTGTTAATGCTTTGCTCCGGTACTCTATTAAAAGGAGTACCTTAATATCCAGTAGTTTCCCTTGAGGCCCGGCTGCCACCGGCTGGTAGGACAAAAGATGTTGTGCAAGTTTCTCATTGCGAGCACGCACGACTATATATAGAACACATGCCTATTGATTACTTTGTACTTGGACACCGTTTTATTATTATCTGCAAATGCCCTGCTATGATTGTTACATGAGTTTCTCTCATCCATGCAACGCCCGTCATCCGTCCCCGTGCCTACAGTATTTTAATCCTGCTGTTTACTAAAATCACTACTGCTGTCTTTGTTACTCTGCTGCTGTTATTTCACTACTGTTACTGCTATAAAACTGTTACTACTGATAAACTCTTGCGAGCAAGTCTGTTTCCAGGTGCAGCTGAATTGACAACTCCGCTGTTAAGGCTTCCAAGTGTTCTTTGTCTCCCCTTGTGTTGAATCAATAAATTGGCTTTTACTTCCCTCGAAGACTGTTGCGATCCCCTATACTTGTGGGTCATCAAGACTATTTTCTGGCACCGTTACCGGGGAGCATAGCTTTATTTGGAAGTTCACTTGGATTAATATTGTTCGCTGCAAATTCTCCATCATGGGTAAACCTTGCGATACTAAGATCGCCATATTGCCATCCACTACAAGAAAAGGTACAATTCTGAGTACCTCCGCTACACTTGATTCACCATCTGTGATTGATAAACTTGTTTCACCGCCACATGCTTCACATGCGGGTACTTCTGCTGAATCTGAAAACTCTCATAATATTGATAATATTTCTACTGTGCTTGATGATAGTGGTTCATTGGGATCCTTTCTAGATGCTACGATTGCTAGGTCTAGACAAATTAAAAATACTGAAACTCCTAATGCTACTACACCTGTTAATTCACCTGAACTTGATTATTTTATTGATGATCCTGATGAAGATTGTGTGGAGCTTAATGATGATTTTATTGAAAAATGCAATGCTACTACTGATGCAAGAAAAATTAAAAAGTTGCTTGCAGAACATGCTGTTAGATATAAACTGTCTCCTGATCCAAAATTTGCCACATCTCCTATAAACATTAGGGATAAAGATTATGATTTTTCTCTTGATCTATCTCATATAGCTATTGTTGAGAAAACACCCTTTTGTGGTACTGAAAAAGAAAGTGTTGTTGAACACATGACTGAGTTATCTACTCTGAGTAGCTTGTTTTCTGATGATGTCAAGATGCGTACTTACTTTGTTGCAAAAATCTTTCCATTCTCATTAAAGGATGACGCTAAAACTTGGTATAATAATTTGCCACCTAATTCTATTAAAAGTCCAAAAGAATTGCTTGATGTTTTCTTCCGCAAATACTTTCCTGCTAGTGCTCAACATATTGCTTTGCAGAGAATTTATAATTTTGATCAGGGAGATGAAGAGAAATTGCCTGAGGCTTGGGCGAGATTTTGCTCTCTTATTAGAGCTCGACCTGAGCATGATTTGGAAAAGCATGATTTACTTGATATATTTTATAGTGGATTAACCATTGAGTCTAGGGCATACCTGGATAGTTGTGCTGGTTGTGTTTTCAGGAAAAGAACTCCAGACGACGCTGAAGAATTATTGGCTAAAATAAGCCGGAATCATGATGATTGTACTACGCCTGAACCAACTCCAACGCCAATATTGAAGAAGAGGGGTTTAATTAAATTGAATGATGAAGATATGAGGGAAGCCAAGAAGTCTCTCAAGGAGAAAGGTATTAAATTTGAAGATGTGAAGAATCTACCTTCCATAGAAGATATATGTGAGATAATTCCCCCTTCATCCATGATTGAGGTAAACTCCCTTCAACGCTTTACAAGGGAAGATATTCCGTATTCGAAACCTCCTGCACAATGCTTAGATGAATTTGATAATTATATTGTTAAGCAAGGAAATTTTAATATGAGAGTAGAGAATCATTTAATGGAAAATTCTCGAGCTATTAGTGAATTGCATGATATTGTAGAGAGAACCTCCAATGATGTTAAGATGCTTGTTAAACATTTTCATATGATTCAAACTCAAATTGATCAACTCACTAAAGTGCAAAATGACTTGTTAGGGAATAATTCTAAAGAGAAACATACTTATGAAGTAACAACTAGAGGTGGTGTCTCTACCCAGGATCCTCTATATCCTGAAGGGCATCCCAAAAGAATTGAACAAGATTCTCAACACATTGAACCTAGTGCTCATTCTAGGAAGAAAAAGAAGAAGAAGCATAAAAATGTTGTAGAATCCTCTGAACCTGCTAATGATCCTAATAGTATTTCTATTTCTGATGCTGAAACTGAAAGTGGTAATGAACATGATAAAGATAATGATAAGAATGATACTCCTGATAAAGAAGAGGTTGAAGAAGAACCTGAAAAGCATGCTAAAAATAAAAAGTACACTAAAGAAGATTTTATTGCTGAGAAACATGGTAATGAAAGAGAACCTTGGGTTCAAAAGCAAATGCCTTTTCCTGCTAAGAAACTAAAATCAAAGGAAGAAGAACACTATAATAAATTTTGCAATTGGATGAAACCTTTATTCTTGCAAATCCCTTTGACTGATGCTATTAAATTGCCTCCTTATTCAAAGTATATGAAAGATATTGTTACTAACAAAAGGAAAATCCCCAATGAGGAAATTTCCACTATGCTTGCTAATTACTCTTTCAATGGCAAAGTGCCAAAGAAATTGGGCGACCCAGGTATACCTACTATTCCTTGTTCTATTAAGAATAATTATGTTAAAACTGCTCTATGTGACTTGGGAGCCGGTGTTAGTGTTATGCCTTTTTCTCTTTATAAGAGACTTTACTTAGATAAGTTGATACCTACTGATATATCTTTGCAAATGGCTGATAAATCTACTGCTATTCCTGTTGGTATATGTGAGGATGTTCCTGTTCAAGTTACTACTAACTGCTTAATATTAACTGATTTTGTTGTGTTGGAAATGCCTGAAGATGATAATATGTCTATTATTCTTGGGAGACCTTTTCTTAACACCGCAGGGGCTGTTATTGATTGCAATAAAGGAAAGGTTACTTTCAATGTTGATGATAAAGAGCATACCGTCTATTTCCCCAAGAAGATTGATAAAGTATGTGGAGTCAATACTATTTTTAATGTGAGAACTATCAAAGTGGGAACTATTGATTGTCCTATATATGAGCCTAAGGAAGAATATGAAACTCTCGTGATTGGATCCATATCAATACAATTCAAGGTAACATGATTGATTTGAGGTTTATTTCTTCTTATGCTATGTAAAATTTATTTGGTGGCAAGACTTGATCAACCTTGTTAACGAATACCTTTTATATGCATAGAGGGGGTAAACAACATCTCTTTCTTCCTCCACTTGCTCTAGTTGCTGTAGCACTTTTAATTTGCAAAGTTCCTTAGTTAATTGAAGATTTCAAAAAATTTCCTGGCCAGTAATAATAAATTAAATACCCAGAAATGTGCATTTTTCAAAGTTTTCAAAAATTCACAAAAATTATACCGTTGGTCCTATTTTTCGACGAGGCACCTGGGAGCACCAGAGGATGACCTGTGGGGCACCAGAGGGCGCCAAACCACATGCCGGCGCGGCCAAGGTGGTGGCCGCGCCACCATGTGGTGTGGGCCCCTCCTTGCCCCACTTTGCCATCTCTTCCTCCCAGCACCTTCTCTCTCCCGAAAAAACTCGTACCAGGTTCCTCTCTCTCTCGCGTTTTTGCTCCAGAGCTCCAGATTTCTCGATCTCTTTGCTCAGCCCAGATTTCTTGCTGAAATTTGGCACATTTGCTCCTTGGTATGTGACTCCTCCACCCATCCAAGTAGAATTTTGTTTGGTTGAGTATATCTTGAATATTTTGCTGCTGTAGGTAACATGTTTAGTGAGCTTGCATGCTTGTTCTAAGTGGTAGAAACTAGTTTTGATGCATGATTAGTACTCTAGCAAGTTCCTATGGTAGTTTCCCTCAATTATATGTCACCAAATCAAATTTTTATATCATTTGTTGAAAATTTCAGAGAAGAGATGAAGAAGTTCAACTTTGGAGAGTTGTTCAAGAAAGGAACAACCAGCACCGGGAGGCCTTCTAGGGCCGCCACCCGGATTAGGCGATCGTACAACGAGGATATCATCGCGCCTAGCTTCGCGCCCGAAGAGGACAACGGGGCTCCTAATGCTTCGTCTTTTCCATGCTATGATTTTCTGAGGAATGCAGGGATACTGGAGGATTTCTCTACCCTTGTCAACAGGGCGGGCCTAACCACCTATGTGGGAGATGAAAGGGAGCAATACTACATGCTCACCAAAATCTTCGTGGAGAGCTTCAAGTTCCACAACAAGCAATATGAGGCGACAGTTGCATTCAAGATCTATGGTAATCCTGTTACTATGGGATTGGAAGATTTTTGTCGTGCATTGGATATTGCCCCTGTAGGTACAGCAAGTAGGATTGATGACAACCCCCGGGACTTGTTGGAGCTCTATCGAGGGATTACCGATGATGATTGTCTCACCATTCAGCGTGGCAAGATAAGGAACATTCAACTCCCCGCCATTAAGTATTTTGCATATTACATTGCCACTAGCATTCTTGGTAGGGAGAACACTAGCAATATTTCTAGTTACCATCTTGCTTTCTTGAATATTGCACTTACTGGTCAGACATCTTATCATCTTGGTTCTCTTATTGCTCGCCGCCTGACTAACAGGGGGCCTATTTTTGGAGGAACTATTGCACTGCGTGTTTTAACTTATCTAAGGCTTCCTATTGATCCTAATGATGTGCCATTGGCCCCTAGGAGACTCGATATTGCTGCTATGAAGAGTCATCATTTTGTTACCACTGATTCTACTTTAGATAATATGGTCTATAGAATGTTGTTTTCTGACGGGGATGAGAAGGAAATCCCTCTTCCCCAACCAGGTTTGTTCAGTATTGACAGGCAATCATGGTCGTGCACTAAGGAGGAGGTGGATGAACATATGAAGATAAAAGACTTCCACCAGCAACATGACTCCGAGGACGCCGGGGCCTCCTACGACCACACCGTCACGTATCCGGGTGCTTCTTCCAGCACATACCCGGAATACGATCCATCTTCGTCATACTACGGAGACACTACCTCATGGGATCGATGGGATTGAACTCCACTTAGGCCAAAAGCCTAAGCTTGGGGGGAGGTATACCGGCATCACTCATTCTTTGCATATTATGATTGCTGGATACTTGTACATACTTGTTTTGTTCGTTTGAGTGGTTTTCTAATGAGAGGAAGATGATATTTGGGGAAGTGCTGCCTGAAAACAGATTCTGGACTGTTACTAGAAAAATTCGTGCGCACAGCCAGAGCGTTATTTTGAGCTGCCAATTTTTGTGCAGGTTCCCCAGGTTGGTATCTAACTTTCATTAGTTGAACACTTTTCGAGCTGAGCAACGTAAATTTTTTGTAAAAATCGATTTCTGTACTGCTGTCAGGTTTTGGCAGATTTCTGTCATCCTGTTGTTATGTGTTTCTTTTAGTTTGCTATTTCTTGTTCTTGTTTTGTTTCTTTCCCAAAACACAAAAAGACCAAAAATATTTCTGTTGTTTCTCTTCACCATTTGTTTGCTTTGGTTTCTTGCATTTGTTTCGCTTTATTTGCTATTACTAGCTTGCTATAAGAAAACCCAAAAAGATTTCGCTTTGTTTGTTTGTTTCCTCTTGTTCTTGTTTCTAATTTGAAAACACCAAAAATATTTGCTGTTCTTCTTTGGTTTGTAAAGTTCTTTATGAGTTCAATGGTCTTCGGTGGCTGGAGCATGGTTTTCATTTCATATTATCCAAGCTACACAAGTGAAAAGGCAATAATGACGATCTACGACAATTGGATTGTGGTGAGAGGCTGGTATGAACTCTATTTGTTTTCATTTTTGTACATATACTCATCCATGTGAGCATGCTTAGTTGGTTCATGTGAGGTATATGTTATTTGAGAAAGTCTAGTAGTTTATGATCTCTCATGTTTAGCTCCAATTTATTAATATGAGTAGCATGTCATGGATGTTTGCTTGCATTGTTTTATTCATAAGTAAGTATGGCATTGTGGTATCCTCCTCTGAATAATTCATTTATATCGACTTGGCACATGCTCACGCATGCATATGACTGAACAAAAAGTCAATTAAGCCTCGATGATCTATATTGCTTCAGAGTTCTTGTATAACTTTTATGCCTCCGTTAATTTATTTTGCCGCAAGCATGATTATGACGATTCTTTGCTCTCTTGATTTGTCGCTCCCTAGTCTATTGCTAGCCTTCACTTGTACTGAGCGGGAACGCTGCTCGTGCTTCCAAACACCTGAAAACCAAGTTGTTCCCAAAGTGTCCACCATAAATACCTATGCATGGCATTTCAAACCATTCCAAGTAAATTCTCATGCGCTACCTTTAAAACCTTCAAAATGCTTCTCAATTTGTGTTTATGTTTCATAGCTCATGAGAAAGTATGTGGTGTTTAGCTTTCAACCTTGTCATTTACTTTTGACGGACTCTCATATGGACTAGTGGCACATCCGCTTATCCAATAATTTTGCAAAAAGAGCTGGCAATGGGATTCCCAGTCCCGAATTAATTAGCTTAAATAGACACTCCTCCATGGTTTGTGATTGTTGGACGGCACCCGAAGGATTCTGTTAGCCATGGTTTGTGTAAGCAAAGGTTGGGGGGAGTGTCATCATCATAATAAAACTAAAATAAAAAGGCACTCCTTCATGGTATGAGATTGTTGGCAGGCACCCGAGGATTCGGTTAGCCATGGTTTGTGTAAAAAAGGTTGGAAGGAGTGCCAAATAAATATGCAATAATTCATGGGAGCCGCTCTTGAAAGTCCGGTTGGCGAGGTAGTTGGTGTACCCATTACCATTCGTTGACAACAACAAACACCTCTCAAAATAATTTTACTCCTGTCTTTATAAAAATGAAAAGCTCTAGCGCATGTTAATCCCTGCTTCCCTCTGCGAAGGGTCAATCTTTTACTTTTATGTTGTGTCTCCATTATTTCTTTGAGCACTATCTTGAGAGCACAACTGTCATTCTTAGTATAATATGCTTGTCTCAAAATATAATTGATTGTGGTATAACTTTGATGCATTTATCTTTTGACAATCACTACTTCTAGTCTTTCTATGAACTCCAAAGGTGCCCGGGCATTTATGTTTTGCCAATCAAATACAGGCAAGCGAGATACCACTTTATCATACTCTCTTATGAACATTGCAATCTTGCTTATATACATGATTCATGATGCTTATTATTAATTGTTGGTACCTCTCCATGATTGGCATAGCTGTTAGATGATCTTATTTGCATATATCTCATTATGAACTGCTTAAGTATTAGCCATAGCATGAGAATATATACATCATATGAGCAAATGTGTTCGTGAAAGTTCTTTTATCGCTCAGTTGTTAACTGAATTGCTTGAGGACAAGCAATAAGCTAAGCTTGGGGGGAGTTGATACGTCCAAAAAGTATCTACTTTCCCGAACACTTTTGCTATTGTTTTGCCTCTAATTTGTGTATTTTGGATGCAACTAACACGGACTAACGCTGTTTTCAGCAGAATCGTTTCAGTGTCTCGTTTTTGTGCAGAAATCCAACTTTCGGGAAAATCCTCGGAATTTATGCAGAAGGCCCTATTTTCCCAGAATAATGACGGAGCCAGAAGGACAATTAAGGTGGAGGCCCGAGGGCCCCACACCATAGGGCGGCGCGGCCCAGCGGGGGCCCGCGCGGCCCTGTGGTGTGGCCCCCTCGGCCGGCCTCCGACGCCCTCCTTCGGACTATTTATCGGCCTCGACCTAAAAACGCACGGAGGGAAGTCGAAGTCGCCAGAAACCCTCCAGAACGCCGCCACATCGCGAAACTCCGTCGCGGGAGCCAGAAGTCTCCGTTCTGGCACTCCGCCGGGATGGGGAATTGGAGGAGATCATCGCCGCCATCACCGCCAACGCCTCTACATCAACTAGCCATGTTTCCCCCATCCATGTGTGAGTAATTCCCCCGCTGTAGGCCGAAGGGGATGGTAGGGATTGGATGAGATTGGTCATGTAATAGCATAAGATTGTTAGGGCATAGTGCCTAGTGTCCGTAGTTGGTACTTTGATGATATTGTTGCAACTTGTTATGCTTAATGCTTGTCACTAGGGCCCGAGTGCCATGATCTCAGATCTGAACATGTTATTGTTTCATCAAGATAATCATTGTTTTGGTCTTACCTATAAGTTGTATACACATGTCACTGTCCGGAACCGATGGCCCCGAAGTGACAGAAATCGGGACAACCGGAGGGAATGGTAGTGATGTGAGGATCACATGTGTTCACGGAGTGTTAATGCTTTGCTCCGGTACTCTATTAAAAGGAGTACCTTAATATCCAGTAGTTTCCCTTGAGGCCCAGCTGCCACCGGCTGGTAGGACAAAAGATGTTGTGCAAGTTTCTCATTGCGAGCACGCACGACTATATATGGAACACATGCCTATTGATTGCTTTGTACTTGGACACCGTTTTATTATTATCTGCAAATGCCCTGCTATGATTGTTACATGAGTTTCTCTCATCCATGCAACGCCCGTCATCCGTCCCCATGCCTACAGTATTTTAATCCTGCTGTTTACTAAAATCACTACTGCTGTCTTTGTTACTCTGCTGCTGTTATTTCACTACTGCTACTGCTATAAAACTGTTACTACTGATAAACTCTTGCGAGCAAGTCTGTTTCCAGGTGCAGCTGAATTGACAACTCCGCTGTTAAGGCTTCCAAGTGTTCTTTGTCTCCCCTTGTGTCGAATCAATAAATTGGGTTTTACTTCCCTCGAAGACTGTTGCGATCCCCTATACTTGTGGGTCATCAGTCCCTCGTGACGCCCCCTGACCTACCCTTTCGCCTACATATAGTCTTCGTCGCGAAACCCCCAGTACCGAGAGCCACGATACGGAAAACCTTCCAGAGACGCAGCCGCCGCCAATCCCATCTCGGGGGATTCAGGAGATCGCCTCCGGCACCCTGCCGGAGAGGGGAATCATCTCCCAGAGGACTCTTCATCGCCATGATCGCCTCCGGATCGATGTGTGAGTAGTTCACCCCTGGACTATGGGTCCATAGCAGTAGCTAGATGGTCGTCTTCTCCTAATTGTGCTATCATGTTAGATCTTGTGAGCTGCCTATCATGATCAAGATCGTCTATTTGTAATCCTACATGTTGTGTTTGTTGGGATCCGATGAATATTGAATACTATATCAAGTTGATTATCAATCTATCATATATGAGTTATTTATGTTCTTGCATGCTCTTCGTTGCTAGTAGAGGCTCTGGCCAAGTTGATACTTGTGACTCCAAGAGGGAGTATTTATGCTCGCTAGTGGGTTCATGCCTCCATTAAATCTGGGACAGTGACAGAAAGTTCTAAGGTTGTGGATGTGGTGTTGCCACTAGGGATAAAACATCGATGCTTTGTCTAAGGATATTTGTGTTGATTACATTACGCACCATACTTAATGCAATTGTCTGTTGCTTGCAACTTAATACCGGAAGGGGTTCGGATGATAACCTGAAAGTGGACTTTTTAGGTATAGATGCATGCTGGATGGCGGTCTATGTACTTTGTCGTAATGCCCTGATTAAATCTCATAGTACTCATCATGATATATGTATGTGCATTGTTATGCCTTCTTTATTTGTCAATTGCCCAACTGTAATTTGTTCACCCAACATGCTATTTATCTTATGGGAGAGACACCACTAGTGAACTGTGGACCACGGTCCTATTCTTTACATCTGAAATACAATCTACTGCAATTGTTCTTTACTGCTCTTCGCAAACAATCATCATCTTCCACACAATACGTTTAATCCTTTGTTCACAGCAAGCCGGTGAGATTGACAACCTCACTGTTACGTTTGGGCAAAGTACTTTGGTTGTGTTGTGCAGGTTCCACGTTGGCGCCGGAATCCCTGGTGTTGCGCCGCACTACACTTCGCCGCCATCAACCTTCAACGTGCTTCTTGGCTCCTCCTGGTTCGATAAACCTTGGTTTCTTTCTGAGGGAAAACTTGCTACTGTCTGCATCACACCTTCCTCTTGGGGTTCCCAACGGACGTGTGTTAATCGCACGCATCAAGCATATTTTCTGGCGCCGTTGCCGGGGAGACCAAGACACGCTGCAAGGGGAGTCTCCACTTCCAATCTCTTTACTTTGTTTTTGTCTTGCTTTATTTTATTTACTACTTTGTTTGCTGCACTAAAACAAAACAAAAAAAATTAGTTGCTAGCTTTACTTTATCTACTGTCATGTTCTCCATATTAAAAACACAAAAAAAATTAGTTACTTGCATTTACTTTATCTAGTTTGCTTTATTTACTACCGCTAAAATGAATACTCCTGAAAACACTATGTTGTGTGACTTGACAAACACAGATAATAATGATTTCCTATGCACACCTATTGCTCCACCTGCTACTACAGCAGAATTCTTTGAAATTAAACCTGCTTTACTGAATCTTGTTATGATAGAGCAATTTTCTGGTGTTAGTTTTGATGATGCTGCTGCCCATCTTAATAATTTTGTTGAACTATGTGAAATGCAAAAGTATAAGGATGTAGATGTTGATATTATAAAATTTAAATTGTTTCCTTTCTCATTAAGAGGAAGAGCTAAAGATTGGTTGCTATCTTTGCCTAAGAATAGTATTGATTCATGGACTAAATGTAAAGATGCTTTTATTGGTAGATATTATCCTCCCGCTAAAATTATATCTTTGTGAAGTAGCATAATGAATTTTAAGCAATTAGATAATGAACATGTTGCTCAAGCATGGGAGAGAATGAAATCTTCGGTAAAGAATTGCCCAACCCATGGACTGACTACTTGGATGATCATCCAAACCTTTTATGCATGACTGAATTTTTCTTCGCGGAACCTATTGGATTCAGCTGCTGGAGGTACCTTTATGTCCATTACTTTGGGGGCGGCTACAAAGCTTCTTGATGATATGATGATAAATTACTCTGAATGGCACACGGAAAGAGCTCCACAAGGTAAGAAGGTAAATTCTGTTGAAGAAACCTCTTCCTTGAGTGATAAGATTGATGTGATTATGTCTATGCTTGTGAATGGTAGATCTAATGTTGATCCTAATAATGTTCCTTTAGCTTCATTGGTTGCTCAAGAAGAGAATATTGATGTGAACTTCATTAAAAATAATAATTTCAACAACAATGCTTATAGGAATAATTCTGGTAACAACTATAGGCCATATCCTTCTGCTAATGGTAATGGTTATGGTAATTCTTATGGGAATTCTTACAAAAATAATAGGAGTGTACCCCCTGGTCTTGAAGCCATGCTTAAAGAATTTATTAGTATACAAACTGCTTTTAACAAATCTGTTGAGGAAAAGCTCGATAAAATTGATATTCTTGCTTCTAAGGTTGATAGACTTGCCTCTGATGTTGATCTTTTAAAATTGAAAGTTGTGCCTAATAAGGATAATGATAATAAGATTGTTACTACAGCAAATGCCATCCAAGTTAGAATTAATGAGAATATAAGATTGATGGCTGAATTGCATGCTAGGTGGGAAAGAGAAGAAAACGAAAAACTAGCTAAAGAGAATAATGTAGCTAAAGTTTGGACTATTACCACCACTAGTAATGATAATGATTCACATGTTGCTACACCTCCTACTATCAATGGTAAAATAATTGGTGTTGGCAATGTTTCTACTCCTAGTACAAAGCATACAAAACTGTCTGAAACTGCTAAAACTGCTGAAACTGTTTGTGATAAAACTGCTGAATTTTTTTCCAACATTGGGGACATTGATCCCATTGTTGTAGATCATAACGGTTTAGACTTTGATGATTGTCACATCTCTGAAGTTATAAAGTTCTTACAAAAACTTGCTAGAAGTCCCAATGCTAGTGCTATAAATTTGGCCTTTACAAAACATATTACAAATGGTCTCATAAAAGCTAGAGAAGAGAAACTAAAACTTGAAACTTCTATTTCTAGGAAGTTAGAAGATGGTTGGGAGCCCATCATTAAGATGAGGGTCAATGATTTTGATTGTAATGCTTTATGTGATCTTGGTGCAAGTATTTCTGTTATGCCTAAGAAACTCTACGATATGCTTGACTTGCCACCATTAAAAAATTGTTATTTGGATGTTAATCTTGCTGATAATGCTACAAAGAAACCTTTGGGGAGGATTTATAATGTTCGTATTATGGTTAACAATAACCTTGTCCCCGTTGATTTTGTTGTCTTGGATATTGAATGCAATGCATCTTGTCCCATTATATTGGGAAGACCTTTTCTTCGAACTGTTGGTGCTATTATTGATATGAAGGAAGGTGATATTAAATATCAATTTCCTCTCAAGAAAGGTATGGAATACTTCCCTAGAAAAAGAATGAAGTTACCTTATGATTCTATTATTAGAACAAATTATGATGTCGATGCTTCATCTCTTGATAATACTTGATTCACACTTTCTGCGCCTAGCTTAAAGGCGTTAAAGAAAAGCGCTTATGGGAGACAACTCATGTTTTTACTACAGCACTTTTGTTTTATATTTGAGTCTTGGAAGTTGTTACTACTGTAGCAACTCTCCTTATCTTTATTTTATTGCATTGTTGTGCCAAGTAAAGTCTTTGATAGTAAAGTCAATACTAGATTTGGATTACTGCGCAGAAACAGATTTCTTGCTGTCACGAATCTGGGCAGGGTTCTCTGTAGGTAACTCAGAAAAATCTATAAATTTACGTGCGTGATCCTCAGATATGTACGCAACTTTCATTCAATTTGAGAATTTTCATCTGAGCAAGTTAAGTGCCTCTGTAAAATTCGTCTTTACGAACTGTTCTGTTTTGACAGATTCTGCCTTTTATTTCGCATTGCCTGTTTTGCTATGTTTGATGGATTTTTTTGTTCCATTAACTTTCAGTAGCTTTGTGCAATGTCCAGAAGTGTTAAGAATGATTATGTCACCTCTGAATATGTGAATTTTTGATTATGCAGTAACACTCTAATGAGTTTGTTTCGAGTTTGGTGTGGAGGAAGTTTTCAAGGGTCAAGAGAGGAGTATGATACAATATGATCAAGAAGAGTGAAAAGTCTAAGATTGGGGATGCCCCCGTGGTTCATCCCTGCATATTTTAAGAAGACTCAAGCATATAAGCTTGGGGATGCCCAAGGCATCCCCTTCTTCATCGACAACATTATCAGGTTCTTCTAGTGAAACTATATTTTTATTCCGTCACATCTTATGTGCTTTTCTTGGAGCGTCTGTTTGCTTTTGTTTTTGTTTTTGTTTGAATAAAATCGGATCCTAGCATTCTTTGTTTGGGAGAGAGACACGCTCCGCTGTTTCGTATGAACACATATGTTCTTAGCTTTATTCTTAATGTTCATTGCGAAGGTTGAACTACCTCGTTCATTGATATATGGTTGGAAACGGAAAATGCCGCATGTGGTAAATTGTATAATGTCTTGAATAATGTGATACTTGGCAATTGTTGTGCTCATATAGATCATGTTTAAGCTCTTGCATCATGTACCTTGTACCTATTAATGAAGAACTACATAGAGCTTGTTAAAATTTGGTTTGCATGATTGGTCTCTCTAAGTCTAGATATTTTCTGGTTGAGGTGTTTGAACAACAAGGAGACGATGTAAAGTCTTATAATGCTTACAATATGTTTATATGTGAGTCTTGCTGCACCATTTTATACTTGAGTTTGCTTCAAACAACCTTGCTAGCCTAGCCTTGTATTGAGAGGAATTCTTCTCGTGCATCCAAATCCTTGAGCCAAAAACTATGCCATTTGTGTCCACCATACCTACCCACCACATGGTATTTCTCTGCCATTCCAAAGTACATTACTTGAGTGCTACCTTTAAACTTCCATTCTTTGCCTTTACAATACATAGCTCATGGGAAAATATCCTTATAAACTATTGTGGTGAAGAATATGTACTTATGTATCTTATTTCTTAATAAGTTGCTTGTTGAGCGATAACCATGTTTCTGGGGACGGCATCAACTTTTACCTTTGCTGAATATCATGTGAGTTGCTATGCATGTTCGTCTTGTCTGAAGTAAGGGAGATTTTCATGATCAAATGGTTCGAGTATGCATATTGTTAGAGAAGAACATTGTGCCGCTAACTAAAGCCATGAATCATGGTGGAAGTTTCAGTTTGGACATAAAACCTCAATTTCTTATGAGAATATTATCTGTTGTTGAATGCTTAAGCATTAAAAGAGGAGTCCATTATCTGTTGTCTATGTTGTCCCGGTATGGGTGTCTAAGTTGAGAATGATCAAAACCGAGAAATCCAATGCGAACCTTCTCCTTAGACCCTTGTACAGGCGTCATAGAGGTACCCCTTTGTGACACTTGGTTGAAACATATGTTATGCAATGATAATCCGTGTTAATCCAAGCTAATTAGGACAAGGTGCGGGCACTATTAATATACTATGCATGAGGCTTGCAACTTATAGGATATCTTATACATAACACATATGATTTATTACTACCGTTGACAAAATTGTTTCTTGTTTTCAAAATAAAAAGCTCTAGCACAAAAATAGTAATCCATGCTTCCCTCTGCGAAGGGCCATTCTTCTACTTTATTGTTGAGTCAGTTTACCTATTCTTTCTATCTTAGAAGCAAACACTTGTGTAAACTGCGTGCATTGATTCTTACATGCTTACCTATTGCACTTGTTATATTACTTTGTGTTGACAATTATCCATGAGATATACATGTTGAAGTTGAAAGCAACCGCTGAAACTTATATCTTCCTTTGTGTTGTTTCAAAGCTTTCTACTAAGAATTTATTGCTTATGAGTTAACTGTTATGCAAGTCTTATTGATGCTTGTCTTGAAAGTACTATTCATGAAAAGTCTTTGCTATATGATTCAGTTGTTTACTCATTATCTTCATCATTGCTTCGAATCGCTGCATTCATCTCATGTGCTTTACAATAGTATTGATCAAGATTATGATAGCATGTCACTTCAGAAATTATCTTTGTTATCGTTTACCTACTCGAGGGCGAGTAGGAACTAAGCTTGGGGATGCTTGATACGTCTCAAACGTATCTATAATTTCTTATGTTCCATGCTACTTTTATAATGATACTCACATGTTTTATACACATTATATGTCATTATTATGCATTTTCCGGCACTAACCTATTGACGAGATGCCGAAGAGCCGATTCTTGTTTTTACTGTTTTTTGGTTTCAGAAATCCTAGTAAGGAAATATTCTCGGAATTGGACGAAATCAACGCCCAGGGGCCTATTTTTCCACGAAGCTTCCAGAAGTCCGAAGAGGAAACGAAGTGGGGCCACGAGGTGACGCCACACTAGGGCGGCGTGGCCCAAGCCCTGGCCACGCCGGCCTATTGTGTGGGTCCCTCGTGATGCCCCCTGACCTACCCTTTCGCCTACATATAGTTTTCGTCGCAAAACCCCCAGTACCGAGAGCCACGATACGGAAAACCTTCCAGAGACGCAGCCGCCGCCAATCCCATCTCGGGGGATTCAGGAGATCGCCTCCGGCACCCTGCCGGAGAGGGGAATCATCTCCCAGAGGACTCTTCATCGCCATGATCGCCTCCGGATCGATGTGTGAGTAGTTCACCCCTGGACTATGGGTCCATAGCAGTAGCTAGATGGTCGTCTTCTCCTAATTGTGCTATCATGTTAGATCTTGTGAGCTGCCTATCATGATCAGGATCGTCTATTTGTAATCCTACATGTTGTGTTTGTTGGGATCCGATGAATATTGAATACTATGTCAAGTTGATTATCAATCTATCATATATGAGTTGTTTATGTTCTTGCATGCTCTCCGTTGCTAGTAGAGGCTCTGGCCAAGTTGATACTTGTGACTCCAAGAGGGAGTATTTATGCTCGATAGTGGGTTCATGCCTCCATTAAATCTGGGATGTGATGTGAAAGTTCTAAGGTTGTGGATGTGCTGTTGCCACTAGGGATAAAACATCGATGCTTTGTCTAAGGATATTTGTGTTGATTACATTACGCACCATACTTAATGCAATTGTCTGTTGCTTGCAACTTAATACCGGAAGGGGTTCGGATGATAACCTGAAAGTGGACTTTTTAGGCATAGATGCATGCTGGATGGCTGTCTATGTACTTTGTCGTAATGCCCTGATTAAATCTCATAGTACTCATCATGATATATGTATGTGCATTGTTATGCCTTCTTTATTTGTCAATTTCCCAACTGTAATTTGTTCACCCAACATGCTATTTATCTTATGGGAGAGACACCACTAGTGAACTGTGGACCCCGGTCCTATTCTTTACATCTGAAATACAATCTACTGCAATTGTTCTTTACTGCTCTTCGCAAACAATCATCATCTTCCACACAATACGTTTAATCCTTTGTTCACAGCTAGCCGGTGAGATTGACAACCTCACTGTTACGTTGGGGCAAAGTACTTTGGTTGTGTTGTGCAGGTTCCACGTTGGCGCCGGAATCCTTGGTGTTGCGCCGCACTACACTTCGCCGCCATCAACCTTCAACGTGCTTCTTGCCTCCTCCTGGTTCGATAAACCTTGGTTTCTTTCTGAGGGAAAACTTGCTACTGTCTGCATCACACCTTCCTCTTGGGGTTCCCAACGGACGTGTGTTAATCGCACGCATCAAGTACACGCGCATGAGTGAGTCTACCTGCTTGAAAGCGATGTACAGGTTCTGCGGAGCAGTGATCGGTTCGTTCGGAGAACAATATCTCCGGCAACCTAATGCAGAGGACACAACTCGTATGTGTTAATCAACGCTTTCAGGGGATTTCCTGGGATGCTAGGCAGCATAGACTGCATGCACTGGGAGTGAAAGAACTGCCCCTTTGGTTGGCAGGGGGCGTACAACGGCCATTATGAGGGGTGCACAATGATTCTTGAAGCTGTTGCTTCACATGACACATGGATTTGACACTCATTCTTCGGAATGGCTGGCTCACACAATGACATCAATGTGCTGCAGCGCTCTCCGGTGTTTGATAGACTAGCGTACGGTCAGTCCCCTGACGTGGATTTTGAGATCATTGGCCACCACTACAACAAGGGGTACTACCTTGCTGATGGTATCTATCCACCTTGGGCTACACTCGTGAAGACAATCCAAAAACCCAATTCAGAGTAGAAGGCAAGGTTTGCCAAAGAGCAAGAGGCAGCCAGGAAAGATGTCGAGCGGGCGTTTGGCATCCTGCAAACTCGTTGGACTATCGTCAAACACCCTGCCAGAGCATGGAGTGTGCAAACTATGTGGGAGGTGATGACTGCTTGTGTAATCATGCATAACATGATTGTTGATGTAGAGCGGGATGATTCACTGTTTGATAATGAGTGAGATGGTCAGTGAGAGTTGGTTACTCCTCAACGTGGTCCGGCATCATTCCAGGATATCCTCCATGTGCATCACGAAATTCGGATCTAACTATACACAACCAGTTCCAGACTGATTTGGTCGAGCATATGTGGCAGCATGTTGGCAACAATACTGCAAACAACCAGTGGCGAAGGACGAAAAAAATTTGAGGTCGGGCGAAATTTTAAACGTAGAAAAAATGACGTAAAAGAATAAACTATTTTGACACATTAATAGTTTATATGATGGTAAGCATAGTCTCTCAGTAATATGGTAATAACACCATGTTCAAATATAAGTAGAACCTACAAACATACCGATAATGAAACTTTAATGTCGTCTAGAAGTTCTGGTCTCTTCTTCCACGTGCTCTTCATCTTGATTTGGCATAACATTTGCAGTTTTCTCATGGGTGTTTTGTTACATTGGCTGCTACCAGCAATGGGCATAAAATATCTCTTCAAATCTGCAATTAAAATTTTAAAACATAAAATACATTACTAGTTTTCCCATGTTACCGAGCTCATAATTCACAAATTTAAACTTTATCCAATTGATAAAAACATCTACAATTGTACCTCCCCTTTAGCTGCAGCGTTCTTCCCTTTTCTGTCCATTTTGGTTCTTCTCGAACCTCGACCACAAAATCACAGCGACAAACTGTTCGTACTTTGAACTGCAAAATCTCGTAGAAAACCTAGACCGGCGCCGGGTGATCTGAAGCCTGTAGCAGGAACAGTGATAAGCGGTTAGGGACGTTGGAACGGAGGCCGGGAGGCGCAATGAAAGACGTCGAGGCTGGGGTGATGTATCCTGTCCCGTACTTGCCTGATCGGCTGATCGGCTGGCGGCTGATCCGGTGATCACGCGAAGAGAACGCAGGCGGCCGACTCTTTTTCCTGGGGGCACGCGATCGCGGGTTGTTTTGCTGGAAGCCATCTCGTTCCGTATACGTATATTGGTATTTTTTTTTTTTTGAGAAGAACGTATATTGGTATATGGCGCAGACTTGTCGATCGACCACGAGTCCACGAACCACGATCAGCGCAGATCGCACGGCCGGCCCAGCTAGCTAGCAGCCCCGTCCCTTGAGCCCATTCCCTCTCTTCTCTTTTGTTTTTTCTTCAAAAACGAACAGAAATTCTACAAAATAGATTGTATGCGTATACATGCATATATATATGCGATTTTTTGCAAAAAATCAAGGTAGGGCAGCTGCCATACCTTGCCCAAAGGGAAGCTCCGCCCCTGCAAACAACAATGATGAAAGAAATCCCGAAGCCTAGAGCATTTGTATCATTTTTTTACATTTTATTTGAATAATACTTTGTCATTGAATGCGTGGACAATAAACTTATGTAATAAATTTTGAGCATTTAAACTTATTTATATATTTTTTATGATTTATTATGCTTTTATAGTAAATTTAGAGGCAATTAGCAACTATATGGCGCCGCGACCTAAAGCTGTCGTGTTGGACGCAACGCGCGACCCAAACGTACACGCGGACGTGGGGCTTCGTCCGCGTGTCCTCGTGGCCACCCAAACTGCCCAAAACGGCGCGCCCGTTTGGATCGCCGCTTTGGAGATGCCCTTATACCACACCGCTGGCTATTGGAGAATCCCGCTAGCGCCGCCATACGTCAGCGCATGTCGCGATTCTACCGGCCACCGCCATGCTCTACGCCACTGATCTCCCCTCCTCTCCCTACCCCACGCCCCCTTGCTCTTCGTCGTGCTCGTAGTGCCCAGCTCTCCGATGTGGTGTAGCACTCCAGGCGCCGGCGATACCCACTTCGGGATCCACATGCAGCTGGCAGGTCTAGCCACCCGCTCACCTCTGGCAGCTTTCTCGCAGGTGAGGAGTACGGAGCAGCCCGCAACACCCTATTTGGGTAAATTGTGCACACCCGAACCTTAATTTTCAGGAGCATGAACCGTGGTTTTGATTATTTCGGGAAACTTTTCAGGTGTCAAATCTGATAACCGGATTTACCAAAACCAAAGTTTACAATAGCGGACTATGTGACTTAGGGCATCTCCAGCGGCGCAACGCATTTCGGACACCCAAAATGTCCGCGGGCGTCCGTTTGCGTCGCGAGGCGGACGCGGAAATGGTCGCGTGTCCGTTTGCGTCTGGGGCTGGCTCCAGCGGGGCAACGCGTTTTGGGCGCAGGCCAGAATTCAAAAAATAGAAGCACGCATAAACTTTTGCACCAAATTTACAGCCGCATTTTGAGGGCTGAAACAAGTTCACCCCACTTTGCATATCGGACTGCGCAAAGTGGAGACCAAAAGGGGCACAACAAGGCCTGTGCAGCAATAAAAATGTCCAAAAGGAGGCCAAGGTGTTGGGCGCATGGCGCTGGCGATCAGGCGTCTCGCGCGCGGATTTCGGCGCGCCTCTTCATGAACCAGGCCCTGGTGTCGTCGTCGACGCTGCTCAAGTCGGCTAGCATGATCCTAGTGTCCTCCGCAAGGATCTTGGCCTTGGCGTCCATCCTCCTAGCCTCGGCGTCAAGCAATTTGGCCTCGGCGTCTGCCTTTTGGACCTCAATTACCTCTTTGGCGAGGTTGTGGTAGATGGCAGCTGCGGCCTCTTTTTCCAGACGCCTCTTCTCGTCCCTAGCATCCATGGCGGCATGATTGTCGGCCATCATCTTCTCCATGCTCATGGTGAACGCAAGGGCCTGCGCCTCCCGCTGTAGATCGGCCTTGGTAGCCTTGTGGCCTTGTGGACGAGGTGGAAGGGCTGGACGGCCTTGATCGTCGTCCTCGCCGTCGAGGTTGATCGCTGTCCCATTCCTCACAGCTTCGTTGTAGGCCGCATAGCTTGTCATCCACTTGTTGGCGTTCTTGAGCACGTTCCAGCAATGGACCATATGGAAGCCCTTCTTATGCGTCGCCCTGAACTTCTCCAAGGCGCGGGATACCTGCATTCATAGCCGCCAATGATGTACATACAATGATGCACATAGTGTTGAATGATGATGGTTCTATCGTGTTTACCACTGTCATGACGCCAGCGCCGCTTACGGGGTTGTTAATAGCATGTTCGACCGCCGAGCAAAACTTGGCTGTCTCTTGCTTGATGTAGTTCCATCTTTTTCGGAGGGACTCTAACGTCCGAGGGCTTGTGATATTGTAGGGCGGGTGCCGCCTGGTCTCGTTGTACTGCTGCGAGACTTGGCCCAATAGACCTTGCCCTTTTGCTGCGCGCCATTAATGCAATCATTGCTCGATGCAAGCCATGCTTCGCACAAGCACTTGTCCTCCTCGTCGACGAAGCCTTGTGTCCTATGGCTCTCCCCCTTCTTCTTCGCAGGCTTTGTTGGCGCGTCGTCGAAGTCGTCCACCGACACGGGTGTTGGCTGCGTCTGCTGGGTGGCGAACAGGCGTGCGGTTTCGATGTCCTCCGCGCGTTCATCTGCCGTTGGCTCCCAGTCATCCAGCGGGGTCCCGGCCGGATCACCGCGAACGAAGCCGCCGCCGAAGATAATTTCCTGGATGTCAGCCTCACGACGGTCCTTCCAATACTCCTACGAATCACCGGACGTCAGACGCATGAAACACGGCGAACGCACACATTGAGAGAGCTCACGTACCGGGTCATCCATCGTCGGGGCAGCCGGCGCCATTTCGTCGAACAGGATGCGGGGCTGTGGCATGCTCTCCTCCGGCACCTGGCGCGTCTTCTGTGTCGCGCCCGAGCTGGAGTCACCGCTTCTAGCAGTCCGGTTGAGGTCGGGAACAGCCGCCCCGTTGAACTGCTCCGCCGCCCTGGTCAACTCTACCGGCGGCAGGCCGGACGCGAACCGCGACGCCGGGTGGCCCTGCAAGGGAGCGGGAGTTCCAGGACGCAGCTGGGAACTTACCGAGCTGACCGACGAGGACGGAGGAGCGACGCCGGCGACCCCCTCTCTCTTGACGAGCATGTAGCCCTCCGCCAAGGTCGGATGGAGGGCTACTTGCGCGACACCGGCTTTGATCTGCATCTGCCACGCCTGCTGGTTGGCGGCCGCGGAAATCTTCATCTTCTGGTTCCTGCGCCGGCAGCGACGTTTCGCGGCCTCGATCACTTTCTCCTCCGGGGAGAGCACCTTCTTTGCAGCCTTCGCCTTTGTCTCCAGGCCACCGCCGGTGCCGGCCCGCTTTGCTTCCGGTGGACCCTCCATTGTGGCTACGGTCGTGGCTACGGGGGAGTGTGGGGCGGCGGCGGGTGCGGCAGCGAGGGTTTGATCCGCATCCATGGCGGTGGCTGCGGCGGCGAGGACGTCCATCGCTTCTGGAATGTTTCGCGCCGGTCTAGTTTGCTTTTTCGCGCGGGGAATGGCCAGTGGCGGGAATTATATCGGCCTCTGACGCGCGGGTCCTACGTCTTTTTCGGCGGTCACTCGGCGCGACTGCCGAGCGTCCGCGGAGACGCAAACCTGGCGCATATTTGGGCCAGGTTTGCGTCTCCGCGGACGGGCCGGTCACTTTGCGTCGCCCCGCTGGAGCAGGGCCCAGACGCATTTCCGGTCACGGCGGACGAAAACGGTCGCTCAGCGACCATTTGCGTCGCGCCGCTGGAGATGCCCTTAGCGGCAACAATTTGTAGGCGTTGTATATCAAAGCTAGGCCATTTATGTTTCAAAACTCCTAGAAAAATGAGGCATAAAGATTATATCATCTATAAATATGACAAAAAAATATTGGTAAGAACTTATGTTAAAATGTAATGATGATTGTAGTAATAAAAGTAGTGCATGAATATATATTACATACCCAGGTTAAACTTTGAAATCCAAATATGGAATTGGGCTTAGCCGGTCCGTAAGGTTCTTTATTTCCTCAGTAGCATTGACTTTGCCGAACTCTGTTGTAACGAATGCTGCCTTTGTTTGAGGGTTTACGTTATATAGTATAAAATGGCTGTTAAAGAAACGAGAGCAACTCTCAAAATACAGGCAAAACAAGTTGTTTCGTCGTTTACAAACTCATTATCTCATACGCGGCCTCCCTTACTTTTTAATATGCCGCCCGCTCCACCTCCACCACCGGCAGAACCAGCGTACATTCCGCCAGCTGCCAACTGGTCGTGGACAATACCGGAATTCATCGTGATCGATGACAAGGACGAGGGCAGCCTCTTGATCTCTTTGTCGGTCATCGTCGCAGGCACCTGGAACTCCCGGCCTCCTCCATGGTCGTCTGCCAGTCGTGGAAGACGCAGCTGACGAAGTCTTTGCTATTGTCCTTGGCCTCCTCGTTGTAGAAGTCCAGCGCGGAGTCGTCCTGTGGAGGCGTAGGTGGGGGCGGCTGCCGTGCTCGACGAGGCGCAACAGGGTGTGCAGGTGGCGAAGGTGGACCGACCGTGTAGTCCATGTCGTTGAGGAACACAGTCTTCCTCCTCGGATCGCGTGGAGGCACTGGCTGGACAGGCACCCGGCGGCTGCTGAGGTCCCAGCCGCCACCAGGCAGGTGCACGTCCCGCCAGTTTTAGGGCATCCAATTGTCGTGCAGTAGCCGCGCCGTCTCGACGGTGAGCGGCACCCAGTTCGTCCGCGCCTCCTTCTTCACGCCGCTGTGAGACGTCTTGAAGTCGTTCTTCTTCTTCCCCACGGTGATGCGGCGGTGCACGGTGGTGAGGGTGGGAGTGGAGGTGTCGGTGGTGTGGGCGATGGCAGGGTCAATGCCGATCGCCTTTTAAAGGCTGGGCGAGCTCGGGACATGAAGCCATTGATGACGGCGTAGAAGGTTAACCGCCGCCCACCAGGCCTGGTGCACGTGCAGAAGATGAAGCTGCACCATTTGGCGAAGGTTGGGGAGGAGACACGGAAGCAAAGACCACCGAAGCGACGGCCGCCAAAGCGATGCGCTCGCAACAGGCCTCGCGCCCGCTGCCAGACGAACCCGCGGGAGAAGCGAGCGGTCACTCAACGCGATCGAGCAGCATCCGCCAATACGAATCCGAGGCATAAATTTGAGCCGTGTTTGCGTCTCGATGGACAACCTAGTCGCTATGCTTCGGGCCGCTGACCCCAAGTCGCAAACGCGTTCGTTTGCGTCTGACCCTCTGGATATGTCCTAAGGGCATCTCCAACGGGGCGACGCATATCGGACGCCCAAAAATGGTCGCGTGCGTCCGTTTGCTTCGCCCCGCGGACATATTCCGCGCGTCCGTTTGTGTCTGAGTGTGCTCCCAGCGGGGCGACCCATTTTTTATTTTGCAAAATATTTAAAAAGCATGATGTACTACAAACCATACAAACTACATTTGGTAGAAGTCTAGACTACTTGCTTCCCAACGGCCTGGCCCCGTCGTTGCGTCTCTCCCTCGTCTGCTTCTCCGCGTCAGCCATGCGGCCGCTAGAGCTCGGTGCACCGCCGCGTCCTCTAGCAGGCACCGCCGTAGCGTCTCGTTCACGGCATCCTCACCCTTCTTGAGCGTCTCGAAGGAGTGGACTAACGCCCTCTACTCCGCCGCCTTCTCCTCTGGGATAGGCGCATCAAGGTCATCAGAAGACCATGAGATGTCGGAGGAGTCGTCCTCTGCGGCGGTCGCCACCCTGCGGTGTTCCATCTCGGCGTCGAACGCCGCCTGGGCCGCCTGCTCCTCCTCAGCTTCCTTATCCGTGTCAACCAGGAACTTTGCGTTCCTGGCCGGGTCGAGGAGGTCATCGGTGATGTCATCATCTTTGAACTCCTCGTCGGAGCTCGAGGCCGGGAGAGGTGGACTCGAAGGTGGAGGTGGAGGCGCGGCAGCTAGCCGCGGTCGGCGCTGCTGATGGCGTGTAATACACACGTCCGTTGGGAACCCCAAGAGGAAGGTGTGATGCGTACAGTAGCAAGTTTTCCCTCAGAAAGAAACCAAGGTTTATCGAACCAGTAGGAGTCAAGAAGCACGTTGAAGGTTGATGGCGGCGAGATGTAGTGCGGCGCAACACCAGGGATTCCGGCGCCAACGTGGAACCTGCACAACACAACCAAAGTACTTTGCCCCAACGAAACAGTGAGGTTGTCAATCTCACTGGCTTGCTGCAACAGAGGATTAGATGTATAGTGTGGATGATGATTGTTTGCAGAGAACAGTACAGCAAGTATTGCAGCAGATTGTATTCGATGTAAAAGAATGGACCGGGGTCCACAGTTCACTAGAGGTGTCTCTCCCATAAGATAAATAGCATGTTGGGTGAACAAATTACAGTTGGGCAATTGACAAATAGAGAGGGCATGACAATGCACATACATGATATGATGAGTATAGTGAGATTTAATTGGGCATTACGACAAAGTACATAGACCGCTATCCAGCATGCATCTATGCCTAAAAGTCCACCTTCAGGTTATCATCCGAACCCCTTCCAGTATTAAGTTGCAAACAACAGACAATTGCATTAAGTATGGTGCGTAATGTATTCAATAACTACATCCTCGGACATAGTATCGATATTTTATCCCTAGTGGCAACATCACATCCACAACCTTAGAACTTTCTGTCACTGTCCCAGATTTAATGGAGGCATGAACCCACTATCGAGCATAAATACTCCCTCTTGGAGTTAAGAGTAAAAACTTGGCCAGAGCCTCTACTAATAACGGAGAGCATGCAAGATCATAAACAACACATAGGTAATAGATTGATAATCAACATAACATAGTATTCTCTATCCATCGGATCCCGACAAACACAACATATAGCATTACAGATAGATGATCTTGATCATGTTAGGCAGCTCACAAGATCCAACAATGAAGCACATAAGGAGAAGACGACCATCTAGCTACTGCTATGGACCCATAGTCCAGGGGTGAACTACTCACTCATCACTCCGGAGGCGACCATGGCGGTGAAGAGTCCTCCGGGAGATGATTCCCCTCTCCGGCAGGGTGCCGGAGGTGATCTCCTGAATCCCCCGAGATGGGATTGGCGGCGGCGGCGTCTCAGTAAGGTTTTCCGTATCGTGGCTCTCGGTACTGGGGGTTTCGCGACGGAGGCTTTAAGTAGGCGGAAGGGCAGATCAAAGGGCGTCACGGGGGCCCCACACAGCAGGGCCGCGCGGCCAGGGCCCAGGCCGCGCCGCCCTGTCGTGTCGTCGCCCCGTGGCCCCACTTCGTCTTCTCTTCGGTCTTCTGGAAGCTTCATGGCAAAATAGGCCCCTGGGCGTTGATTTCGTCCAATTCCGAGAATATTTCCTTACTAGGATTTCTGAAACCAAAAACAGCAGAAAACAGCAACTGGCTCTTCGGCATCTCGTTAATAGGTTAGTGCCGGAAAATGCATAAATATGACATAAAGTATACATAAAACATGTAGATATTATCAATAATGTGGCATGGAATATAAGAAATTATCGATACGTCGGAGACGTATCAGCATCCCCAAGCTTAGTTCCTGCTCGTCCCGAGCAGGTAAACGATAACAAAGATAATTTCTGGAGTGACATGCCATCATAACCTTGATCATACTATTGTAAGCATATGTAATGAATGCAGCGATCAAAACAATGCTAATGACATGAGTAAACAACTGAATCATAAAGCAAAGACTTTTCATAAATAGTACTTCAAGACAAGCATCAATAAGTCTTGCATAAGAGTTAACTCATAAAGCAATAAATCAAAGTAAAGGTATTGAAGCAACAGAAAGGAAGATTAAGTTTCAGCGGTTGCTTTCAACTTATAACATGTATATCTCATGGATAGTGTCAACGTAAAGTAATATAACAAGTGCAATATGCAAGTATGTAGGAATCAATGCACAGTTCACACAAGTGTTTGCTTCTTGAGGTGGAGAGAAATAGGTGAAATGACTCAACATAAAAGTAAAAGAAAGGTCCTTCAAAGAGGAAAGCATCGATTGCTATATTTGTGCTAGAGCTTTTATTTTGAAAACATGAAACAATTTTGTCAACGGTAGTAATAAAGCATATGTATCATGTAAATTATATCTTACAAGTTGCAAGCCTCATGCATAGTATACTAGTAGTGCCCGCACCTTGTCCTAATTAGCTCGGATTACCAGGATTATCATCGCAATACACATGTTTTAACCAAGTGTCACAAAGGGGTACCTCTATGCCGCCTGTACAAAGGTCTAAGGAGAAAGCTCGCATTTGGATTTCTCGCTTTTGATTATTCTCAACTTAGACATCCATACCGGGACAACATAGACAACAGATAATGGACTCCTCTTTAATGCATAAGCATGTAGCAATAATTAATGTTCTCATATGAGATTAAGGATATATGTCCAAAACTGAAACTTCAACCATGGTTCATGGCTTTAGTTAGCGGCCCAATGTTCTTCTCTAACATTATGCATGCTCTAACCATTTAATGAGTGGTAAATATCCCTTACTTCAGACAAGACGAACATGCATATCAACTCACATGATATTCAACAAAGAGTTGATGGTGTCCCCAGGAGCATGGTTATCGCACAACAAGCAACTTAATAAGAGATAAAGTGCATAAGTACATATTCAATACCACAATAGTTTTTAAGGCTATTTTATCCCATGAGCTATATATTGCAAAGGCGAATGATGGAAATTTAAAGGTAGCACTCAATCAATTTACTTTGGAATGGCGGAGAAATACCATGTAGTAGGTAGGTATGGTGGACACAAATGGCATAGTGGTTGGCTCAAGGATTTTGGATGCATGAGAAGTATTCCCTCTCGATACAAGGTTTAGGCTAGCAAGGTTATTTGAAACAAACACAAGGATGAACCGGTGCAGCAAAACTCACATAAAAGACATATTGTAAACATTATAAGACTCTACACCGTCTTCCTTGTTGTTCAAAACTCAATACTAGAAATTATCTAGACTTTAGAGAGACCAAATATGCAAACCAAATTTTAGCAAGCTCTATGTATTTCTTCATTAATAGGTGCAAAGTATATGATGCAAGAGCTTAAACATGAGCACAACAATTGCCAAGTATCAAATTATTCAAGACATTTTAGAATTACTACATGTAGCATTTTCCGATTCCAACCATATAACAATTTAACGAAGAAGATTCAACCTTCGCCATGAATACTATGAGTAAAGCCTAAGGACATATTTGTCCATATGCAACAGCGGAGCGTGTCTCTCTCCCACACAATGAATGCTAGGATCCATTTTATTCAAACAAAAACAAAAACAAAACAAACCGACGCTCCAAGTAAAGCACATAAGATGTGATGGAATAAAAATATAGTTTCAGGGGAGGAACCTGATAATGTTGTCGATGAAGAAGGGGATGCCTTGGGCATCCCCAAGCTTAGATGTTTGAGTCTTCTTAAAATATGCAGGGGTGAACCACCGGGGCATCCCCAAGCTTAGAGCTTTCACTCTCCTTAATCATGTTGTATCATCTCCTTCTCTTGATCCTTGAAAACTTCCTCCACACCAAACTCGAAACAACTCATTAGAGGGTTAGTGCACAATAAAAAATTACATGTTCAGAGGTGACATAATGATTCTTAGTACTTCTGGACATTGCACAAAGCTACTGGACATTAATGGATCAAAGAAATTCATCCAACATAGCAAAAGAGGCAATGCGAAATAAAAGGCAGAATCTGTCAAAACAGAACAGTTCGTAAAGACGAATTTTAAAGTGGCACCAGACTTGCTCAAATGAAAATGCCCAAATTGAATGAAAGTTGCGTACATATCTGAGGATCACTCACGTAAATTGGCATAATTTTCTGAGTTACCTACAGGGAATTAGGATCAGATTCGTGACAGCAAAGAAATCTGTTTCTGCGCAGTAATCCAAATCTAGTATGAACCTTACTATCAACGATTTTACTTGGCACAACAATGCACAAAACTAAGATAAGGATAGGTTGCTACAGTAGTAAACAACTTCCAAGACTCAAATATAAAATAAAAGTACTGTAGTAAAAACATGGGTTGTCTCCCATAAGCGCTTTTCTTTAACGCCTTTCAGCTAGGCGCAGAAAGTGTATATCAAGTGTTATCAAGAGACGAAGTATCAACATCATAATTTGTTCTAATAATAGAATCAAAAGATAACTTCATTATCTTTCTAGGGAAGTGTTCCATACCTTTCTTGAGAGGAAATTGATATTTAATATTACCTTCCTTCATATCAATGATAGCTCCAACAGTTCGAAGAAAAGGTCTTCCCAATATAATCCAAGACAACAAAATCAACGGGGACAAGGTTATTGTTAACCATAATACGAATATTATCAACTCTCCCCAAAGGTTTCTTTGTAGCATTATCAACAAGATTAACATCCAAATAACAGTTTTTCAATGGTGGCAAATCAAGCATATCATAAATTTTCTTAGGCATAACAGAAATACTTGCACCAAGATCGCATAAAGCATTAAAATCAAAGTCATTGACCTTCATCTTAATGATGGGCTCCCAACCATCCTCTAGCTTTCTAGGAATAGAAGTTTCAAGTTTTAGTTTCTCTTCTCTAGCTTTTATGAGAGCATTCGTAATATGTTTTGTGAAAGCCAAATTTATAGCACTAGCATTGGGAATTTTAGCAAGCTTTTGTAAGAACTTTATAACTTCAGAGATGTGGCAATCATCAAAGTCTAAACCATTATGATCTACAGCAATGGAATCATCATCCCCAATGTTGGAAAAAATTTCAGCAGTTTTATCACAGGCAGTTTCAGCAGTTTTAGCAGTTTCCGGCAGTTTTGCAGGCTTTGCATTAGAAGTAAAAACATTGCCAACACCAATTCTTTCACCATTATTAGTAGGAGGTGCAGCAACATGTGGAGCATTAACATTACTAGTGGTGGTAATAGTCCAAACTTTAGCTACATTATTCTCTTTAGCAAGTTTTTCATTTTCTTCTCTTTCCCACCTAGCATGCAATTCGGCCATCAATCTCATATTCTCATTAATTCTAACTTGGATGGCATTTGCTGTAGTAACAATTTTATTTTCAATATCCTTATTAGGCATAACTTTCAATTTTAAAAGATCAACATCAGAGGCAAGTCTATCAACCTTAGAAGCAAGAATATCAATTTTATCAAGCTTTTTCTCAACAGATTTGTTAAAAGCAGTTTGTGTACTAATAAATTCTTTAAGCATGGCTTCGAGACCAGGGGGTACACTCCTATTATTGTTGTAAGAATTCCCATAAGAATTACCATAACCATTACCATTAGCAGAAGGATATGGCCTATAGTTGTTACCAGAGTTGTTCCTATAAGCATTGTTGTTGAAATTATTATTTTTAATGAAATTCACATCAACATTTTCTTCTTGAGCAACCAATGAAGCTAAAGGAACATTATTTGGATCAACATTAGATCTACCATTCACAAGCATAGATATAATCACATCAATCTTATCACTCAAGGAGGAGGTTTCTTCGACAGAATTTACCTTCTTACCTTGTGGAGCTCTTTCCGTGTGCCATTCAGAGTAATTTATCATCATATCATCAAGAAGCTTTGTGGCCGCCCCCAAAGTGATGGACATAAAGGTACCTCCAGCAGCTGAATCCAATAGGTTCCGCGAAGAAAAGTTCAGTCCTGCATAAAAGGTTTGGATGATCATCCAAGTAGTCAGTCCATGGGTTGGGCAATTCTTTACCAAAGATTTCATTCTCTCCCATGCTTGAGCAACATGTTCATTATCTAATTGTTTAAAATTCATTATGCTACTCCTTAAAGAAATAATTTTAGCGGGAGGATAATATCTACCAATAAAAGCATCCTTACATTTAGTCCATGAATCAATACTATTTCTAGGCAGAGATAGCAACCAATCTTTAGCTCTTCCTCTTAATGAGAAAGGAAACAATTTCAATTTTATAATATCACCATCTACATCCTTATACTTTTGCATTTCACATAGTTCAACAAAATTATTAAGATGGGCAGCAACATCATCAGAATTAACACCAGAAAATTGCTCTCGCATAACTAGATTCAGTAAAGCAGGTTTAATTTCAAAGAATTCTGCTGTAGTAGCAGGTGGAGCAATAGGTGTGCATAAGAAATCATTATTATTTGTGGTTGTGAAGTCACACAACTTAGTATTTTCAGGAGTACCCATTTTAGCAGTAGTAAATAAAGCAAACTAGATAAAATAAATGCAAGTAAGTAATAATTTTTTTTGTGTTTTTGATATAGAGAACAAAGCAGTAAATAAAGTAAAGCTAGCAACTAATTTTTTGTGTTTTGATATAATGCAGCAAACAAAGTAGTAAATAAAATAAAGCAAGACAAAAACAAAGTAAAGAGATTGGATTGTGGAGACTCCCCTTGCAGCGTGTCTTGATCTCCCCGGCAACGGCGCCAGAAAATATGCTTGATGGCGTGTAATACACACGTCCGTTGGGAACCCCAAGAGGAAGGTGTGATGCGTACAGTAGCAAGTTTTCCCTCAGAAAGAAACCAAGGTTTATCGAACCAGTAGGAGCCAAGAAGCACGTTGAAGGTTGATGGCGGCGGGATGTAGTGCGGCGCAACACCAGGGGATTAGGCGCCAACGTGGAACCTGCACAACACAACCAAAGTACTTTGCCCCAACGAAACAGTGAGGTTGTCAATCTCACCGGCTTGCTGTAACAAAGGATTAGATGTATAGTGTGGATGATGATTGTTTGCGAAGAACAGCAAAAGAAGTATTGCAGCAGATTGTATTCAATGTAAAAGAATAGGACCGGGGTCCACAGTTCACTAGAGGTGTCTCTCCCGTAAGATAAATAGCATGTTGGGTGAACAAATTACAGTTGGGCAATTGACAAATAGAGAGAGCATGACAATGCACATACATGATATGATAAGTATAGTGAGATTTAATTGGGCATTACGACAAAGTACATAGACCGCTATCCAGCATGCATCTATGCCTAAAAAGTCCACCTTCAGGTTATCATCCGAACCCCTTCCAGTATTAAGTTGCAAACAACAGACAATTGCATTAAGTATGGTGCGTAATGTAATCAATAACTATATCCTCGGACATAGCATTAATGTTTTATCCCTAGTGGAAACAGCACATCCACAACCTTAGAACTTTCTGTCACTGTCCCAGATTTAATGGAGGCATGAACCCACTATCGAGCATAAATACTCCCTCTTGGAGTTAAGAGTAAAAACTTGGCCAGAGCCTCTACTAATAACGGAGAGCATGCAAGATCATAAACAACACATAGGTAATAGATTGATAATCAACATAACACAGTATTCTCTATCCATCGGATCTCGACAAACACAACATATAGCATTACAGATAGATGATCTTGATCATGTTAGGCAGCTCACAAGATCCAACAATGAAGCACATAAGGAGAAGACGACCATCTAGCTACTGCTATGGACCCATAGTCCAGGGGTGAACTACTCACTCATCACTCCGGAGGCGACTATGGCGGTGAAGAGTCCTCCGGGAGATGATTCCCCTCTCCGGCAGGGTGCCGGAGGTGATCTCCTGAATCCCCCGAGATGGGATTGGCGGCGGCGGCGTCTCAGTAAGGTTTTTCGTATCGTGGCTCTCGGTACTGGGGGTTTCGCGACGGAGGCTTTAAGTAGGCGGAAGGGCAGGTCAAAGGGCGTCACGGGGGCCCCACACAGCAGGGCCGCGCGGCCAGGGCCCAGGCCGCGCCGCCCCTGGCGTGTCATCGCCCCGTGGCCCCACTTCGTCTTCTCTTCGGTCTTCTGGAAGCCTCGTGGCAAAATAGGCCCCTGGGCGTTGATTTTGTCCAATTCCGAGAATATTTCCTTACTAGGATTTCTGAAACCAAAAACAGCAGAGAAAACAAGAATCGGCTCTTCGGCATCTCGTTAATAGGTTAGTGCCGGAAAATGCATAAATATGACATAAAGTATACATAAAACATGTAGATATCATCAATAATGTGGCATTGAACATAAGAAATTATCGATACGTCGGAGACGTATCAGCAGCTCATGGTGGCAAAGGTGGAGGTTGAGCGGCGGCGGCGCTACGGTGGAGGTTGTGCGGTGGCTAGGGTTTAGTTTGTGAGGAGATGAGATGCACGCGCCCCTGTTTATATAGGACGGAGGCAGGCGACGGCCATGGCACGCGTGGCATCGCCATTACTTCGTGCGCAGAGGTAGGCGACGACCGAACGCCACGCGAGGCATCACCATTACGTGGTTGCGGACTGCCGAAGCGACGTCTCGGCGCCAGTACTGGCGCGGCTGAGAAGACGCATCGAGCCTGGGTCAGTACCAGGCGGGCCCGACAAAACGTCCGCCAGATGCGAGCGGACATTTTGCGTGTCCGCGCATCGTCCGTAGAGACGCATCCGAGATGCATATTTGGGCCAGATTTGCGTCGCTGCGAATGGCCCGGTTAGTATGTGTCGCCCCGCTGGAGCTGATTCCTAGCGCATTAATTTTTGGCCCGCGCGGGACGTCAAAAGGATGCTCGTCGCCCCGCTAGCTAGAGATGCCCTAAGAGTATCTCTAGCCGCGTCCCCCAAAGGGATTTGGGGCGCGCCGGACGAAAAAAAATTCCCAGCCGCGTGCCCCAAAGCCTCTTTTTGTCCGGCGCGTCCAATATGGCGTCTGACGCCCCGAGCCCGTCCGCGCTACATAGGGGACGCTCTGGGCACGCCGAACACAACGAAAAGCGAGGCGAGGAGGCGCGTGCCCGATGCGTCAGCGGCACATTCAAGTTTAAACCTAATTGTCCCCTACCTCGCGACGGAAGTTATTGGCGCGCATTGACACATGAATGAAGCGTCGCAGCTTTGCCTTAATGGCGATGGAGGGGCACGCGAGACGTCTCATCGGTGATGCACAGCCTCCACGCGTTGCCGCCGTTCGTACGCCATCGCGCGTTCCCGCGCTTTCGTCCCGCCGCTTCTGGCCTCTTTCCGCGCTATCTTCCCGCCTTTCTGGCAACGCCGACGTCTATAAAAGCCCCCCCCCCCCCCCGGCTCAATGGCAGCCACCACAGCTGCCCAGCACCCCTTTCTCCGCCGCAAGCACATCCATGCGTAATGATGAACCGCCCCGGCGCCGGCCAGTTCCCTCCACCGCCGTCTCCACCACCACCTCCACCCACCTGAAGCACCGCAGTTCGACATCGACCCGGAATCTGCGGAGAACGAGGCGTGGGAGGAGGCGGCGCTGGAGGACACCATAGCGGCGTTCGACGCCGCCACAGCGGAAGAGGCGTGGCGGCGCCGGGCGGAGGAGATGGGCGAGTGGTGGCGTGCAGAGCGGGAGCGCCTGCACATGGAGCGGGATTTCCAGTACCGTGAATGGCGGGAGGCGATGGAGCAGCGGCGGTGGGAGGCAGTGGAGCGTCAGCAGCGGCAGGCGGCGGAGGAGCGTCAACAGCGGGAGGCGGCGCTGGCGGCAACGGAGGTGGCCTGGGGGGCGTGGACGGATGCGTTGGCGGCGCAACTGGAGGCGCAAATGGAGGAGGAGGAGGAGGAGGACGACGATGACGACGAGACGGAGCAGGAGGACAACGACGACGACTTCGAGTGATCCGATGACAATGGGCCGCACACGGACGAGGCGGCGGATCAGTAACGAGCGCTCGTCGAGTCCTTCGGGTCGAAGAAGAAGCTCCAGGACGACGCCCGTGCCCGCGAAGACGCGCAGATTCGCCGCGTCGTCGAGCTCTCCCTCCAGGCGGTGCAGCAGGGGAGGGCAAGCGACGACGCGCTGCTGGAGCAGCGGCTTCTGGTCACCGCCCTACGCATGGAGAGGCGGCGCGCGCAGCAGGAGCTGCGGCAGAGGGGAGGCGACGATGAGGTGGGGTCATCGAACGCACTGCCGGGAGGCCAGTAGGCTAGGGTTTAGATGAAATCTAGCCGTTTTCATTTGAACTTGTAATATATAATTAACTTTGAATGAAAACCTTTATTTTTGTGCACTTTTATTTATTTGGGGTGCATTTTTGGAGGGACGCGGCTGGGGAGCGACGTCCCTCAAACACGGCACGAACGAAATGTGCCCCCAAACGCTCGATCCGGGGACGTTTGGGGACGCTTTGAGGGACGCGGCTGGAGATGCTCTAATATACTCTATCCGTTGCAAAATGTAAGACGTCTAAGGGTTAGTCAAAAGTCAAACATTACAAACTTTAATCAAATATTTTTTAGGAAAATATATTTGCATCTACAATATTGAATGAACATATTAAAAAATATACTTGATGGTGAATCTATTGATGTTGATTCAGTATTGTTCATATTTTTGTGTATAAACATGATCAAACTTTAAAAAACGTTGAATTTTGACTAGTCCGGCGCAGGGAGGGAGTAGTAAAGTTCTGACGGTAAAACAGAACATACAGGCCTGGGCATCCCGGTGAGGCCCGTTTTCACAAGTCGCAGCTCCCAGCTCTCGCCGCCGCCGCCCCCAGCTCGCGCCGCCGCTACCAGCGTCTTGCCCGCAACGCGAAGGCTCCAGATCGGACCTGCCCATCGCTGCAGAGCAGAATCATCCCCTCGTGTCACCTTCTCGGTCAGTGGGCCCTTTAGCTCTTTCAGAGGGGAACTCGGAATTCTTGCAGAATACAATTAAATTCAGATTATTGAAGAGCCACTTTTCTTACCAGATTCGAATTCGAATTGCTGTTTGTCACCGAATCAGATTGGGACCGAGGTCTTTGGCCACCCTATAAGTACCACAGAAACCAGCCTTTCCTGCGATCTATGAAACGTTGCAGCTTTCCAACAGTCTGCCAACACGCCTCATCTTCAGAAAGCTCATCGTCACCGTTGCAGCCCTCGTTTTGCTCATCCGTAACTTTGCACAAAAGGCAATTCATCTTCTGCAATTGCTCCAATGGAGGTCTCCTGCAAAGCCACGGCGAAGCAATTTCTGAACCTGTCTGTACAACCGATAAATCTGTCCGCTCTACTCGTGCAAGCTTTACCTAAGTTGATGTGTCTCCGTCCTACTTTACACAAGAAATTCAGCATTGATCCACCACCCATGGACGCTACATTACCAGAGTTACCACAGGACATACTGATGGATATATTTACCCAGCTGGAGATCCCCGACCTTGTACGTGCTTCCTCTGTCTGCCCCTCCTGGTGCTCTGCGTACACCAGCCTATGCAACCTTGGACAGTACAAACAGTCCCAGACGCCATGCCTGCTCTACACTTGTGGAACTGACAGTGAGAGCGATGCGCGCCTCTACAACCTCGCGGAGAAGAGGTCATACAAGTTAACTCTCCCGGGGCCGCCTATCCGCAGTAGATATCTGATTGGATCCTCAAATGGCTGGCTGGTTACTGTTGATGACAGGTCTGAAATGCACCTTCTCAATCCTATCACCGTGGAACAGATTGCTCTTCCATCCGTGATCACCCTCGAGCTGGTAGCACCCATTCTCGATGAAACGGGTGCAGTGTACAAGTATAATTTCTGGAATCGTGCCACACGCCCACCTAGGACCTATGCTCTTGATGAACTACGGATGTACCTCCACCGCAAGGCATTTGTATTTTATGATACATCTGCAAAACGTTATATCGTGGTGCTCATCCACAATCCAGAAGGACAGCTATCTTTTGCTTGGTTAGGGGACGACAAGTGGACCTTGCTGCCAACACCGAAGGGCATCTTTCATTTTCATGACTGCGTCTACATGGATGATCTTTTATATGCCGTGGCTTCACGCGGAGAAATTTTTGCCTTCAATCTCAGAGACCCTATTGTCACAAAAAAGTTAATTGTGGACAGGGCAAAAAACTATATTTGTGAAAATATTTACATTGTTCAGGCTCCTTGCGGTGATCTGTTGCAAGTATGGAGATTGGAAGACGACACTGTGTATGATGAAGATGTGGACGATGCAACGCATGAAACTCATACTGGGAAGATTGATATATTTAAAGTTGACACTACAGCTGAAAAGCTCGTGAAAATAAATAGCTTGGATGATCATGTCTTGGTTCTTGGGCATAACCAATCACTTTGTCTCAGTGCTGAAGAATATCCACAGTTGAAGGCAAATCGTGTCTACTTTACAGATGATCATGAGTTGTATATTTTTGGATGGAAGAATAACCGTCGTGATATCGGAGTGTTTGACTTGGAAAATAACAGTAGAGAGGAACTCGTATCCCCTCAGCTTTGGTCCAACTGGCCTCCTCCCATATGGGTAACACCCGCACTTACTGAACTGTGCCCAACAAAAGTTCCACCGTACCCGACACCCGCTTCGACTTTACAATTTTATTACCCAGCGAGCCTGCGAGCCGCTTACATTTTCTTTTGTATTACTATTATATCTGCCTACCTGATCAGTTGGTGCTCTATATTGTAAATCTGTTTTCTTCTGCTTGAATAATATGACACGACGGGGCTATTTTGCCCTTGGTTTGTAATCTTATAAATTTATAATCTTCTTGGTGCTGTTGTTAACAATAAATCTCTGTATAGTATTTGCTCACAGTAAGTGTATAACTGTAGATTGTTGCCTTTTATTCTCAAGGCATCTAGTAATTTTGTACAAGTAAAACATACATGCGGCTCAATTTGGCATGTCATCGAGAGGGTTAATGGCATATTTTTGTTAGAGCTCTTTTACGGTGATTGGCACGGAACCTTGGCTCCGCCTAATCGAATCTAGGTTCCGTCTAATTTAATTTTTCGTGACCGTTGATTAAATTGATAATAATTTTTGTGTAACTTCTATAATGCTTCAACAGTTCTAAACGATCGTTTTAGAAGTCAATTCGTCATATCAGAATCCGATTAAAAAAAACTCCTCGTCCTTATCCTATGAAAAGAAGGCCACGATGCTTGTACCGTGATTGATAAAACTAGAAGGCCATGATACTCTTGATGACTCACGAGCGTCCGCCGCTGCCCCTCCCCCGTTGCGGGGATCGCTGGAGAGTCACCTCCCCATCCTCTCAGTCACAGCCCCCTCCCTCCTTCATGGGATCGCCGGCGAGAAACTGGGCATCGGCGGCAGGCTGCGCCACCATGTACGACCACCAGGAGCATCCGCTGTGCGCCTAAGTGAGCACCATGCTCGATCAGCTCACGCATAACTGAGATCTTGATTGTTTTCTCATGCATAGCTGGTGCGCTAAGGTTACAGCAGTCAGGCGCCCCAAGGATGTAGCTGACCAATCTAACTTTCTGCCTGGTTTGCGCAAAACATGGGACCTGGTTACTGGTTATATTCTTTTAGATCTAATATTTGATAATCCAGATTAGGCTAAGTCATTCTGGACTGTTTGATTAGTAGGGGATCGATTCTGTATTATTTCTACTATAATATTAGTAGTTCTTCCTGGCCTGAGCAAAGATACAAGAGTAAAGATTAAAGCCTAATAAACAGCCATTCAACATTATCCCCGTTCTTTGCCGTAGAAATTAGAGCAAGATATACAGTTGAAAATTCAGGCTAAACCTGTCTTGCTTTGTTGTGCTATGCATAGACACCAAATCTACTGGCAAGTTATCAGTACCACTTTGATATAACTGCAGTAAGATATTTTGAGGTAACCTTCCTTAGCTCTCCAAGAAGAACGTGCCAGACAATTTAGAAGTGTTACGTCACATGCTCCGCTCTTACAATAAAAGGGGAAAGGGTGCTAGAGAGCCTAAAAATAAACTTAACGAGAGTCTTTTCGACATAGGGCATAACTGATACAGTAATAAGATGAGACAATCAGGTACTCCTTCCATTTATTGACATCCAATGGACACCAGAACAAATGATTTTCAGTACACGTGCTAGTGGACTAAGTTCCAGCTTCACAGCACACATTGTAAAACAATCAATACTCTCAATGCAATGATCGGAAAATAGACCAATGTGAGAAAAGTACTGCACGACGGTTGCGGTAGAAAGAGCTGTACTCATGAACCTGACATACACATTTTATAAAAGACTACAACATCTTCAACCGTATTGGCCCACGAAATGCATTGAATAGCGATGATTGACAATAATTCATCGCAAATCATCCCTAGTTCATCCTCAATTTTTTTTTTGTACACATTATCATCCAGCTAGCTCACCAACTGTCATATTTTACTCAACTGAAGAAAGGATTCTTCATGATGCCCTTCTTGCACCAATTGTATTCTTAAAAACGAACTGAAAATGAATGCTTCTCTTCGACCCTCATATCCATATCCATCCTAGCAAGCTTCTTCATAAACTCCACCATAGCTGCTAGGAACAACAATGAATTAAGAACCATGAAAGTTAACTTTTGGATTATTGGAGGAACAATTCAAACTCAAGAACTAGTTGTTTCCAACCCAACTAACGGGAGATCAGATGATTTCGTTCTACTAAGCCTCTCACCATCAGCTTAAAATCATCATAATCATCAATGTGTCAACCTCTGCAGCTATTGTTGCTGTCAAGCAAAGAGAGCCTATTATGCACTAACGTCATGTTCTGCCCCATCTTGGTCGTGGCAGACTTGGAAGTACCTGCTAGCGTCCCTCTCTGAAACATCAAGCAACCACCCAAGGTAGAGTTATCATTGTGCGAGTAAACACCACTTAGTTACGAGTAGTAATTTTATCACGAAATCTGATCTGGTCTAGTAGTAAGTACGTAGTAGCCACTAGTCAATTCATTGAAGACGAAGCAAAATCTTGTTTGTCGAATTAGCATTTTCTTAGCGTGTGTAAATACAAGCTAGACCTGGCCGGCGCAGACATTCTGATGAGGACAGGGTCGCCGTGCTCCTGGCTGAGGCCGTAGCTGAGCTTCTTGAGCCGTGACATGATCTTGGCGAAGTGGAGAGCCTCCTGCCGCCCCTGACTTCCGCTGCTCACGCGAGCCTTCCGTCGAACACGTCATGGGCACGGAGCGCAGAGGTCCGGGAATTGGGGAATTCCAGATGAAGTAGCACCACCCAGGTTCCCCGCCGCCAATCCTGGATATAGCCCCGATCCCGGCAATCCCCGACGCCCCTCGTCCTTCCTCGCCTAGCGCAGGCGCACGACTTCGTGGTTCCGCGACGACAGCCATGTGGGAGACAGCCGCGTCGGTCATCGAGAGTTCACCGATAGGGTCGCTCGCCGGCAAGATTGGAATTACAATGTGAGCTGGCTGGTGGAGAGTGAGTGATCGCCGGAGAGAGGATTCCGTCGGAACCAGACTACCACAGATGATGAAAAGGGGCCAGTTCAAAAAATACAAGATGATGAACAGGGAGAGTGGATATAGTCAATTGCTTTAAGATTCGTGTTGTTTCATCGGAGGTTTCGGCCGATCAAAAGGACACTTGTTTTTTATAATTTTCGTGAAATATATCTAAGGTTCCGGTCCCACATTTTTGGTTCCGTCAGATTGGTTCCGTCTATTTATCACCATTAGATCGAGGTGGATAAACGGTTATTAAAAATGCCAACCACCCTAAAACTTGTATTTTAGTTAAATTTTGCAGCTGGAGAATCTAATAATCTAGCTGCACTTATGCTTGGTTATATTGAAATAAATTTAGAACATGTTTATAAATTGAACCGCAGTTCTAATTTCTGGGTACAAGAATTTCTCAGTTGTCTCTATCATTTTTCATGGGCCGAATGTTGGCAAACATGGTCTCAGGAGGCGCGCATCAAATTTCAGAGCATCAGATTTCATATCAATGCACTTGGATTTATGTTGAGACTTGAGACTTGAGAGCATCGGGGTTTTTTACTGCACACAAAATCCACAAAACCTTCTCTAGCTTGCATATTCTGAAGCAAAGTGATCCAAGACCCTGCATCTTGATATTTGTCTGTTTAGGTTGCTCACCACATACACCATGTGGTTAGACCCTGCATCTGCCTAGGTGCTGTTGGATTGATCTGTCATGTTAAAATACTGTCAGTGACAAAAGAGATATATTCAGAAACACTTAACCTTAAGAGAATAAGGGGGCCCACAGGTCCAACGTCTAGGACGACCTTTTCTGTACGTGACTTATCTCTTAACGCCCTGACCGGGGGCACCTTAACCAACTAATGGTTCTGGTCCCTGTTGCATGCGCATATAAATATGGGGGAGCCCCTGGCAGCTGGATTTTTACGAGGTGACACTCAACATCGCTGCTCCCCAACATCCCAAAGGTTCTGCACCGATCGCAGTCCGCGCACAAGCAACGGGAAGGCTGGAACCTCGCCATGTTGTTCCAGGGCAGTGTAGGTGGCGGCCGGAGGGGATCAGGAGGATCTCCAGATCGTCATCGATCACCAGTTCGTCATCAATACCGCCGCACCAAGCCTGCCTCATGCAGGCATCGATGGGATCTTCAATGCCCCATAATGCATCCCTAAACCTCTATGTTTATGATCTTTAGGTGTTCTAGCTGCAGCATTTGCGTGATCTTGTGCTAGGCCTGTTGTTTCTATCCTTACAATGGTATCAGAGGTCTAATTATGCTAGCAGTAGAACTCTGTTTTTGATTAAGATCATGTTTTGGGCTGTTTCCCGATTCTTTTTTATGAACCCTAATTCCCCAATTACGGATGAACCCTAATAATGAAATTCGGCACGAGTTTGAGGATGAGAACCTCACCCTAACACCACCAGGTCGCTGCCTATCCCTCCGGGGGCCGTCGGAGCAGCCGCTGCTCCGGCGAGGGCAGTGATCCCGCGCCGCCCTTTCCTCCCGACGGAGGAGCGTGCGGATGGACGCGCCGCAAGGCACGGAATGGACGCGCGCGTCCCTGGCCGTCGTGCCACCCAACGCCGTCGTCACCGACCGGTTGCTGCCAAGCAGCACGCTCGAACGGCCGCTAGCTCAGCCAACGGTATCGCGGGCGGATGGACGTGGAACGTCACGCGCCGTCGCGGACACCCGTCGCTGTCGTCGCCTCGTGGCCGCTGGCCTTGCCGGGAGCACCTCCTCTGCGCCACCCCGCACGAAAAAAGGCACCGTCAGCCATGCTCGACGGAGGAGCGCGCTGGACTTGGTCCAGTGCACGCTCCTCCGGCGAGCACCGCCACCGCGCCGACATGAAGAAAGAGGTGGAGGGCACCTCCACCGGCGTGGGCGTGGGCTCCCCCTCTCTGTTGCGGAAGAATCGTGGGAGGAGGAGCAAATAAATTAGGGTTAGGGCTCTGGCTGCGGTTTTGATCCGGCCTTGGATGTTCTCGGCCGTCCGATCCCCTGGACGGTCCAGATCGAGGCGGAGCAGCAGCCGGGCCGGGGGTCCTTTTTGGATTGCATCTGAGAGTGGGCTTAGGCCCAGGTTTTCGTCAGCCTGATAAGTTTTTGGGCTGTTTCGAAATTTCTGTTGATGTTACATTTTATGTTTTGCACTATTTTTTATTATACCGAAAATTTGTCTAAAATAAATATGATCAGAAAACATGCTATTTTTTTTTTGACCATAAGACTGTAAGGCAAAAGCCCTACAGCAAAGCTTTATGAAAAACAGAATTTACATATATACAAGAGAGCCAAAAGAAAGAAAACCTAATATATACAAACTAAGGCAAGATCATACAAAAACTATAAGAGGCTGCCTATCTAGGCCAAAAGGTGGTCATTATGTTTCCTCTTAATCCTATGCTCAAGCATGGATATATCATGTAAAAAGACTCTTCCATCCTCTAAATGTTGGAGTTTCCCCCTTAAAAATTCTGCCATTCCTCTGCTTCCAAATGCTCCAACAAGCCAACATGAAAACATGCTATTTGTTCTGGACAGAAATGAATCAACGAGATTTTTTGTTTAGAGTATTTAGTATGTTTCAATGTTAAATAATCAAATTAAACATCAAATATGTTGTTCCTTAAATGCTTAATGTTGATGTTTAATTTTGAGAATGTCATGACTGCAAAAATAATTCTGACTAACGTTGTGTTATTTCTGCATGTCAACCCCCTAATGTTGCTCTAATTCGTGTCTTTTCTGCCCAACGGTGTTTAATATAGAATAAGAATTTTATGGCATGTTTATTTTATATTCATGCAATTTTACTTGAATGTCCATGTCAATTTTCAGCTTTCGCCGCGATGCGTTATGATGCTGTCGAGCAGTTGACCGACAGTAACTTTCCTCGTTGGAAGAATTCCATTGAGCTATATTTGGCTTTCAACGAGTTTGATTTTGCCTTAAGGGAGGATAATCCTGTGGCGCCAGTTGCTGGTGCTACGGGGTATGATGAACTAAAGAAAACTTATGACTCCAAGATGGAAAAGTGGGACAAATCCAATCACGTTGCAATGCTCGTGATGAATTCTTCCATTTCATCTGAGATTATTGGGGCTCTCCCCAATAAAGATACTACCAAGGAATTTATGGAACCCTTGGAGGAGCAATTCAAAGGCTCTGAAAAGGTTTATGCACATGAGCTTTTTCACAAGCTACTTGGCAAGTATAAAAATGATGGTGATGTTAGGGGACACATACTGAGAATGATAAATGCTTCAAATAAGTTGAAGCACCTAAAGTGTGAGCTCAGTGACAACCTCCTTATCATCATGATCTTGGAGTCCCTCCCTGAAGAGTTCGATCAGTTCAAGATCAACTACAATTCCATGAAGGAGAAGTGGACACTTGCTGAGATATCCCCTCGGATTGTCCAGGAAGAAGAAAGAATGATAAGGCAGAACAAGGATCAGGATTTTCATTTTGGCTCCTCAAAGAGAAAGCATGATGGGTCAGGCCCTTCAAAGTCACCAAAGAAGACCCTTCAAGAAGGAAATGCCAAAGTTTAAAGCAAAGGGAAAGGATAATGGACCATCTTCAGCGCCTACTGATAATGTGTGTTTCCACTGTAAGAAGGAAGGCCATTACAGGAAGGACTGTCATGAATACCTTAAGTGGATGATGAACAAAGGTACACATGAAATCACTTTTGTTAATGAATTGTTATATACTGATTTCTGAATGTACAAGGACGTCGCCTAGAGGGGGGGGGGTGAATAGAACGGTGTATAAAAACTTCTACTTGAGAGCTAAACTAGGCGGAATAAAACTACTATGAGCCACTAGGGCCACCGTATTCTCCTCGAGCCTTTCTCCAAGGGGGAAAGCCTCGATCCACTAAGGAACCCTTGAGGGTGGTCACCGAACCCGTACAAGCTTGGGAAAACTCCCAAGTATCAAGCTTGAGGCAACTCCGCAACATGGAGACTCTCAAGTACAAGGCCACAAGAGGCTACAACACGCCACACCGGCGACAAGGCCACCAAGACACCAACGCGCCATAACCGGCACCAAAACCACAAAGGCTACCACACTCCACAAAGGCAACAACGCCACAAAGGCTACAACGCCACAAAGACGACAAGGCCACAAAGGCTACAAGGCCACTAAGGCTACAACACCACAAAGGTAACAAGGCCACTAAGGCAACAACACCACCAAGGTCAACATGCCCTCTACGAGACCGAAACCCCGGAGAGAACCCAAACCGATGCACCTAATGCAATGACTAAGAACACCACTAAGATGCCCAAGTTCTTCTCCCCCAAATTCCAACAAAGCTACAAAAGCTATTGGGGGAATAAGGGAGGAAGAACAAATATGAGGAGCAACACCAAATTACTCCAAGATCTAGATCTAGCAAGATCCCCTCACTTGGAGAGGGATTCAATTGGTGAAGCTCTAGATCTAGATCTCCTCTTTCCTTTCCCCCAAAAATATGCAAGAAATAGTGGGGGATCAAAAGGAGGATCAAACTCTTCAAGGTCAACAATGGAGGAGAGAGAATGGAGGGGAAGAAGAAGTTGGGTCGGAGGTGGAAGAGAAGTATAAATAGGTGGCCCAAAATATAGCTGTTGGAGGCAGAAAACGGTCAGATTCGCGCCCGAACCGGTACTATCTCTTGTCGAAGCGGTTCTACCGCTCGCGCGCAAAACTATGCAGAAATAGGCGAAAAGTTGGCCCAAACCGATAGTACCGCTGTACGGAGCGGTACTACCGCTTTGTGCCTAAAACAGAGCAAAACAGAATCTGCAGCACGAGAAAGAGAGAGCTGGCAGCGTGCGTGGATGGCAGCGCATGCAGCGCAGCGGTCGTGGGGCCAGGCGAGCAGGCCATGCTGCGCGGGCGGGAAACGGACGAGCGTGCGGCGCGGGGATGCGTGTCCCGATCGGATCCGGGTCAACGCCCCTTGGATCGAGCAAGGGCGAGGCTGGCGTGCGTGCTAGGCTGCGGGAGCGGCAGCCACGAGCGGCTGGGCCGACCGGGTGGTGGCCCAGTACGGGGCAAAGCAGACGCGGGGGTGGGCCGGCCTGGTGCGGGAGGCGGCCGGGCCTGGGAGAGCAGCTGCGGCCCAAGAGCGGGTGGAGGAGAGGAAAAAGAGAAAAAAAGAAAAGAAAAAGAGGATGGGTCAGTAGTACCGGCCTGGTACCGTAATGGTTACGGTACTACCGGCCTGGTACCGCTCCGGATCCAGTAAGGATTGGGAGGCTGGCCGGTACTTGGGCCGGAAGCCCAAGCGGTACTACCGCCCACTTTTGCTTTTTCTTTTTTCTGCAAAACGGAAAATGCGATAACTCGGGCTAGGAAACTCGGAATGACATGAAACCAATTTTTCCGGAAAGAGGACGACGAGAGATACCACTACATAAGGTGAAAACATGGAAAAGAGTGGATGATGATTTTCTCATGGTCATAAAGGTGTAACCTCTCAATATGGTATATCGGGAAAATCATCACCCTCGCACATGCAACATGCGATGCAACCGGAATCCATTTCCGATGAGCTAGAGCTTTTCATGAGAATGAACACAAGCTCTAACTCATCTCATGGATAAGAACCAAGAACAACCAAGAAACACGATGCAATGCATGCAAGGTTTGAGCTCTCTCCGATGATGCGATCCACTATCCTATCGAGCACAAACCTTATCCTTGCGCATTCCTCTCGAGTCGGCAAGCTCCGTCTTCACCCTCTTAATCATTGTACATGTCACCGTCTTCCTCCAACATTCACTCCACCGTCTTCTTCGATCTTGTACGCACGCCACCGTCTTCATTTATCTTCTACGCCGTCTTCATCTCTCTTCATCTTCAACACCGTCTTCGTCTCTCTTCAACATCGTCTTCGTCATTGTACTCCATCTTCTCCATCTTGCAACCTTGAGACCAACACATGGCTATGGACTTGACCTAAGATAGATTCTCAATGCAACCGTTAGTCCATAGGGATTGTCATCAATTACCAAAACCACACATGGGGTAATGGACATGTTCTTTCAATTTCTCTTGTACATCATGGTGGATTGATTCAGGTCCAACTGCTCACGTTGCTAATTCTATGCATGGATTAAATATGATCCAAACCATAACAAGCGGGGCAAGACGACTTAGAGTTGCAAATGGAGTTGAAGTTGATGTCGAAGCTGTTGGGTCACTCACCTTGGAGCTACACACCGGCTTTCACCTTCATTTGAATAATGTTCTTTATGTACGTACTTTAAGTAGGAATTTAATTTCAGTCTCTTGTCTTGATGATAACATGTATGAGTGCAAGTTTGGTAACAAACAATTTGTTTTAATCTATTGTAATAATGATGTTGGCCTCGGTGTCAGACGAGACAAACTATATATGTTATCTATGAATGATTATGTTTTGCATGTAAGTAATGTTTCAAATGTTGAGAAGAAATGGAAGGGTACTAGTACTTCTTCGAAATTTTGGCACTATCGTTTAGGCCACATTTCGCGGGGGGGGGGGGGGGGGGGGAATGGAAAGACTTATTAAAAATTATGTACTCCTCCCATTAGACTTCTCTGATGCGGACAAATGTGTTGATTGCATCAACGGTAAATATGCAAAAAACAATTAAGAAAGGAGCGGTAAGAGCCATGAGTGTCTGATACGTCTCCGACGTATCGATAATTTCTTATGTTCCATGCCACATTATTGATGATATCTACATGTTTTATGCATACTTTATATCATATTTATGCGTTTTCCGGAACTAACCTATTGACAAGATGCCGAAGGGCCAGTTGCTGTTTTCTGCTATTTTTGGTTTCAGAAATCCTAGTAAGGAAATATTCTTGGAATCGGACGAAATCAACGCCCAACATCTTAGGATCACGCGAAGCTTCCAGAACACCCGAGAGAGGCCAGAGGGGGGCCACAGGCCCACCAGACACTACCCTGGCGCGGCCAAGGGGGGGCCCGCGCCCCCCTGTTGTGTCGTCGCCTCGTTGACCTTCTGACGCCGCCTCTTCGCCTATATAAAGGTCCCTGACCTAAAACACGAGACGGAAAAGCCACGGTACGAGAAACCTTCCAGAGCCACCGCCATCGCGAAGCCAAGATCTGGGGGACAGGAGTCTCTGTTCCGGCACGCCGCCGGGACGGGGAAGTGCCCCCGGAAGGCTTCTCCATCGACATCACCGCCATCTTCATCAACGCTGCTGTCTCCCATGAGGAGGGAGTAGTTCTCCATCGAGGCTCGGGGCTGTACCGGTAGCTATGTGGTTAATCTCTCTCCTATGTGCTTCAATACAATAATCTCATGAGCTGCCTTACATGATTGAGATTCATATGATGATGCTTGTAATCTAGAAGTCATTATGCTAGTCAAGTGGATTTTACTTATGTGATCTCCGGAGACTCCTTGTCCCACGTGTGTAAAGGTGACAGTGTATGCACCGTGTGGGTCTCTTAGGCTATATTTCACAGAATACTTATTCACTGTTATGAATGGCATAGTGAAGTTCTTATTTATATCTCTTTATGATTGCAATGTGTTTTGTATCACAATATATCTGTGTGCTACTCTAGTGATATTATTAAAGTAGTTTATTCCTCCTGCACGGTGTAATGGTGACAGTGTGTGCATCGTGTAGTACTTGGCGTAGGCTATGATTGTGATCTCTTGTAGATTATGAAGTTAACTATTGCTATGATAGTATTGATGTGATCTATTCCTCCTTTCGTAGTGTGAAGGTGACAGTGTGCATGCTATGTTAGTACTTGGTTTGGTTATGTTGATCTGTTATGCACTCTAAGGTTATTTAAATATGAACATTGAATATTGTGGAGCTTGTTAACTCCGGCATTGAGGGTTCGTGTAATCCTACACAGTTAGTGGTGTTCATCATCCAACAAGAGGGTGTAGAGTCTAGCATCTATCTATTTATTCTGTTATGTGATCAATGTTGAGAGTGTCCACTAGTGAAAGTATGATCCCTAGGCCTTGTTCCTAAATATCGCTATCGCTTGTTTACTTTGTTTTACTGCATTTATACTCGCCTCGCAATATTACTACCATCAATCGCACGCCAATAAGCACTTTTTCTGGCGCCATTGCTACTGCTCATACTTATTCATACCACCTGTATTTCACTATCTCTTCGCCGAACTAGTGCACCTATTAGGTGTGTTGGGGACACAAGAGACTTCTTGCTTTGTGGTTGCAGGGTTGCATGAGAGGGATATCTTTGACCTCTTCCTCCCTAAGTTCGATAAATCTTGGGTGATCCACTTAAGGGAAACTTGCTGCTGTTCTACAAACCTCTGCTCTTGGAGGCCCAACACTGTCTACAAGAATAGAAGCACCCGTAGAGATCAAGCACTTTTCTGGCGCCGTTGCCGGGGAGGAAAGGTAAAAGGCACTCATACTCCGGTCCCAGGTAACTAAGTACTTTTCTGTTGCCGTTGTGTGTGTGCTCGAAGCTATTTCCTTTAGATCCTGCAATTGCATCTTTTTGTTTCTTGTTTACACTAGTTAGGCATAATGGACAACAATGAGCTTCTTATTCTATTTCCTGATTTAAGATATGGATGGTTTGATGCGAAAATTAAAAAACCTATGGAATATATTAGTATGGACGCTTTGAACACCATTGTTGCTAATGATATGGAAAATTCTAAGCTTGGGGAAGCTGGCTTTGATGAGCATGATATTTTTAGTCCCCCAAGCATTGAGGAGAAAATTTACTTTGATGATACTTTGCCTCCTATTTATGATGATTATAATGATATTGGTCTTTTAGTACCGCCTGTTATGGAGGATAAATTTGATTATGATTACAATATGCCTCCTATATTTGATGATGATAATAATAATGATATATAGCTACTTTGTTGAATTTGCTCCCACTACAACTAATAAAATTGATTATGCTTATGTGGAGAGTAATGATACTTTTATGCATGTGAATAAGAATGCTTTATGTGATACTTATATTGTTGAGTTTGTTCATGATGTCTCTGAAAATTATTATGAGAGAGGAAAATATGGTTGTAAAAATTTTCATGTTACTAAAACACCTCTCTATATGCTGAAATTTTTGAAGCTACACTGGTTTTATCTTCCTATGCTTGTTACTTTGCTCTTCATGAACTTGTTTATTTACAAGATTCCTATGCATAGGAAGCATGTTAGGCTTAAATTTGTTTTGAATTTGCTTCTTGATGCTCTCTTTCGCTTCAACTCTTATTTCTTGGGAGAGCATCATTAAAATTGCTGAGCCTATCTTAATGGCTATAAAGAAAGAACTTCTGGGAGATAACCCATGTGTTTATTTTGTTACAGTACTTTTATTTTGTATTTGAGTCTTGGAAGTTGTTACTACTGTAGCAACCTCTCCTTATCTTATTTTATTGCAATGTTGTGTGATGACCCACAAGTATAGGGGATCGCGATAGTCTTCGAGGGAAGTAAAACCCAAATTTATTGATTCGACACAAGGGGAGGTAAAGAATACTTATAAGCCTTAACAACTGAGTTGTCAATTCAGCTGCACCTGGAAAAACACTAGCAACAGGGGTGATGTGAAAGTAGCAGTAATATGAGAGCAGTAATAAAAGTAACACAGCAGCAGTAATAGCAATATGAGAGCGATAGCACCGGAAAATAGTTGATACTACTTCCAATGACATAGAGAACGAGTATGTAATGATGAGAGATGGACCGGGGTTCCCAGCGATCTACACTAGTGGTAACTCTCCAATAAGTGACAAGTGTTGGGTGAACAAATTACAGTTGGGCAATTGATAGGAATCAAAGCATTAAGAAAGAACATCAGGCTTATTAATTATGTAGGCATGTTTTCCGTATATAGTCATACGTGCTCGCAATGAGAAACTTGCACAACATCTTTTGTCCTACCAGCCGGTGGCAGCCGGGCCTCAAGGGAAACTACTGGATATTAAGGTACTCCTTTTAATAGAGTACCGGAGCAAAGCATTAACACACCGTGAAAACATGTGATCCTCACATCACTACCATCCCCTCCGGTTGTCCCGATTTCTGTCACTTCGGGGCCATTGGTTCCGGACAGTGACATGTGCATACAACTTGTAGATACAATCTAAGCAATAAGTATAGAGCTCAAATCTAAGATCATGCCACTCGGGCCCTAGTGACAAGCATTAAGAATAACAAGATTGCAGCAATAATAACTTCACAAACTTTATAGATAGACTAATCATAATGTATCATCCATCGGATCCCAACAAACACAACACCGATTACATCAGATGAATCTCAATCATGTAAGGCGGCTCATGAGACCATTGTATTGAAGTACATGGGGAGAGTATACCGACATAGCTACTGCTAGAACCCGTAGTCCATGGGGGAACTACTCACGGAGCATGGCGGAGGCGATGGCGTCGATGGAGATGGCTTCCGGGGGCACTTCCCCGTTCCGGCAGGGTGCCGGAACAGAGTTCTGTCCCCCGAATTGGAGTTTCGCGATGGCGGCGGCGCCCCTGGAGTCTTTCTGGATTTTCGTCAATTGGTACTGCGTTTTTAGGTCGAAAGGGCTTTTATAGGCGAAGAGGTAGCGCAGGGGGGTACCTGGGGGCGCCACACCCTAGGCCGGCGCGGCCAAGGCCTGGCCCGCGCCGCCATGTGGTGTGGTGGCCCCCTGGCCCCTCTTCGACTCTTCTTCGGTGTTCTGGATGCTTCCGGGAAAAATAGGAGGTTTGGCGTTGATTTCGTCCAATTCCGAGAATATTGCCCGAACAGCCTTTCTGGAACCAAAAACAGCAGAAAACAGGAGGCACCGTGGCATCTTGTTAATAGGTTAGTTCCGGAAAACGCATAAAAACATTATAAAGTGCAAGCAAAACATGTAAGTATTGTCATAAAACAAGCATGGAACGACAGAAATTATGGATACGTCGGGACGTATCAGCATCCCTGCTTAGTTCTGCTCGTCCCGAGCAGGTAAACGATAAAAAGAATAATTTCTGTAGTGACATGCTACTTACATAACCTTGATCATACTATTACAAAGCATATGAAATGAATGAAGTGACTCAAGGCAATGATCTATAGTTGCTAACAAGTAGATAACATATAGCAAAACTTTTCATGAAGAGTACTTTCAAGACAAGCATCAAAAGATTGCACAAGAGTTAACTCATAAAGCAATAGATTCAAAGTAAAGGCATCGAATCAACACAAAGGAAGATATAAGTTTCAGCGGTTGCTTTCAACTTTCAACATGCATATCTCATGGATATTGTCAACACAAAGTAATATGATGAATGCAAATATGCAAGTATGTAAGAATCAATGCACAGTTGACACAAGTGTTTGCTTCTAAGATGGAAGGAAGTAGGTGAACTGACTCAACATTAAAAGTAAAAGAATGGTCCTTCAAAGAGGGAAGCATCGATTGCTATATTTGTGCTAGAGCTTTGGTTTTGAAAACATATAGAGAGCATAAAAGTAGAGTTTTGAGAGGTGTTTGTTGTTGTCAACGAATGGTAGTGGGCACTCTAACTACCTCGCCAACCGGACTTCCAAGAGCGGCTCCCATGAATTATTTTTGTGTTTATGCGGCACTCCTTCCAACCTTTCTTTCACAAACCATGGCTAACCGAATCCTCGGGTGCCTGCCAACAATCTCATACCATGAAGGAGTGCCTTTTTATTTTAGTTTTATTATGATGATGACACTCCCCCCAACCTTTGCTTACACAAGCCATGGCTAACCGAATCCTTCGGGTGCCTTCCAACAATCACATACCATGGAGGAGTGTCTATTTAAGTTAATTAATTCGGGACTGGGAATCCCATTGCCAGCTCTTTTTGCAAAATTATTGGATAAGCGGATGTGCCACTAGTCCATATGAGAGTCCGTCAAAAGTAAATGACAAGGTTGAAAGCTAAACACCACATACTTCCTCATGAGCTATAAAACATTAACACAAATTGAGAAGCATTTTGAATTGTTTAAAGGTAGCACTCAAGCAATTTACTTTGGAATGGCAGGAAATACCACATAGTAGGTAGGTATGGTGGACACAAATGGCATAGGTTTTGGCTCAAGGTTTTTGGATGCACGAGAAGTAATCCCTCTCAGTACAAGGCTTTGGCTAGCAAGGTTGTTTGAAGCAAACACAAGTGTGAACCGGTACAGCAAAACTTACATAAAAACATATTGCAAGCATTATAATACTCTACACTGTCTTCCTTGTTGCTCAAACACTTTTACCAGAAAATATCTAGACCTTAAGAGAGATCAATTATGCAAACCAATTTTAACAAGCTTTACGGTAGTTCTCCACTAATAGGTTTAAACTACATGCAAAAACTTATGATCTACTTGAGAGCTCAAAACAATTGCCAAGTATCAAATTATCCAAGACATATGAGGCATTTTCTTTTCCCAACCAAATAAAGATAAATATTGTAGCTTCCAACTTTTATTCATTGAACATTAAAAGTAAAACGAAGAATAAGTGTTCATATGAAAAAGCGGAGCGTGTCTCTCTCCCAAACATGGATTGCTAGGATCCGAATTTATTCAAACATAAACAAAAATAAAAGCATACAGACGCTCCAAGTAAAACACATATGATGTGACTGAATAAAAATATAGTTTCAGGGGAGGAACCTGATAAGTTGATGAAGAAGGGGATGCCTTGGGCATCCCCAAGCTTAGACGCTTGAGTCTTCTTGAAATATGCAGGGATGAACCACGGGGGCATCCCCAAGCTTAGACTTTTCACTCTTCTTGATCATATATCATCCTCCTCTCTTGACCCTTGAAAACTTCCTTCACACCAAACTTCTCATAAACTTCATTAGAGGGGTTAGTACTCAAAAAATTTGAATCCACCTTGGTCCTGTAGTGGCACATTGCAAAAACTCAATAAAACATTAGCTACAGCTCTCTATGTCTAGAAAAGCTCGCTTAAAAGTCCACAAGAGACAATGCAAAAAACAGAGACAGAATCTGCCAAAACAGAACAGCCAGTAAAGACGAATTTTAATAAAATACTTCCGTTGCTCAAATCAGAAAACTCAAAACTAATGAAAGTTGCGTACATATCTGGGGAACACGCACGTAAATTGGCATATTTTTCTGATTTTTCTACAGAGGAAACAGCCCAGATTCGTGACAGATAGAAATCTGTTTCTGCGCAGAAATCCAAATCTAGTATCAACCTTCGATTAGAGGCTTCACTTGGCACAACAAAACTCAAAACTAAGATAAGGAGAGGTTGCTACAGTAGTAAACAACTTCCAAGACACAAATATAAAATAAAGTACTGTAGAAAAATAACACATGGGTTATCTCCCAAGAAGTTGCTTTCTTTATAGCCATTAAGATGGGCTCAGCAGTTTTAATGATGCACTCGCAAGAAATAGTATTGGAGGCAAAAGAGAGAATCAAAAAGCAAATTCAAAATAAATTTAAGTCTAACATGCTTCCTATGGAAAGGAATCTTGTACATAAACAAGTTCATGAAGAGCAAAGTAACAAGCATAAGAAGATAAAACAAGAGTAACTTCAAAATTTTAAGCACATAGAGAGGTGTTTTAGTACCATGCAAATTTCTACAACCATATTTTCCTCTCTCATAATAATTTTCAGTAGCTTCATGAATAAACTCAACAATATAACTATCACATGCATCATACTTTTCATGATTTCCAAACACATAATTTTTATCAAGTTCAAGAATAGTGGAATTAAAACTTTCAAACTTACTTTTATTAATAAAATAACAAGGTAGTTGATCAATCTCAAGAGATATGGGACTCATAGATAAAGTCAAAAACTCTCCAATCCCATTTTCATTAGTAGCACAATTAATATTATCAATTAACATAGGACCATCATCTAGAGCTTTATCATAAACATTTGCCAAGCAAAATTCTTTAGTATCATGCATTTCGACATCAGGCACAAACAAAGCATTATCATAAGATTTATCAAAGTAGCATGGATTATCATATATAACAGTAGCATAATTATTCTCACAAGTTTTACTCATAGGGAATATTTCAAGAGAATCCACAGGAACATAACATTCAACCTTTTTCGGTAAGCATGGAGGACAATCAAATAGTGTAAGAGATAAAGAGTTACTCTCATTAGAAGGTTGGCATGGGTAGCTAATCCATTCTTCCTCCTTTTGTTCGTCACTCTCCTCTTCTTTTTCATCCAATGAGCTTTCAGGTTCATCAATTTCCTCCTCTTTTTCATCCAATGAGCTTTCAGGTTCATCAATTTCTTCTTCCACCGGTTCCTGCAAATTATGAGTGCATTCTTGTGCATTAATGTGTCTCTCTTTATAATCAAGGATATAAGGATTCCTACTGTAGCATTCTATGCAAGAATTAAGGATAGTAGAGACATAATCTTTAAGGTCCTTACAAATAGCACAAGTTTCATAATTCTCAACCATGAAGGATTCTATCTCGGAGGCTCCCATAAATAAGACAAATTGTTCTACCTCTTCGAACCCATAATGAATATAGCAATTCCGGTTATAGTTCTTAATTAAAAATTCCTCACTAAAGCCACATTGAAATTTAAGATGTTTAGTATCCTGTTGAGAGCAACAGTTTATATCATGGCGTCTAAGCAAGATTCTAGCAATTGTATTTAATTTCTCTATCATAGCACTCATTATTTTACCAGTTCTTGATTCTCTATAATTATTATAACATTCTATAAGCTCCAAGTAGGTTGTAGGTTCTCCCATAACAGCAGTTTTTAATTTTTTGGTTTTTCAAATTTTTATGGATTTTTGGGTATATGAGGAAAATAAAACAAAACTGAAATAAACTAGACAAAAGTAAACTAAGCAAAGTAATACTAGACAGAAATAAACTAAGCACAAGTAAACTAGGAAAAAGTAAACTAAGCAAAACAAAATAAAACAAAATAAAAACAGAGAGAGAGGTAGAGTGTAATCCCCAGGTGAACTTATGAGTAGAGCTATGCCTCCCCGGCAACGGCGCCAGAAACCAGTCTTGATGACCCACAAGTATAGGGGATCGCGATAGTCTTCGAGGGAAGTAAAACCCAAATTTATTGATTCGACACAAGGGGAGGTAAAGAATACTTATAAGCCTTAACAACTGAGTTGTCAATTCAGCTGCACCTGGAAAAACACTAGCAACAGGGGTGATGTGAAAGTAGCAGTAATATGAGAGCAGTAATAAAAGTAACACAGCAGCAGTAATAGCAATATGAGAGCGATAGCACCGGAAAATAGTTGATACTACTTCCAATGACATAGAGAACGAGTATGTAATGATGAGAGATGGACCGGGGTTCCCAGCGATCTACACTAGTGGTAACTCTCCAATAAGTGACAAGTGTTGGGTGAACAAATTACAGTTGGGCAATTGATAGGAATCAAAGCATTAAGAAAGAACATCAGGCTTATTAATTATGTAGGCATGTTTTCCGTATATAGTCGTACGTGCTCGCAATGAGAAACTTGCACAACATCTTTTGTCCTACCAGCCGGTGGCAGCCGGGCCTCAAGGGAAACTACTGGATATTAAGGTACTCCTTTTAATAGAGTACCGGAGCAAAGCATTAACACACCGTGAAAACATGTGATCCTCACATCACTACCATCCCCTCCGGTTGTCCCGATTTCTGTCACTTCGGGGCCATTGGTTCCGGACAGTGACATGTGCATACAACTTGTAGATACAATCTAAGCAATAAGTATAGAGCTCAAATCTAAGATCATGCCACTCGGGCCCTAGTGACAAGCATTAAAAATAACAAGATTGCAGCAACAATAACTTCACAAACTTTATAGATAGACTAATCATAATATATCATCCATCGGATCCCAACAAACACAACACCGATTACATCAGATGAATCTCAATCATGTAAGGCAGCTCATGAGACCATTGTATTGAAGTACATGGGGAGAGTATACCGACATAGCTACTGCTAGAACCCGTAGTCCATGGGGGAACTACTCACAGAGCATGGCGGAGGCGATGGCGTCGATGGAGATGGCTTCCGGGGGCACTTCCCCGTTCCGGCAGGGTGCCGGAACAGAGTTCTGTCCCCCGAATTGGAGTTTCGCGATGGCGGCGGCGCCCCTGGAGTCTTTCTGGAGTTTCGTCAATTGGTACTGCGTTTTTAGGGCGAAAGGGCTTTTATAGGCGAAGAGGCGGTGCAGGGGGGTACCTGGGGGCGCCACACCCTAGGCCGGCGCGGCCAAGGCCTGGCCCGCGCCGCCATGTGGTGTGGTGGCCCCCTGGACCCTCTCCGACTCTTCTTCGGTGTTCTGGATGCTTCCGGGAAAAATAGGAGGTTTGGCGTTGATTTCGTCCAATTCCGAGAATATTGCCCGAACAGCCTTTCTGGAACCAAAAACAGCAGAAGAAAACAGAAGCACCTTTGTGGCATCTTGTTAATAGGTTAGTTCCGGAAAACGCATAAAAACATTATAAAGTGCAAGCAAAACATGTAAGTATTGTCATAAAACAAGCATGGAACGACAGAAATTATGGATACGTCGGGGACGTATCATTGTGCCAAGTAAAGTCTTTGATAGTAGGGTTGATACTAGATTTGGATTACTGCACAGAAATAGATTTCTGTCTGTCACGAATCTGTGCCTAATTCTCTGTAGGTAACTCAGAAAAATCTGCCAATTTACGTGCGTGATCCTAAGATATATACGCAACTTTCATTCAATTTGGGCATTTTCATCTGAGCAAGTCTGGTGCCACTTTAAAATTCGTCTTTACGGACTGTTCTGTTTTGACAGATTCTGCCTTTTATTTCGCATTGCCTCTTTTGCTGTGTTGGATGGATTTCTTTGTTCCATTGACTTCCAGTAGCTTTGGGCAATGTCTAGAAGTATTAAGAATGATTGTGTCACCTCTGAACATGTGAATTTTTAATTATGCACTAACCCTCTAATAAGTTTGTTTCGAGTTTGGTGTGGAGGAAGTTTTCAAGGGTCAAGAGAGGAGGATGATACAACGTGATCAAGAAGAGTGAAAGCTCTAAGCTTGGGGATGCCCCGGTGGTTCATCCCTGCATATTTCAAGAAGACTCAAGCATCTAAGCTTGGGGATGCCCTAGGCATCCCCTTCTTCATCGACAAATTTATTAGGTTCCTCCCTTGAAACTATATTTTTATTCGGTCACATCTTATGTACTTTACTTGGAGCGTCTGTTTGTTTTTGTTTTTGTTTTTGTTTGAATAAATGCTTGTGTGGGAGAGAGACACGCTCCGCTGGTTCATATGAACACATGTGTTCTTAGCTTTTAATGTTCATGGCGAAGGTTGAAACTGCTTCGTTAATTGTTATATGGTTGGAAATGGGAAATGCTACATGTAGTAATTGGTAAAATGTCTTGGATAATGTGATACTTGGCAATTGTTGTGCTCATGTTTAAGCTCTTGCATCATATACTTTGCACCTATTAATGAAGAAATACATAGAGCTTGCTAAAATTTGGTTTGCATAATTGGTCTCTCTAAGGTCTAGATAATATCTAGTAAAGAGTTTGAACAACAAGGAAGATGGTGTAGAGTCTTATAATATTTACAATATGTCTTTTATGTGAGTTTTGCTGCACCGGTTCATCCTTGTGTTTGTTTCAAATAAACCTTGCTAGCCTAAGCCTTGTATCGAGAGGGAATACTTCTCATGCATCCAAAATCCTTGAGCCAACCACTATGCCATTTGTGTCCACCATACCTACCTACTACATGGTATTTCTCCGCCATTCCAAAGTAAATTGCTTGAGTGCTACCTTTAAATAATTCAAAATTTATCACCTCTGATTTGTGTCAATGTTTTATAGCTCATGAGGAAGTATGTGGTGTTTATCTTTCATTCTTGTTGGGCAACTTTCACCAATGGACTAGTGGCTTCATCCGCTTATCCAATAATTTTGCAAAAAGAGCTGGCGCGGGGTTCCCAGCCCCCAATTAATCAACCTTCATTAATAATTCTCTTCACATGTTTTGCTCTGATTCATCAGTAAGCAACTTAATTTTGCAAATAGACACTCCTTCATGGTATGTGAATGTTGGAAGGCACCCGAGGATTCGGTTAGCCATGGCTTGTGTAAGCAAAAGGTTGGGAGGAGTGTCATCCATAAATAAAACTAAAATACATGTGTAAACAAAAGAGAAGAGGGATGATCTACCTTGCTGGTAGAGATAACGTCCTTCATGGGAGCCGCTCTTTGAAGGTTTGTCTGGCAAGGGGGTTAGAGTGCCCACTACCATTCGTTGACAACAACAAACACCTCTCAAAATTTTACTTTTATGCTCTCTTTATGTTTTCAAAACCAAAGCTCTAGCACAAATATAGCAATCAATGCTTCCCTCTGCGAAGGGCCTTTCTTTTACTTTTATGTTGAGTCAGTTCACCTATCTCTCTCCACCTCAAGAAGCAAACACTTGTGTGAACTGTGCATTGATTCCTACATACTTGCATATTGCATTTGTTATATTACTCTATGTTGACAATTATCCATGAGATATACATGTTATAAGTTGAAAGCAACCGCTGAAACTTAATCTTCCTTTATGTTGCTTCAATACCTTTTACTTTGAATTATTGCTTTATGAGTTAACTCTTATGCAAGACTTATTGATGCTTGTCTTGAAGTACTATTCATGAAAAGTCTTTGCTTTATGATTCAGTTGTTTACTCATGTCATTACCATTGTTTTGATCGCTGCATTCATTACATATGCTTACAATAGTATGATCAAGGTTATGATGGCATGTCACTCCAGAAATTATCTTTGTTATCGTTTACCTGCTCGGGACGAGCAGGAACTAACCTTGGGGATGCTGATACGTCTCCGATGTATCGATAATTTCTTATGTTCCATGCCACATTATTGATGATATCTACATGTTTTATGCATACTTTATATCATATTTATGCGTTTTCCGGAACTAACCTATTGACGAGATGCCGAAGGGCCAGTTGCTGTTTTCTACTGTTTTTGGTTTCAGAAATCCTAGTAAGGAAATATTCTCGGAATCGGACGAAATCAACGCCCAGCATCTTAGGATCACGCGAAGCTTCCAGAACACCCGAGAGAGGCCAGAGGGGGGCCACATGCCCACCAGACACTACCCTGGCGCGACCAAGGGGGGGCCCGCGCCTCCCTGTTGTGTCGTCGCCTCGTTGACCTTTTGACGCCGCCTCTTTGCCTATATAAAGGTCCCTGACCTAAAACACGAGACGGAAAAGCCACGGTACGAGAAACCTTCCAGAGCCGCCACCATCGCGAAGCCAAGATCTGGGGGACAGGAGTCTCTGTTCCGGCACGCCGCCGGGACGGGGAAGTGCCCCCGGAAGGCTTCTCCATCGACATCACCGCCATCTTCATCAACGCCGCTGTCTCCCATGAGGAGGGAGTAGTTCTCCATCGAGGCTCGGGGCTGTACCGGTAGCTATGTGGTTAATCTCTCTCCTATGTGCTTCAATACAATAATCTCATAAGCTGCCTTACATGATTGAGATTCATATGATGATGCTTGTAATCTAGATGTCATTATGCTAGTCAAGTGGATTTTACTTATGTGATCTCCGGAGACTCCTTGTCCCACGTGTGTAAAGGTGACAGTGTGTGCACCGTGTGGGTCTCTTAGGCTATATTTCACAGAATACTTATTCACTGTTATGAATGGCATAGTGAAGTGCTTATTTATATCTCTTTATGATTGCAATGTGTTTTGTATCACAATATATCTGTGTGCTACTCTAGTGATGTTATTAAAGTAGTTTATTCCTCCTGCACGGTGTAATGGTGACAGTGTGTGCACCGTGTTGTACTTGGCGTAGGCTATGATTGTGATTTCTTGTAGATTATGAAGTTAACTATTGCTATGATAGTATTGATGTGATCTATTCCTCCTTTCGTAGTGTGAAGGTGACAGTGTGCATGCTATGTTAGTACTTGGTTTGGTTATGTTGATCTATTATGCACTCTAAGCTTATTTAAATATGAACATTGAATATTGTGGAGCTTGTTAACTCCGGCATTGAGGGTTCGTGTAATCCTACACAGTTAGTGGTGTTCATCATCCAATAAGAGGGTGTAGAGTCTAGCATCTATCTATTTATTCTGTTATGTGATCAATGTTGAGAGTGTCCACTAGTGAAAGTATGATCCCTAGGCCTTGTTCCTAAATACTGCTATCGCTGCTTGTTTATCTTTTTACCGCATTTATACCGCCTGCAATATTACTACCATCAACTGCACGCCAAAAGCACTTTTAAGGCGCCATTGCTCTTTGCTCATACTTATTCATACCACCTGTATTTCACTATCTCTTCGCCAAACTAGTGCACCTATTAGGTGTGTTGGGGACACAAGAGACTTCTTGCTTTGTGGTTGCAGGGTTGCATGAGAGGGATATCTTTGACCTCTTCCTTCCTGAGTTCGATAAACCTTGGGTGATCCACTTAAGGGAAACTTGCTGCTGTTCTACAAACCTCTGCTCTTGGAGGCCCAACACTGTCTACAAGAATAGAAGCACCCGTAGACATCAGTGTCCTCGAACTCATACATACTGACATATGCGGACCTCTTAATGTTAAGTCTATAGATGGTTTTGATTCATTCATCACCTTCACAGATGAATTTTCCCGTTATGGGTACATTTACCCTATACGTGATCGATCGGAAGCTTTGGACAAATTTAAAGTGTTCAAAGCTGAAGTTGAGAACCAACTGAATGCAAAAAATTAATGTTGTACGATCTGATCGCGGGGGAGAGTATTACGGTAGGCATGCTCCTTATGGGCAAATTCTAGGACCTTTTGCTAAGTTCCTAGCTGAGAATGGAATTGTTGCCCATTATTCAATGCCTGGTGAACCTTGTCAACACCCGGATTTTAAATTCCAGATGCCTATTATGCCATAGATAGCAATCCCAGGAAGATTGTTTTTGCAAGACATAATAGTTGATATTACAGAACATTATTCATTACAAACCATAATTGTCTTACAACACGGGATCTCACGATCCAAACTTAAAACAACAGTTGATCTAAAGATCAGATACAAAACACATAGCGGAAGAAACGTAATAGCGGTCCATCTGTTCCATAGGCAACGCTTGACTTTGGGAGGCAGTCCTAGTTATCATAGACATCCTGCTGTCGATCTTCCGGGTACTGGTGCTCCTCTTCATAGTCTGGCCATTTGAATAGCTAGGGACAAAGCCATGGGTACTTTATAAAGTACTCGCAAACTAACAGTAATAGAAGTACTAGTAGCTCTAATAAGGGTTCTAAGCTTCTAGGTTTATTTGCACAAAGCTAGTTTGATTTCATAAACACTTAATAGTCAAAGACTCTTTATTTGTCTAAAATTGCTTGATACGTCTCAAACGTATCTATAATTTATTATGTTCCATGCTACTTTTATGACAATACTCACATGTTTTATACACACTTTATGTCATTATTATGCATTTTCCGGCACTAACCTATTGACGAGATGCCGAAGAGCCAGTTGTTGTTTTCTGCTGTTTTTGGTTTCAGAAATCCTACAAAGGAAATATTCTCGGAATTGGACGAAATCAACGCCTAGGGTCTTATTTTTCCACGAAGCTTCCAGAAGACCGGAGGGGATACGAAGTGGGGCCACGAGGGCCCGTACCCATAGGCCGGCGCGGCCAGAGGGGGCCCGCGCCGCCCTATGGTGTGGGTCCCTCGCGCCACCTCCAACCCTACCCTTCCGCCTACTTAAAGCCTTCGTCGCGAAAGTCCCTGTACCGAGAGCCACGATACGGAAAACCTTACTGTGACGCCGCCCCCGCCAATCCCATCTCGGGGGATTCAGGAGATCTCCTCCGGCACCCTGCCGGAGAGGGGAATCATCTCTCGGAGGACTCTTCATCACCATGATCGCCTCCGGATTGGTGTGTGAGTAGTTCATCCTTGGACTATGGGTCCATAGCAGTAGCTAGATGGTTGTCTTCTCCTCATTGTGCTATCATGTTAGATCTTGTGAGCTGCCTATCATGATCAAGATCGTCTATTTGTAATGCTACATGTTGTGTTTGTTGGGATCCGATGAATATTGAATAGTATGTCAAGTTGATTATCAATCTATCATATATGTGTTGTTTATGTTCTTGCATGCTCTCCGTTGCTAGTAGAGGCTCTGGCCAAGTTGATACTTGTAACTCCAAGAGGGAGTATTTATGCTCGATAGTGGGTTCATGCCTCCATTGAATGCGGGACGGTGATGAAAGTTCTAAGGTTGTGGATGTGCTGTTGCCACTAGGGATAAAACATCGATGCTTTGTCTAAGGATATTTGTGTTGATTACATTACGAACCATACTTAATGCAATTGTCTGTTGTTTGCAACTTAATACTGGAGGAGGTGCGGATGCTAACCCGAAGGTGGACTATTTAGGCATAGATGCATGCTGGATAGCGGTCTATGTACTTTGTCGTAATGCCCTGATTAAATCTCATAGTAATTATCATGATATATTTATGTGAATCTCTATTTGTCAATTGCCCAACTGTAATTTGTTCACCCAACATGCTAGTTATCTTATCGGAGAGACACCACTAGTGAACTGTGGACCCCGGTCCATTCTTTTACATCTGAAATACAATCTACTGCAATACTTGTTCTCTACTGTTCTTCGCAAACAAACATCATCTTCCACACTATACGTTTAATCCTTTGTTTTCAGCAAGCCGGTGAGATTGACAACCTCACTGTTACGTTGGGGCAAAGTACTTTGATTGTGTTGTGCAGGTTCCACGTTGGCGCCGGAATCTCTGGTGTTGCGCCGCACTACACTCCTTCACCAACAACTTTCACGTGCTCCTTGACTCCTACTGGTTCGATAACCTTGGTTTCATACTGAGGGAAAACTTGCTTCTATACGCATCACACCTTCCTCTTGGGGTTCCCAACGGACGTGTGTCAACTGCACGCATCAAGCTCTTTTTCTGGCGCCGTTGCCGGGGAGATCAAGACACGCTGCAAGGGGAGTCTCTCACATCCAATCTCTTTACTTTGTTATTGTCTTGCTTTACTTTACTTTATTTACTGCTTTGTTTGTTCTCTATATCAAAAATACAAAAAAATTAGTTACTAGTTATACTTTATTTACTGTCTTGTTTGCGTTCTCTATATCAAAAACACAAAAAATTAGTTACTTGCATTTACTTTATTTATTTTGCTTTATTTACTACTGTTAAAATGAATACTCCTGAAAACACTAAGTTGTGTGACTTCACTAGCACCAATAATAATGATTTCCTATGCACACCTATTGCTCCACCTGCTACTACAGTAGAATTTTTTGAAATTAAACCTGCTTTACTGAATCTTGTTATGAGAGAGCAATTTTCTGGTGTTAGTTCTGATGATGCTGCTGCCCATCTTAATAATTTTGTTGAACTTTGTGAAATGCAAAAGTATAAGGATGTAGATGGTGATATTATAAAACTGAAATTGTTTCCTTTCTCATTAAGAGGAAGAGCTAAAGATTGGTTGCTATCTTTGCCTAAGAATAGTATTGATTCATGGACTAAATGTAAAGATGCTTTCATTGGTAGATATTATCCTCCTGCTAAAATTATATCTTTGAGAAGTAGCATAATGAATTTTAAGCAATTGGATAATGAACATGTTGCGCAAGCATGGGAAAGAATGAAATCTTTGGTAAAGAATTTCCCAACACATGGAATAACTACTTGGATGATCATCCAAACCTTTTATGCAGGACTGAATTTTTCTTCGCGGAACTTATTGGATTCAGCTGCTGGAGGTACTTTTATGTCCATCACCTTGGGGGCGGCTACAAAGCTTCTTGATGAAATGATGATAAATTACTCTGAATGGCACACGGAAAGGACTCCACAAGGTAAGAAGGTAAATTCTGTTGAAGAAACCTCCTCCTTGAGTGATAAGATTGATGTGATTATGTCTATGCTTGTGAATGGTAGATCTAATGTTGATCATAATAATGTTCCTTTAGCTTCATTGGTTGCTCAAGAAGAGAATGTTGATGTGAATTTCATTAAGAATAATAATTTCAACAACAATGCTTATAGGAATAATTCTGGTAACAACTATAGGTCATATCCTTCTAATAATGGTAATGGTTATGGTAATTCTTATGGTAATTATTACAATAATAATAGAAGTGTACCCTCTGGTCTTGAAGCCATGCTTAAATAATTTATTAGTACACAAACTGCTTTTAACAAATCTGTTGAAGAAAAGCTTGGAAAAATTGATATTCTTGCTTCTAAGGTTGATAGTCTTGCTGCTGATGTTGATCTTTTAAAATTGAAAGTTATGCCTAATGAAACTAAAGATATTAAGTTATTTGCTACAGCAAACGCTATCCAAGTTCGAATTAATGAAAATTTTAGATTGATGGCTGAATTGCATGCTAGGTGGGAAAGAGAAGAAAACGAAAAACTAGCTAAAGAGAATAATGTAGCTAAAGTTTGGACTATTACCACCACTAGTAATGTTGATGCCTCACATGTTGCTAAACCTCCTACTATTAATGGTAAAATAATTGGTGTTGGCAATGTTTCTACTCCTAGTGCAAAGCGTACAAAACTGCCTGAAACTGCTAAAACTGCTGAAACTGTTTGTGATAAAACTGCTGAAATTTTTTAAAATATTGGGGACAATGATCCCATTGCTGTAGATCATAATGATTTAGATTTTGATGATTGTCATATCTCTGAAGTTATAAAGTTCTTACAAAAACTTGCTAGAAGTCCTAATGCTAGTGCTATAAATTTAGCCTTTACAAAATATATTACAAATGCTCTCATTAAAGCTAGAGAAGAGAAATTAAAACTTGAAGCTTCTATTCCTAGGAAGTTGGAAGATGGTTGGGAGCCCATCATTAAGATGAAAGTAAATGATTTTGATTGTAATGCTTTATGTGATCTTGGTGCAAGTATTTCTGTTATGCCTAAGAAACTCTATGATATGCTTGACTTGCCACCATTGAAAAATTGTTATTTGGATGCTAATCTTGCTGATCATTCTATAAAGAAACCTTTGGAGGGGATTGATAATGTTCGCATTACGGTTAACAATAACCTTGTCCCCGTTGATTTTGTTGTCTTGGATATTGAATGCAATGCATCTTGTCCCATAATTTTGGGAAGACCTTTTTTCGAACTGTTGGTGCTATTATCTTTACTATTAAATCTCTATGCGACCGTGGTACGTCGCCTTTGCTCTTCCGCGTAGCGATTGGAAAAAAACGTCAACGTCGTCGTATGTAGCGCCCCCGGTCAACCATGACAGAAGGAGGAAAACCGATCTCTAAGTTTGGCACGTCCCCAAATTAATCTAACTTCGGCTATGTCGGCGGACACGCCCAATCCCTTGCGTCGCCCCCAACCTCGCATCCCCCCTCTGTTTGATTTGAGTAGCGCGAGGATGGGCAGCGGCGCTAGCCCCACGAGCGGTTCTTCTGAGCCTTTTCTCCTCCATGCAGGTTCTGCTGGCGGGGCTGCACGCAGCCTGGAGAGGAGACCGGCGCTGCGGGTATTTCGTCGTCTTCCGCCGGAGCGTCGCGCCGCCGAGGCTGCCAAGCAGCGGACGCAGCAGGGGATCTCAACGAGGCCTGGCACACTCCCGTTGTGAACGCCTTGGTCACCAAGGAAGCGAGCAGCAGAGCTGATAAGGCCAGTCGCACTCGGTGTGGACGCCAACTCGCCGAGGCCTGGTGTGTTCCCGTCTGATCCCTCCCGTTCTCAGGTTTGATTGCCCATTGCCAATACGAATTTAATGGTGTATCAACCCTCCTCAACGATAGCAAATAATTACGATACGTGTCTACGAGATCGACTGCACTTCCGTTCTGCTCTCCTCTATGTCGCTGGCTTCAAAACGTAAGAGATCAGATGGCATCAGTGTGCACCTACCTCGATCTGCAGGAGGACTAGAGTCCGATTTTTGAGAGATAGAGTGTTCATCCCTGATTGCTTCTAACGCTGATGCTTTCTTTCAATAGCAAGAACGACACTGGTGGTCAGCACCATTTTTGTTTTGTGATGACAGTATGCCTTAGTTTCATGGCCTATGGGACTACGTACGTCCATTACTCTGGTGGGCAGTGACCTTGGGCTTAAGGGCGTTTATGGATAAAATTGTGCATTGGGGTATTACATCGAGGCATCATGGCTATGTCTAATTTTTTTTTCTTTCATGCTGTGTCGAATTAACATTCTTTGTGATGGCGCATTATTCGTGAGAATATCAGGTCTACTTTTCTCTTTATTGTACTTGAGCTTTAATTGATTGACTAAAAAGGTTAAGTATGTTCTTGTCATAGAATCAATTTCAGGTCAGGGAATTCAAACTTTTTTATAACTGGCATGTTGTTAGATCTGAGCATTTGTTAACAAGTTTCGAATTTATACATGAGGTTCGTTGCAATATTTCTCATACAATGCAGTGAGCTATAGATTTATTTAAAAGCGCTATATATGGTTTTTTTTTCTTCATAGCTAGCCTTGCACTTTTTATTCCTTCAATTGTCCAGGCGTCAGGCATTTTCAACATTGTTATAATTTTAAATATGCCAATTTACAATATTATGAGACAAATTTCCACATGAAATTAACATGTAGTTATGTGAGCAGGTTTAGAAGAATTCGATGTGCACTAGATGAAGTTCTATTTAGAAAAGTGGTTCTATGGTCAGCCGTAGCAACGCACGGGTATTTTGCTAGTTGATATGAAGGAAGGGAATGTTAAGTATCAATTTCCTCTCAAAAAGGTATGGAACACTTCCCTAGAAAGAGAATGAAGTTGCCTCTTGATTCTATTATTATAACAAATTATGATGTTGATGCTTCATCTCTCGATAATACTTGATTCACACTTTCTGCGCCTAGCTGAAAGGCGTTAAAGAAAAGCGCTTATGGGAGACAACCCATTATTTTACTACAGCACTTTTGTTTTATATTTGAGTCTTGGAAGTTGTTACTACTGTAGCAACCTCTCCTTATCTTTATTTTATTGTATTGTTGTGCCAAGTAAAGTCTTTGATAGTAGGGTTGATACTAGATTTGGATTACTACGCAGAGACAGATTTCTTAATGTCATGAAATTGAGCAGCCCCGTCTGTAGGTAACTCAGAAAATTCTGCCAATTTACGTGCATGATCCTCAGATATGTACGCAACTTTCATTTAATTTGAGATTTTTCATCTGAGCAAGTTAAGTGCCCCAGAAAAATTCGTCTTTACGGACTGTTCTGTTTTGACAGATTCTGCCTTTTATTTCGCATTGCCTGTTTTGCTATGTTTGATGGATTTCTTTGTTCCATTAACTTTCAGTAGCTTTGTGCAATGTCAAGAAGTGTTAAGAATGATTATGTCACCTCTGAATATGTGAATTTTTGATTATGCACTAACCCTCTAATGAGTTTGTTTTGAGTTTGGTGTGGAGGAAGTTTTCAAGGATCAAAAGAGGAGGATGAAACAATTTGATCAAGAAGAGTGAAAATTCTAAGCTTGGGGATGCCCCCGTGGTTCATCCCTGCATATTTCAAGAAGACTCAAGCATCTAAACTTGGGGGCATCCCCTTCTTCATCGACAACTTATCAGGTCACCTCTAGTGAAAGTATATTTTTATTTAGTCACATCTTATGTGCTTTACTTGGAGCGTCTGTTTGCTTTTGTTTTTGTTTTTGTTTGAATAAAATTGGATCCTAGCATTCTTTGTATGGGAGAGAGACACGCTTCGCTGTTGCATATGAACACATGTGTTCTTAGTGCTACTTTTAATGTTCATGGCGAAGGTTGAAACTGCTTCGTTCATTGTTATATGGTTGGAAATGGAAAATGCTTCATGTGGTAAATGGTATATTGTCTTGAATAATTTGATACTTGGCAATTGTTGTGCTCATATAGATCATGTTTAAGCTCTTGCATCATGTTCTTTGCACCTATTAATGAAGAACTACATAGAACTTGTTGAAATTTGGTTTGCATGATTGGTCTCTCTAAGTCTAGATATTTTCTGGTTAAGGTGTTTGAACAACAAGGAAGACAGTGTAGAGTCTTATAATGCTTGCAATATGTTCTTATGTAAGTTTTGCTGTACCGGTTCATACTTGTGTTTGCTTCAAACAACCTTGCTAGCCAAAGCCTTGTATTGAGAGGGATTACTTCTCGTGCATCCAAATCCTTGAGCCAAAAACTATGC